>NW_021703776.1:19862514-20249761 GCF_005190385.1 Monodon monoceros | reverse complement strand
TATTTATTTATTTATTTATTTATTTATTTATTTATTTATTTATTTATAAACAGAAGTGTCTGTTAACCAATTACTTAGCTAGGAGTCTATCATCCAACAAAATATTTGCAGAGTGACAACCATCCCCAGAATCATGTAACAGAAATAACACCTACAAACAAAATGTCACTCCTTAGTACCTACAAACATCTTCAACCATTTTATCTTTCCATTAAGCTTGATTTTCTCTACCTAACACTCAACTCTGAATTAACTGGATTCCTAATGTGGAAGGAAAAGGATGCACTCACAAAATCCCAAATTATTTTTTGGTTGATGACAACATAATCACTTTAAAAGTCTCTTACTATCATTTGTCAATATATTAGAAAGCTAACTATTCTTTTTGCTTTTTTAATTAAAACTACAGACAGGGTAGGACAGCGATTGTCAAGAACAACAGGGTATGCTGCTTTATTAATTTAAAAAAATTGAGTATTATTCCTGCTCTAATTTTTTAAACCATAGTAATTTATTTTGAAGTTTTCAAATAACATTGCAGGGGGACTTCCCTGGTGGTCCGATGGGTAAGACTCCACGCTCCCAATGCAGGGGGCCCGGGTTCGATCCCTGGTCAGGGAACTAGATCCCGCATGCATGCTGCAGCTAAGAAGTCTGCATGCTGCAGCTAAGAAGTCTGCACGCCACAACTAAGAAGCCTGCATGATGCAATGAAGGTCCCACGTGCCTCAACTAAGACCTGGCACAGCCAGAATAAATAAATATATATTTTTAAAATAACATTAAGAGGAAAGTATGTTTTTATTTTCATCATAACAGAGTACAAATGAAAATATCGATCCAAGACTTAACCTTTTCTCACCTATAAAAGGTGAGATAAATACTTCTGGCTTTGTGGGCCATAAAGTCTCTGTCTACTTTATGTTGCTGTTATGATAGGCAAATATATAAATTAATGGGTGTGGTTGTACTCCAATAAAACTTCACTCATAAAACAGGCAATGAGCTAGACTGACCCATGGACAGTGTGCTGCTATCTGATCTAAGTGGTTACACACAGCAACATGCTACTGAGCTCCAGCCTGCCCATTCCCCACTGTTCACCAACACTTTACCCTCCTTCTCATCCCCAAACCAAGAGAGCTCCTGATACTGTCCTGTCTCAGTCTCAAAAACTCTGATTGCCAAGTATAGTCAAGTCACGTACTATGGTTATTTTCACTACCTTGCTTTCTACTTATAAATTTGATTTTTTGTTTGCAACAGTGATAACGAATCCTGAGTTGTCTGAAACAACCACATGCCATGCCATACAAATTACTTTCCATTTTGAAAGAAAAATTTTGCTTCTTCAGCATGGATTAATTCCATCATTGACAAATCAAACCAGCTGTTACGAATCAAATCAAACCTCTTATCAAGAGGACTTTTAAAAATTACCTTTTAGTGCAACTGAAAAACCAACCCAAAAAGTCAATTCATCTTTTCCAAATTATAAACTATTTCTTACTTTTCTCTATTCATTATTATAAGCTGTTTACTATTTCTGATCCCCGACTGTTAAAAAATTTTAAGTTGTTTTGTTGTTGACTATTAATCACTATATGTGGTCACTTGAACTGTGACATTCATTACAATTATCTTATTACATTTAAATTTACAAATGTTCAACACAACCATGCTGCACAGAACTAGGTTTCCTGGACTGTCCAGGGACTTGATATTGTAGAATACCTTCTGAACTGGTGAGGGGGTAGTGTTCCCTCACTGGAGTACAATATGGTTATGTATTGGTTTTTATTCATTCCAAACAATAAGAAATGCAGTAGGATTTTTAAATTTTTTAAATTTAATCCACAAACAGTTAATTCTAACCAGGACTTTAGAGTATTGACTATACTTTAAATCCAGGCCATTTAACTAGGAGTTACAGTTAACATTACAAAAATCACACTGTATTTATAAAGGAGACTGTGTAAAACAGCCTGAGTCCTTTTCTGCATAAACCTAGAAAGCACTAAATTTCTGGTAGCATCAGAGGAATTCATAAGTCCTAAGTACAAATAAGTCATAAAATTAAGGACTTGAATTCACCAATGACGAGTAAAATCATAGAAATTATATTTCATTTAACCATGGAAAACAAAGTCAAAAACAAGCAATTACGAGATGGGTAATGTAATGGTTAATTTTATGTGTCAACCTGGCTGGGCCATGGTGTGCTCAGATACTTGGTCATTCGTTATTCTTGGTGTTCCTGTGAGGGAGTTTTGGGGTGAGATTAACATTTAAATCCGTGGACTTTGAGTAGTGCAGACTGCTCTAAGGTGGCTGGCCCTCATCCAATCAGTTAAGGCTTGAATAGAAAAAAAGGACCAGCCTCCTCCAAGTCAGAGAATTCTCCAGGAGACTGCTTTCATGTGTAACATTAGCTCTTCTTGGTTCTACAGCAGACCGTCTTTGGACTGGAGCTGAACATCAGTTTGCCTGGGTCTCAGCCTGCCCACCTTCGGATTAGAACTATTGTATCAGCTCTCGGTCTCCAGGCTGCTGCTCTTCAGCGTGAAACTGAAGCATCAGCTCCTCGTGGGTCTACAGCTTGCCCACCCTCCCCTGCAGATTTTGTACTTGCCAGTCTCCATAATCATGTGAGCCAATTCCTTATGATAAACCTCTTTCTCTCTATATATAAACATCCTACTGCTTCTGTTTCTCTGGAAAACCGTGACTAATATAGGGAAGTTATTTAATTTTCATGTATGTTTAATCATCATATTTTGAGTTGAGTAAATAAGACAGTATATTTCTTTCAAGTGATTAAAAAAGACACCTTCATGTGTAACCCAAAGCAAATTGTTGGTTCTATTCTAAAGCTTATATTTTACTTCTTTTTTGTTGTTCCTTCACTGTTTTTGTTTTTTAATTCATTTTCTCAGATTTGTGTTGTTAGTTTTAGAACTTGAATTTAATTCACTTCCACAGCTCATCAAATAGGTATATATTTTAAGTTTCGTATCAAGTTTTCTGCCATAAAAGATCAACCTCTACTTTCAGGATGGAAGTTCTCAAACCCATCTTTGTACATAATTATAACAATTCTGGGAAGAATAACATAGATATGAAAGATTAACATAATAAACTATACTTCAGTAATCAAGGATCTTTCTTATTTGTTGAATTTGAAACTAATACTTTATACCACTTTTCAAATAGATCACTCAAAGCAGTTATTCGTTTATTCTTAGATACATAACACTTATGATCAACTTATATACAAAGAATAACACAGAATTAACAAAATAAGGTACAAGGAAATTATACGTTTATGAAAAGTCATTCTCAAAGCTTCTTAGTTTAAAAGCAGTATAAAAACAAACATTATTATTAATGTTTGTTTATTAAGTGTAGATTTACATTAAAACATTGAAGGCGTGGGTTATATAAAACCAGGTTCATACCATATTATAATTTAATTATCAGTCAAACATACTCATTACCTGATTAAATAATGTATATAAAAATAGGTACTTACACAAGAAATTTTAAATGGTGCGAATGTTATAGGGTCTTCTCCATACAAAGGCCAATAGCGCTCACATTTTTTCTGTTTTCCAAAAAAAAGTTAGTAAATAATTGATCATTTGTTTTACTTGAACTTTAACAAATATTTTGCGTTCAGGTTGTTCTTCCTTCCCAGAAAACAGAAAAACTGCCATCAATAGGCAAGGAGCTAGGAGCTCTCAGACTTACCCAACTAACCATAAAGGTGGGCTACCATGACCTCTCCAAGATTATTAGTCATAAGAACCTTATTAACATAAGTGTATAAACTGTTCATTGCTACCGGCTTGGTATATAGAGTAGACTCCAAAGATCCTCCTCTAGAAAAGAAAAATTGCTTAAAAAAAAAGTGCCTGGCACAAGGAGGTCCATTCAGTATAAAAAGTTGCCAGGCAAGTTTTAATGCTTGTAAAATGACAATCTCTATAATAACTGGCTGAATTCTTGTTAAGTGTAAAATCTGTGGCATCGTGGAAAGAGCACTCCACTTGGTATCCGAAGAATTTTGCAAGTAGCAATTTTACTGTTTGGTTGACCTTTAGTTCCTTTACCTGTAAAAATGGGAATAATAATCCTTATCTTATATGATTGCTTCAAGTACTAAATAAGAGTTTATTTCAAATGTTCCACTGGTGGAACGCTATACAAGAATAATGTATTATTTAAACTATCCACTTTTGAGATTCTAGGAAGTATAATCGAACAGTTTCCCCTTTTACTTTCCCATTTTAAACAGGTATAGAAATAGTAGAATATTCAATTTTCATTGGTTTCTAATATCAAGCCCCATCATTTTAGAAACTTAGGTAAGTGAATGAAAGCCTAACTTTACAGAAGATCCAGTGATTCTGATGCAAGAAATGATGCAATTTTACCAAGACCCAATAAAATGAAACCCTTTAAGTGACAATTTAGCTTAAAATAAACCTTTGGCATGGGGAATACATCAGTTCTTACTAAATTCTCATAGTTCCATATATAGTAAGTGGACCTGTTACCTATAGGCTAGAATTAACTGTAAGCTGACAATACTGCTCTCAGGTCAACAAAGTAGAACTGCCTAGTATGTCAGTTTAGCTTAGAGTAAATACTATTAATATTTTAGAAGCCTTAGAGCCACAAACTTCATTTCCCAGTAGAAGTTTATAGAAAATGATAAAATTAAATTATACTGAAGGGGTTTTTTTTCTTGTTGTTTTGCCTAGTAAAGTTTTAACATCTTGAAACAGAAAACAAATTTATAGAAGATCAACTTAGTAAGAATGAAAGCTTGTGACTAACATGCCCCTCATTCAGAAGAGCAATAACTGAGTAATGATTATATTGGTATTTATATTTCAGGTATGAACTAATTACAAGTGATATCAAAAATGTGTTAAACATCATATATACATAATCTATAATAATTTATCATTCGTTTCAGAGATGAGGAAGCTGAAGCTCAGAGGGGACAGTTCAATGTACCATGCTCCAAATGCTAGTAAAGTGTAGGTCTGTTTGATTTTATTACCTGTGCTCTTTTCATTAGGTCACATTCTAAGTCAAAGTCAAGGTTATCAAATAAATTCATAGCCCTAACTGACAAAACAACAAAACTGACTATTAACAAAACACTATGAATCAAAAAAACATTAGCTTCAAAAATTTCTGCATGCAATACAACTTAAGTTTTCAAGTATTATTACTGATATACAGTGTGAGCCTATTAATAGAATGAAGAGAAACAAAGCCTAAATCTTAAAAGTAACGGTAAAAAAATTAGGAAGGTGAAATTTAAATTTCCTAACACCACTGATTAATAGTAATGGTACTGAAGTACATACTGACGATACTTAAACAGATAACTTAATTACTTAACAGTTTGTACTGTAATTATAATTACTTTCTCAGTTTATTTTCTAATCTTAGACTGTTCATTTTCTGTCCAATATTGCTAATACTTCCACTATTTGTAAATGATATGGTTGAGCGGAATGACAAAAATTACTAGTAAAAATAAAGTTTTCCAATGATTTATACATCATAACATCTCACATAACTGAAAGATGTATTATCTTGTTTTATGCAACATATCCTTTACTGAAATTTTTCATAATAAGTTTTACAACTTAAAAGTGACTTTTTACTTTAACTAATGAACTACCTTTGTATAAGGAGACTTCAAATCATCACATAATTTGTTTGATTTGTTTCTCACATTTATAGAAGCCCACACTTAAAAATGAAGACTTAAGAATTGATGCTGCAGGAGATCACAATGGTTTTGAAACTAATTTCACGTGGACAGAGTTTTTACCAATGTTAAAATTTTCAGATTAAGGAATTTTCTTCTCTTTGGAGATAACATTACAAAAATGTAGTGGTATTGGCAGACAGAAATCAGAATATTCAAGTTGTAAATTGATGAAAATTAATCAGAATTACTGAATTCATTTTTATTGCTCAATTTTATTCGATCCATAAAAAGTGTTCTACTTACACCACCATTAAATATTTGAAGACTACTAAGTAACAGAACAAAATGTATTAAATGTATTAATAAAATGTAAAAGTTTATGTGCTTGGGGATTATTTGGCTCCTTTTGATGAAATAAAAGCAACTGCAGAACACAAAAAAAGAAAAGAAGTAACTATTTTAAAAACTAGGGCTAAGAGTATAATAAAAGACCAGGAATATATATCCCTAGAAATGAAGTAATAAAAAGAATACTCCACAATTATTTTAAGTGTTAATAGTTATACATACCCTTCCCATCTCAAATTCACGACAGGCCATTACAATGATCTAAAAAGAAGTGGGGGTGGGATGAGATAAAGAATATATCAGTTAAAACACAATTTTGTTTTTGCAATAAAATATACATTTCAAGAATTCTTTTTTATTATGAGCAAAAGTATGCCTGGCCTGTCAGAAAAAAAAAAGTAGGTTGAGTTAAAGAAATGATCAAAATCATTCCTTCGAAGTAAAGGGCTAACTAAATATCAACAAATTAAATTGGCTTCAAATAACATGATGTATTTGATTTGAATTAAATTTTTTGAAGCTTATAGACTTATTTCTGTCTTTTGACATAATATTAAAATAACGCATTCAGGATATTTACCCAATAAAATAGCAATAATTTACATACATTTAATAAAATTATCAAGGTTGAAGGTGTTTAACTGTCTTTGATCATAAAGGTTATTACATTTGCTTACCCATCCCAACATTTTATAATGTAATATTTCAAACATACAGCGAAGTTGAAATAATTTTACAGTAAACTCTGTATAGGCACCATCTATTCTCTACCATTAACATTTCATAATAATTGTTTTTATCACATAGTTCTCCCTCCACTCATCTATCAGTCTATCTTATTTGGTAGTTGTCTTACTAGTACTGACACAGGACAAGATTCAAAGTATTATCACACCCTATTCTTGAAATATTTCAACAAGTTTGTCAAAATTTAATGAGAAATCCTAGCCATCAGTTGCTGTCTTTTTAATAAACATTAGCTATGATTAACATATCATTATGGCTCAAAAGTCATGTCATTACATGTAATACTTACTACAACATTGTACTCCCATATCATCCTCCAAAAATCTATTACTGTATTTGCTAAAGGTCCTTGGGTTGCCACATATGCTTTTGGCCCATAAACACCCTAAAAGGGTTAAAAGCAAATTTCATATTTATTATGATTAACAAAAATATTTCCTTACCTAAATTTTAAGTTTTCAAATTTTATTAGTAATACTGCTGTTTTCACCTAAACCATTCCCAAATAATTTTTCTTTAATAGTACGTAAAAGCATGGCGAAATATATTTCACTTCAGCTTCTGATGAAATGTTACTGCTTTTGAGTAATTATTAGACATGGTGCACAGAATTCATAATTAAACCTCCTTGTGCTAATTTTAAAATTATTAGTTACCTAGGAATTAAAAACAAAAGGCTTAGTACCTAGGCAACAAAGCTAACTCTAGCAGAAACATAAAAGCATGCATCAATTCTAAAAGATAATACTGGAATAGCTAACTTCTTTCTTACCTAGATTCTTCCATAACTACCTTTAGTTACTTATTCAACTTAAAGTTTTTTAAGCACCTACTATGTATACTCTAATAGTAAACCCAAGAATATATCAAACAAAATAGTGGACTAAAATACTAAACCAGCACATAATTGAATCATACAGTGAGTCAGTGTTATTAAGTGCAATTAAAACCTAGAACTTTTAACAGATGTCCTTATTAAAGAACATAAACATCAATAATATCTGAAAGAACGAACTACCTACGTGTTAATTTTTGTTTAACCTATTAGTTTTGGGTTTTGCCATAACTGTAGTAAAATTGACTTTTTAGTAAAAACAGTTTTTATTTGAAACCATGATTGTTCAATGTTGACATAGATATTAATTTTACCATATAACTCTTACCACCTTAATATTTTTCTCAACAAAATATTATATTAAGATACGTATAGGGGCTTCCCTGGTGGCTCAGTGGTTAAGAATCTGCCTGCCAGTGCAGGGGACACGGGTTCGAGCCCTGGTCCAGGAAGATCCCACATGCCGTGGAACAACTAAACCAGTGTGCCACAACTACTGAGCCTGCGCTCTAGAGCCTGCGAGCCACAACTACTGAACCTGCATGCCACAACTACTGAAGCCCAAGTGCCTAGAGCCCAGGCTCCACAACAAGAGAAGCCACCATAATGAGAAGCCCGTGCGTCGCAATGAAGAGTAGCCCCCACTCGCCACAACTAGAGAAAGCCCACACAGCAATGAAGACCCAACACAGCCAAAAATAAATAAAGTAAATAAATTATTTAATTAAAAAAAAGAAAAAGAACCTTAAAAAATGTATAAATACCATATATAAAATAATTGAAATTATACTGCCATATAACTAGAAGGATTCAAAAGCACAGAATAACTAGCAGAACAAAACAGTCTTTTATTTACTCAAGTAGCAGTTTGAATCTCTCTCTCTCTGCTGATAAATATGTTAAAAACTTGACTGCTTTTGATCAGCGTATCCAAAAAAGGTTATCTATAAAGACTATATTTAATCTTGCATTTCAGCTGTCACTTGGAACTTAGTGACAATTGCCAAAAGTTTTTGATCTAAGTTTATATTCTGTAATTTTAAATCAGTATTACCCAGTAATTCCAGCCCTGGTAATTTATTCTAAGAAATTATTCAAAAGAATAACAATGTTCAGGGCTTCCCTGGTGGTACAGCGGTTAAGAATCCACCTGCCTAATGCAGGGGACACAGGTTCGAGCCCTGGTCCAGGAAGATCCCACATGCCATGGAGCAACTAAGCCCATGTACCACAACTACTGAGCCTGCGCTCTAGAACCCGAACACCACAACTACTGAGCCTGCGTGCCCAGAGCCCGTGCTCCACAACGAGAGAAGGCACCGCAATGAGAAGCCCACGCACCGCAACGCAGAGTAGCCGCAACTAGAGAAAACCCGTGGGCAACAATGAAGACCCAACACAGCCAAAAATAAATAAATAAAATAAAATAATTAAAAAAAGAAAAACAATCTTCACTACAATAATGCCATCAAGAAAAACTGGAAACAACCTATACGGTTCAACAACAGAAATGACCATGTACATTTGTGTACCTAAACTCAAGGGGACAAACAAGATTTAGCAATCAGTAAGGTGTTTATAAGTCTTCAATGTAAAAGAAGAAACAAAAATAGAAAAACTTTATCTCCACTGTCATAAAACCAAGCAAAACTCTTTATGAATAAGGAAGCTAGAAGGAAAGCCCATAAAAATACGTCATGGCTGTGCTTTTAATTTTATTTCTTTTACTGTTGGTATCATGTTAGGCAATTTTAAAATTTTTAATAAAATTAGTATGTAGGAAGACATTAAATATGGCAGAGTTGATACTTAAAGTTAATACCTACCTTAATAAAATTTGCATTGATATAGTCTGAATCTTGAGAAGGAGTCTTTAAAGTCAACTTAACTCGGCTGTGATCAACTACAAGAAAAAATAAAGGATTTCATAAATTATGTCCCATTGGCAAACAGGGTTTTTTTCTAACAAACCATAAACAAGATTAAATAAATAACTAAAATTATTTATTTTAAAAAACAATGAATGGGACTTCCCTGGTGGCACAGTAGTTAGGAATCCGCCTGCCAATGCAGGGGACACAGGTTCAAGCCCTGGTCCGGGAAGATCCCACATGCCGCAGAGCAACGAAGCCCATGCGCCACAACTACTGAGCCTATGCTCTAGAGCCCACGAGCCACAATTACTGAGCCCGTGCGCCACAACTACTGAAGCTCATGCGCCTAGAGCCTGTGCTCCGCAACAAGAGAAGCCTCAGCAACGAGAAGCCAGTGCACCGCAACGAAGAGGAGCCCTGGCTCGCCACAACTAGAGAAAGCCCGAGCGCAGCAACAAAGATCCAACACAGCCAAAAATAAATGAATAAATTTAAAAAAAAAAAAAAATGAATGAAAAGTGACTCTAGGTACCAGCAGGCTAATTTCTAACATCATATTGACAGGAAGTCTGATTGTAAAGCTGTGTTTTAAAGTTGGAATCAGAATAAATCTCAGGAGCTCTTTTAAAATACAAATTCCTGGGCATCGTCCTAGATTTACTATACAAGAGTCTGAGGTTTAAGTGTCTACAGTTTTTAACAAGCATACTAGGTGATGAACACTAACCATTTATACACAAATACGTTTGACAAAGTTCTTGTAAGGAAATCTAACTTTCATATTTCACAAGAAATTAGGAAAATTAAGTAAACTGTGACAAATAAATGAATTAAGATGATGTATGAAAAGTGCTCAATACTGCACTTCACCAATGATACTTATTATTAGGTAATGTCCACTTACGGTAAATAAAATCTTTACAAGAAGGTCTCAAAATATAAATTTTATTAATTTTATAAAATTATGTAGTTTTATTTTTAAAATAAAGGTAATATCAATATGATTTTTAAAAATTATATCTTAAAGAAAGATAGAAGATGAGACTTCCCTGGTGGTCTAGTGGTTAAGAATCCATGCTCCCAATGCAGGGGGCCCAGGTTTGATCCCTGGTCAGGGAACTAGATCCCACATGCCGCAACTAAGAGCCCGCATGCCGCAACTAAAGATCCTGTGTGCCGCAACTAAGACCTGGCGCAGCCAAATAAATAAATAAATACTATTTTTTTAAAAAAAGATACAAGATGAAAAGTGAACTGCCCCTGTCCTTGAATTCCTGGGCTCTCTCTTTTCCAAAGAAGACACTATTAAAGTTCCTTTTTCATTCCAAAATTTTTATGCATATACCTATATACTTTGAAAAAGCAGACAAATGCAATCATATAAACATGTTGTTCTGAACCTTGTTATTTTTCAGTTAGCAATATATCCTAGAACTCTTCCCAGAGCAAAAACAGATCACCTTACTCGTTTTTAATGTTATATGGACGTTTCGTTACTTATTTAACGAGCTACACTACTGATGGGCCATTTTTTCTTACTAGACACACTACTACAATGAACACTGCAGTACTTGTATCTGTTACCGGCAGTACCAGAGGGTAATAAGTTCCTAACAGAGGAATTGCTACTTGCCTTCTAAAAGGTATATACCAACTTATGCAAGTGTTATTAGTAAGATTAACTAACTGGGTGTTATCATATATTTTAATAGTTGACAATCTAAAAAATAAGACATCAGACTTGCATTTCTTGAATTATGCAAATGGTTGCATATTTTCATATAGTTGTTTGTATTTCTTTTACCAAAGTTGCTTGTTTATACCATTTGAACATTACCCCCATGTGTCTATGTTTTCCTACTGATTTATATGAAATCTTTGTAAAGAGAGAAAAATCAGCCCTTGGTCATAGGTAGTGCAGATAGATTTTTTTAAACTTTTCATTTAGAACTAATTTTAGATTTACAGAAAAATTGCAAAAATAGCATAGAGAATTCTCATACATCCCTCACTCATCTTCCCTTAATGTTAACATCTTACTTACATAACCATAGCACAGTTATCAAAATGAGAAAACTAACATTGTTACAATACTATTAATTAAACAAAAGACTGTATACAAATTTTACCAGTTAAAAAAAAGTATCTTTTTTCTTTCCAGGATCCCACAATACACTTTGTTATTATTTCTCCTAAGTCTCTTCCAATCTATAAAAGTTCCTCTGACTGATATTTTTCTTATGATTGGAATGAGGTTATGCATTTTGTCCAGAACAGCAGAGAACAATCATGTGTCCTCAGTGAGAAGACACAGCAAGGGGTTCATGATGTCAATATGTCATATTACTTGTGAGGTTAACCTTGGTCTTGGTTAATTTGGTGTCAGCTGGTGTCTCCACTGTTACTATCTTTCCCTTTGTAGTAAATAAATATTTGGGGACATACTTTGAGCCTATGAAACCCTAAAGTAGTAGGATTACCTAAGATTCACGGTCTCCAGATTAGAAAGGGCCATAACATGTAACATGCCACTATCATTTTGGTCCTTTCTAATCCAGGGACAGTGACTATTAAAGGCAATTAAAATACAAAAAAATCATACAGAAATGGTAACAGATACAAATAAACTTCTTAGCAAACTTTTTAAAAGGAAAACTAATGAATAACTAATTTATTTGCCAATGACCCGAATTTTATACATTAGTACAAAGGCCCAGTTCTGCTGATTTCATTTATTTATTTTTGGTGAAATTTTCTTTGGAAATTTTTAGGAAGAGATATATAAGAAAGACATAGTAGCTTCTAATTAAAATTATGTATCTCCTTACCATGTTTCCAGGGAAGAGAATGTTTACATGTTTATCAATGCTTTGTTTCTTATTTCATTCCATCCTACATGTCTTTTTAAAAAGCCATTTGGGATAAGGAATATACATATAAAAAATCCTATGCTTTGGGTAAATGACAATAGAATAATTCAGTAGTTAGGACAATGACAGTTAAGTAACTATATGAAGCTTCCTCTCAACCATGTTTGCCAGTAATGATGGGCCCCACCTAATTGCCCTTATTCATGTGGCATGTTAGCCTCTATTCAAAGTATCTCAAAGCCAGAGACTTTGTACAATAGTTGGTTTACCACTGGATCCTTAGTAAATGTTTTGGGGACTGTGAATCCAAATGACAACAGTGGCTCCCAAATGATAGTCAAGACTTGTGCCAAGCTGCTTGCTACATGCAAGCTGGGAATTTTTTTAAATTTTTCTGTGATGGAAAATTTTATGCATATACAAAAATATGATAGTATAATGAATCCCCATCTATCCAGTACCCAACTTCAATAATTATCAGTATTTTGCCAATCTTCTTTCACCTACGGCTAATCATACAGCAGCTGGGGACTGGAAAAAGCAAACTAAAATGCAAGATTTCCGAGTCGCATATTCTGCAGTAAGTTTGATTCAGTCAGTTCAAGATGGGGCACAGAAATGGCTTTTTTAAAAAACGAAATAATGCCCTTTGCATGCAGCAACATGGATGGACCTAGAGATTCTCATACGAAGTAAAGTAAGTCAGAAAGAGAAAGACAAATACCATATGATATCACTTATATGTGGAATCTAAAATACGATACAAATGAACATATCTGTCAAACAGAAACAGACTCATAGACATAGGTAACAGACTTGTGGTTGCCAAGGGGGAGGGTGGCAGGGGGAGAGAAGGATTGGGAGTTTGGGATTAGCAGATGCCAGCTATTACATATAGGATGGATAAACAAGGTCCTACTGTATAGAACAGGAAACTGTATTCAATATCCTGTGATAAGCCATAATGGAAAGGAATATGAAAAAGAATATATAAGTATAACTGAATGACTTTGCTGTACAGCAAAAATTAACACAACATTGTAAATCAACTATGCTTCAATAAAAATTTTTAAAAAAGAAATGGCTTTTTTTAAAACTCTAAAGCACAGGCAAATTTTGTAGTCACTACTTCATACTATAGAATCATAGTATATATATATATATATATTTATAATTTTAAAATTTATTTATTTATTTATTTATTATTTATTTATTTATTAGGCTGCACTGGGTCTTTGTTGCGGCACGGGCTTAATTGTGGTATGTGGGATCTTAGTTCCCCGACCTATTTATTTATTTAGGCTGCACTGGGTCTTTGTTGCCGCGGGCTTGGTTGTGGTATGTGGGATCTTACTTCCCCAACCAGGGTTCCCAGCGACTGAACCTGGGCCCCCGGCATTGGGAGCACAGAGTCTTAACCACTGGACTGCGAGGGAAGTCCCAATCATAGTACATTATTAAGAATTTAAAAATCAATATTATGCTGTGTATAACACATAATGCATATTTTAATATTCTTCATTGGTGCTGTTATTAAGCATAAACATGAATTGAAATAATTTAAAGAATATTAAAGAAATGAAAACAATCATTCCTCTCCGTGGTTCTGCAGAATGCCTCTACAATCTCCCAAGAGCCCAATTCCAAATAGATAAAACCAATATTCGCTACACAAGAGGCTCTTTAAAGTAGCAACATTTTTTTCTTGAACAAACATCAACACCTATTGCAACAACAAAAATATATATTGTCACCTCCAAGGAAACACACACCTATTGATAAATCCTAGGTCTGAGAAATAAAAGGATCTCCATAATTAATATTGGGATAGGCAGAACACCCTGATCCATTACTTCTAAAGGCTAGCCAATTCAGTTTTAGCCCTTTTCAACAGACAAAAAGCACAGGTCATCCTTGACACAAGAGTATCTAGAAATTTCTTAATTATAGGACTAGCCTCAGTGTTCTACCATAAAATAAACCAAATCTCCAAGATGGCTTGAGATAAAACTAAGTGATCTCTGAATAGTGATGAAATTGCTTTTAATGGATCAAAAGCAAGGATGTCTGCTCTTGCCACTTCAAGTTAACATTATACTAGAGGTTCTAGCCAGAGCAATAAGGCAAAAAAGACACGCAGATTGGAAAGGAAGTAGTAAAACGGTCATTAGTTGCAAATGACAAGATTCTGATATGTAAAAAGTCCTAGTTTTCACAAAAAAAATACTAAACTAAATACTAAAATAAATGAGTCCAGGGAGGTCAGTGGATTAAAAAAAAAAAAAAAAAATCAACATGCAAATGTAAACTGTATTTCTATATACTAGTAATAAAGAACTTGAAAATACAATTAAAATAATTCCATTCACAATAGCATAAAGACTTTTAAAAAAGAAATACAAGACTTGTACACTGAAAACCATAAAACATTGCTGAGAGAAATAAAGAAGATCTAAATAAATGGAGAGAGACATTCTATATATATATTTCACACCTTCTTTATCCATTCATCTGCTGATGGACACTTAGATTGGAAGAGTCAATATGGTTTAAGATGGCAATTCTCCCTAAATTGATCCACAGATTCATCACAACTCTTATCAAAATTCCAGTAGGATTTTTTGCAGAAATTGACAAGCTTATCTCACAATTTATATGGAAATGCAAAGGACTCAGAAGAACCAAACCAATTTTTTAAAAATAAGAACACAGAGAACCTAACACTTCTTGCTTTTAAAACTTACTATAAAGCTATAATGATCAAGACAGTGTGATACTGGCTGAAGAATAAGTCAATGAAATAGAATTAGGGGTCCAGAAATAAACCCTTACATTTGCAGTCAGATGATTTCCAACAAAGGAAAGAAGGCAATTCAATGGAGAAAGGATAATGTTCAACAAATAGTGCTGGAACAACGGCACATGCTCAAAGATTATTTTAGACCCTTACCTCACACCATATTAAAAATTAACTCAAAATGAATTATAGACTTAAATGTAGGAGCTAAAACTATAATACTTCTAGGAATGGAATGAGAAAACATAAGAGAAAATCTTTGTGAGTTTGGATTAGGCAAAGAGTTCTTGGATTGAATATCAAAAACATGATCCATAAAACTGATAAACTGAACTTCATGAAAATTAAAAGCTTGCACACTTTAAAAAACACCATTAAGAAAAGGCAAGCTATAAACTGGGAAAAAAATTTGCAAATCATAATACCTGAAAAAATATTTGTTATCTAGGGTATGTAAAAATCTTTTATAACTCAGCTTTATAAAACTTTATAACTTTTATAAAAGTTATGAACTTTTATAACTTTTATAAAAAATCAATTTTAAAAAACTACAAATGATTTGAAGAGACTGTTCACCAAAGACAGTATACAGTGGCTAAGAGAACATGAAAAGATGCTCAACATCATTAGTCATTAGGAAAATGCAAATTGGAACCATAGGAGATACCTCTATTCTTCTAGTGGATGTGTAGATAACTGTCAATAACTGTGTTAGACTGTCAATAACAAGTGTTAGCAAGGATGTAGAGAAACTAGAACCCTCATACACTGCTGGTATAAAATGGTACACAGCTACTTTGAAAAACAATTTAACAGTCCCTTAAAATGTTAAACATAAGCTTCTGGGACTTCCCTGGAGGCGCAGTGGTTAAGACCCCGTGTTCCTAATGCAGGGGGCCAGGGTTCGATTCCTGGTCAGGGAACTAGATCCCACATGCATGCCACAACTAAGAGTTCGCATGTCACAATTAAGGAGCCAGCGAGCTGCAACTAAGGAGCCCGCAAGCCACAACTAAAGAGCCTGCGAGCCATAACTAAGACCAAATAGACCCAGGGCAACCAAATATAATTAATTAATTAATTTCAAAAAATAATTTAAAAAAATAAACATAAGCTTCCATAGACCCAGAAATTCCATTCCTAAGTATCTACCCAAGAAAAATAAAACCATATGCCCATACAAAGATTTACCTAGAAATGTTCATAGCAGCATTATTTATAATGTTCCTCAACTACTGAATGGATAAACAAAATGTGATAGCCATACAATGGAATACTAGTGAACAATAAAAAGGAATGAACTACGTACTAATATATTATACAACATGGATGAATCTCAAAAACATGCTAAGTGAAAAAAGCCAGACACAAAAGACTACATATTGTATGATTACATTTATATGAGGTTTCCAGGAAAGGAAAATCCAGAGACGGAAAGCAGATTAGTGGTTGCCTGGGGCTGAAGATTACAAACTGGCATAAGTAACCTTTTTCGTGTGATGGAAATATTCTAAAACTGTATTGTGTTGATGACTGTACAACTCTATAATATTTTTTTAAAGATTGCTTTCCATTTATAGTTATTACAAAATATTGGCTATATTCTCCATGTTGTATAATACATCCTTGAGCATATCGTACACCAATAGTTTATCCTTCCCACCCCTGCCCCCATATTGCCACTCCCACTCCCCGTAGCCACTAGTTTGTTCACTATATCTGTGAGCCTGCTTCTTTTCTGTTACATTCACTAGTTTGTTGTATTTTTTTAATTCCACATATAAATGATATCATACAGTATTTGTCTTTGTCTGACTTATTTCACTTAGCATAACGCCCTCCAAGTCCATCCATGTCGCTGCAAATGGCAAATTTTCCTTCTTTTTCATAGTTCAGTAGTATTCCACTATATCTATATTTAAAATACCTCTTTATCCATTCATCTGTTGATGGACACTTAGGTTGCTTCCATATCTTGGCAATTATAAATAACGCTGCTATGAATATCGGGGTGCTTGTATCTCTTCAAATTAGTGTTTTTGTTTTTTGCACAGAGAGGATGAGTCCAAAGTCATAGATAGCAAGTGACAGAACCAGGATATGAACTTCCAGAGTCAGAACTCTTCACCATTATGCTATGCTGCCACTTTGTAAAAATGTTGCTACTACCAGCCACTCACAGATCCCACAGCTGAGAGTAAAGCTGAACAAAAATAGAAAGATGAAGGATTAAATTTATGAAAAGAAGACAGTAAGGGCTTCCCTGGTGGTGCAGTGGTTGAGAGTCCGCCTGCCGATGCAGGGGACACGGGTTCATGCCCTGGTCCGGGAGGATCCCACATGCCGTGGAGCGGCTGGGCCCGTGAGCCATGGCCGCTGAGCCTGCGTGTCCGGAGCCTGTGCTCCGCAGCGGGAGAGGCCACAGTAGTGAGAGGCCCGCGTACCAAAAAAAAAAAAGACAGTAAGAAAGAAAGGGAAAGAGACAAGAAAGAGAGAGAGGAGGCAATTTGAAAAAGGGATATTAAGGAAGAAGAAAATTTCAAATATAGGGACTGGTCAATGACATCAAAATAGTTAACAGAAAAGAATAAGCACTAAAAAAAGACTACCAAATATGGCAATTAAAGTCACTGGGAAATTTATCAAGGACATTTTAGAAGAACAAGCTTTAGGAATGAATGACATTTTGTCAATTGTACCTCAGTAAAGCTAGGGAAAAAAGGATGAATGGAGAGTTGAGGGAATGGTGTCATGGAATCTATATATTTCAAGATACTTGAAGGAAAAGAGAAAGACTACTGGTAGCTTTAACAGATAGCAGGTATGATATAAATTTTTACTTTATAAAATGGGGACCCTTATGTATGCATGCTTTTAGAGGTAAAGGTATTTTGCTAGAAACCTATGCTATTTAAGAATATAATTATGTTATCGTTATTAGAATATGATGCTATCAGTCTTAGGCATGCCCTCAGAGATACCCTCAGAGATCATATTTAGACTACTGAGAACAGCAGACACACAGGCATGAATCATCTTATGGTTCATTTTTAACGCATAATTAATCAATTAAGGTTCTTATTGTTAATAGACAACAAGTCCTAAGAGTTAATATTTTTAGCATTTTACAAAATGTATTCAATTATACTTATTGAATTATGTCTGTATTATTTTATTTTAACAAAATAACTTCTTTGAACAGGGAGTCCACAAAAGGTATTTTTACTTGGATTTTTCAGAATTTAAAAATGAGTATCAGAGTAATTGTGATGCTTAAAGAAAAATTAAACAATAAAACAACTACAACAACAAAACTATTATCAGAAGGAAAGGCAAGCACAATCACAAATTATTATCATTTATTTATTTAGAATAAAGCTAGTTTAGGCTATAAAACTGCTAATTAGCATTTCCATTTGTTCCTTTAATGGCATTTCAAACTTACATGGCAGTATGTCCTTATATCTGTTCTTTTTAACATTTTCTTCTTTTTCTCCAGTGGCTGTAGGATAAATCTTTTCTGTTCTATACTTGGTTGACAATCTTCTTAGTCGCTTAAAATCAAAAAAAAAAAATTCAAGTTCAGAAAAACATTAGTATTTCAAAATTTTAATGAAAATTGTAATGATAAATAGCTCTTCATTGAATTTTGCTAACCCTGATTCCTCCCAACTCATTTTCTTGTTTTTGTAGTTTCACAATATCTCCCTACCCCTTTATAATTAACCCTAAGATTATTTCATTTTTAGCATAAGTGTAAACATAAGATTAATACTCCAAACAGTAGTAAAAAACAAAAAGGGGGGGGGAGACACTAGAATAAAAGTAATTTTATTTAAATAAATCATTAATACACTGAATCAGAATATTTACCTCAGGGTCTCAAAAAGCAAATTTGAAAATCATGCCTAAAAGATTATGCACAAGTTTCTTTACTTCTTCTCTCAATAAACCTTGAGCACCCATGATGTGCAAGCGTCCTTCCAAGGCATAAGCTAATAATTACTTATAAGACACTGCACAACAAAGTTCTTTGATATTGAATTGGAAATGTCTAACAAAGACCAATTCTGCTTATTCACTGCATTACAGAAGTGGTTTGTGAGTTAGTGACAAATTCTTACCACATATGGCGGTAGGGATGTTCTTTGGGCTGGAATATTTCTGCATGTCAGTAATACACTTCCTGCTTTCAGAAGCACTGAAAGTCAGCATTGTGAATTGTTTAAATTCACTACTCAACTACATTGCTGAAATTTAATTTCAAAGGAGCCTGCTTTCTTCCAGGCTTAAAGACATATTGAAGGCATTCTAGTTTAACTATTCCACAAAATTATTAAATACAAATGAAAAAGAAATCTGGTAATGTTTAACTTTTTCACCATTTTATTTTTGTTCCTCGTGATGCTAATAATTAAGCAACTAAGAATATTATGTCTGTATTTTTAAAAAATCACAGATAGAACTTTAATTCAAGATCCTTAACTTATTCTTGTATTGACATACTTTAACATATAACACTTGAAATAATCTTAAAATAGACCCTTACACATAGAATAGTAAGCTTTCTGTTTTTCTCTGAAAAACTACTGAACTTTATCATCACAATCTTAGAGATCTAAAGCAGGAATATTCATTTTTAAGATAAAAATACTTAACTAGAATCTTGTTCTGCACTGGCACAATGCCAAAGCAAAATTCTCCACATTTATGATGTTATTTCCTGTAGTAATAAAGTTCTCAAAGTATGTAGGTGTACTGGGGGTAAAAATTGTATTTAAAAAGTAAATGTGCTGTTCGTGAGGGTGTGGGAAAACCAGAACTTTGATGCAATACTGGTAGAAAAGAACATTAGCACAACCCCTAAGGAGGGTAATTTGTCAACTACAAATATAACCCTTTAACCTAGGAACTGCACTTCTACAAATTTGTTCTCTAGGTAAATGGCACACACTCATGAAATGATGTACACACAAAGTTATTTATTGCAGAATTGTTTATAACAGCAAAAGACTGCAAAAATTGGAAAAGACTATTAATAGAGGACTGGCTAAAAAGATGTTTCATTTATATACAATCAAATATGACATATGTTGAAAACAAATGAGGAAGCTCTTGATATACTGTGATATGGAAAGGTCTCAAAAATATATATTAAGTGTAAAAAAGCAGAGAACACAATAGTATATATATAACTATTGGTGTTAAAAAGAAAAAAATACATTTGTATGTGCTTGTACATGTGCATAAAACATCTCCGAAACTATTAACAAAAGTTGTTGTCTATGGGGAAGAGAATGAGTTGCTGTAGGAAATGGATGGGAAGGAAACATTAATATACGTCCTTTCATACTTTTTGGATTACATGAATGCATTACCTATTCAAAAATAAAATGTTAAAAAAGTAAAAGAAAAGATTATTCATAATTTCATTATTCCACATTAACAAAGATCCTCCCAGTTATTAACATATATATCTCACATATTTAATCAGAATTTTTGCATTTTCTCTGCTCAAACATTTTCATTTTTAAGTATAGTACCTTAATGTATTACAAAATATTCTATGTGAATGTGACTAACAGAAGGATATCAATCCAAACAGTTGCAGAAACACAGGGGGAAAGGGATATAACTTAGGTAACTGTCACTGAAAAAAAACCCACATACACATATATAAAAAAACTACAAAGCAAAGGGAAGAGGGGATGAATTTAATTATAAAATGTAAATGCCCTTCTGGAATACCTGCTGCAATCACTCCAAGCATTTCTTCTTTTACAAGATGAATTGTGTTACTGAGAAATGTGCAAAACAAAGTTTTTATAGAAAATGACTTCTCATTTCTCATATAATGAAACTTAACACTTCTGTGTACAAATAAATATCTGAGTTTGAATTTTTATACATTCAGTTTTCTTAAAGACTAGCACAGCATGGAATGCCTTCTACTGTCACGGTTCCAATGAAGAATGTTCTATTAAAATAAGTCTACATAAGTAGTGTACTTAGAAATTTTCATACCCCTTAGAGATACTAATCTTTGATGTAGTATAAATAAAACAACGGTGGCCTATTAAACATAAAAACTGTTTCGTACTTTTAAAAAAATTGGCATCAAAAAAATTCTACCCAACTGTATTAAAAAGATATCCTCAAATAGGAACTTATTTCCTAACAAAAAGATCAGCTTTATAGTTAGTTGCTTGAATTAAAATTCTTGATCTGACACTCTCTGGCTATAAGACACTGAATTAATTTAACCTGTATCTCATCCTCTGTGATCTGAGGATAATACCTACTACTCTCACCAAAAAGCCTGGCATGAAAAAATGGGCTCAATAAATGTTAACTATTACTATTGAGTAATTACTGAAACTCTTTAAATGTTATTTGCTACTACAGAATTCTTTCTTTCTTTAAATAAAACCTTTCTTAGATCAGAGATCAAAAGGAGTCACATATTCTAAGCCAATTTGTTTGCTTGGGAGTGTTGAGTATTTTAAAGCATGCTTCATTCATATTGTCAAATTTGCGCATGCTTCAGAATCACCTGGAGGGCTTGTTAAAAGGATTGCAGAGCCCCACCCTCAGAGTTTCTGATTAGGCAGGTCTGGGATGCAGCCTGGGAATTTGTATTTAATGAGTTTCCAGGTGATGCTGCAGCTGCTGTCTGGGGTCTGTGTGTAAGAACCACTGGTATAAGGTATGTTCAAGAGGAAGGAGTATGGTGATCGACTGCATGGGGGAATGGATGTTGATTTTCAACAATTCTTAGATTCCTCTGGATCTTATGTACAGATTGGCAGCATTGACAATTTCTGAAAAGTGATTAGGGATTTTTCTTGGGAGGAGGAGCACGGATTAGGGATGAAGAAGGAAAAATGTAATTATCAAGTAGCAAAAACAAAGGGATGGGGAGGAGATCACTGTTCAGCAGCAAGTGGGAGCAAAAAAACCACACCACCTATAAACAAAAGTACTTAAATGAAAGAATTAAAAGGTTTTGAGGGAATTCCCTGGAGGTCCAGTGGTTAGGACTCGGCACTTTCACTGCCAGGACCTCAGGTTCGATCCCTGGTCGGGGAACTATGATCCCACAAGCCGCGCGTGGCGTGGCCAAAAAAAACCCCACAAAGTTTTGAGATTAAATTCTAGATAAACTGGGAGGTACAGCACACCAAAACTCCTTCCTAAATCTCTTAAAACATCAGAATAATACAACAATGTACAGATCTGGTAGCCCTTGACACCAGCAGTATGTAATTGATAAACAAAACAAAACACCATAAAAAGATGCTTTCGAGATTCGACTTTTAAAAATTATCATGATAATCATCTTTCTGTGTCTTTGTGTATGCTCTTTCTTTGCTTCTTAGTAGTCATTCCACTCACATACCTCCAAATCTTATACATCTTTTAAGTCCTAGCTCCTTGAGAGTTTCTTACTCCCCTCATGCAACAATAATCTTTCCCTTCTTTAGACTGTATATGTACTCTTGAAACACCATTTCCTTCTCTTTATGATAAATATATAAAGAGAATACATCTTATTTCCTCTACTAAACTCTAAACTCTATGAGTACAATATTACTGTCAGATTAAAATGTGTAATGCCCGGCATCCCTGGAGAATATTTAATGCTTATATGTTAAATAAATTAATCTTAGAATAAGATTTGAATGCTGGCCTAAACGAAAGAAGACAGTTTTGTTCTTTGAAAACCACACCAAATTTAATGTCCCAATAGTACTTGGGAGGAGACATAGCACCACCAAAGTTCATTTAACTATATGAAATGGAAAGTACCTACACATATCATTTCATTTTAACTTCTGACCACCATTTCCATTGTCTGTAGTGAAGCTGTCAATATGAAATTGAGAAACATGCCATAATATACTAAGGAACATTATTCGTAACTACAGTGCTACGTGACAGTTTGTATGAGAACAGCACTGAACTAAACACTAATAAAATCATTTATTAAGCTATACATAATTACACTAAAGCATGAAAATATTTTGAATCGTTTACTGTCCTAATTGGCAAAAATATAGCTAAATGGTATATTTACATCAACTTATAGGTACTATTGACACCCCTTATCATGTGTGGCGCTTTCTTTTTTTAACTAAACAAACAAACAAAAAACCTTTAAGAAAGACATTTTCAACTACCCTTAAAAGTCTTGAGAAAGTCACATAATAAACTCTTATAATTCCATTCTTATCTCAGTTTCTATTCTAAAAAGCAAGCCTGATTATTTTAATTTGTCCCACGCTTAAAAACCCTCCAATGGGTCTATCACCTCCTAGATAAATTACCAAATCCTTTCATTTTAACATATTTTGAAAGCTGCCTGTCTGATTTCCCAGCTTCTTCTTTTTATAACACTCTTACTCAAGAGTATGACGCTTCAGCCATATAGAATTATTTACCACCACCAGCAGAAGCACCCTTCCACCCCTCATCATCACAGTTCTACAATTTTTCCTCTTGCTGGTGAGTTAATAGGAGGACTCTGGCTAGAGTGTTATTTCCTTTCTGAAGGCTTTCTTTCTTATTTTTTTTAAAATAAATTTATCTATTTTGGGGTCTTTGTTGCGGTGCGCGGGCTTCTCGTTGCGGTGTGAAGCACGGGCTCTAGGCACGCGGGCTTTAGTAGTTGTGGCGCACGGGCTTAGCTGCTCTGAGGCATGTGGGATCTTCCCGGAGCAGGGCTCGAACCCGTGTCCCCTGCATTGGCAGGCAGATTCTTAACGACTGTGCCACCAGGGAAGCCCCTAAGTCTTTCTTGAACACTCCCTTCCTCATTGCTCCCAGTTCCCAGCACTTAGTAGTCAATAGTATTGTTTTATTACCACTTCTGAAAAGTATTTACAGTCTAATGTGTCACCCATTAGACTATAAAACTGAAAGAAGAGACTGGACTATCTTATTGTACTTTATAGCTAGTGCAATGCAAATCACATTAAAATGGGTGATTTCAAGAATTGTTTAATTAGCCTTCTCAGATAAGTCAGAGATGTCTCTAATACATTAGAATTTGTGATGCAAACAAAAATGGAGTTTAATATTCACTGTTTTAAAGTTCCAAACAAATTAGTTTCTCTTTATTTCTTAAAAACACAGAAGTTTTATTCCCCAATCCTAAATCAATAACTGATTCTCAGAGGCCCCTAAAGTCACATGCAATATGACTATCCCCTTTAAGGTATCCAGTTGTGTGTCAAGATTTGGTTCTTTAAAATGGTAGAACAGTTCCCTTGTTTATCTAAGGACCAAAGCTAGTGACAATGTGTTTGTGACACTTGTTGAATCTCTCCAGTCAAAGAGCGAACTGTCTACTCAATTGTCCACTGGGTGTCTCACAGGCATCACAACCATGTCCAAAGAGCACCACCATTCAACAGCTGCTCAAGCCTCAAAGCTGGGAATAATCATGATTCCTACCTCCACCTCCCCTCACCCCCAACATCCAGTCAATCCATCAGCAAGCTGTGTTAGCTCCACCGCTAAAACTTATCTAATTCTCTTCATACTCACCAAACAGACTTAGAATTCAGAATAAATGTAGACAGGAACAGGTGTTAAATTTACTTGTTGGCTGGATTTTCAACCAGGACAATTAAGAAAACAGACAGAAAAGTAGTAGAGCTAAAGTAAAATTAAGCTAACTCAAATTCTTTTTGTATAAGATGGCCTATAAATAAATACTGGAGCTCAAGCCTTCTCGTACTGTTACTAGGCCACACACTGCTGCCCCCAATTCCTGAATGCCATTAACACTTAAAAAACAGCTTCATAAGACACTAATTTTAGTAAATATGCACACACTATACAAATCCAAACAACATTACCTTAAAGTGAAATAAGATGGAATTACTTCAAGTTTTAGAGTTACACTGTAGCAAAATATATGAGTACCTATATAGTACTGCTTTTGCCATTGCTCTGAAATATTTCTGAGGCAAATACTGGAAAATCCATCTGAATTTTAAAAGGCAGGGCGTTTGGCACATAGTTGGCACACAGTAATAACTGTTAAATGAAAAAATTCATCTGGTTTTATGCCTGAAATGTTAATGCCATCAGTCACAAAAGCCCCTCAATCGTAATACTACTGCGCTAATCCAACCACATAAGGTGGATGATTTACTAAGACAAAATAAATTTTTTTTAAACCTCAAATATAAAGTAACGGCAGCAAGTAGTAAAATCAGAGTATAATTTCCACCAAACATATACTATCTCTAACTTAACTGGCTGTTCTTAAATCTCTACAAATATATTTATATAAAACTATGTATGCCTCTAATAATAACTGTTGAAAGCAACTAAAATAACTAACGGGTCTTTCAGCTACACAACTGCAACGTTTACCTTTAGGTGCAAAATATGAAACTCTGCCTTTCAAAATTCATCTTCCTATCTTTGCTCACGCTTTACCTACTGCTGCATGACAGACTAAATTGTCTGCCATTCTTCTTCAGAAATGCATAGCTATGCCTTCTCATTAAAGCTAAGTCAGGGGCTTCCCTGGTGGCGCAGTGGTTGACAATCTTACCAGTCTTTGGGTATTAATAAGAGTAATGATTTTTACTCTTTGATCATCCTGATTTCGATGCTTCAGTTATTTTCCTAGTAGTCTACCAAGCAAACCCCTCACTTCTTTCTAGCTCAGTACTGATATTATCTTGCTGAAACATTCCCTGAGAATAGTCCTGGCACCCAATCCCATCTTCTACTTCCTCCCATACTGCTTCCTCATCTCTACCCACAGCACTTGCTATATACCTCTCATCTAGGACGTCAGCCAATGTACAATAATTATTTATATGTGCACATACACCATCCCTGGTAGAACATGAGTTCCCTGAAGATGCAGACCATATCTTATTCTATTAATACCAGCTACTACAAGCATAACCTGTGACAAACTGCAGCAAGTCAATATACTCTTTAGGTCTTCTCAGGTGGTTATGTTCAGAAGAAACGGATGCAAATCAGAATTGACCAGTAAACTTAGGAAACGATTTTCTCACACTCCTTAAATTTCATTACCACTTCACAAT
Organism: Monodon monoceros; assembly: GCF_005190385.1. Lineage (NCBI taxonomy): Eukaryota > Metazoa > Chordata > Mammalia > Artiodactyla > Monodontidae > Monodon > Monodon monoceros. The sequence continues at coordinate 20,223,475 of NW_021703776.1, read as the reverse complement.
GAGACAGCTTTGAGTCAGAGAAGCTGGGGTTCAATTCCTAGTTCCATCAAATAACAGCAAAGGAGATCTCCTCAACATAGTAGCTTTATAATCCTCCCTGAATAGATGAAGCAATGGATCTTCATTTTGAGAATTCGTTTTTAAATAAAACTTTGTACTACAGACTTTATATTTTAAAACAATGAATATGGCAAAACATAGAAGTTTTTAAGAAAAAAGGTAATAAAAAAAATTTCACAGCAAGACTATAATCATTTTTTGCACACCCTACACAACAAGCAAATGGTTTCCTTTTCTTAAAGGAAAGGCTCCTGTTCTCTGGTTTGAAAAGAAAATACAGTACTTTCTCAAGATCAAAATATTAGGAGGATATAATCCAAGTTTATCCCCTCCCTACCTCTGGGCTATATTTTTTATGGAAAAAAAGTAGAATCCTATTTGAACTAAGAGGACAATGCAATTGTTTTGTTAATACAGCAAATGGGAAAAAAAAAACAGCTCCCAGGTTTACTTTATTTTGTTTCTACTCACAAAGCCTTCAACTCTTTCATCTGTTTCATCATCCTTTATCTCATGTCCCTCTAACTATTTAACTCGTGTAACCACTGGTTCCACATTTTCCAGGTCAATCCCAACTTCAAATATTTTGTCCCACTGTCCCCACAGCAAATTGCTCAAAAATTCCAAAACCTGGGTATTAATACTATGGCTTCTGGCTATGCCTCCCTTTATCTAGTTATGTGTCTTGATTTAAGGAAACATGATCACTATAGTGCTCTTTACCCTTTAGTCTCCACTGAGGAATACTCTGCCAAGCCCAGACTCTCAAAGTATTACAAAGCAATCCGTCACTAATCTCATTATTCCAAAATATATAATATAAACATACAGTGAGCTAGAGAATATTGAGTGCCAGGTTTAACACATTAAGTTACAATAACATCGACTGTCCAACTAAAAAATAAAACAAAGAAGACCCCTCAAATTAATAGCATGGATGCAGAATTCATATTTTCATCTTTGCAAAAATGTAGCACAGGAAGATTCACCTTTGCAGTTTAAGAAAGCTCAATTCATATCTACCACTATATGGAAATAAATTATTTTTTGCTAGGCCAGACTGCCACAAAGCTGTGGTCAACAGACCAAACTTTTTAAAGAGAAACCTATACTTCCTGGGGAACCATTAAGTCCTGAACCCCCTGAAAATTTCACTCTTCCCTCTACCACTTACACTGAAAACTACTTTCATGAAGTCACCAATAATCTCCAAAAGGCATCAAAACCATAATCCTCAATTCCTATAAAGTATTTAACTCCTTTCTTCAATTTCACGAAACAAGGGTCTCTTGATTCTCCTCTAACCCTTTCTGGTCCTTTGCATCCAGCCCCTTAAAGCATGTGTTCTCTCTTGAACTATTCTCTCCTCAGATTTTGTCTTTTATCAAGTTTATCTCCTGCCTACCACGCCTTTAACTATTACATTTATGACGATCCCCAAATCTCTATTTCTGCTGACTTTTCTCCCCAGTTCCAGTTCCATATTTTTTTTTAAGATTTTATTAGTTTATTTATATTTATTTTTGGCTGCGTAGGGTCTTCGTTGCCGCGGGCGAGCTTTCTCTAGTTGCAACGAGCAGGGGCTACTCTTCGTTGCGCTGCGCGTGCTTCTCATTGCAGTGGCTTCTCTTGTTGCAGAGCACAGGCTCTAGGGGCGCGGGCTCAGTAGTTGTGGCTCGCGGGCTCTAGAGTGCAGGCTCAGTAGTTGTGGCGCACGGGCTTAGTTGCTCCACAGCATGTGGGATCTTCCCGGAACAGGGCTCGAACCCGTGTCTCCTGCGTTGGCAAGCGGATTCTTAACCACTGCGCCACCAGGGAAGTCCCTGCTTCTGTTTTATGTTTTTTGGCCGTGCGGTGTGTGAGATCCTAGCTCCCCGACCAGGGATTGAACCTGCACCCCCTACATTGGAAGGCAAAGTCTTAGCCACTGGACTGCCAGGGAAATCCCTCCAGTTCCATATTCAAACTGCTTATGGAACATCCACAACAGCAACTCAAACCTAACTAGATAAAAAGAAATTCACCTGCTTCTATGTCCCTTTTTATTTCCGTGGCACCTCTGCCCTCCTTAACCATTCAGAGTTAAAAACCTCCTAGTAGTTTTGGACTCTTCCCCCTTATATGTCCACTTGCTTCCTCGCACATCCAGTCAGTTTCAAGTTCTGGTGAGTCCACCTCAATAAACATCTCCCAAACCTGTCCCTTAACTTTCTAGTCCCACTGCCAACGAAGAAAGATAGCTGTTTTAAGTATAGGATGATAGGTAACTTAATTTCCTTTAATTATATTGTCTTTTCAATTAAAAATAAAAAGATTTAAGAAACGCTTTGTTGTTGCTGGTTTGTTTGTTTTTGCCACGCTGCGGGGCATGTGGGATTTTAGTTCCCCGACCAGGGATCGAACCCGTGCCCCCTGCATCAGAAGCACAGAGTCTTAACCACTGGACTGCCAGGGAAATCCCTCCAGTTCCATATTCAAACTGCTAGACTGCCAGGGAAGTCCCAAAGAAACCCTCTGAATGACTGAGGAAAAAGAGAAAATTTGGTGAGCATAACAAAATAGTATAATAAATAAATAATTAATTAATGTATGTCAAGGAGTAGAGACAGAAAAAAATGCATTTATGTTTATTAAACCATGCGTATAAAGCACCATACCCAACATCTAGCATAGAGCATGCCTTTAAATATGTAAAGACGGAGAGGCTTCCCTGGTGGCGCAGTGGTTGAGAGTCCGCCTGCCGATGCAGGGGACACGGGTTCGTGCCCCGGTCCGGGAAGATCCCACATGCTGCGGAGCGGCTGGGCCCATGAACCATGGCCGCTGAGCCTGCGCGTCCGGAGCCTGTGCTCCGCAACGGGAGAGGCCACAAAAGTGAGAGGCCCGCGTACCGCAAAACAAAATAATAATAAAAATATGTAAAGACTGAGATGACCATATAAGATTTATTAACAGATGAGGAATTTAAGGAAATATTTTAATTACCTGCCTCAGATTAGTTGACGTGTTACTGAAACTAGCAAATACCAAAATATCTTTATTTGTATACTCAAATACTATCTTTTTTTTGTTCTTAAAGAGCATTTTAATCTTTTTGTGTGTACCCTAAGGTTTGATGCCATACCACAGTACAATGCTTGAGACCACACTGTTCATTACCAGCTACAGTTTCTATTTAAAAATTCAGAAAGCAATTTTCAACTGTATATTCCAAGTCTATTCTAGGCTGCATTAGACAAAATAAATTATGGGCCAAATTCCAGAATGGTAGAATAAATTGTCATTGATGTTCTCCCTAATCCTTCCATTATGGATCTACACAGAGATCACATATGTCCCGTTATTTATTCGAAAGCTTGAAAATTACCTGGCAAACCAGACTTAACTTTACAAGCCATATTTTTGCAACCTCCCATTCCACTCCCCAAGTCTAGTAACACATAAGGAATTGCTATTTAGGGATCTGTTGGGCCCATTTTTCCTATCAATGCATAAAAATGCTTTAATATATTTATGTTTTTAAAAAGATAAAAAATTAACTATAATAAAGGATGTGCTTTCACATAATCATTTCATTTTTCAAAAAGAAGAGAAGACCAAGTAGAGATAAAGTCAAGTTAGGCTGGCAAACTTTTGTTTGTAAAATTAAGGTTTAAATTCTTAACAGAGACACAGTTTGGCAACTATCACAAGGTTAAATAGAGTTACCATATGACCCAGCAATTCCACTCCTAGGTAAATATACCCAAGAGCACTAAAAACGTATGTCCACACAAAAACGTGTACACAAGTGCTCACAGTAACATTGTTCATAAAAGCCAAAAAGTGGAAACAACCCAAATGTCCATCCACTAATGAATTAATAAACAAAATGTAGTCTAGTCATACAATAGAATGTTATTTGGCCACAAAAAGGAATAAAGTGCTGATACATGCTCAGCTGATAAATCTTGAAAACGTTATGCTAAGTGAAAGAAGACACAAAAAACATATATTATATGATTCCATTTATATGAAATGTCCAGAATAGGCAAATTTATAGTCAGAAAGTAGATTAGTGGTTTCCAGGGTGGTGGGGTGAAAGGGAGTGAGGTGTGACTGGTAATGGGTATGGGGTTTCTTCTCACAGTGATGAAAAAGTTCTGAAATTAGATAGTGATAATTTCCTGCAAAAAGTATTTCGTTCTGGCATTATATTAGACTTGGTCCGGAAAAGGCCAGATCACACTACTGTGAAGTTATGTGCACCCCAAGTTACCAAGGGCATGATTTTGTCTTCGAATATCTCTTTGTAATAACGATAAACAGTGCTCCTCTTTCATATAACACACAAAAATCAAACAAAAAGCCAAACTTCAATCATGATAAAAACTAGGATCTACCTACATATAATTATCAAGATTTCTGCAAGAAATCTTGCACATAACTTCCTACCCCAAGTTACCAAGGGCATGATTTTTGTCTTCGAATATCTCTACCTATATAGTTGTTTGCCCTAACCACTAAAGGAAGAGGAACCAGCTAGTTGTTGCTAAGTGCCATTACAGTGTCTCAGATTACCAAGCCACACAATATTCATATAACATTAGATAGCTCTGCTCAACTCATGAATTAACTGTTATGATTTTCAAATAAAACCTACTTTCTCAGCTTGCTGACATACTGGATCTGGACACCTATAATAAAAGGAAAAAGTAAGATTCAATTATCACCTTCATGAGGATGACTGGTCTTATATCATTTTTCCTAACCTACTCTATGTGTCAGGTATTCTTTTAGGTGGTACAGATATAGTGGTGAACAATATATTGCCCTCAGGTAGCATATATTCCAAAAGTAGATCTTGGTCATATAGTATTTATCATTTCCGCTTCTTCTATCCATCATTTGTTAACAGGTTTTATCCCATCACTACAACCACTGCTGCCACCCAAGATAATAATTTTCTGTCTTCCAGAGATAATCTTTTATATTTTTCTTTATTCCTCCACAATACCTAGTATCTTCCATGTATCACATATTCAGTAAAGCATGGCAAGTCTTTTAAACAAAATGGGCACTGATACCATATTCAGAGCATCACATAGTCAATGAATTGGCACCCTACTATCACATTTATAACTTACTCAGTTCAATAAGCTGAGATAATAGAGTTTGTATAACTGGAGAGTATACATTTAAAATGCTACTTGAAATTTGATCTTTGTGGTTTACCATCATACTGACATATGAAACTGATAAAAAATGAAGTGTAATTTAAAATAATTTATTTAAAGTAATAAGCCCCTTGTCCTAAATAACATACCTGAAGACACTTCGTTTTTGATTTGCTTCTTTATTATATTACCTACAATGTCACCAAGGAAAGTTTTCAATCTTTTATCACCGGGAGAAAATGTACAGAATATATGGGTGCTAATACACACATATAAAAACCCATCAACATATTCTTAGAGATGAGGTATATATGTGTGCCTATGTATACACATACATACATATAATTTAAATATGTAATATATTAAATTTAACAGTTTAAAATTTATACAAGCAATGCGTGCAGATGCTAAAACATTCAAACCATAATGTCAAGTTGTGGCATGGGCTCCTAAGACCACCCGCAGGTTCAGTGATACATGAGGACGACTCACAGGACTATCTCTACCGTCACATTCACAGCTATGATTTATTACGGCTGAAGTATACAAAGCAAAAGCAGCAAAGGGAAAGGAGCATGAGGCAAAGTCCAGAAGAAACTAGGCACACGGTTTCAAGAGTCCTCCCCTAATGGAGTCACACAGGACCCACTGAATTACTCCAGCAATGAGTTGTGACAGCATTGGTGAAATGCTGTCTACCAGGGAAGCTCATTAGAGACTCAGTAGCCAGAGTTTTTATTGGTGGCTGGTCATACAGGTACTCTCTGTCTTAGCAGGAACCAAATTCCCAGATTTCCATAAGGAAGGTAGGTGTTTAACAAAAACTATATTTGTACAGTAAAGGCAAAGGGAGCCATTCTTATCATGGAATGATGGGAATCCTCCCCAAAAGTCCAAGTTCCCAGACCCCAGCCAAGGGCCAATCTTACAAGTAGGCCTTTCTGAGGATAGCAGTCACAGGCTTGTTATGTTAACTTTTTCTGCACACAATTATAAATGAAAGAGTAATCACCTCTCCTCCATATCCCTCCCCTTTGAAGTAACCAACCATGTTAAGCCTCTTTATTAATAGATATTTTATAGATTGTTTCACAAAAAATTGCTGTAACTAATATACTTGGACATACTATTTTACACACATATGCAAATATTTTAAAGAAAAGATTCCTAGAAGTTGACATGATGGGTCTAAGAGTATACACATGATCAATTCTATTACAAATGGCCAAACTGCTTTCCAAAAAAGGCCTTACCAGTTTACCTTCCTAACAGATCCAGAATACTAGTTTTTCTCTATCCTTGCCAACATTTGCTATTATCAATTTCTGAATTGCCATGATTATCAATTTTTGAATTTCACCAAATTTGGTGGAATCTGATAGACCCCTCAAAAGTTAACATTAATTAACTTGTATTTCTCTGATTACTGAATAGGTTGGTGACTTTTCCCCCATGTTTAAATAATTATTTGCATTTTTCTTCTGTTAATTTTCTTAGCATTTGTTAATTTTCCTATTGGAGTGTTATATATAGAAGCTACTCATATATTTTAGACAATAATCCTCCAACTGTTTAATGTGGTTAAAATGTTTTATCTCAATCTACTGCTTATCTTGCATTACCTTTTGTATTATAGATGTTTTTCATTTTTATGAGGTCAAATTTGAGCTTTATTATTATAATATTTGTGCTTTAAATACAAGTCAGGAGGAAAAACACTCTAATTCAGACTGGCTTTGTCCCTAAATGTTTCACCAGTCTCTTTACACTGGCAAATGACTCCTTTAGACAACTATTACATTAAAAAAGTTTACCCAAATATGGTGGATCTTTTTTGAACTTGCTTATTTTAAAATAAAATGAAAAACTCTTATAATTCAGCTACCATTTTAGACTACAAAGTGAAGTCTCAGGCAAAACAGTATTCTGCATCGCTTTGTGAAGTGACAATTCTTAGGTACAAGCTAATTTCTAATAGGATGAGGCCATTAGGGTGACTTGGTACTTCATTGTCAGCTTGACTTCTCTGAGCCATACAAAACCTCCTGTAATAATACTTAATGTGTAGTGTGGGTACACTGGCAATCTCTGGGAGTAAAATATTTTAAAGCATATCCCCTATAATCAAATAAAATTTATTATTTAAATTATAAATCTTCTGTTGGCTAGAACATTTCATGAATGACAAAGACCAAATCTTTTACCTCTGAAAAACTGATTTAGCAATTATTCTAAAAATTCATACTATTTTTAACCAATTCCTTGTTTATTTAGAAGTCTTAATATATAAATTCACCAACGGCCCTACTATATGAGTTATTTCTATAAATGTTCTTTTTGATTGTGCTTATTTAGTTAATAATGCTAACTGCTGTTCCCTGAAGTCTCTTCTTTATCCCCACCTTTATTTGTTTGCTCATAGGGTTCCCTCTACTTATAAAGTCCCTCCACCAAAATTCACCTATACTTCTAGGCTCATTTTGAAAGCACTTGCTTATTAAGCATTCCATGACTCTCCTAACAGTATATGATTTTTCCTTTTTAAGAATTCTCATTTTAAAAAGAAAAAAAAAAAGAATCCTCATTGCACAACAACATGAATGTACTTAATGCCAATGAACTGTACACATAAAAACAGTTAAAACATTGACTTTCGTTATGTACGTTTACCAATAAAACAGCTGCCCCCCCCCCAAAAAAAGTAGAGGGACTTCCCTGGTGGTGCAGCAGTTAAGAATCCACCTGCCAATGCAGGGGACACAGGTTTGATCCCTGGTCCAGGAAGATCCCACGTGCTGCGGAGCAACTATGCCTGCGTGCCGCAACTACCGAGCCCACGCTCTGCAACTACTGAAGCCTGCGCACCTAGTACCCATGCTCCACAACGAGAAGCTACTGCAATGAGAAGCCCGTGCTCCGCAACAAAGAGTAGCCCCCACTCGCCACTAGAGAAAGCCTGCATGCAGCAATGGAGACCCAATGCGGCCAAAAAATTAAAATTAAAAAAAAAAAAGTATAGAGTGCCAGGTAAACAGTAACACAAGGCTTGGCAGTAAGAGGGTAGAAATGGGAGAAGGGATCCAGGGTTAAGAGAGGAGGGGAGAATAATAAACCAAAACAGTACATTTATTAGCTTTCTGAGCAATCCTCACTCCCTTCCCCAACTTCTCTTTTCCCTAAAATGTCTACAGCAGATTTACCTTTCAGGACAACTCATATATATGATAGGATTTCATAGACAGGAGTAATTTTCCCACTGCTTTAAAAAAATAACATAAAATCCATTCAAAAAAATTTTAATGCAAATTTGTCCTACCCTCTTCTCAGTGCTTTTGACAAGCTCACCCATGACTTCTATTCCCAAATTCAGGGTTAAATCCAAATTCACAATTCTTTTTGTAACTCCTCAATCCATTTACCCTCTACATGACCCTCCAGGTTCTGTTCCTAACTCTCTAGGACTGAGAGTTTATCATCCTCAAGTAGACACTTAAGTGTCCCGAATGTTCCATATTCTTCCCTGTTATTCTCAGTATATATTCTTTATCTCAGAAATCTCATCTTCTTCCGTGAGTTCAACGATCACCCATACACAATAAATTAGAGAGCTACAGGGCCAACCATGACTGGCCTGAGATCTAAATTCAACTCAAACTCTATACATCTAAAATTGAACTCAGTACCCAACTCCTCAAATTTATCTTTCCTCCTGTATTCCCTATCTCATCACTACCACTTAGTGTCCACATTAGCTCAGATAAATTCTTCCTCACCCTCCCATATCACCAAATCTGGTGAATGCTATCTCAAAACTGCCTTCCAAATCCATCCCTTTTCTTCATATTCATTGTCACTGTCTCCAGGCCCTCCTGCTTGAACAGCTCAAATAGCTTTCTAAGCAGTCTCTGCTTGTATCCTTACCTCTCTGCATTTTATTCTCCACACAGCAGCCAAGGTGATCCTGTTAAAATGTAAGTTAACATCATACCTAAGAGTAAAACTCATGTCATTTAGAGTAAAAGCCAAAGTCCTAACAATGACCTACAAGAACCCTGGATAGTTTGCCGTAACTCCCAACACTATTACAAATCTACTACTCTCTTCCTCACCCATTCTGCTCAAGCACGCTGGCTTCCTTGATATCCCTTCAATACACTCTTAACTCAAATACTTGGGCACTTAATGCTCTTTCTGTCTGGAATACTCTTCTCCCAGATAACCGCATGGCTCACTCCCTCACTATTTCAAGTCCTGGTTCCATGTTTTAACCACCATACATAATAATATCCCCTACACCTGTCATATGGTAGAATGATCATATTAATAGCTTGATTTTCAACTCTTCCTATATTAAAACCACATGTGACTTCACAGTTCTTCCGACTTAAAAGGTGTAATTTATCTCCCAACCCCTTGAAGTTGAGGTGGCATTATAACTTGCTTTGGCCAACAGAATGTGAGATCATTTTGGAACATATTTGAAAATATTAGATATGGCATAAACAATAAATGGTTTGCAAACAAAACATGGCTTGTAAACAGTATAAAAAACTGGCATATAATAAAGCAACAACAGAAAATTAAATGTGTTGGTTAAATATTCATTTTATACTTCTGGTTTAGATTAAATTGCATTTTCCAAAAATACCTTAAGAATAATCTACCAGCCATCACAAGAATGTAGAGAATGAGAAAATATCAATATTTTATTATTCTTTGAAACTCTTAAGCAGCATTAGAATAATTCATGTCACTGTAGTCTACTTTACAAGATTTGCAAGATTCTCTCTTATTTTTAAATATCCAATATTTAATTATATTTCCCTTAAGACCTAAGAGCATGAAAAATAGAAAGTATGCTGCATCTGAGCCAATAATAGAGGAGACTAAAGAGGTAGGTGGAAAAACTAGGTATAAATGATGCTTCAACATCAAGGGCAGGAAGGACTTTAAAAAAAAAAGTCAACAGTGCTGAATGCTAAAGAGGCAACAAGAAAGCTACACGCTACTACTATAAAGTGTCTACTGGATATGTCCAGGAGATCTAAGGCAACCATAGTAAATGCAATTTCAGCAGAATGGTAGTGCTTGAAATCAGCTTACAGTGGGGGTTAAAGGAATGAAGAGGAGGCCAAGGAAGTAGAGCTAGCCACTGCCCACCTAATTACTCATTCAAGGAAGCTTAGTTTAAGCCTTCATTTTACCATTAATAACAGTTTCTTTGAATCCTTTCACACAAAAAAATTTCTAGCTTTTGAACTATTAAAATATCCATCCTCTTTACTTTTCCATAAAATGAAAAGATCAAAGCATCTGGTATACTGAACATTAAAAGAGTGCTTCTTACTTTAATAATTAATCTTCTACTATCTAAGTTATAAAGTAATGAAAAATATTTGTTATTTTGTACAACATCTAATAATGCCAGTGAATGGGTTTAGAGATATTTGAACATATTCAATTTCTTCAAATAGTTGCGAAATCCTATTATTAATACCCACCTACTCTGTGTTCCTCTTTGGCATTTACATATAACCTATTTACAGCACTAGAAGTAAAGAATTACAAACAACTAGGCATAAATTACAGGAAATTTCTAAATTACACAGTGCATCCAGATTTATCTCTAACACCCATTAATGAATCTTAGGCACAAAGAGGCCAATGGTCAGAGTAGATAGAGAAAGCTAAAAAGACAGAGGTGCACAGGCAAGCAGATACACAGCACAGACAGAGGCACACTGACAACCAGGCAAACACAGTATTACAGCACTTAGGTTTTAGATGATCTGGGAACTACAATTGGATTTATTTTATTAATGCAAAATCTATTGTGAAGAAAATACATTAGTCTTTGAGACAGTGATAAATTTCAGATACATATTCAGAGAGAGAATAAAAAAATGACAATATAATACTTGAATAAAACTGATCTTTAGAATTACACTTCTTTGCAAGAAGGTAATGTTCTGGTTCCATATTTTAACACTGAAAAATTACAACTTAAATCTTAAGTACCATAAATATGCAGCTTATAGATTATCTTAATTTTACAGTTTCTACACAGAAACCTTACAAGTTTGACGTTTAATATGTTCTGAATATGTGAAATAATGCTCTGCCAGAGCCAACAGAATGTTCTCTCAACTCACAAGGACTCTTTATGCTTCTTTTTCCCTTCTCTGAAAGAAGGTGGGTGGAGTTTATTTGGGGCTGAAACCTTAAAATAGTTAAAATTTTTTTGCTGTTCTGCTTCAAAACAAATACACTTTGGGCTACCTGCCTAGTTAGGGGACTATCCCTTTTCTCTTTAAGAAAAGTACCTACCAATCACATCTGAACAAGTTCACCACCTTGGTCAACTCCACACATTTATACTACACAAAACCCATTTCATCGGTGGCAAGTAGATTGATGTGATGTGAATTTCAGGAATGTGAAAGTGAGATAGAGCAATTCTAGTCATAATGAGTTCTTCCCCTAAACTGAGATACAGTGAATGAGATAGGTTAGATCACTGTAAGGGATGCCTTTATTCAATAGCAGGTGCAGCCCCAAGCAGTGAAAGTCAAATGCAGACAGCTAAGAGTAAAGCAGGTGCACAGAGAAGCAAAGACAAGTATCCAAGGAGCCCTAGATAGACACAGAAACTGATAAATATGGAGAACCACAGAAAGACAGAGGGGCTGAAATGAAGAGTCACCCAGGTTACAGATGGCTCTCCATTTCTTGGTTCCTGTCCTTAAAGCAACTCAAGGGCAGTATTCTACTGCAATATTTTTTTTTCCACTTAAGCTGGTTTGCAAATAGGCTACAACCAAAAATCTATACCAACAAAGAAGTTTTCTATAATTTTCGATATTTATGCCCCCCTTTTTTTCCCTTTATTGACTTTTTCCCTAAAGAATAAGAATGCAACTGTTGGTCTAAGCAACATCATGTCATAGAAAAAGCATCTTACTGTTGTACATCTTGCTTATTTGGGACAAACTCAGCTCTGCCAACTTCTAACCGTAAAACCTGTAACAAGCTCCTTAAACAGCTTTCTTGTTCCCTTTAACATCAAAGGGTCTAGGACCTATGAGTAAATCCAGTGTACACAGTGAGGGGAGGTGTCCAGAAAAGCCACATTCTCCACATTTTCATAGCACGGGAGCTAGAACTCCTTTCCTTTCTCACTTTGGTTCTAGCCCCAAATGTGTAGTCTCAAAATCTCTCAGTCATCTCCTAGAAAACTCAAATATGCTGAGGAATCCAAACTAAAACATTATAAATAACTTGCTGAAGTTCTAAAGACTCTTTTAAATGTAATTTTTTTACAGGGCACTTTTAACAGAAGCCAATGAAAAACACTGATCTGGCCACTTAAGAACAATATAAACAGAGAGTGTATTACTTTATATATCTGGGATAAGGTAAAATTACCAGATTTAAGAACACTGGGCTTCTGGAACTCCATTTTTAAAAGATCCTTCAGGGACTTCCCTGGTGGCACAGTGGTTAAGAATCTGCCTGCCAATGCAGGGACACAGGTTTGAGCCCCGGTCCGGGAAGATCCCACATGCCGCGGAGCAACTAAGCCCGTGCGCCACAACTACTGAGCCTGTGCTCTAGAGCCCACGCGCCTAAGCCCGTGCTCCTCAACAAGAGAAGCCACCGCAATGAGAAGCCCGCGCACCACAACAAAGAATAGCCCCCGGAAGGGTAGCCCCTGCTAGCTGCAGCTAGAGAAAGCCAGAAAGCCTGCATGCAGCAACGAAGACCCCAGGCAGACAAAAAAAAATTTTTTAGTAAAAAGATCCTTCATACCAAACAAACCATACATTATAAGAGTGAACAACTATGCCACAATAATGAGACATCAAAACACTCCTCACCAAAACATTCAGGAATGCTGAGGCCAATATTATATTCATCTCAAGCTCAGCATTTAAGCTGCTCTCCCTTTGGGAATCCCCTCCTATTTGTTTGGGTATATGGGCTTTGCTTATTTTTTACACTGCCACCCTGTTCCTCTCATCTAAAACCCACAGTTCTTATCTCTGTGTCCTTGCAAGTGCTGTTTGCTTTTTATCTCTGAAATGCCTTTTATCCTAATCCGCATGACAACTCTTCCTTCAAGAGTCAAGTCAAATGTGGCCTCCATGCTGAAATTGTCCATGTTCTATTCAGGCAGATTTAGGCTCTCCTGCCTCTGTGGTTTAAATCTTGAATACACTTCCCTTAGAGTAATACCAAGTCTTTAACTGCTATTGACCACCTTCTATGTACTACATTAGAAGCTTTACATACATATTATCTTGGTCCTTCTAGGTAGGTATTATATTCCCAATTTCCCTAGATAACCTGCTTATAATCGTAACAGGGCCAGGACAGAAATTAACTACCTGATGACTCCAAAGCTGATTATCTTTCTACTAGTCTAGAGTTTCTAAGATTTTTGGAACCCAAACCCCTTGAGAATCTAACAGCTATGAACCTTCTCCACCCCTCTCCCAATGAGCTTACACACAAAACACTATGTATAATTTGAAAGGGTTCGCAAACCCCCTGAAGCCCATCCACTGCCCCCAGGAAAACTTCTTGCTGCTTCTCACAAGTCTATTCACAGCCAGTAAACTTCTTAAGGGCAACAACTGTCATATTTTCAAATATCAATTCTAAACACAGTACCTAGGGCATAGTGGGTACTCGGTGAACATCTTCTGAATGGTGGATGGTAGGAACCATGGAAGGATGACAGGGCTGCCATTTTTGCATTCCTTCAGAGCCTACAAGGGTAGCTACTCAACTGTTGTTAAATAGCTTTTCAAATGCAGATTACATCTAAAAACAGTTACTATAGGAAATGTAGATATTAGCATACACCCCAAAGCCTCTGAGATTAACACGATCCACATTCCACATTCTCTAGGAAAAACTTTTGGGGAGCAACTACTTATATATGCTATAAGCCAGTTCACAGACACTATAATATTATACAAATAGAAACAAGTATCTGTGCTATTTCAGATGGAAGGAGATAACAGTCAAGGTTTGAATGCATGAATCTAAAAAATTTAACTACTACAGGAAATATGAAATGCTGGGAGAGGGGTTCAATTCCTGTTTGGAAGAGACTAGTGGTTTAGAAGAACTGCATGGCACTGGACTTGCCTTAGCAAGCCTTCAACTCAAATCTAATGAAGGCTTTTTTTCCATGGTATTAAAAATCAAATTTGCAATGGAGAACAAGTGCTTTAAGGTAAACTGGGCTAATATATTTATCTCAGAAAGTGAGAGTTAATTACAATTCTTACTTCTGAGTTCTGGGTGAATGTGGTAAAGTCATTCTAAATTTTTAGTGTTTTGATCTTCAAGGTATTTGTCTATAAAATAGAAGGAAAGTTTTCTAAGAAAGGGGAAAAATATGCTCAACAGTACAAACACAGATAAGCAAGATTTCATTCATTCAGTGGGTATGCTCAAGGATGAGAAATAGCTCATTCCAGAGGAACGAAAGGACACACACTGCAGAGTACAGGAGTTTAATACTGGAAAGGTATGAGAGACTATGTTAAGAAGGCTCTGGAAGGCCAGGTTAAGAAGTGTAGACTTTATCCTATTGGCCTGTGATTCTAAACCAGGGCAAAAGCTACAAAATAGGCAGCAGGGGGATAGGAGAAAGGGAAATTCGTAAGACAGACATATAATTATAGTTTGAAAAAAAGCAGAGCTTGGGTCTGATGCTTTGAGTTGCCTTAGGCATTTAAAATTCCAATAATTTTAATGGTCATCAAAGGGAGCCTTGAGGGTTTTTTGAACTTATATTTTTCGATGATAAAAATAAAAACATGTTTCCAATACGGTTCTACATAAATGTATTAAAGAAAATTGAACTAGGCAGCAACACGGGGACTCAAACCCACATCTTCTGATTTTATAACCCGTATGCCCTCCACTATCCCACAGATGCCAACACTTGAAAGTGATATTTTAGGAAAGTGAGCATGATATATGGAATGAATTAGATGAGGCAAGAAACTAGAGGCAAGGAGAGAACAACAGCTATTGCTGTAATCACTCCCAAAACACCCACGATTTACAAGATACCACTATTGTTGAAGAGATGTCAGTGACATGTTATCTGGATTTCCTTAATGAGATCTAAAACCAAAAGTTAAAAGTGGACATTTTATTAAAATTAATCATGGGGTGGAGGATATACAAGTAGTTACTTTAAGTGGTTCCCTCAATCCTTATGCATATCAACCAGTGTCCAGAGAAAAATACGCACCGTACTATTTTTCACATTTATGTAGAAAATATTACAATTAATAAAAATGTATTTATTTAAAAGTTTTACTAAATTCAGTCTAATACTTTATCTTTTATTTTCTTTTTTCAGTGGATACTAAAAATAAAACATTTGTGCCTGCACACCTGTAGGTAAGAGGAAGAAAAAGCAATTCTCATGCTGGTCTAAGAGACAAGCCCCTTGGACCACCTGAAGAGCCAAACTCTGTTTTACAGCATTAAGCTCGCTACAATTTCTGCTAATGCAATGGCCATTAATGCTTATTAAATGCCAGGCACTATATTAAGCAATGGGGATACAGAGATAGCTAACTAAGTCCCAGTCTGTAGCCTTGGAGGCTTTCAGTCTGGGGAAATCAGAAATGTAAATGTTTATGAATCTAATGAACTGAGTGCTATAGAAACCCAGAAATGTTTACCATACGAACAAAAAATTTTAATCTATCTAAATGTTAATGTCTGTCAGTTTCAATCTTTTCCAAATTAGATATCAAATATTGAAGGAAAAAAAGTTAACAATATTCTAAAATTAAATACAGGAAAACATCCTTGAGAATTAACACTTGAGGTAAATTTTTATTGTGCTATCTCAGTGAGCCATGTCTGGAAAGTTACTTAAAAGCTCACTTCCACTTTTGAAGTTAGTTAAAATATAAATATGTTTGGCTGGACATTCATCAAAGGTAAGAAAATCTTAACTAAACCAGTGGCACTGGGAAAGGACTAAGATTAGCTCAGATGCTACGACTGGAAAATATTTCCTTTCACTCTAGCTTTAAAGACATGTTAGACATACCGCACCATTTATATAAGCTTACTGAGATATTTTAAAAACCTACAAGCCAACCACAAGATAGCACTTCATACCCTCTAAGGTGGTTATAATAAAAAAGACAGGCAGTGACAAGTATTGGTGAGGATGTAAAGAAATTGGTGGGAATGGAAAATGTGCATTCTCCTGGTTGAAACGTAAAACATGGAGCAGCTTTGGAGAACACTCTGGCAGTTCCTCAAAATGTTAAACATACTTGTAGGTACATACCCAAGATAATCAAAAACATTGTGCAAAACAAAAACTTGTGTAAAAGGTTCATAGTAGCATTATTCATAAAATAATACAAATATATTACATCTTGTGTATTATTATATACAAAATATTCCAAAATGTGAAAACAACGCAAACTGTCTATCAACAAATGAATGGATAAACAAAATATGGTATATCCATACAACAGAAAATTATTTAGTCATTAAAAAGGAATGAAGTATTTCTGACCACGCAACAACACTGATGAACCTTGAAAACATTAAGTCAAAGGAGTCAGTCACAGAATACTGATTCCATTTATATGAAATGTCTAGACGAGGCAAATCTATGGAAACAGAAGGTAGATTAGTGGTTGCCAAGGTCTGCAGGGAGCGGGGAGGAAGGGAGAAATGACTGCTAATGGGTATGCGGTTTCTTTTGGGGGTGATAAAAACTGATTGTGATGATGGTTGCACAATTTTGTGAATACACTAAAACCTATTAAATTGCACAACTTAAATGAGTGAATTTTACACTAAGTGAATTATATCTCCGTAAAGCTGTTATTAATTTTTAAAACACCTACAAGCCACAATATTGAACAGTTTAACAACGATGAAGTTTTTTATACTTATCTAGTCTATGCAGCATTAAGATCTTGCCAGGCTTTCAGTCCTTCCTCCCCTCCTACTTTTTAACAAATCAAATCGTAGCCTTAAGTCAAAACTTCAGAGGTCTTATTTAACCAAAAGACAAGTTCTTGTTATCTGTCTTTTAAAATTATACTTAAACAGCAATCATTTCACAAAAAAGAAATAGATAAGGAATGCATATATGAAAAATGTTCCTATCTCATCTTTTTTTTAAAAAGCAGAGGGTGGGAGGGGATCTGTGTCTTCCTCTGGCTTCTGCCATCTCCTTTCAGAATGTTAAAAGTAAATGGAAGAAATTTATACCACTTCGCCTATTTCTTCTTCAACCCACTATAGTCTGGCTTTTTCCCATACCCCAACCCCAAACTGCTTTTTCTAGTCACCAAATCACTCCTACTTGGCAAATAGAATGGGTGCTTTCTCAAGCTCACCTTACAGGTCCTCCCAGAATTACTGTATCAGACTTTGGTGACTATTCCTTTCCTGAAACTCTCCCAGGCTTTTCTGACATCCTCTGGGTTCCCTTCCTTCCTCTTTGACCACACCTTCCCGGGAGCAATCACTAGCACTTCCGTTTAGAAGCTGCTCTTTAAATGCTGATGCTCTTCAACCTAAAGTTGGTCACTCTATAGGCTTGTCTGAATAAGCTCGTTTCACCACTTTCCTGCTTTCAAATAACTCTTACATGCTTTAATTCTGTCCCGTCAGCTCTCTCATGCTCTACATTTCCACAAGATGTCTCATAGGCACCTCCTTTTAACGTGTCCAAAGCTAAACTCATTCTCTTCGACTTTGAAATTTCTTCCAACCATCTTCTGCTTGTTTCTCCTCTCTTCTTCCTTACCCTACCAAACAGTACCTTCCAACTTAAGTGACGGTATACCAAGCTAGAAACCTTGGAGCCATACTACAACATTCCTATCTCCTTCACTACTCACATCTAGCGACTCATTGAGACCTCTTCCTTTATCCTTATCAGATCCTTTGTACAGTCTCCGTTCTACTGTCTTAGTTTAGCTCTGGCCCTCATACCTCACTCCCTATATTTCAACAGCTTCAAAAATGCTCTCCTTCAATCCGGTAATCCATTCTTCATACTACCATCAGAATCAACTTTCTGCAGCACAAATCTGTCAAATGACTGCTTACTTTTCTTAAAATATGCAGCGATCTGCAGAGACCTATAGTACTGATTCTCAGCATTTTACCAGAACCAACCTGAATGATATAAGTGAAGGCTCAAAGTAAAGCAGGCTGGGGTGGTGAGGGGACAACTGGAGGTGGGGAAACACTGCTGCAGTGTTCAAACAGAATGTCTGTTTTCTTAACACCTGCCTGCTTTCCCTGTAACTCTAAGACCTGTAGTGTGTTACTGTTCAAAATTACTACTACTGATCTATAGTATCCAGCATAGATTCAAGAACCTTCAAAACCTGATCCCTACCTAGATGTCTCAGCCTCATGTTAGCCTTTATCATGCACTATTTCACTGTTTCTCAAAATCTGGTGATGGCCCACCCCCAGACCATTTCAAAGAGTCCACGAGGTCAAAACTCTTTTCCTAACAATACTAAGTTATGCTTCCTCACCTGTAAATATGCAAATACACAGACTTTAGTACAAGATTTTTTTTAAACACTTTCATTCCCTTTAGGAGTGTACAGCGGAGTTTTCTAGAGGGTACCTGACACGTGATACTGTGAAATGTGACAATGCAACAGTATGAATGCAACACCTATAAGAATCCGGCTCTCTTCTATTAAGCCAGACATTAAAAAAATTTGCAAAAATATAAAAATAATGCTTCTTCCCACCAATAACTTTTTGAAAAATAATTACTTGTCATAAAATGTAGTATACAGGTTAATATGGAATGGTTTTATTATCATTATTTTAAAGTAAATTGTATTTTTAAATATCTTCTAATTTCTAATACAGTAAATAAACAAAAGGTCTTTGGAGTCCTCAGTAATTTTTGAGAGTGTAAAAGACTCTTAAGATCAAAAGGTGTGAGAACTGCTACATTATTTACAGCAGATTATCTACCACTCCCTAAATATGCTCAACTCTGAAACCTCCATCCTTTTGCATGGCGATGCATCCTCCACCACCTGCCTAGTCCCAGCCAGGTCCTAAGGGACCTCAGATGCATTCTGGAGAAACGGGATAGAGAGAACAGGTTTTGAAGTCAAGCAAGATACTTAACTCTTCAGAGTGTGTTCCCTTACCTGTAAAATATAGGTTATATCTACCTCATAAATTGCCGATATGTTAAATAAGACACAGTGTAAAAATATCTGGCACAGTGTTTAACATATAGTAGGGATGAAAAAATGTTAATTTCCTTTCTACCTAAAATAATTTATAAAATCACAAACACTACTGTAGTAAGATTAAAAACAATACAACAATTATTTAATCATAACAAAGCAAGCAAACTGGTTGTTTTGAGCAGTTCCTTCAGGATTACTATTAGTAGAGCAGATGGTTTTATATAATAAATTCCCTGAAATGCATAACTACTACGGTAGTTCTGCAGTTACTTGTGATTGATAAATTCAGATTAATTTAAAATATCAGTTATTGGGACTTCCCTGGTGGTCCAGTGGTAAAGAATCCACCTTGCAATGCAGGGGACGTGGGTTCAATCCCTGGTCAGGCAACTAAGATCCCACATGCCATGGGACAACTAAGCCCGCCCACCAGAACTACTGAGCTCACACACCTCAGCTAGAGAACCCAGGTGCCACAAACTACAGAGCCCACGTGCCCTGGAACAAGCGCGCCACAACTAGAGAGAAGCCCACGTGCTGCAATGAAGATTCCAACTAAGACCTGACGCAGACAAAAATAAATTTAAAAAGTAAATAATAAATCTTTAAAAAAAAAATCAGTTATTTAAAATAGCATTTTAACATAGGAATGCTTGCTATTACACCTCAGTTTAGCCTTAGAAAAAAATGTCCATAAATCTTCTCCTTCCAGTGTTTCACAAAAAAGTACTATAATTCACACCTCCTCTGCATCCTGTTTTTTAAATACTCTACTAAGTCCACTCATTAAATTTTTGTTTTCATCTCCATAAGTAGAAATAGAACCAGTTTTTAAACTGAAACTGCCATATTTGTAGCTTCACTGTTGTCTTTTATGATTTTTTTTATATACAAGTGTCTAGTGTATAAACTTTAGCCTAATCAGAATAAATTTACTTCTTATTTCAGTACTTTAATTATACATGATAAAGCTTTAAAAAGCAAAAGAAAATTACTGAAAATGGAAAGCCCAGACATCTCTTTTTCCTTCTGTCTCTAGTTACATGTAACTGACTACATAAATTAGCCATTTGAGAATATAGAGACAGCACAATAATTTGTTAGATGAAGACCCTAAATATTAGTTTCATATTTCAGTCTTGTGAAGTAGGTAGTATTTTTCTTCTTTTAAAGGTGAGAAAACTCAGTCAACTCATTTTCTTTCAAGTGGCCTGCCCAAGATCAGAAAACTAGCCAATGTCAGAGATGGGAGTAAAACATCTGTCAAACATAAATGTGCACCACCCTACCATACACATTTACTTGTCATGATCACTGTCTCCCATTTCATAAAGAAGACTAAAAATCGAGATAGCTGAGATCACGTTCTGGATCTGCCACAGCTTAGCTATTTGATCATCAACTTGTAAAGTAATCATTTTGGTGCCGTAGTTTACACCACCTCAATACCTTAGTTTTCTCCTCTTTCACAGAATGGGGTGCACAACAGGCAAAGGCCAAGAACAGACAACTCAGAATAGTTAACAAGAGGAAAAATTTCTACCCTTACTAGTATCAAGATACTCAAATTAAAACAAGATACCATTTTTCAACCATCAAATTATCAAAGATCCAAGATAATTATTATGAACACTCATACAGTACTGACAGTTGTATAAACTGACAGAACTTCTTCAAAAAGCTATTCATAAACACATATTAAATGTTTATATCCCTTCATCTAGTACTTCCATTACTGGAAGATATCTTATGCAATAATCCAAAATAAAGAAGCTTTATGCATAAGTGTTCACTACAGAATTATGACATATAATAGCAGAAAATAAATGGCCTAAACATTCAACCATAATAAAATAGTTAAGCTAAAAGACAGTGGCTAGGTGAAATATTATATAGCCACCTAAAATCATTTTTACAAATGAAAAACACTTAAATATTAAGCTGGAAAAAAATTTCCAAGAATATTAAATGGTATTGATTATGTAGTATGGTCACAGAGAAGCATTAAAAACATTAACAGAGGTAGCCTTTGGGAGATGGGACTATAGGAAGGCTGAGCGGAATAATGGAAAGACCACAGTTTGAATGCCCATTCCACTTTCCTACAGGTAAGGCATTCTTAATTATTACTGTATAATTTCCAAATTTGAAACAATGAACATTATCACTTCATATCTGAATAAGGTTATAATACAGTATCTAGATTACCCCTAAGGCTCAGTTCTAAAATGCTAAAAATTTTTAAATGCATTTTTAATCCATATCAGAATTTAAGAACAACAGAAGAGTTAGAATCTATCAGGGGATCTCCTATTCTCTTTCCATGGCAGAGGGGACAAAGTTTCCCTCCAGCCTTCTAGTCAAGGGAAAAAGAGGCACCAACTAGCAACCTTAATTACAGGTATTGCTTATCAAGTCACAGAATAAAAAAAGCAAGTACTACAAAAGAACAGCCCTAGTAAGCAAATCTCAAGCGTAGAATCCCCTAACTATCCCTAGGTACTATGGAAGAAAAAGGAAACTCATTTAGTCCTGGAGAAATGAAATCTCCAATAGGAATCCCTGACTCATCCCCAAAGCATGAACCCTAAGGCTACTTCCCCTGTACAGGAGTTCAGAGACTGGGCACTTGTCCTGATGGCCTGCATCACCAAACAATGCTCTTTCCTGACAGGATATGCCCATGGATAACAAGATGATTAGCATGCAAAGAATAAGTGGCCAGGGACCACACCACCTCTCCTTCCACAACCAAAATAAGACTGTGTAAGACTAGTTTTAAACATTTAAAATATTCTAAATAAATATTTTCTTCTCTTTTGGCCGAAGAGTAGTAAAAAGGGGACTCTGTCCAATTATTGTGATACCATTCCAAAGATACCAACACATTTAAAATTCTCAATAGTAAAAAGGGAACATGTCTTCTTTTCTTTAACCTTTTCAGATCATAAAGTAATTTTTCAAATACATAGGCTAAATATCAAGAGAAAATCTTTAAAATAAGGCATAAATTACTTAATCAACATTTTCTACACCTTCAAAAGATACTAGCAGGTAAACCTAACTCCTAGCCTCCTCTATTATTGGTCTAGGGAGGCGGGAATCACAAAGCTGTTTACAATATTGTATATTGTAACACTGTTACAATATTGTATAAGGTGAAGGGTTAAGAATTTTAACGCTAAAGCTTTACTAGACCGAAGTCTTTAAAATGTGAAAAATTATTTCAGCACTAAAAGCCATTTCACCTGCACCTTGTAAACAATTAAACTGTACTTTGAAACAAAAACTAGTCAATGTTTGCTGCTCACTCACTTTTATACACATTAACTGTGTATCCCTTGAACAATCGCGAATTTCAGAGTTAAGTGACTATTCCTGGAGGTGTATCTGGCCCGGGAGCAAAATTTTCCCTAGCTTATTTCCCATTCCCAAACCCCGCCAAGACTAAGGAGCAGCCACTTCCCAAAGTCCCACTTCCTTTTCCATTCCCCAGACCTCCAGGGTTTCCAACGCCCCAGTCTTGCGCAATATCCGTAGGAGCAGCCGCCGCAACCACCGCCTCCTAAGCCGAGAAACAACCCTAAAGGGAACATTGTCCAGCAGAAAAATGGGGGGGGGGGGGGGGGGGCAATGGAGGAAGTCGACTTCTCCTCCCACGCCTTCGGATCTGACCCCCTCGTAGTGATGGACCAAGAGCAATTCCACGACCAGGACTTTTAACCTCCTCTCCAGCCCGCCTGTACAAGCAGAGGGCGGAAGGCGGGGGAGGGGGTGTCGGATGGGGGGTGTGTGTTGGGGAGACTTCGAAGGTTATCTCCCACTTCAGGGCTTCGGCCCGTACGGTCGCCTCCGCCTCAACACGACTATTGTTCCCAAGTTCCCCACCCCCACCCCGGATAGGAAGTGATAGTCACATCCCCTCTGCCTTCGGCAGTGTCCCCTAGGGAGTCTGAAGTAGGCTTCCTTCAGGATAACCACGCACCTCCCCACCCCTACACACACACGCGCTTACCCCCTCAACCTCAAGTCACGTTGACCCCAAAACCATCTCAAACCTGGGTCTCAAGAGACCAGAGATGGAACAGGGGTAAATGGAAATTGAGCAAACCACGAGAATGCTTAGGGACAGACCCTTTCCCATGCACCGGAGATAACTGCGAACCCAGGAACGGCAAACAGTCCTACCTTGCCCACCCCAGTGATCAGATTGAGCAAAGGGACCCCACGAGTTAATTGCCACCTTAAAAGCCCCGTTCCTCCCTCAGCCGCGATCCTCCCTGGAGGGGCAGTTGGATGGGGATGTGAGGAGAGACGAGCCCCCCGGCCTGTACCTCATTCGCCTCCGGCTCCCGGCCCGAGAAACAATAGGTGGTCTCTGGCGGCGGTGCTGAGTGCGGGCTCGGCCGGGCGGCCTCTCCCTTCGCGTCCCGGACGCCGGCGGAGGGGGCCGCGATCGCGGGAGGAGAAAAGACGGCCGAGGGGCGGAGGCGACCTCACCTCCCTCCGGCCTCCGAGTCCACCCGGCCTTGGAGCTGGCGCGCGCCCCCTCCGCCCCTCTCCTTACAGCCGCACACAAAGCGCTGGCGGCCCGGGCCGGCCGGGCGAGGCTGCAGTGGGCTCCGGTGCCGGCGAGAGGAGTCGACAGCGAGGGGAGGGACTCACCATGAAGTCCCGGGCGAAGTTGTCCTCCCCATTGTGGTCCGGACTCTTCATGGCCTGAACCCTCTGTATGAATTTCCTCAGGATCTCCACTTGCTCCATCCTCCCGAGTCCCCCCGGCTGCGGTCGCTGGCCCCCCCGCCGCCCTCCCGCCCGGCGCAGAGCCCGCTCAGTCTTCCCCAGCTCGCTCCCCCTACCCGACCCCTCACTCCCGACCCCCGCCGCTCCCTGCTCCTCCCCACCGCCCAAGGCGGTGGCAGCGGCGGCACCAGCCCGGCTCCCGATCCTACAACTTCCAGGAGCAGCCGCCGCTCTCCCACAGTACGGGGCGAGCCACTGCGGCTAGCGCCAACCCCAACCCCCAGCTTGCTCCATCCTCCTTCCCCGCCCTCCTCCTGCTCTGCCGGAGACGCCGCCACCGCCTTAGAAACACAGCTCTCCGACCGCCCTGCCCCCCCCCCCCCCTTCCCGGTTCCTCCTTCCCTCCCTCCCTCCCTCCCGGCTAGCAGCCGCAGCCGCCTCTCCCCACGGGCTCGCCCCCGCCGCCACCCAAACGCGCGTCTCCGCGCAGCGGCTCCGTCCCGGGCGCTACGCCGCGCCGAGTCGCCCCCGCCCGCCACGCCCCCAAGCCCGCCCCGCCGGCCCTAGCCCGGCTAGGAGTGGCTGGGAGGCGCTTCGGCAGTCGGCTGGGAGACTTGACTCTACTTCCGGGGCGTGGTCCCGCCCGGGCTGCGCATAGGTTTGAGGAGCGGTCGTAGGAGGGAATTCGACACAGCCGGGCAAACGCTACTCAATTGGAGTAGGACTTGAGTTGGAAACTGCGGTCTCACCGCCTATTAGTGGGAAAAACATATTTCTAGAGTGCTTCCGCCCGCCGCCAGCCATGGGCTGGGACTACAAATCCAGGCCGGCCGGAGTCCAGGAGTGGGGCGGGGGAGGGCGGCGGTGGGAAGAGAGGCATGCTGGGAACTGTAGTAGTGTCATCTCCACGTTCGCCGCAGGTATGTCTTCATCTTAATGTTGAGGGCACTTAGACCTTGGCACTTTGGGGAATGGCTACAGCCAAGAGAAACGAAACGCTTCTTCAGTGATAGGACTTTTGCTTTTTGCACATCCGTCTAAACGCCGGCGAGTGAGCGCCTGAGATTCAGTTTGTCCTAGTGTGAATTGACAGGAATCTATCTTCTTGCCTTTAGATTCGCAGCACCTCAGAACTGAATAATATATTTTTCTCCGTAGAATGCATCTTTGTAAGTCTTCTAATAATCAGAGAAATCCGTCCCAGTCTAATTCATCATTTTACAAAGAAAGTGTTTGCGCATGGTCCCCCAGCATATTCTTAGCAGAGCCCAAACTAGAGCTCAGATCCTTTTGCTTTCACTACAACACCATATTGTTTCTCACAAAGGAGCGTAAACTTGTGATAATGTGACTGAGGTGAAGGACCTGATCCGTGGACTTCTTTTGGTCACTTAGACCCGCACACACGTTTTTTACAGATCAGATTGGTCAGGCAATTTGGTTAAAATAGGAAATGTCAGTGGTAAGCCCCTTTTCCCAGATGAATGTTTAGAAGCACCGTGAAATTTAGTGATAAACTTGAAGAAAACAGGTATGAGTAACAAGATCCAATTTCCTATTTGTTTTAAAGACAAATATTACTCTTTAAAATAATACAACTGACATATACCAATCTACTCTTCTTCTCAGAAATAACCACTTCCAGATGTGCCCTTCCAAATGTCTTCCTATGCATTTATATACAGGTATGTGCATGTAAAAAGATACAGTTTTGTCCTGTATTTTAAAAATTCACTTAGAGGAATAGTTTAATTTCTAAGGTAAGCTTTACTTAAAACAAGGGTCTGGAGTATTTTACTTTAATCAGATTACTGAGACTCAGTTTCATTGGATATGAGAAAAGATTAGGATCTGGGTTTGATCACCTACCAGTATAGCTCACTGTAAGGTACCCTTTCCCCCCAGAACTGGGAGAGAAATTAGACGTGGGCCGAGAAATGGGCAGATGATTGAGGACTGCTTCTACTTTTGATATGTCAGAAGAATGTGCAAATCAGATGGTGATTGATAAAGACTATATGCTGGACAAGCTGTATATCAGTCTAGTGTCAGTCGGGTTACCTGTTTGAGTTATCAAAAGTGTTAGTTGTTTCAGTTATTGAGTCCTATTTTCGCTAGTGGTTTTGCAGTCTTTTTTTTTTTTTTTACCTTTTCCTCTTATTGCAAGCATTTCTCTCTTTCTTGCAACACAAGTCTCTTTTGCATTCTCAGCATCTACCTTTGGCATCTCATGTAGGTTAAGGAAAAACAAAAGTAAAGTACCTTTATGGATTTCAGATCTTTTGGAAAGACTTTCCTCTTTTTAATACATTTAAATCTTGTTTCAATCTACAGATATTTTTTGAGCACTGCAAAATAGGAGGGGTTGTGCTGTGTGAGGGCAGAGAGAGATACAAAAATATCTCAGAGGTGGTTTCTTCTAGAGCTTACAGCTGTTTCAGGAGACAGGAAAAAACACTAAAATCTTGGTTACTGTAAGTTAATAAATGCCAAATGAGTGATACAGACAATGAGTAGTTTAGCAATTCTCAGAAGAGAGAATTATGAACTGGGTTGTCAGCATGAAGTAGTCACAGAGGACCTTGAAAGAGAAGTTAAATTAGGTTTGAATGGGAAGAAGAACTCCCAGGGAAGAGAAGTGACGAAACTAAGAGCATGAAGATAGCAAAGCAGAAGTTTGAAGCAGAACTTTTGTATATGTGTAAAGGCACTAAAGTAGACTAGGACTGAACTCTGGCTGAGGATTTGGACCTGATACTGTTGTCAGTGGGAGCCACCAAAGGTTTCTGAGTATAAAAGTGAAATTAGGAAAATATTAGTCTGGCCGCGTATGGTAAGTTGTGAAGTAATAAGGGAAGAGAATGGAATGAGCCCTATTGGGAGCGAATACATGACACGACAAAAGCTGAAACTAAGGTCATAGCACTGCAATTACAAAGACACAGATGGAGGTGAGAGAGACTGAAAACTCACAGAACTCGGTGACTGACTTAGTGGACAAGAAAGAAGGTGGAATTTAAAAATGACTGAAATTGGATTGGAAGAGGTCAGAAAGTTTGACAGAACACAGGGCTGTGCATGGTATGAGCAGATGGGGACTTTGCACAGAAGGTGAGAGGAACTGGCACATCATCTTTGGAGGCAATTTGGCCATAAATGTATCAGAGTGGAAACGTCATGCATGCTTTGACTGAAAAATTTATAGGTAATATTTATAGCTGTGTACAAACATATATGCTTACTGCAGGCTTTTTTGTAACAGGGCAAGAGTGGAAACAATGTATCTCCCTATCAAAAGTTAAAAAACAGAATCACATATATATAATTAAGTCCTGTGAAGCCATTAAAAAGTGAAAAAAAAATCTGTATGTGTTGATGTGGAATAGGTTTCAGGATCTGCTTATTAAATGAGAAGAACTAGACACACATTGCGTTTATCATATTCTTCCATTTATATAAAATGGAATGTGGATAAAATATGGATAAAATGCTTAAACATGCGTAGGATTTTCCTGAAGGATACTTCAAAAACTGTTAGCTGTGATCACCTCTAGGAGGGCCTTGAGGATCTTTGGTGGAGAGGGTACAACTTCCAGTGTGCATACCCTGTCATATTCTGAGTATTTTATGATGTGTGTACATTACTTTTCCAACAAAGTTAAATCTATTTGATTGAAAATTTTTTTAGACTTTCAATCCGGTCAATAGGAAGAATGGTGATATCTTTAACAGAAACACAAATAAATAAAAATGAAGCAGATCTTGTCTGGATGATGTTTTAAAATGGCACAGCTGTTTCAGAATGTCCACCTACTTACACCACAGTTCTCAAGGAACACAACTGCCCTGCCCATTCACAGCCACAGCTGAGGGTTTGGGCACTTGACCCAAGTTAACCAACCCATGTGGACTGGCCAGCAGCCTATGGCCTGGGGTAGGAACATGATCTGGGAGTATCGGTCCTCACTGTGAAGAATCGGAACTTAGAAACCTAGAGGGAGTAAGTCATTAAGCCGAAAGGGCAGAAGCTGAATGCCATGGGGTAGAATTAGGGATCTGACAAGCCGAAGCCTTGTGAGAAGAGTAGAAAGTATGGAGAATCTAGTTAGTCAAGAAAGGAGCATGAAGCATGCATGCAGAAATAGGTAGATATGTCACCTTATACCCATGTGGCCATGGGAGAGATGGGGAGAATCTCTGGAGCAACTTAACTTCTTCATAACTGTTTAGGACAGGTTCCATTGACATTTATTCCAGAAGTCAATTCTGCTTTTCCTGAAACAGAATAGGGCAATAATAAAGAGCGTGGGCTCTGAAATGAGAGAGATGAAGATTCAAAAACCCACTCCATTTCTTACTCAGGGCAAATCACTTAACCTCTCTAATCCTCAGTTTCATCTTCTAGGAAAGCTGCCTGGTGCTGTCTTAAAGAGGTGTGTTTCAGAATTAGTGTACTACACCTTACACTTGCTTATAGAAAACACAAGAACTGGTTAAACAAAGAATTAATGATTTCCAGACCTTTTACTTTTTTACCCTGCGTCTCTTCTTTTGGCTTTTTTTCTGTTCACTGGCCACCTTTACTCAGGGTAAACACATGACGGATGAGAAGGAAGCCAAATACTGTTTTCAGAAATCTTCCTTCTTAGTATTGCAATACTTTTGTGAAGGTTTGAGTGGGAGTTTAAAACTAATAATCCAAAAGAGGGTTCAGAATTATATACCTACTTCATATTCAGTATCCCTTCCCCTCCCAGCTCAGGTAGAAGTAATGCTTTATATCTATATAGAAATTTTAACTTCTGGAGTATTGTTACACCTGTTCTCTCATAAAAACTACCTTTGTTATGGCTTTCATGGCATTATAGCTCTTTGTGAGCTCTGTTTTTCTTTACAACCCTGGGAAGTAATTTGGCATCATTGTCCTCATTAATAGATGAAAAACTAAATAAAACATGGGAGTGAACATGACTAGCTTATGTAAAAAACAAATGTCATGCATGGCCAGAAGCCACAGGTCCTGAGTTTCCAGCTTGTTGCATAAACCACTGAGTCACAAAACTTTTATACCTGTGAGACTACAGGTGAAGAGTCAAACCATTCCTAAGATTCTCCTAAAGTAGCACTTCTAATATTAACCTGTCATTTCATGCTACATTCCTCAGTCTTCTCCATACTCTCAAACTTAAGGACTCATAGCTGAGAAGTTATGGGAGCATGGATAAAAAAGGAGGGAGGGAAATTCTTCTCTACTTCATTCCTGGTATTCTTTACTCCCTCATTCCTAGACCTAGTTAGAGCAACAAAGCTGTTCACCATTTTTTTAATATGTGTGTTTATTGTTGAAATATGAAATCCATTTTATAGGGAATGGGGGGAGGAGCATATCTTTTTTGTCTAGTGTAGTATGAGAGTTTTAGAAGAAAGGCATATAAAAATGGAGAGAAATTTGGAAAAGATGAAATTTTTTAAATAATATATATTTCTAAACTTAATATGTCAGAGTTTTTTTTCACACAGTACTCCCTGTTTATTCTTATAACACTACCCTAAAGTAAGCAGGCTGGATAGTATCATCTCCATCTTTATTTATGCATTAGAATGCTAGTAGGGATAGTAATGCCTAAGCTTAGAGAAATTAAATGATTTGCCCAAGGTCATATAGATAGCAGAACTAAAACCAAAACACAGGTGGTTCTGCACTCAGAGTGTTACACAACGAAGGCTAAATAGTGTAATAATAAATACTAACTGCAGGAGAACGCTGTAATTAAATACACTCTCTAAATTTTCTATCTCATATTTCTCATGCTGTTTCATTTAGCATTCGAAGAAAAATTAAAATTTTATAAATAACTTCAAAGTCAAGTACTACCTGAGCATCTAATTACTGATCCTTTAACCTGATGACATTTAGTTTCTGTATTCAGGAATGGATGATCAACAAGGGCTGTGACATATGATTGCACCATAAATAAAATCCATACAGTATATTGGTTAGTCTCAGGTCCAACTATCAGCAAAAAGCCACAAAACAAGTAAAAAATCCCTTTCATTCAGTGACTGCTATTATTTTTAATTAAAAATAAATTGTTGGGGGGCTTCCCTGGTGGCGCAGTGGTTGAGAGTCCGCCTGCCGATGCAGGGGACACAGGTTCATGCCCCGGTCTGGGAAGATCCCACATGCCGCGGAGTGGCTAGGCCCGTGAGCCATGGCCGCTGAGCCTGCGCATCCGGAGCCTGTGCTCCGCAACGGGAGAGGCCACAAGAGTGAGAGGCCCGCGTACCACAAAAAAATAAAATAAAAAATAAAAAATAAATGAATAAATAAATAAATTTTGAGGGCTTCCCTGGTGGCGCAGTGGTTAAGAATCCACCTACCAATGCAGAGGACACAGGTCCGAGCCCTGGTCCGGGAAGATCCCACATGCCACGGAGCAACTAAGCCTGTATGCCACAACTACTGAGCCTGTGCACCACAACTACTGAGCCCGTGTGCCACAACTACTGAAGCCCGCGTGCCTAGAGCCCATGCTCCACAACAAGAGAAGCCACCACGACAAGAAGCCTATGCACCACAACTAGAGAAAGCCTGCGCACAGCAATGAAGACCCAATGCAGCCAAAAATTAAATAAATAAATAAATAAAATGGTGGACAGAGAAAGAGAAATACTGTATGATCTCAATTATGTGTGGAGTCTAAAACAAACTCATAGAAAAAAGAGATCAGACTTGTGGTTACCAGAGTCAGAGGGTATGGGGAGGGGGAATCAGAGGAAGGTGGTCAAAAGGTACAAACTTCCAGTTAAAACGTAAATAAGTACTAGGGATATGATGTACAATATGATGACTATAGCTAACACTTATATGATATATAGGAAAATTGTAGAAAGAGAGTAAATCCTAAGAGTTCTCATCACAAGGAGAAAAGTTATTTTCTTTTTTCTTCTTTCTTTTTATTGTATTTATATGAGATGATGGGTGTTAGCTAAACCTATTGTGGTAATCATTTCACAATATATGTGAATCAAACCATCATGCTGTACACTTTAAACTTACACAGTGATTCATGTCAATTATTTCTCAATAAAACCAAAAAAAATAAATTGTGATTCCACTTATATGAGGTATCTAAAGTTGTCAAATTCATAGAAAGATAAAGTAGAATGGTGGTTACCAGGGTCTGGGGGTGAGGGGAAAGGGCAGCTGTTTAATGGGTATAGAGTTTTGACTTGCAAGATGGAAAAGTTCTAGAGATCTGCTTCACAACAATGTGAATATACCCAACACCACTGAACTGTACACTTAAAAAGTGTTTAAGTGTTGCCTGGAGGGAAGCTTTATATATGCTTGGTACCCTGGTTTTTATGTCTGTTGCCCCAGTTTGGGGGTCTGCTGCCTGGGGAATGCCTCTTGATTTGCCTGGCTCTGGTAGCCATGAGGCTTGCATTTCTGGGTCCCATGGCACTGTGGCAATTGGAGAAATGGGCTTTGGCAAGTTACATCCCCAAGGCACTGTACAGATAGTGGACTGAGGCACACCCCCCAGCCTTTCTGTGAAGGAGGCCTCTTTGCTTGTCCTGGAGCTTCAGCCTGAGGGGCAGGCTTCAGGTTTGACCACATTTTGTGGCATATAGAGCTGCTTTTAAGGAACATAGGGCTTGCCATGCCATCTGGGCTCTCTCCCTCTGCCTTGCTCCAGTTCATTAATATCACCCAGGAAAGACCTTATACACTTGTCTGGAGCCCTGAGTTTTGCTAATGCCACTCAGGGACACCTCCAGATCATATGGCTCTGGTGGCCAGTGGGGCTTACACTTGTGGTCCTACAGGAGTGTATATATTTGCATACGTTTAAAAACTGATGCTTGAGGGTCTGGCTTCTAATCAGCCTGAATCTAGGTACTGAGATCCTCCATTTTGGGACACTGACAGATCTTGGCACAACCTCAACAACTAGGAGCTGTTAGAAATATAATAGTCTGCTTGGTCAAGCACAAAGATTTGAGAAACAAGCAAGAGGAAATGAGACGACAAATTTTGTCTCCTACATGAGGCCACACCTTCAAGACTGGGAGAGGTGGTTTCACCTACTGTTAGAAACCAACACACAGAATCATGCAAAATGAAGAAATAGAGGAATATGTTCCAAATGAAAGAACAAGATAAACCCACAGGAAAAAATACCTTAATGAAATAGAGATAAATAGTTTTTGTGATAAAGACTTTAAAGTAATGGTCGTAAAGATGATCACTGAACTGGGGGGAAGAATGGGTGAACACAATGAAAATGTCAAAGAGATGGAAAATATAGGAAAGTACCAAATAGAAGTCATAGAGCAGAGAATACAATAACTGAGCTGAAAAATACACTAGCTGAGTTTAAGAGCAGACTGGATGAAGCAGAGAAAAGGATCAGTCAACTTGAAGATAGAGCAGTGGAACTCACCCAGTCAGAGGAGCACAGTGAAGATAGCTTAAGGGACTAATGGTACAACATCAAACAGACTAATATATCATCAAGCTCCCAGAAGGAGAAGAGAGAAAGGGGCAGAAATCTTATTTGAAGAAATAATGGCTAAATACTTCTCTGACCTGAGGAAGGAAACAGACACCCAGATACAGGAATCCAGAGTTCCAAATAAGAGGAATCAAGTAAGAGACCCACATACCAAGACACATTACACTTTAAATGTCAAAAATTAAAGATAAGAAGAGAATCTTAAAAGTAGCAAGAGAAAAATAACTTGCTACATACAAGAAAACCCCCATAAGGCTATTACCAGACTTTTCAACAGAAACGTCGCAGGCTAAAAGGGAGTAGCACAATATATTCAAAGTGCTGAAAGAAAAACACTTCCAACCAAGAATACTATACCTGGCAACAAAGCTCACTCATAAGTGAAGGAGGGATAAGGTGTTTTCCAGATGTGCAAAAGCTAAGGGAGTTCATCACCATTAAACTGGCTTTACAAGAAATGTCAATGGGACTTCTTGGAGCTGAAAAGAAAGGGTGCTAATTAATAACAAGAACACATATGAAAGAGTAAATCTCACTGGAAAGGCAAATACATAGTAAAGATAGTGAATTAATTAATTACCTATAAAGCTAGTATGAAGGTTAAAGACAAAAGTAGTAAAAATAACTATGGTTACAATAGTTATAAGGGATACACAATATAAAAAGATGCAACATCAAAAAATTAAGATGTGGCAGGGGGAGTAATAACAATGAGCTTTACAATTGGATCAAACTTAAGTTGTTTTCAACTTAAAATAGAATGTTATAGATATAAGTTGTTATATGTAAGCCTCATGGTAACCACAAAGCAAAAATCTATAGTAAATACACAAAAGAGAAACAGAAAGGAATATAAGCATGCCACTAAAGAAAGTAATCAAACAACAACCAAAGAGAGCAAGAGAAGAATAAAGGCACAGAAAGGAACTACAAAAACAGCCAGAAAACAATTAACAAAATGGCACTAAGCACATACGTTTCAATAATTACTTTAACTGTAAATGGACCAGATGCTCCAATCAAAAGGCATAGAATGGTGAATGGATTTTTTTTTTTAAACATCCATCTATATACTGCCTACAAAAGACTCACTTTAGAGGTAGGGACTCACACAGACTGAAAGTAAAGGGATGGAAAAATATATTTTCCATGCAAATGGAAACCAAAAGAAAGGTGAAGTAGCTATACTTATATCAGAAAAAATAGTCTTTAAAACATAGAATGTGATAAGAGACAAAGAAGGGCATTACATAATGATAAAGGGGTCAATCCAACAAGAGATAAAACATTTTGTAAATATTTATGCACCCAACATAGGTCACCCAAATTTCTAAAGCAAATGTTAACATACTTAAAGGGAGAAATATATAGCAATACAATAATAGGGGACTTTAGTACCCCACTTACATCAATGGATAGATCATACAGAGAGAGCATCAGTAAGGAAACACATTGGCTTTGAGCAACACATTAAACCTGATAGACTTAACAGATGTTCACAGAACAGCCCATCCAAAAGCAACAGAATACACATTCTTCTCAAGTGCACATGGAATATTTTCCAATATAGATCATACGTTAGGACACAAAACAAGTCTTGATAAATTTAAGAGGATTGAAATCATATCAAGCATCTTTTCCAACCACAATGGTATGAAACTAGGATTAATAACATGAAGAAAACTGGAAGATTTGCAAATATGTGGAGGTTAAACAACATGCTACTGAACAACCAATGGGTCAAAGAAGAAATCAAAAGAGAAATAAATAAATACCTTGAGACAAATGAAAATAGAAATGTAACACGCTAAAATTTATAGCATGCAGCAAGAGTACTTCTAAGAAGGAAGTTCATAGCAATAAATGCCTTCCTCAAGAAATAAGAAAAGTCTCAAACAACCTAACTTTATTTTTTTTCTTTTCCATTATGGTTTATTACAGGATATTCAACATAGTTCCCTGTACTATACAGTAGCACCTTGTTGTTCATCCATTCTATATATAATAGTTTAAATATGCCAATCTCAAACTCCCAGTCCATCCCTGCTCCACTCCCCCACCCCCTTGGCAACCACAAGTCTGTTCTCTATGTCTGCAAGTCTGTTTCTTAAATAAGTTCATTTGTGTCATATTTTGATTCCAGGTATAAGTGATATCATATGGTATTTGTCAAGGAGCTTTACACCTCAAGGAGCTAGAAAAAGAAAAACAGACAAAACCCAAAGTTAGTAGAAGGAAGGAAATAACAAAGAATAGAGCAGGAGTAAATTAAAATGAGACTAAACAGACAGTAGAAAAGGTCAATGAAATGAAGAGCTTGTTCTTTGAAAAGATAAACAAAACTGACAAATCCTTAGTGAGATTTACCAAGAAAAAAAGAGGGAGCCCTCAAATAAATAAAATCAGAAAAGAAAGAGGAGATAATATAACCAGTACCAGAGAAATACAAAGGATCATAAAAGACCACTATAAACAATTATATGACAACAAATTTTACAGCCTAGAGGAAATTGATAAATTCCTAGAAACATACAGCCAACCAAGACTGAATTACGATGAAATAGAAAATATGAACAGACTGATTACCAATAAGGAGATTAAATTAGTGATCAAAAACCTCCCAAGAAACAAAAGTTCAGGGCCAGACAACTTCACTGGTGAATTATACCAAAAATTCAAAGTAAAGTTAATACCAATCCTTCTCAAACTCTTACGTAAAGTAGAAGAGGAGGGAACTCTTCCAAACTCATTTTACAAGGCCAGCATTACCCTGATCCAAAATCAGACAGGGATACCACAGGAAAAGAAAATTACAGACCAATATCCCAGATGAACATAGATGTAAAAATCATCAACAAAATATTAGAAAACCAAAATCAACAGTACATTAAAAGAAATCATACACCACAGTCAAGTGGGATTTATTCCAGGGATGCGGGGTGGTGGGGGCTGGTCCAACATCCACAAATCAGTCCATGTCATGCACCACATTAACAAAATGAAGGATAAAAATCATATGATCATCTCAATAGACGCAGAAAAAGCATTTGCCAAAATTCAACATTTATTTATGATTTTAAAAAGCTCTTAAAAACTCTCAACAAAGCAATTATAGAAGGAATGTACATCAACATAATAAAGTCCCTATGTGACAAGACCACAGCTAACATCATACTCAGTCGTGAAAAGCTGAACATTTTTCCTCTAAGATCAGGAACAAGTGATGTTCCTTGTTCAAGTGGAACAAGAATGTTCACTCTCACCACTTTATTCAACGTAGTATTGGAAGTCCTAGCCAGAGCAATTAGGCAAGAAAAAGAAAAGGCATCCAAGTTGGAAAGAAAAAAGTAAAACTGTCACTGGTTGCAGATGATATGATATTATACATACAAAACTCTAAAGACTCCATCAAAAAACTGTTAGAACTAATCAGCAAGTTAAGTAAACTTGCAGGATACAAAATCAATACACATTTCTCTACACAAATAATGAACTGTCAGAAATAGAAATTAAGAAAACAATCCCATTTACAAGTGCATCAAAAAGATAAAATACCTAGGAATAAATTTAACCAAGGAGATGAAAGACCTGTATATTGAAAACTGTATATTGAAACCTGTATATTGAAAACTACAAGATGTTAATGAAAGAAACTGAAAAAGACACAAATAACTGAAAGCATATTCCATGCTCATGGGTTGGAAGAATTAATATTGTTAAAGTGACCATTCTACCCAAAGCAAAGCAAATTCAATGCAATCCCTATCAAAATTCCAATGGCATTTTTCACAGAAATAGAATAAACAACCCTAAAATTTGTATGTAGCCATAAAAAACCCTGAATAGTCAAAACAATCTTGAAAAAAAAGAACAAGGCTGGAGACATCATACTCTCTGATTTCAAACTACTCCAAAGCTATAGTAACTAAAACAATATATTGACATAAAAAGACACCTAGATCAGTAAAACATAATAGAGAGCCCAGAAATAAACCCATGCATAAGTGGTCAATTAATTTACAATAAAGGAATCAAGAATATACAATGGGGAAAGGACAGTCTCTTCAATAAGTGGTTTTGGTAAAACTGAACAGTCACATGCATAAGAATGAAACTGCACCTCTGTCATAGACCATCCACAAAAACTAACTGAAAATGGATTAAAAGCTTGAATGTAAGGCCAAAAACCATAAAACTTCTAGAAGAAAACATAGGCAATAAGCTACTTGACATAGGTGTTGGTGATTTTTTTTTTAATATTATTTATTTGGCTGTGGTGGGTCTTCGTTGTGGCAGGCAGGCTCCTTAATTGCGGCTCGCGAGCTCCTTACTTGTGGCATGCATGTGGGATCTAGTTCCCTGACCAGGGATCGAACCCGGGCCCCCTGCATTGGGAGCATGGAGTCTTAACCACTGCGCCACCAGGGAAGTTCCCAGTGATGATTTTTTGAATCTGACACCAAAAGCAAAAGCAACAAAAGCAAAAATAAACAAGTGGGACTACATCAAACTAAAAAGCTTCTGCATAGCAAAATAAACCATCAGCAAAATGAAAAAGCAACCTACTGAATGGGAGAAAATATTTTCAAATCATAGATCTGATAAAGGGCTAATATCCAAAAATATATAAAGATCTCATACAATAGCAAAAAACAAAGAGTCTGATTTAAAAAATGGCCAGAAGATCTGAATAGACATTTTTCCAAAGAAGACATACAGATGGCCAACAGGTACATGAAAAGGTGTTCAATATTAGTAATCATCAGGGAAGTGCAAATCAAAACCATAATAAGATATCACCTCAGACGTTAGAACGGCTATTATTAAAAAAGACTAGAAATAACAAGTGTTGATGAGGATGTGGTGAAAGAGAAACTCTTCCGTACTGTAGGTGCGAATGTTGCAGCTGCTATGGAAAAACACTATGAAGTTTCCTCGAAAAACTAAAAATAGAACTACTGTATGATCTAGCATTTCCACTTCCGGGTATTTATCTGAAGAAAATGAAAACAGTAATTCAAAAGATATATGCACCCTCATGTTCACTGCAGCATTGTTTAGCCAAGATATGGAAACAACCTAAGTGTCCATCGATACATGAATGGATAAAGAAATTGTGATATATATGTAATGGAATATTATTCAGCCCTAAAAAGAATGAAATCTGCTATTTGGGAGAACACGGATGGACCTTGAGGGTATTATGTGAAGTGAAACAAGTGAGACAGGGAAAGATGAATACAATACTGTGTGATCTCTCTCATATCTGAAAAAAAAAAAAAGTTCATAGATGCAGAGAACAGACTGGTGGTTGTCAGAGGTGGAGGGAAGGTGTGGGAGAAATGGTTGACCTGTTTTATTGTTGCTTTTTTAAAATTTAAATAAATTGTTTTTTTTAAGTGACTAAGAAGGTAAATTTTGTATTATGTGTTTTTTGCCACAATATAAATAAATAAATAAATTGTATTTCTTGGGATGATGATAAAGTATTGGAGATGAATAATGGTGGTGGTTGTACAACAGTGTGAATGGACTCAATGTCACTAAACTTCATACTTCAAAATGGTTAAAATGGTAAGTCTTATGTTAGGTATATTTTACCACAGTAAAAAAGATAAATAGTAATAAATTTTATTTAAAGTGCCAGTGTGATTTTATCACTTTCATTATTCTGTGAAAAACTTTGCATTTCACGTTTCTGCATAGGACACTCTAAAGCTAAGATTTCTTTGAGCCTCTCAGTTATTTAACTATAGTTAAACATAAATATTTTGTATTGTTAGGGAGCTGTTCAAATCTCAACTAAAATCTGTAGAGGCAAATTTCATTTCCAAGACTCATCGTAACGTTATGCAAAAAATCTTTTAGTGCCCACAGAATTCCACAAGGCACCTTACATGCATATTATGTTCCATTCAGTGAAATCACTAGATGATTACCTTACCTCATCAGTGACTATCTCATTTCAGGATACCCATTTTGTAGTTATATTCAAATTCATTCAGTAGTTGAAAATTTGTTTAAAGGCATTTACTGTTAATAGCTAGTTACTCATTTTTTTTTTGTTTTCAACTAATAAACATTCAGGTTTTAAAATAATTTTAAAATTTCCTTTTAATATGTTCTAACAGTTACTTTTTAAAAGTAAACTTTAAAAATTATTTATTTTATTATTTTAAAAAATATTTATTTATTTATTTGGTTGTGCCGGGTCTTAGTTGCGGCAGGCAGTCTCCTTAGTTGTGGCATGTGAACTCTTAGTTGTGGCATGCATGTGGGATCTAGTTCCCTGAGCAGGGATTGAACCTAGGCCCCCTGCATTGGGAGCATGGAGGCTTAACCACTGTGCCACAGGGGAAGTCCCCAAAATAATTTATTTTAAACTTTGTGGTACATATTTCTTTCTTTTTCGAAGAAATAAGCTATGTAATTTATCAAAACAATTATTATCTACCCTCTCCTTATCCATTTTTAAGTAGTCCCATTATTTCAAAATTCAAGTGAAATATTTGCTTATACCTTTCTTTAAATACTAAGTTGTCTCCTAGAGATCTTTCACTTCCTTTTCCTAGTTGAATGTTTGATATTTAATGTTTCTTCAGTAGATTCCACTTTGCTCTCTTTCTCTAATTTTCCCTGACTGATCTTTATGTTGCAAGTTACATAAAGACTATTTTAAGTATATTCATAATATGTCACAAATCCAGTATCATACGTCACATAAATTGTACTATGCAGTGGTTTTATTTCTGGTGAGCAATTTGTGAGGCATAATATTAATTACGCAATGCTTTTAACAGCTAAACTTTTAAATTGTGTATTTGTGTGTGTGGGGGGAGATATTTATGATTTACACTAAAGCACTCAGAGCTGCCCAGGCAGCCCTTTTATTCATTCTCAGTCAACTCCCACAGCTCCTGAAGCCCTACACCCTACTTCCTCATTCCTAGAGAAAATAGAAGTTACCTAGTTTCAACTTATCCCTTTCCAAGTGAAATTTGGAAATCACAATATCCCATTCTCATTTGTTTCTCTCCAATATTAGGTTTCTTAATTCTCTCCAAAGCTAAATCCTCTCCCTGTGATCCTCTCCATTCTTTTATCTCTTCCTAGTCTTGCTGTACAAATATTTCCTCTCCGTTATCTGTCTTCAGTCTTTCCCTCTCCACTGACTCCCCTTATCCTACTAAATGCTCAGGACTCCCACAAGCTACTGCACAGGCCCATTTATTGCAACCCACAACGCTCTGACTACTGGCACATTTCTCCTAAAAGGACCTCCTACTTGCTAAAACCAATGACCTCTTAGTTTACATCCAGCTCAATCTTTCCTTGGCTTATGACCCTTTTCAATAAATATCCTTCTTCCTGAAATCCTCGCCTTCCTTATTTGTGCTTTTAAGTTGAGGTGAAATTGACACAGCATAAAATTAACCATTTTAAAATGAACAATTCAGTGGCACTGAGTACATTCACAGTGCTGTGCAACCACCACCTCTGTCTAGTTCTAAAACATTTTCATGACCCCAAAATGAAACCCTGTACCTGTTAAGCAATTGCTGCCCACTCCTCCAACCTCTCAACCCCTGGCAACCCTGAATCTGTGTTCTGTCTCTGGATTTACCTATTCTGGATATTTTATATAAATGGAATCATACAATATGTGATCTCTTGTATCTGGCTTCTTTTTTTTTTCCTATGCTTTTGATTACGTTGGATACCTCATATAAGTGAAATCATACAGTATTTGTCTTTTTGTGACTGGTTTATTCTTCTTAGCATAATATCCTTAATATTCATCCATGTTGTAGCATGTGACAGGATTTTCCTTCCTTTTTAAGGCTGAATAATATTCCTTTGTATTTACCTACCACATTTTTAAAATTTATTCATCCAAGGACATTGCGCTGTTTCCACATTTTGGCTGTTGTGAACGGTGCTGCTATGAACGTGTGTTTACATGTATGTGGAGCAATATCGCTAGATCATATAGTACTTCTGTGTTAAACTTTCCGAGGAAGCACCAACGTATTTTCTACAGTGATTGCATCATTTTATATTCTCACCAGCAATGTACAAGGGTCCCAATTTCTCCTATCCTTGCCAACACTTGTTATTTTCCTTTAAAAGATTTATTTTGCTAATTTTTAGCCATCATAGTGGGTGTGAAGTGGTATCTTGTTGTGGTTTACTTTGCATTTTCTGAAGATAAATGTTGTTGAGCATCTTTTCTTATGTTTATTGGCTATTTATATGTCTTCTTTGGAAAAATTTCTATTCATGTCTTTTGGCCACTTTTCAGTTGGGTTCTTTGTCTTTTTGTTGCTGAGTTGTAAGAGTTCTTTAGATCTTCTAGTTACTAGACCCCTGTCAGATATATGAGTTACAGATGTTTTTCTCCCATTCCGTAGGTTATCTTCTTCCTTCGGTTTTAAAACACTGCTGCCTGCTATTTTCCTCCTAGCTCTCTTTCAAGCAATAAATTTATTCAGTAGGATAATTTTGAGCACCCAGTATATTGTTAGTCACTGTTTTAGGTAGTGGCAATAAAAATACAAATATTCGGGCTTCCCTGGTGGTGCAGTGGTTGAGAGTCCGCCTGCTGATTCAGGGGACACGGGTTCGTGCCCCGGTCTGGGAAGATCCCACATGCCGCGGAGCGGCTGGGCCCATGAGCCATGGCCGCTGAGCCTGCGCGTCCCGAGCCTGTGCTCCGCAACGGGAGAGGCCACAACAGTGAGAGGCCCGTGTACCGCAAAAAAAAAAAATATATATATATATATATATATACAAATATTGTTTACTCTCTGACAACTTTTTATTTTTTTCACTGTCCTCTATATTTCTTTTAATGCCTTAGTGTGAGCATTTTCTGGAGTTATGTTGCCTTCTCTGCAGAGGCTTCTTGCCCCTTTCTTTTTTCCCAGAAAAAGCCTATTTAACCTTCAGGGCGCAATTTTAACATCAGTCCCCTGGGAAGATTCTGTGATTTCACCAGGAAGACTCGATTACTCCTTCTTTGCTCCTGTAGCACTTTATACATTTAACACAATATTATAGTCCTTACATTGCTTTATAATTGTTTATGTGGTATGAGCTAGGATATGAGCTCTTTAATGTAGGGATCTTATCCTCATAGTTAATAAATCTCTCCCAAGCTCCCAGTAAAAGTTGGGCACATAGCAGTTATTCAACAAATATTGAATGAATTATCAGGCCCTGATTTTTTTTTTAACTTTTCATTATGGAAACTTCTAAATTTATACAAAAATAAAGAGAACAGTGAAATGAATCACCATTACTCATCTGTCAGCTTTGACAATTATCATCAAATGGCCAATGTTGTCTCATCTAAATCCCTTCCACACTCTCTCTCCACTGTATTATTTTGAAGCAAACCTGAGAAATCATTTCATTCAAAAATGCTTTTCTGATTTTTTTGTTGTTGTTATAAAGTACTTATTTATTTATTTTTGGCTGTGTTGGGTCTTCGTTGCTACGTGCGGGCTTTCTCTAGTTGCAGCGAGTGGGGGCTATTCTTCCCCGCGGCACATGGCCTTCTCATTGCAGTGGCTTCTCTTGTTGTGGAGCACGGGCCCTAGGTGCATGGGCCTCAGTAGTTGTGGCTCGTGGACTCTAGAACGCAGGCTCGGTAGTTGTGGCACAGGGGCTTAGTTGCTTCGCAGCATGTGGGATCTTCCCGAACCAGGGCTCGAACACGTGTCTTCTGCATTGGCAGGCAGATTCTTAACCACTGCGTCACCAGGGAAGTCCCTTTTCTGATATTTTTAAAGGAAAGATTTGAACATTACATATAAAACTTCAGTGTACGTGGAATCAACTAACTAGAACTCTCTGTTAACTGTCCCCCAATTTTAAGAGAACAAGACAAATCATAAGAAATTATCTGTGATTTCAAAGCCTAAACAATTCGATTTAGTAGGTTCTAATCTTACAGCAAAACCAGAATAATATTCTGAATTTCTACACTTAGAAAAACTCTCAGA
Source organism: Monodon monoceros (assembly GCF_005190385.1). Lineage (NCBI taxonomy): Eukaryota > Metazoa > Chordata > Mammalia > Artiodactyla > Monodontidae > Monodon > Monodon monoceros. The sequence continues at coordinate 20,180,738 of NW_021703776.1, read as the reverse complement.
TGACAAGCTAACGTTCATTACACTGAGCTTAAAGGTATTGCAAGATCTAAATTATCACAGAAACAGCCAAGGTAAAGTATTTCACTTAGGCAAGAAATATAGTTTTTTATGGTAAACTTTTAAAAAAAAATTTTTTTTGTTAAATCTCATTTTACCAGAAAAATCTTTCATTATATTTAGATATAAAATGACACAGTTAGGACCACAAAGTGTTTTTTAATTGCATTGCATAATGAAGTACGGAGTGCTATAGGAATATGGTTAAGAATATTGAAAATTACTACTCTTCTTTTTTTTTTTTTTTTTTGGCTACGTTGGGTCTTTGTTGCTGCGCGTGGGCTTTCTCTAGTTGGGGCTAGCGGGGGCTACTCTTCCTTGCGGTGCGTGGGCTTCTCATTGCAGTGGCTTCTCTTGTTGCAGAGCACGGGCTCTAGGCGTGCGGGCTTCAGTAGTTGTGGCATGTGGGCTCAGCCGTTGTGGCTCACAGGCTCTAGAGCGCAGGCTCAGTAGTTGTGTCACATGGGCTCAGTAGTTGTGGCTCACAGGCTCTAGAGTGCAGGCTCAGTAGTTGTGTCACGTGGGCTCAGTAGTTGTGGCTCATGGGCTTTAGAGTGTAGGCTCAGTAGTTGTGTCATGTGGGCTCAGTAGTTGTGGCTCACGGGCTCTAGAGCGCAGGCTCAGTAGTTGTGGCGCACGGGCTTCATTGCTCTGCGGCATGTGGGATCTTCCCGGACCAGGGCTCGAACCCGTGTCCCCTGCATTGGCAGGTGGATTCTTAACCACTGCACCACCAGGGGAGCCCCACTACTCTTCTTTTAATCTGAGAAACATTTTTTGAGTTCTTTCTATTTCCTACATTACCTTTGGTGGCTCTGTTGGAAATTTGTGAAGGTCTTTTCTGATACATCTTATGATTACCACTTTGCTAAGCTACTATCACCTCTTGTCTACCTTTCATGATAGTCTTCTAATTGGTCTTTCTGCATCAGCCCTTGCCTGCCTCTGCTCCAAAGGTGAGAACAGTCCTTTGTAAAACATGTCAGATCCCATCACTCCTCAGCTCATAACCCACTAGTGACTTCCTGTCCCACTAAGAGACAGCGTGCCATATTCTCAGTGGATGTGGTATTACTTACTAGGGTCTGTTTTGGAAATTTGAGGCAAGCCTTTTGGGATGTACCATGATTGAGTGGCATTTAGTATGTTGGGGCCTGCTAGTCCATCCTACAGATTCCCTTACCGTAAAGAATCGTCTCTCACCCTGTATGATGTTTAAAAATCAATTTTAGAGGTATAATTTGTATAAAATAAAATAGGCCATTTTAAGTGTGCAGTTTGATCAGTTTTGAGAAATGTATACACCCGTGGAACCACCACAAATCAAAGTATTAAAGCATTCCCATCACCAGGAAAAGTCCCCTTGTGTGTCTTCTACATGACTCTTGGATGCCCTTTGGACATTCTTGAAGGTGAAAAACCTGTTTATGATGATTTGAGCCTAGAACCTAACTCCATTTATATATAAATACAAAACATTTTTTGCGTGATTTTAATGTACACTTGATCTTCCAGAAATGCAACTATCATAGAAATTGAGGGAAGATGACACTCTAGAGTGTTCAGAATTTTACCAGAGGTTTGTCATTTAGAAAGTCATGTCAGAGATTACATCAGCATCACCATTTGTGACATTTGAGGTTCCAAGGAAACACTCCTTTATTCTGCATTTGTAGCTGCCGCATTTATGGTGATTATAAAGGTGACATCTTTCTTTATGTTTTTTACAGTGTTCATGTCTGAACATTTACATATTGAAATAGATTTATTTTGTTATAGATTACTTTCATTTATTTCTCATTTATATGACAGGTTCAGTATTATATTGATTCTTTTGAAGTTAGGTGTGTAGATAAGTTGTATCATCTGTGAGGTTAATTTCAGGATAGTAAGGGAGGAGTATAAAATATTTGTTATAAAAAGAGAGTTGGGACTTCCCTGGTGGCGCGGTCGTTAAGAGTCTGCCTGCCAGTGCAGGGAACACGGGTTCAAGCCCTGCTCCAGGAAGATCCCACGTGCTGCGAAGCAACTAAGCCCGTGTGCCACAACTACTGAGCCTGCGCTCTAGAGCCCGTAAGCCACCAACTGCTGAGCCTGCATGCCACAACTACTGAAGCCTTCACACCTAGAACCTGTGCTCTGCAACAAGAGAAGCCACCGCAATGAGAAGCCCGCGCACCGCAACAAAGAGTAGCCCCTGCTCGCCGCAACTAGAGAAAGCCTGTGGGAAGCAACAAAGACCCAATGCAGCCATAAATATAAATAAATAAATAAAAGAGAGCGTTGGGCCTGTCAGATTGGAGAAGAACTGTCCTATATATTCCAATCCTGTCTCTCTCCTCCCCTGGATTACCGCTCTGATTGAATCTACTATTTACTATTCTCCTCCATGCTCCCTTGCTCTAGCTACACAGGCCACTGGCTTCCCTGCTGTTCCATGAAAGTTGCAGGCACCTCTGGACCCCTGTCCTCATTTGCTGTTTGTTTCCTCTGCTGGAATGCTCTTCTGCCACATATCCACATGGCCCACTCCCTCGCTTTCTTCAGCTTTTTGCTTAAATGCCACTTTCTCAGTGAGGCTTTCCCTGGCCGCCCTGTTTTAAATTGCATCTCTACCCCTCAGTACTCCTCATGTCTCTTCCCTGCTTTATTTCTCTTACAGAACTTATTAGTCTCTTGAAAGGCTTACTTATTTATTTTTTTTGTCATCTGTTGACCTGCCCTATGCCCTCTCCCCCACACCACACTAACATCTAAATTTCATGAGGACAGGTGCAAAATGTGCATTGGTGCTGGTGAAAAGAAAGTCGTCCAGTTCCCCAGCAAACTGGCATTTGTTTTGATATGCTACATCGTCAGCCCTGGGCTCCCTTCTTATCTTCCAGCCTGGTATATTGTACTGGCTTCCCCAGCCCTTAGTCGTATTTATAAAGGCAGCAGCATCCCTAGAGTTTAGAATAGTGGCCAGCACACAGTAGGTACTCAATAAATATTTATTGAATGAATGACTGTCTTTAGAACTCCAAGAGAGGTGTTTTTGTTTGATTTTATTTGAAAGTTTGAAGCTTTAAATATTTTTAGTTTTATATTAACATGGCTTTCTAGAGAGTAATACAAAGTATATTACCTAGAGATGTACCATTTACATTCTCTTATGTTGTAAAGGTTGGTTGATTCATAATTAGTTCTCTAAAGGTCCTATTGTATTCTTTTCCTCATTAAGAAGATTGATAGCTATAACCTAGTGTTATTTATAAGCTATACCCATAAAGCACACTGATATGTGTCCTACATATAGTATAATTAACGTGAATCATAAATTACTTATCAGTCATTTGCCTCCATGTGTTAGAGGCAATATATGGTATCTTTCTTAAGAATAAAACTGGGGAAACATTGTTAATACAAATATACTTTATTGATTTGAGCTCCTGCTATTTCAGAAATTGAATTAATTTTCTTGAAATGAGCTAAAAATTTTAACCCTTGAATAATCTCCAAATAGAAGCAAATCAGTGGTGTAAAGAGGATTACAGGAGAATGATCATCCTATTTAAGAGAACACCTACCTATAAGTAATCATTTGACATAATCATTCATTTATTCATTCAAGCCTATATATATATATATTTGTGTGTGTGTGTGTGTGTGTGTGTGTTTGGTACGCGGGCCTCTCACTGTTGTGGCCTCTCCCGTTGCGGAGCACAGGCTCCAGACGTGCAGGCTCAGCGGTCATGGCTCACGGGCCCAGCCACTCCGTGGCATGTGGGATCCTCCCGGACCGGGGCATGAACCCGTGTCCCCTGCATCGGCAGGCGAACTCTCAACCACTGCGCCACCAGGGAAGCCCCCAAGCTAATATTTTTTAAGCAGCTGTACGCACCAAGCATGTGTCTGGAAATATAAGGGCAAATGAGGCAGAGTCCCAGCCTAATACAAGCAAGTAAACAAATAGGTACAATAAAATGTCATGGTCACCAATATAGCAATCTTACAGGGGACAGAAAGGGATAGACCTGGGATTGCAATGGTCATATCTACCTGCAGAATTGGGAATGAGACAGAAAAGTCTTCAAAAAGAAGGTAACACTTGAACCAAATTTCTGGAGTTAAGAATGTTGTGTGGGTTGAATGATGAGATGAAGATATTCTAGGCATAAAGAGCTGCATGTTCCAGAGGATGGAAATAACCCACCTGGTTAGCAGAACTGTTTGAAAGGGTTGGAGTGTAGACTGCTGTGGGAGTGAAATGAGTTAAGGCTGGAGTGGTGGGTGGAGGTCAGGGAATGAACGGCCTGGTACCGTGGACTAAAGGAATTTGAACTTTCACCTGTGGGCCATGGAGAGCCAGTGAAGTCCTTCAGGAAGGATAATTACATCAGTTTACTTCACTGGTATGTCAGTAATCCATTAGACAGGTGGAACTAGAGGTATTTCAACTGTTATGGTAGTCCAGATGAGCATTGCTTGAGATCCCACAGTAAGAATGTAGCGATTGAGATGAAGAGGAGGGAGACAGATTGGAGAAATGCTAGAGGCTATAGGACTTGCTGATGGTTGTGGTGGAGATATGGGGGGAGAAAGGATTTAGCATCAGAGTCATAATCTCAGATGCCTCAAGAGCCAGACAGTGACAAAAATGAATGAAAGAAGCCTTAGCAATCATTGTGGCCATTATGAATACTACATGAAGCAAGAGCTTACCTGAGTGTAAATGGGACATCTGCTACTCAGCTTTAGCCCATTGTTCCGTGTAGGTAGGGCCTGATGTTGCTTCATTTTCTGATTTTTTTTAAGTTTTTATTTGTCTTATTATTTTTTTTCCTTATATTTTTGGCTGCGTTGGGTCTTAGTTGCGGCACATGGGATCTTCGTTGAGGCATATGGGACCTTTCCTTACGTTGTGCATTTTCTCTCTAGTTGTGGTGTGTGGGTTTTCTCTTCTCTAGTTGTGGTGCGCAGGCTCCAGGGCATGTGGGCTCTGTAGTTTGCTGCACACGGCCTGTCTTGTTGAGGTGTAGGAGCTCAATAGTTGTGGCGTGTGGGCTTCGTTGCCCCATGGCATTTGGGATCTTAGTTCCCCGACCAGGGATCGAACTTGTGTCCCCTGCATTGGAAGGTGGGTTCTTTACCACTGGACCACCAGAGGAGTCCCCATTTTCTGATTTTTAAAGAGAAGACTAAATCTGTATTTTTCTGTGACATCTCCCAAATCTTAAATGTTGGCTCAAAGTTTTTTAAAGTTCTGTCTGAACCAAATAAAAACAACTTCAGAAAATAAACAGGGCTTCCCTGGTCGCGCAGTGGTTGAGAGTCTGCCTGCCAATGCAGGGGACATGGGTTCGTGCCCTGGTCTGGGAAGATCCCACATGCCGCGGAGCGGCTGGGCCCATGAGCCATGGCTGCTGAGCCTGCGCGTCCAGAGCCTGTGCTCTGCAACGGGAGAGGCCACAACAGTGAGAGGCCCACGTACCGCAAAAAAAAAAAAAAAAAGGAAAACAGCTAACTTGCAGCCTCTGTCCTAAGATGTCTCCTGTTTTTGTTTGTTTGTTTTTATGATTAGAAGTATGGTGTTATTCACTAAGATAGGAAATAGAGGGAGAGAAGCAGATTGGGAAGATGAAATGGAGAAGGCTAATGATTAGATTTAGACCATGTTGAGTTTGAGGTGCATAAATTAATAGGAAGCTACAAATGCAGGTCCAGAACACAAGTGAAAAGTCTGAACTGGAAAATAAAGACCTGGGAGTTATTAGTAAATAGATGGTAGATGAAATCATTAGCCAATTTGCTTCGAACAACATTTCAGGAAACTTTTGTTTTTCTGTTCTTGCTCACTGGCAACAATTGGTAGAGATACCTCTCCTGGCCCATTTAGGAGCCCTCCAGAATACCTGACAGTCAAGGGCTTCAGAAAAATTCACTTTCTGACAAATGCGAGGATTTTTCTCTTAGTTTCTGTAGCACTGTCCTTATCCCAATGTCTGTTAGCTTTTTGTGTCTCTAAGCAGGATCTTCGTGTCTCTGATGGTACCAGAAGAACTGACATGTGGTAGGCTCTCTGAAGGCAAAAGTCAAACGTCTCCAAATGCCACTGTTTTTATAATATTGCACGATTATAAGTTATTAGAAGACAGGGATTCTTCTACTTTGTTCCATGGTTCCTCCTTAGCAGCCAATTTTCTCTGTGAATCCTTAGAAACAAGAATTGAGTGGAACAAAAGTGAGCTGAATGCTATGTGAAGATGAATTCATCTCCAAGGTGTGATCTCAGTAGCTTGCTCATATTACACATAGGATGTGGGTCAGTTGCAGCTCTATCAGCCTTCAAGTAGGTGTCATATGTGTCCTCATTTCAGGACCTAGGCTGAAGGAGCATTGCCTTTCTGGGACATTCCCTTTTCATGGCAGATAAAGATGGCTGGTGGAAACTCACCATGTCTTTTAAAGCTTCTTCTCAGAGATTACATGTATCATATCTGCTCACATTCCGTTGACTAAACCTGACATCTGTGGGTGGGGTTACATAATCCTCTTTCAGGAAGCTTGTACTTGGGGATAATCACTGCAGTCTACAGTAGACGGTGAGTGTATTTTCTATGCTGTGGGTGTAATGAGAAAATGAAAAGAAAGGAAGTGCCATAATTGAGATCTTACTCTTCTGATGGGTTAGGAAAAGTGCTTATAAATAATTAGATATCTATGCAGTAGAGTAGAGGATTTAGTTGTACTGATATAATGAAAGAAAAGAGCCCCAGATTCCAGTGGAGTGAGTCTGCATTCGGATCACATGCTTGGCGCTGATGACAGCCACCAAAGTGAAAATCAGTAGAAGGAATACTGACACGAGAATGGTAGTAACGATGCAATCCTGGCATTCAGTTCTCTGCTGGCCACTCTGATTTTAGAATCTTTGTAGGCATAGCAAATGCATATATGTATGGACTGTGACCACCTGGAGAGCCTCTGCCCCAAGTAGAGGGAGCAGCTGCCATTTCTCAGTTCCAGCAGATGTTGCCATGTGGGGACACTAAGAACACTATTGCCACCTTCTATATTTGAAATCTCACAATTTTTGTGTTGGCTCAAATTTTTAAAAATACACTGTGGGCCAAACAAAATATTCCTGTGGGTTAAATCAATCTTAGTTTGTGACTGCTTATCTAGAGGAATGGATTGATTTCATATCCTTCATATAATCTCCCATGAACATGCTTCTCTCAACACGTGTATTTGTTCTAGTTGTTTTCCAGGTCGGAGGTATGATTTCCTTTTGCAAGGATAGAGTTGCTTAAATGACATGGGTTCCTGAATAGAAGGCCAAAAAGGAAGAGAAGGCAATTCATCCCTTCTCAATTTTTATTCAATGTTCAAATGATCAGAAGAATATTAATTTTAAAGCTGGCTTTCTTCCATGGTATACTTGGAACCAACGCAGGAGAGGCCTAACTTATTGCACAGAGGCCAAAAATGATCTGGTAGCAGCACCCAGAGGGCACTTCCTTCTCATTTTTATTCTTCTATTTGTACTTCCCACCACTGACATTAGTGCTTGATGTTCTCCTACTTATATATAGCCAATTCAGAGTTCATAGACAATGACGGGAAGAAGGTTTTACCCCTAATTTTATTAGAACCAAAGAGTGCTATTGAAATGTCTGCATATGGATGCATGGGTGTCCCGGTTCTTTTATAGTGGCTTCCACAGCTAAGCCCTTCTGTTGCATGCATATCACTAAAGTTAAGTCACGGAGAATACTCTAATACAGTGATCTTCATTAGGGTCTTCTCAAGGACAAGTACAAAATTTACATAGCCCGACCGACAAGGCTCATATTTCAAGATGACCTCAAATATTCAGCTAATCAAAGGGGATAAAAACTTCAGAAACCACACCCAGAAATATGTCAGACTTGTTTCTTTTTGAACTATAAATCCAGGGAATGATTGAGATTCTTTAAATTTAAGCATAAAACCATATGTTTTATAGAATTAAAGGAATTTTTCAGAGTATTTGGAGTATATGGCATTGTACTAGTAGTATACATATTTCTATTTGGAGCTGTTTGACATATTTAGAGGTAACCATATATACTGCCACTACAGTATGTCAGTAGGTTACATCTAAATAAACACAAATCTGTAGCATTTGCCTCTTGTGATAGAGTATTTATCAAGAGTTAAATTTAAACTTTAATATTATGTACTCAGATGTGTTAGCTTGAATTACAATAATGGTAAAACTAAGAAAAAAATTTACTAAGTTTATTTATTAAATTTATTAAGTTTAACAGTGTAAAATTATTTGTCTGTACTCTTTAAAAAATATTTGAATTAGCTTATAATGAATACAGAGGTACTTGAAAAAGAGAGAGAGACAGAAAGGACAAAAGCCAATTTATGAATGGGTTTGTGGGAGTGGAAGCGATGTGTAGAGATGGTGTATAATTAACCTGAAACCTTAAGAATGACTAGATGTTAAAACTGAGTAGAAAACTTAACTCTGGACTTCTTGCTAAAAAGGGAAATATAAGTTGCATAGTCTTACTAACAACTAAATTGAATGATACCAGTTGCTCAGAAGAAACAAATATTGCCTAGCTTTGAACTCAAAGAAAAATTTACCTCACAAAGCTTGTTATGAAGGACATTGCACAAACAAAAGTGTCCCCAAATTGCAATTTTATGAAAGATGCCAAAATATTCCTTGCATGGTCATTTCAACATAGGCTTTTGGCAGAAGTCCAAGGGCATAATGTTAAATAGATTTCTATGAAAGCTGAAGAAATGTAGATTAATTTTGTAATTTGGGGGTGTTGGTAACATGAACAAAGATAGACTAAATAATTGCTATGCTTTTTAGAGTGTCCACTTAGCAAACAATGAAAGATATATTGAAGACAACACGTTGTAAGACTCACAAACCTCCTGAGATCTTTTGTTTTCATTAATTCAGAAAGTATTTATTGATGTCACAATGTATATACTTGTTCTGCCTGTGGCCTAGAAATGTTCATGAATATGTCATTTTTAGATGGTCCTTAAGTATTTATATATGATTTATATATCCATTTGCTTCTAAGGAAAAATTAGGCTTATTGTCAATTCAATCTCTGAGGTATATATATATATACATATAATTCTGTTTTCAACTATTGTGTTTTGTTTTGTTTTGTTTTTTTGTGGTACGCGGGCCTCTCACTGTTGTGGCCTCTCCCGTTGCAGAGCACAGGCTCCGGACGCGCAGGCTCAGTGGCCACGGCTCACGAGCCCAGCCGCTCCGCGGCATGTGGGGTCTTGCCGGACCGGGGCACGAACCCGTGTCCCCTGCATCGGCAGGCGGACTCTCAACCACTACGCCACCAGGGAAGCCCTCAACTACTGTTTTTATGAGATCTATAGTTAGTTAGATTTTCACCTATACTAAGGTGAGGATATACAGTTAAAAAAAAATTCATTAAAAATACTCTATGGGCCTAATTTGGGCAATGTATTTTAAATTGTTAATAAGACAAACAGGGACTTCCCTGGCCGTCCAGTGGTTAAGACTTCACCTTCCAATGCAGGGGGTGCAGCTTCGATCCCTGGTCGGGAAGCTAAGATTCCACATGTGCTGCGGCCAAAAAACCAAAAACATAAAACAAAAGGAATATTGTAACATATTCAATAAAGACTTTAAAGATGGTCCACATCAAAAAATAAAATAAAATAAAAGACGGACACTTCAAACAACGGGCAAAGGATTAAAAATATCCAGAAAAACTTCCAGACTCTCATAAAATTTTATCTGGCTATTTGACTTGCCATTTGTATTTCTGATAAAAGCAAAATTTCAGGTCATGTTCATGTGTATTTATTTTGAGCCTTGACTTGGGGAACACAGACAGCTAATATACATGTCAGATGATTTTGATCATAATGGGTGATAAAAGGTGAAAGAGAAAATGTTTTAATGCAAAGGCTGTATCAAATTCCAAAACATAAAACCTAACAGTTTTGCCCTTTGTTTTCATGGGAAATTGTGCATGACATTAGTTTGAAATGGGTGAGTAGCCTCTCCAAAGACAGTAGAAAGAATGGGATTAACTTTGTTGAGGCTCTCCTATGAGAGACACTGTGAGGCATTATGCTAGGCTTTTTTTGATAGGTATTATATGTCTTCAAGTCCTGTCCATGGCATCTCATACATGGGTTAAGTAACTTGATCAAAAAAGTGTACCAAGTGAGGATTGTAATGATTGCAGGAACACAAGGAAGCTGGTTCCAAAGAGGCTTAGGTAACCTGCCCAGTCCCACAGTGAGGAGGTGGCAGAGCTGGGGTCTGACTCTGTAGTACACAAGCAGCAGTATCCGGTTAGAGAGACTACAGAAACATATAATTTTAAAATTGAAAGAGGCTTCATAGATCATCTAGTTAGTTCATTGTCCTTTAGCACACCAGTTTTATATATGGGGAAACAGATGTTCAGTAACATTAATGTTCTTTCAAATGGAAATAAGGTGTGAAATTATTGGATCAATTTAATTCTTTGCCTAGTACATAATAGACACTCATATTCTAATAAGTAAATAAGAGGACACTATGATACTAATTGTCAACTTTTTTTATGAAGAGAAGGATGTTTTTGGCAGTGAGACAGTCATCAGTGAACTAAATGAATAAAATCCAGGTGCTTGAACTTGGACCTTCCAGCTCCCCACTCAGACCTCCCCCCACTTCTCTCACCATTTTCCTGTCAAATGCTTAAAAACTGGTTTAGGGGAACATGGAAGTTTAGAGAAATCATAAGAGCATATCTTCTTTTCTGAAGTTCCCCCAAATTAGCCTACACTTTACCAATTTCCAACTGGAAGTACTTCTGTTACTTAAAACACTATGGAGAGCTGGCCTATTTTTTAAAAATCAGTGGTTCTGAAAACCTGAATTCTAAGGTTCTCCAGATGGTGTGTTTACTAGATCTCTTGCAGAATAAAAATTTTTTGTAATGTAGTAAGTGTCTAGTTTTGCTTTGGACAGAAATGAATACTTCACTCACCGCATTTAATTAAAAAAAAACAACAACTCCTTTGCCTCTCATTCAAAGCAAAGCTTGTCCTCTCTCAGTATGTCCAGTCATGTCCAATCAGGGGTATGTAGTCCACAGAGATTTTTCCCATGAGAGAACTACTTCTTTCAGGATGGAGATTCCACAAACTCCCTCTCTGACTAGCTGTTTCCAGTGTTTACTCATCCTAATACTCAGGAAGTTCATCTTTGCATCTACCATATATGATTCCTGCATTTTCTCTGGCTCTGCCTGCTGTGCTGACTGGGACAAGCAGCACAGAAATTCCCTCACCAGGGAGCCTTCCCAAACTCAGGCAGATAATGCTCAGTGGCGTGGTTGTCGCCACGTGAGGTGCAGAACAAATTGCAATGTGCCCACCATACGTGTTACATAACAGCAATCCTACTCTGATGCTCAACTCCAACTCGCCACCGCATTAAATCTCAGTACCCCCAAATTGTTCTGTCCTCTCCTTCCCTTCCCCCATCAAAACAGCTACTTATTAGATATTGAGTGGAACAAAATGATTATCTGATGAAATGTTTTTCATTTAAGCATGATTGATTGAAAACAATTATTTCTCCAGCAGGCGTTTGCTTTTTAAAGTAAGCAGCTATTGATTAAGGAATAACATGCTTATAACTGAGAGATATTAGACGTTGGAGCTAATGTTACTTCCTTTCAGGCCTGTGTAAAGTTTAGAAATAATAATGAAGTGCTTAACGGGTTGTATCCATACAGCAAGTAGTATCTATTATTATTACATCCTGTAGTCCAAATAGCCTTTGATTCTATAACTAATATTTCCATGGCCTTATCTGAAAAGTTTTCTGCTTTAGTACAGTCCGTATTAGCAGTTCTGAAATATAGAGTAAACTAATAAGCTCAGTTTCTTAAATTTGTCCTTATAGGTCTGATTGCATGTCCTTTAAAGCTTTAGAGTGCTTTTCTCTGGAATCTAAGTAATTTGTAATATGTCTACAAGCATTTATTTTTCCAATATTACTATAAGATGCATACATTTAAAAATGTAAACAGACAAAATAGAAACATTACTGTAATTTAGAACTAACCAATGCTGAGAACAAAGGAAGGATAACTTCAAGGTTAATAAATTTTGGAATATTGATCATATGTAACAATATTAGACACATTTCCAAATGTGCTACTGTCTTGACTCATATTTAGAATGGGAATCACTTTAACCCTCTATTCTTTTCTATTCTATCCTGATATACTTGTGTAAAACCCATCCTGTGCCACCTTGTTCTTGAACAGATGATTTTTCTTTCCTAAAGTAATTAAATTACACTACTGGTATCCTGCAAAACATCTACTGTTCTTATCCATCCATTTTTCTCTCTTGTTAGAAATTTTAGTTTTAATGCAAATTTCTTAGGTTACAGCCACCACTTTTCAGTTTGGAATTACTCTTAATTATCATCATTCAAATTATTAATGGAAGTGCTAAATGGCATAGGGTTCAGAACTGATCCCTTGAGATGATCTTCATTGCCCAGATCCCTATTAGCTGTGATAATATGATGGAAAGAAGGAAACATTGAAAAGATGGAGAAGGTTTTTTGGAAAGAGAAAGAGGCCAAAATGACAGAGAGAGAGAGAGAGAGAGATACAGAGATCCAAAATATCCAGAAAGAAAGATATAGATGAATAATATGACTAAATGAGAGGATGTGGAAAAGGGGATAACGTCTGTGATAGAGAGAGACATGTGGCAAATAAAAGTTCAATAAGTAAATAAAAGTTCAATATATACACCAAGTCTTAAAGCTGGCACACCAGATTTCCATTATTTCCAGTGCCTGATTTAAAATATACTCCTAACTTTAAAAATTTACCATTGGCATTTTTAAAAATTCTCTTCAAAAGTTAATCTACTTTTTATACAGAGAAAGGTCAATAACATTTATATTTGGTTTTGGCTGACATATAGAAACTTAGATTTTTCATTTAGAAGAAATGCAGTATGATATGCTAGAGCAAGAGGGCTTTGAGATCCAGGTAGGTTTGTGTTCAAATTTTGTCTTTTCCACTTACTACCTGTTAATCCCAAAAGAATCACTGAATTCTCTTGCCTCATAGGCAAAATGGAGCTGATATTAAAAATTTTCAGGTCTGTAATAAAGTTTAGAAATAATCACGTTAAAGTGTTTTTTTAGGTAGTATGCATAAAATATATCAAAGCTATGTTTATTAGGTCATGAGTCCCATTAGTCATTGATACAATAAGTAATATTTCTTATTTATTTACTTTACTTTTGGCCACGTTGGGTCTTCGTTGCTGCGCGCCGGCTTTCTTTAGTTGCGGTGCGCGGGCTTCTCATTGCGGTGGCTTCTCTTCTTGCAGAGCACGGGCTCGAGGCGCACAGGCTTCAGTAGTTGTGGCTCGCGGGCTCTAGAGCGCAGGCTCAGTAGTTGTGGCGCACGGGCTTAGTTGCTCCGCGGCATGTGGGATCATCCCGGACCAGTGCTCGAACCTGTGTCCCCTGCATTGGCAGGTGTATTCTTAACCACTGCACCACCATAGAAGCCCAGTAAGTAATATTTCTTGCTTGAGTTCCTAGCACTTCATTTAGCAAGTCCTATATATTTTTTTATTTTGAGTGCTTGGTATTGTGTCATTAAATATGAAATTTTAATATTCAGAAAACAATCCACACAAAATAACTCTAAAATTTCATCTAATTATTTCCTCTTGGCAGCCAGTAATTATCTTGTTTTGCTAATGGGCATCACCTTAACCAAGTGATCAAGTTAAAATCACTAATGAGAAAAACCTTTCATTGTGTGCCCCTGATGCCATGCACCGAGGACACAACATCACTTATTAAGCATTCTTGCCAATGATACATACTTTGATGTAATAATGAGGAAACTTCAAAGAAATCCAAATTGGAGGATATTCTATAAAAACAAATGGACTGTATTCTTCTTTTGTTGTTGTTGTTGTTGAAGTATAGTTGATTTACAATGCTGTGCCAATCTCTGCTGTACAGCAAAGTGACTCAGTTATACACATAGAGACCTTCTTTTATTTAACATTCTTTTTCATTATGGTTTATTCCAGGAGGTTGGATATAGTTCCCTGTGCTATACATTAGGACCCTGTTGTTTATCCATTCTAAATGTAATAGTTTGCATCTGCCAACCCCAAACTCCCAGTCCATCCCTCTCCCTCTTTTGGCAACCACAAGTCTGTTCTCTATGTCTATGAGTCTATTTCTGTTTTGTAGATAGGTTCATTTGTGCCATATTTTAGAGTCCACATATAAGTGATATCATATTTAATGGACTGTATTCTTAAAAAAATTTCAATGTCATGAAAAATAGAGGAAGGCTGGGAAACTTTCCAGATTAAAGGAGATTAAAAGATACACAACTAAGTGCAATGAGTAACCCTGGATTAGATTCTGGATTAGGGGGAAATTTGCCATAAAGACCAATTATTAGTGCAGTTTGAATATGGACAGTATATTAGATATAATATTTCATTAATGTTAAAATTCCTGATATGTAAAAGAATATCTATAAATATAAATACATACATAGAGACACAGATAGGCAGAGAGAGACAGAGACAGCAAGTACTAAAGCAAATGTGACAAACTTAAATACTGGTGAATCTGGATGAAAAATATCAGTAATTGTGTGTCCTATTCTTGCATTTCTTTTGTAAGTTTAAAATTATTTAATAATAAAAAGTTCAGGGCTTCCCTGGTGGTGCAGTGGTTGAGAGTCCTCCTGCCGATGCAGGGGACACGGGTTCGTGCCCCGGTCCGGGAGGATCCCACATGCCTCGGAGCGGCTGGGCCCGTGAGCCATGGCCGCTGAGCCTGCGCGTCCGGAGCCTGTGCTCCGCAACGGGAGAGGCCACAACAGTGAGAGACCCGTGTACCGCAAAAAAACCCAACAAAAACAAACAAACAAAAAATAATAAAAAGTTCAAAAATAATTTATCTTTTATAGAAAGTAATTGATTTCTTGATGCAGCTAGTTGACTTTTTAAAAAGAATTTCTTTAGAAAAGGCTTACAAGCCCAAATCACAGGCATAAGTCTGCCCTTAGCAACCTATTAAGATTAATTTATCATAATTGATGCATTATTCTCATGAAAGTGCTTAAAAGAAGTAATGAGGGTGATGAATTCTCTCTCATCCTTTTAATTGGTGGTTCCTCCAGGCAAGTATAATGTTATAGAGAGATCTGCATGTAAAAGGTTGCATTATTAATATGAACTGAATTGATGATTAAGTAGGAAGCGACAGTTACAATGAACAATTTTGAACTTCCCTATGCAAAAGTTGGACCCAGCCAAAAAAAAAAAAAAGAATTAAACCTCTTTTGGGAAAAATAAATCTCAATTTAGCACATCGATCTTCAGAGAAAACTATTAATATATACATTTCCAAAATCATTTTTAATATTTTAGCTTTGTTTTCTTTGAGATTTTAAGAAGATGTATCTCCTATAACTTTCTCTTGAAATCTGGAAGCAGATTAAATCTTACTTTTGGGGATTTGGTATTTCAGAAGATAACAGGGAGTCTTGGATGTTTCATCATTTCCCTCTTTATTAGAAATGTGAAATTCTTTGTATGTAACAATCAAAACATGCCATTTTCAAACAACATAAAAATGGTACTGTTATTTGGCTTAGCATCATTTCTATATTCTCAACTTTGTGTGCATGCATTCATTTTAGGCTGTAATTTTGGATTCTATGTTTCTTTAAAAAAACAGATTTCCTTTATAAAACTAGCAAAAAGCAAATGCTAATTTATTTTGTGTATTCTCCAATTGAGAGTGGCCACAGGATCCAAGAGGCCATGTGTCATGAGGTCAGTGGTGCAGGGGCAAAGAGCTTTTGTAAGGCCCTGGGTGGTCTGGCCAGATTTCCGGGTTGAGTTAGAATAGTCTTTTATATCATGGGATGCCTTGCCCAGGTTGTGCAATGTAACCTTTAAAACTAAGCAAACCTGTTGCTCAGCTACTTCAGTCCTGTTTCTTCGGTATCCAAATCAGGTTATTTCCATACAGACATGGTTCAGCAGGACATTTACCACCTGACAAGAAGGATTGTAAAAATTTCTGTAGACTTACTGGATTTTCTTAAAAAATTGGTTTGAAAATATGCTGTGAGCCAACTGGGGCCCAGAAAGCAGTCTGAAAAACAGGCTTTATTGTCTGGGTAAGATTCAGGTTCAGCCAAGAACAGGTGACATCAGATGTAATTGTTCTTTATGGGTGGCTCTCCCCTTGCTCCTTTCTATCCACCTGGGCTACCCAGAAACTCCTTTATTTCTCATCCTAGGACTATGCCACAGGTGTGGCATTGCCACTGGCATAATGCTGGAAGAGTTGCTTCTGCTTCCCACCAAGGCCCAAGACCAGGTCATTGGAGTAGGAATGGATGGACTGTTGTTGCTCTGGGGCAGAAGGTGGGAGAGAAAGTGAGAGGAGTATATGAATCGTCCTGACAGGAGAGCATACTTAATAGTTTCAATCATTACAAATTTCTTTAGTTTTTACAGTGACCTTAGGAGTCAGTCATCTATTCTCTTTGAAGTAGATGATTCATTTCTTATGCTTTGTGTCTGCCTTCCAAATTTATTTTGAGAAAAATGTGCATCAACTAAGTTTGATCTGAGTTTTTACTGGTACTTAATTTGTTAACTCCTCAAGTATCAGTCCCTCAAAGAAAAATAAAACAATTATGATCCTAAGAAATGGATTTGGAAATTTTACTTTTAAAAAGAAGATTAGAAATTGCTGACATTTCTCTAGGTAGTTCTATGCTGTAACTTTCCACTGACATCTGAAACTTCCAGGGTTTCTGTTACAAAAACTGCTCTTGCATATAAGGTTTTTCTTCTTTGCTGTATTCTATAATATTTCAAGCCTGCAATTACTTTGCTGCATTCTGAGGACATTTCAAGGTCTACCCCATGTAAAAATACATAGATTATTAATTTTATCTGTGTGCTAAACAAATGATTACTGAAGGCCTACTATGTGCCAATTACTGTCTGTGTGCCAAAGACACAAAAATGAAGCTCTCAGTCTAATTGGGGAAATGTATACATATCTGAATAATTATAAAGTAGTCACAGAGATGTTAGAAGAGATACCTACAAAGTACAACTAGGACCAGACGATGGAACAACTAATTTTTCCAGAGAGAGTCAAGGAATGTAGTAATATTTGATCAAGGTCTTAAAGGATGACTAGCGATTCGCCCAGTGAGTCCACCCAGTGGGAGTAGGCATTCCAATCACAGGGAACATTGTTTGCAAAAGCACAGAAGCCTGAAATGCAAGATAAATCCTGAAAGTGGCCTGGAATCACTGGAATTTAGGGTACAAAGATTAAGCATAACTTCCTTTCACCAGTTGGCTGGCTCTCTAGCAGCTGCCTGTCACATTCTCCTCTTAGTTTCACTCCAGCTTCTGCTCCCAATACAACAGAGCTCTTTTTCTCACTCAGCATCTCTGGTCATTGAGGGTAATTTCTGAGCTAGTTTATGAGCATCAGACTCCTTTCATGAAAGGGGGACACACCTTGTGCCTCTGTGTATATTATTCTCTTTAACAGAACCAGTCCTACCCAGTCTCATTACTCCCCCTATTTATTGGGGTTTATTCCCAAAGACTTTTGACTGTTTTCAAGTCAAGTCTACCCTTGAAGAGTAAAGATTTGTCATCACTTGGGCTAATTAAGGAATACATTGCAAATCCTGAAAATAATCCTGAGAAGTATTCCAAAATACTTCTAAAAAGTATTTAGAAATGCTAGCATTTAGCATCATTATAGCCTTTTAAGATGATTCTTTGAAGAAAGTAATCCTGTGGATGTGCAAATTCCTATGCATTTAAAAATAGCCAGGTATTGTTAACTTTTAGGTATCATAATGGTATTGTGGTTGTGTGTTTTAAAAAGTCATTTTGGGGAGATATGCCCTGAAATAATATGGTAAAACAGAGTGGAATTTGCTTTAAAATAATCCAGTGGTGGGAGGGGAGGGTAGTGTGGGGAGTATAGATTAAATAATATTAGTGGATAGACATCTGAGGTCCATTGTAATAATCCATTTTTACATGTGTTTGAAACTTTCAACAATAAAAAGTAAAAGAAAGTCACCTTACATTGTAGTCACACTTTGTCTTGTATTTATAGGCTGGAAAGGAATAAACATTTTCACAAACATCAAGGTATGTGGTACACTTTGTCACCAGTTCCTTACCACCCCCCACCTAAGTGTAGAGAACCTGAGTTCTCTATAAGTACCTCTGATACCTTTTACTATAAAGATTTTTAATATATATTCATATATAAATTATCTTTTATTAATTCCAAAGACAGCTAAGTAGGCAACTAAACGTATACTGCAAATCAAACAAATTAATGTACCCTAAAAATTTGACCTTTTACCCCAAAGAGTGTATTACTTCTTATTTTAGCTTGTCATTGTTTTTTTAATTTTACAGCACAACTGCACTGTGAACACTAATGAATAAATATTATCAAATGCAAAAGTAGAGATATTTTCCCCTCTCTTATAATGTATCAAGTTATATTGATTTATTTGCCCTCTTTATAGTGTCCTCCTCCACCTATTTTATTATTTATTTATTTATTTTTTTTGCGGTACGCGAGCCTCTCACTGTTGTGGCCTCTCCCGTTGCGGAGCACAGGCTCCGGACGCGCAGGCTCAGCGGCCATGGCACACGGGCCCAGCCGCTCCGCGGCATGTGGAATCTTCCCGGACCGGGGCACGAACCCGTGTCCCCTGCATCAGCAGGCGGACTCTCAACCACTGCGCCACCAGGGAAGCCCGCCCCACCTATTTTAATAAAATTATTTAAGAACTCCAGGACGGGGCTCCAGTGCACGTTAATGACCGACAGGTCACTGCTGGAGGAAATTTTCATTTGGCTGTGGAATGGCAGGACCGAGAACAGTAAACCACCTCTCTGCTCCTGCCCACCCCCTTCTTTAGAAGTGTATTTCCTCAAGTTATAAAATGCACTGTTGATTAAACAACAGCTTCTTATGCAAAAGAAACCCTACATTTTGGGTAAAATTTTAGAAATAACTGCAAAAATATCCCTCAGTTCTAGAAACGGTGACATTACACATATATTTACCACTTGTCAAGTCACTTAATAGTGAGCTCTTTTAAAATACATGTTTAAGTGATTAGTCACTCTCAACTTAAAAAATTTTTTCAAATTGTGAATATTTTATGCCAATAAGGAGATACTACTTAGGCAAGTTGTGCTGTTTGGGGGTAGCAGTCTTCAAACTGTACCTATACCTATACTATGGTACAGGTACTTTACAAGAGATACGAAGGCCAAAAACAGTTTTAAGGGAATTAGGATTCTGGATATTTAGTTTCTCTTTGCACTCCTTAAAAGTGATCTGAAAAAATAATTTCTGGAGAGAGGACCAAAATGGCAACCTGAGAGGCTCCTGAGCTACCCTTCTCCCATGGACGCACAGAAAGTACAGCTGCATATGGAGCAATTCCCACTGAAAGAGATCCAGAGACTAGCCAAGCAACTCCTACACATTTGACAAATAAGAAAATTCCCACATCAAAACAGGCAGGAGAGACTGAGACATTCTCTCACCATAAACCTCGCCCCTGGCACAGAGCCATACAATAAGGACTAATCCGCTGACTGCCAGCTTTTCCCTGAGGAGTGAAAGGTTTGGACCCCACGTTTAGCACCCCAGCTTTTAGCACTTCCATTTGACTAGCTCCCAAAACACCTGGCTCTGAAAGCCAATGGGGCTTGCATCCACAGGACCCACAAGACCATAGCAAACAAAGATAATATTAATAAATGGTGTTGGAAAACTGGACCTTTATCTTATATCATACACAAAAATCAACTCAAAGTGGATTAAAGACTTAAATATAAGACCTGATTCTTCAAAATTTCTAGAGGAAATCATAAGGGGGTAAGCTCTTTGACATTGGTCTTGACAGTGATTTTTTGGAATTAACCCCAAAAGTAAAGGCAACAAAAGCAAAAATAAAGAAATGAGACTACATCAAACTAAAAAGCTGCACAGCAAAGGAAACCATCAATAAGATGAAAAGGCAATCTATGGAGTGGGTTATTTCACTTAGCATAATGCCCTCCAGCTTCACCCAAGTTGTTGCAAATGATGCGATTTCCTTCCTTCTTAAGGCTGAATAATATTCCATTATATATATACTACCACATTTTCTGTATGCCTTCACTTGAGGACAGGAATAGGAGAAAATATTTGCAAACCACATATTTATAAGGGGTTAATATGCACAATATACACGGAAATCATCCAACCCAATAGCAAAAAAGGAAATAACTGAATTAAAAAATAGGCAAAGGATCTGAATAGACATTTTTCCAAGGAAGACATACAAATGGCCAAAAGGTGCATGAAAAGGTGATCAGCAGGTAAATGCAAATCAAAACCATGATAAGAGGGGCTTCCCTGTTGGCACAGTGGTTAAGAATCCACCTGCCAATGCAGGGGACACGGGTTCGAGCCCTGGTTTGGGAAGATCCCACATGCCATGGAGCAACTAAGCCCGTGCACCACAACTACTGAGCCTGCATGCCACAACTACTGAAGCCTGCCCATCTAGAGCCCACGCTCTGCAACAAGAGAAGCTACCGCAACGAAGAGTAGCCCCCGCTCACCGCAACTAGAGAAAGCCTGCGTGCAGCAACGAAGACCCAACGCAGCCAAAACAAAAAAGAACAACATGATAAGATATCACCTCACATCTTTTAGAATGGCTGTCCTCTAAAAGACCAGAGATAGGAAGTATTGTCAAGGGTGTGGAGAGAAGGGAACCTTTGTGCACTGCTGGTGGAAATGTAAATTGGTGCAGCCACTATGGAAAACAGTATGGAGATTCCTCAAAAAATGAAAAATAAAACTATCATATGATCCAGTAATCCCACTTTTGGGTGCATATCTGGAGGAAACTAAATCACTATCTTGAAGAGACATCTGTACTCCTATGTTCATAGCAGCATTATTCACAATAGCCAAGGTGTAGAAACAACCTAAGTGCCTGTCCTCAGGTGAAGGGATAAAGAAAATGTGGTAGTATATATATAAAATGGAATATTATTCAGCCTTAAGAAGGAAGGAAATCCCATCATTTGCAACAACTTGGGTGAAGCTGCAGGGCATTATGCTAAGTGAAATAACCCAGACAGAGAAAGACAGATACTGCATGGTACCACGATATGTGGAATCTGGAAAAAAAAAAAAAAAGTCAAACTCACAGAAACACAGAGTAGGAAAGTAGTTTCCTTGTGTGGGGTGGGGTGCAGTGAGGGAAATAGGGAGAGATTGGTAACGGGGTACCAAAACAGATGAATAAAGTCTGAGGATCTAATGTATAGCATGACTGTTGTTGATAACGCTGTATTGTATAACTGAAATTTGCTAAGAGAGTAGAACTTAAATGTTCTCACCAAAAAAAAAAAAGGTAAATATGTGCAGTGCTTGATATGTTAATTAACTCAACGGGACAAATCCTTTTATGGTGTATGCATATATCAAATCATCACATTATACACTTTAGATATCTTACGATTTTGTCAATTATACATCAGTAAAGCTGAAAAATATTTTTTTAGCTGATCTGCCTGAGGATACAACATTTCCACCTCTTCTTTCACACACCCCTTCCGCACTATCTCATATTTTAAAGAAGAAAGGTCTTCTCTCACCCTAATCTTTCCATCGTGTATTACCCTACAGTAGAAAAACCTCTGTAACCCACTGGTGTAATACAGTATAGGTATTGGTATTGGTGTTGAGAAGGGGAGTCCCACTAAAGAATGAATAATAAATCCTTTTGCAATTATATGGCTTCCTAGTTTGCTTTTAGAAAAATCACAGGAAGATCTACAATCAAGTTGTCAATTGATAGATCATTAAAAACAAATTTTTGGTGCTAGGTTTCCCCTGATTTTTGGCATATGTTTCTGACAGAGTGCAAAGAATTGAGGGCATTGCTGTAACAAAATTCCCTCTATTCCTACCTATTTATTTACATGAACAAATTTTTCTCAACATCTGCATTAATAATAAAACACAAAAAGTTGTGGAGATAATACTGGGGTTGAACCCTATCTCAATTTAGTCATAAGTAATAAGTAATTATGGCTAAATCGATACCTGACCTAATTTTAGCAAAAATTAGATACCTGACCTAACTTTAGCAAAGCTAGCCAGTCCTCATCCAGCTCATTAAAAGATATATTTAAAATAAAATTTTGGTTTTTCTGTTTAATAATTACTTATCAAAATTTATAATATATTTATATGGTTTTTATCAGTACTATACTAATATTAATAAACTGATAACTCAATCTAGAATAATTTTTAAACACAGCTTCATGGTCACTGATATAAAAAATATAATTTCAACATTTATGCCTTTCGTTGTGATAATTAGACAATTGACAAAAGAGAATAATAAAAATATGTCATATTAGGATGAAATGTTTTGATAGAAGCAGAATGGAAATAAATTCAAGTTCAAGGAGAAAAAGGAAAGATGCCAAATTTCATAATTAAGGAACAGCTTGTTCATATATTTTTTAAAAAATAGACGATGTGGTATTTAGATACTATTGGATATATTTTTTAAAGTACTGTAATTTTTTTTTTAGAGACAATATTTGCAATACACCGGAAGTTACATCCTTTGCAACTGATTTAGCTTGGGATGAAAAGTTTTAGATGTCAACTTCATAATGTGCAAGAGGATACAAAGCTTTACAAGATTTTTTTGGAAATGTTTGCAAGTAAAAAGTTTGAAGACCACTATTTTAGGAAACTCAGTCAGAGATCAGTGTGTAGAATGGATAGAAGGGGGAAAAATTGGGCAGGACACTAGTTAGGGGACAATTGATTTTTTCCAGACGTAAGGAATTTGAACTGTATTAAGTTTATAGTCATGGAAATGAAGACAAACAGACTGAAACCAAAGCTACTAAGAAATAAGAATTATTAGTGTCAATCCCTGCTTCATTTCATCTTAAGTTTTAAATACGGTCAAAACTGAATTTCCCAGTGTTTTCCACCTTTAGCTTCTATCCGACTTGGTCCTGAGCTCCTTCCTGTCTTCCATCCCTCCCTCCCTCCCTCCCTTCCTTCTCTCCTCCCTTCCTTTCTTCCTTCCCCCACTATTCATCAGACACTCTGCAAAGTGCTGGGACTTCTGAAACAGTTAAAATCAGGTCCCTTCCCTATAGTAGGGAAGCTTACAGCTGAGCATGGCGGTGAGAGAGATATCATATATGGCTCACACAGCTCCATCTCCCTCCCATTTGTAACACGATAGAGGAGAGGAAGCTGAAGCCTCCATTTCCCAGACTTCCTCAGATTCCATGTGTGGCCCAGCCTCTGCCCAAGCAGACATATGAATGTCATATTTGGAAGACGGAAGTGAGACAGAGGTGTCACACCTGCTGCTTCCACTAGCAAGCAGGGACGTTGAGGATCTGGTTTTTCTATGGCAGTGTAGCAGAGGCCCCAGCGTCTGATACCTACTTTTGTGTGTGCTGGGGACATCCACTTTGATGGCATGGATCTGGACTGAGGCAGTGTGCCTGGAACCAGCAGTTGAGACTCCCATTTCCTTATTCCCCAGCTTTCTGATCATTCCCCAGTTTTCTGACCATGACACAGGCAATAGATACCTTGGTTGGCATGTCTGACAGTCATTCCTGGAAGCTCAGACTGGAGCTTGTTTCCCCAGACTTTCTAACAATTTTGTAAGCACCTGATTTGTTATATTAAGTCCCTTTAAGTTTAAATGAGCTAGAATGGCTTTTATTAGCAGCCAAATTCTGGCTGACACAAATGAAGCCCATCGTTGCTCCCAGCCTCCTACCAGTCTCTTGTATTGTTCCCTAGGTCTCTTTGTGGTCAAACAGAGCTGTTATCCTACAGGTCAATGATAACCCTGGAATGGGTACATTGTTATGTGAGTTGCCACTGTTCCTCTCCTGTGTATTTTAATTCTCAGAACCAGTCTCTGACAGGACTTGTTGTTGATGCTCTTTGTGGTGAACTAGAGTCTCTCCTGCCCTATCCCGGTGAAGGCTATTCATGAACAGATCTAAAAGGCGACTTCAGAAGTATTGAACTCTTACAGACTGTTTACTCTATTTCTCTGCCTCTATGTTCCATCCACTTGCTTGGGACTCCTTTACTTCCTCTTGTGCCCTTTGGACAGGATGCCTTACTCACCTAGCTGCTCCTCCACAGTGTGTCTTTCTGTAATTGGGTCATTTCTTTTAGAGCACTGATTCTGTTTAGTTGACCTAAGAAGTTCCCTGGAGAGCTAATTTAAAATGCAGATTCCCCAACCCAACCCTGATTCAGTAGGTCTGAGGTGTGTCTGGTAGTCCGCATTTTTTTTTAAAAAAAAGGAACTTTTTTCAAAAATGTATTTATTTATTTATTTTATTTTGTTTATTTATTTTTGGCTGCGTTGGGTCTTCATTGCTATGTGTGGACTTTCTCTAGTTGCGGCGAGTGGGGGCTACTCTTCATTGTGGTGCGCAGGCTTCTCATTGTGGGGGCTTCTCTTGTTGTTGAGCACGGGCTCTAGGGTGGACGGGCTTCAGTAATTGTGGCTCACGGGCTTAGTTGCTCTGCGACATGTGGGAACCTCCCAGACCAGGGCTCGAACCCGTGTCTCCTGCATTGGCAGGCGGATTCTTAACCACTGCACCACCAGGGAAGCCCCGCAGGGGCAACTCTTCGTTGCGGTGTGCGGGCTTCTCATTGCGGTGGCTTCTCTTGTTGCAGTTGCAGAGCACGGACTCCAGTAGTTGTGGCACATGGGTTTAGAAGTTGTGGCTCGTGGGCTCTAGAGCGCAGGCTCAGTAGTTGTGGTGCATGGGCTTAGTTGTTCCGCGGCATGTGGGATCTTCCTGGACCAGGGCTCGAACCCGTGTCCCCTGCATTGGCAAGCTGATTCTTAACCACTGTGTCACCAGGGAAGCCCATGGCAGTCTGCATTTTAAACAAATGCAACAGGGCTCTCTGACCCACCCTGGCCTTGTATTACACCTTGACAACTCTCTGATGGGGTTAGGACAGAGAGTAGGTCCTAGCTCCTTCCCTCTTCCCTGTACTGTGGAGGGGAGGAAAGAGAGAGGTTAAAGGTAGCCCCTAGGTTGTAAATTTAGATGAGTAGGATTATGATTGGAGCACTGGTTCAAACAGCGAAATTAGGAAGGGAAGCCAGTTTGTGGAGGAACTAATGAGTTCCATTTGAGACATGTTGGTTTTGACATCCAAGTGAAGATGATATATTGTTGGCAGCTTGTCATGGATTGATGACTCAGGTCTTGAGGTTAATTAGTGAGATGGATTCTCTGTTGAATGGACTTCAGAGAATTGCTGCTGTAGCTAAATTATTTCTTTAATGTGGTGCAACCATGATTGTCCTGAAGATGACATACATCTACTGGTGTCATTCCCAATATGACATGGAGTCAGACATATTTTGTGTTTTCTATTGGGTTGTATAATAGGAAAAGTGAGAAGATTCATGGTGTGATAATCAGTGTTCTATGTAGCTTAGGAGATGCCTAAGGCCCACCTCTTTCCCTTAGAGCTCTCCTCCTCTCCCTCAATTCTTTCTCCCCAGGCGACTGACAAACATACCTCTATTATGTAAACTGGGGAAGGAAAAATTATGTAGGATAATTGTAAGAGAAGGGAATAAAACCTCAAACTACAAGTATTATTGTAAATGTTTCAATTGGCCACAAAGTAGGTAGGATGAAATAATACTTTTCCTACAGATGTCTCACAGGTCTTTGTCTGGGCTTCATCCAACCTATTGTAGAAATTCTGTTTCGTCTCTAGGACTGAAACCCATTGTTTAAAAGTGACTTTCAAGCTCTCTTTTCAAGTGAAATCTTACGCAGAAATAGTATTTCAGAAGTGTAACTGTACTTGATCGAGTTCAAATATATACCATTTATTCATTCTAAAGTTGTTGCCTAGGTTTCATGAGAACGGTGAGGTTATTTTGATGGAGAGAAAATTTTTAAACTAGGATATATGGATGATGGTTGTATGTGAGCAAACAAATTTCTTTCCAACTGTATATTGATAAAATCCTGATTCATTCAGAAAAGTAGTTGCAAATGGAACTTAAAAAAACCCAGCATGTTTTGCAATTGTAGGATACTATAGATAAACAGATATGGTACCAGAATCCTAATTCTGAACTCTACCCTAAAATGATATGACTTTGACATTGGTCAGTCGTAAATATTCATTGAACACTTTGTATGTTCTAGATACTGCGACTGCATTAGAAAAAACAGACACATGGAATTTATAACCTAACCAGGAGGATAGACACTAAACAAATAATTGTAAGTAATTATAAGTGCATAAATTGCAAGGTGAAAGAAATTCTAAGTATACTGGGAATGTATGACAGGAGACCTAACCTTGTATAAAAGTGGGCAGAGATGTTCTTCCTAAGGAAATCATGTTTAAATTGAGACATGAGGGCTTCCCTGGTGGCGCAGTGGTTGCGGGTCCGCCTGCCGATGCAGGGGACGTGGGTTCGTGCCCCGGTCCGGGAAGATCCCACATGCCGCGGAGCAGCTGGGCCCATGAGCCGTGGCCGCTGGGCCTGCGCGTCCAGAGCCTGTGCTTCGCAAAGGGAGAGGCCACAGCAGTGAGAGCCCTGCGTACCACAAAAAAAAAAAAAAAAAAAAAAATTGAAACATGAAAGGTGAATAGGCAAAGGGAAGAGCAGTAGAAGTATTCCAGGTAGATGGGCCACTATGTGCAAAGGCCCAAAGGTGGGAGAATCATGGTTTACTTGAGAAACTAAAAGTCAGCATGGCTCTTCCCCAACAAAGCTAGAGAGACTAGTGAGCTGTTCATAGAGGCTGAAGAGTACAAGACTTTCTAGCCAATGCAATGCAATGGGGTAATTTATAAAGAATTAATGTGTTTTTAATGCCAGTACTGTATTAACCTTCAACCCTCCACCACTTGGGCTGTAGGCAAAGAGGTATTCCCCTAAGATGTGAAGAGAGTACCACAAAGAAAACCAATAACAGAAACTTCAAATTTTTGACTTTTAGGTCTAAACCAAAAAAAAAGAGGCCAGGAATTAGAAAATTTGGGGCACTGTAGTTGCTGGGTAAGGATAGAGTACAGGGCCTGCATAAGGTGCCAAAGAGAAGGGCCTGGCACAGCCTCACAGATAAACATGATCCCTAGTGGGCCGGTGGGAACAGCCAGATGCTTTCCCACATGGCCAGAAATTGACACATAAGAACAGACTGACCGTGAGGGTGCTGGCGAGGCAATGCAAGCACTGAGGGAGCAAGTGTCTAGAGGAGGAAAGACGAGGGATCAGTATACTGGGGTGGGGTTGGAGTCCATCAGTTAATATCTCTTATATCATCCTGACATATCTCTGTTAAGTATTTGGGCATTATTTGAACGACAACGGAAAGCCACTGAAGGATTTTAAATAAAAACCTGACTTGATGATACCCCTCTCTAACTGGGTAAAGAAAGTGGTTTGAAGGAGGTGAGACTCTTCTAGAAGGATGTTGCAGTAGCCTAGGCAAGAGATGTTGGTAGTCTGTACAAGGATGGTAGCAGTGGGGATAAAAGGAAAGGGACAGTTTACAGACATCTGTTTTAGTTGGCTCAGGCTACCATAATAAAATATATAATAAATACTGGGTGGCTTAAACAATAGGAACTTATTTTCTCACAGTTGTGGAGGCTGGAAGTCCCAGATCAAGGTCCACCAGGTTGGTTTCTGGTGAGAGTGCTCTTCCTGGCTTTCAGATGGCCACCTTCTCACTGTGTACTCACATGGAAGAGAGAGATCTCTATTTTCTCTCTCTCTCTCTCTCTCTCTCTCTGTCTGTCTCTTCCTCCTCTTATAAAACCACAGTCTTAGGTAGAAGAGAGTGGGAGGAGTCAAAGATGACACTTGGGTTTCTTGAGTAGAAGTGATAGTGCTGTTTATGGAGATTGGGATCACTGGAGGTAGAGAATATTTGGGGAAGGAATATCTGAACCGAATGTTAAACGTGTTTATTTTGAAGTATCTATGAGATATCAGAAAGCAAATGCCAAGTGAGTTGTTTTGTTGGTTTGGAATTCAGAAAAGACATCTGGGGTACAGGTGTCATTTTAGGTCTCATCCCTCTACACATGGTCAGTAAGCAATGGGAGTGGGTGAGAGCCCATATGGCGGTGGTTCTCGATCTTAAATGTGCATCAGAATCGCTTGGATAGCTTGTTGAGACACAGATCACTTTGCCCCACCCCCAGGTTTCTGGTACCACTGTGCTTGCAGAAGCATATGAACATTTTAAGGCTTTTGAAATTTTGACTTTCAAGAGAGCGCCTAGCAATTTACATTTTTATCAGCTGAGTATGAGAAAGCCCATCCCACTGTACCCTTTATTGCATTCAATATTGTAATTTTTAATATTAGAGGCAAAAAATGTGAACTAATTGCAATTTTATTTTACACATCTTGGGTTTTGTGGGGTTTTTTTTACTTTTTTTTTAAAAAATTCTGTCAGTTTTACCCCCAAAAAAACAAGTTCTTGGTAACTCCATCAGCTGGGATTGTAGGATGCCTCTGTGATAGTGAACATTCTTTTCCCCACATTTTAAAATGCTGTTTGCACGTCCTTCAGTTTTTGGTAAAAACCTTTCTGTTTTAACATATTTATCTTTTACCACATTTATTCTTTGGCCCCTTCAATACACCATTGCATTTTGTGATCGGCATATTTGGGAGACAACTCACATTGATAAAATGTACCCTAATGTGTGTGAATTGTCACAATTAGGCAGGTCTTTAATATTCACCTCTGTGAATACGATGAAAATACTCTGCTATTGATAATAGCAGAGTATTTTCCAAGTTGTATAATATAAAAATGTAACCTAGGTAGTGCTAGAGACAGTTTCCACATAGGGTAAGTAAAACCACGACATTGTGATTCTGACTGACCCTAGGTTGTCCTATGGCTTATTAAGGGGAAAGGGCCCAGAAATTCTTCCTCTTCTTCTAAATGTAGATCACACTTGACTGGCTCTGGCAAACTGGCCATGACCTTATGTTCCATCTTACACGATCCCACTGCCTGTGAAAGCCAGCCCACATGCTTAGCTAGACAGCAGTGAAGCTACTAATGGCAAAACCAGATCCTGCTGGGAACTCAGCTGTCTTGTCTCTGTGGCTCTTTCAGTCAAAACTGGGTTACTTTTCTGACAACCTCTTTCAGTCAACGATGTTAGATAACTTGCAATTATACTTCAACATATGCTTCAAACACTTTATTACTCTTTCCTGGCCTGCAGCCTCCCTTGTTAATTTGTCATAACATCTGCCTGGGCCCCCTGTCATCACTTCTCTTGGCACCTGACAATCTCAGTTCAATGAAGCTGGGATTAGGTCTGGCTTGATGGCTGTGAAGCAGATGTTCCCACAGTCATCATCAAATTGCATTTCTTAAAGCCCCACCCTAGAGTTAGTTAATCATAGAGATACTTTCTGGCTCTTTGAAGTGAAGGGTAGCCGGCAGATTTTGCAGATAAAGTGAACAGAGACATAATATGGCATCATAGCAAGGCCAACTCTCTCCATATCCAAAGGACATTGGATTTTACAATATACTTGTATTCGGAATGGAGATTTGGGGATCCTCTACCTCTTGTTAGATTAGGGAAAGAGCAGAGAATGGTGGAATGGACTTTAATTTTGAGTTTAGACAGACCAGTGTCTGGGCTGTATGATCTTGAGCAACTTTGCTCATTTTTCGGAACTTGTCCCTTCATTTGTGAAGTGGGGTAATACATTTCTTACAGGGCCATTGTGAAAATGTGGAAACATGTAAAACACATTGCAGGTGCTCAGATGTCCCTTCCCTTCCCTTATTGACTAGGAGTAGCCATTACTTTGTGAAAGGGGTTGTTAGTACATGACTAGGACTCAGAAGGTTAGTTCTTCAGTGAATAGCCTTATTCTTTGATACTAATGTCTCAGCTTCAAGGGCTTGAGTAATCATTTTATCGCCTTGAACTTCCTTTGGCACAGGGTCCCACCCACCCCATATGAAAGTGAAAACCACTGAGCAGCCAAGTGTTCCTCAGTTGTAAGCACTCTCAGCACAAATGTGTGAAAAGGAATTTAATGGCCAGAAAGCACGTAACTACAACTGGATATTGCATACGAATACCAAGGTTCCCAATAAATCCAAGGACTCTTATATGTCATGCCATTAACATGACTATCTCCCCTTCTCTTTTTACAGTCCGTGGTGATAGCAGGAGACAAGGAGTTAGATTGAGAATGTTCCTGTTTTGGGCTCCGTTGAAAGCCTCTGATGCAGTTTCCTGCCAGACCTCCACTTTCTCTTTGCTGGAGATTTTTCACAATTACAGTAACACCATAATGAGAACTTCTGAAAATCACAAACTAGATAGAAGCTGGATGTGCTTTAGAGCCCTTCTATGTAGAGAGAGATGGAACAACTCAGCTTAGACTTGTGATATGCTGATTACCTATCACCCATACCAGTTATTAAATCAGAATCTCTAATCTTTATGAGCAAGACATGGTCAGCTCATAGTCTCATTACTGTGTTTACTCCAAAGAACAAATTCTTCTAAATTTTAAAAAATTTCACTCTTTTGAATAATTCAGGCTGTATCTCCACACAATCTCTAATCTCTTCTAGTCCAGATTCAACAGGTGTGATTGTTTGAATGTATTTTCCTTTAAGCATACTGAATAGAGAGATGAAAATCAGGATTTCATAAAATATAATGTAAGTTAGAGGCGGGTTATTAACTTTATGAAAAAGAGTTCCTTTTCTAGTTGAAACTTCTTTGGCCAAACTAAGGTGGTGATAAGTTCATGGAAAAGACAGGCAGGGATGCTTGAGAAGAGCTCTGGTCTAGATTCTGGGGCCATTACCAACTAGTTTTCTCTTGTTAGTTATATCAGATAATTCTTTGGCCCTCAGTTTCTTCATATTAGAGCGCTGAGCAGGATAATCTCCATGGTTTCTTCTATAAATTCAAGTTACAGGAACTAATCTATTGTTTAAAACAAGGCCCAAACTTCTGTCTTGGACATTGAGTCGCTTATGGAATTGTTAGTGAAGTCAGGAATTTCCCAAACTCTATTTCCCTTTATTCCTGAGTTCTACCATTAAGCACCACTGGTAATAGAATTCTAAATATTTTATTATAACAACAGCAATTTAACATTAAATTTAAGAGCATATGGAGAAAAAAATGGTTCAAGTTAAAAGCATGCTGATATGTTTCATGTGATAATGAGCTTGCAAATGAGCTTGTATTCAATAGGCTTGCAAAGTTTCTAACTAATGCAATATTTTGTTTTACAACTTATATCTGTATCTATTAGTTTCTAACTAATGCAGTATTATGTTTTACAATTGGTGTCTATAAAGTCCATTGAGCAGTGCCTTTCCCAGTTGATTGAAATGTGTGCAAGTTGACATTAGCGAGAACACTTTCCTTCAGATCACACCTGTCATAATACGTGATTTGAGTCCTAAATTTAAATTCATATTGCATGGCAATTCCCTTGCGTTTCTCTGGTACATTTAAGAAGGTTGATGGTATTACTTAACCAAATTTTTAAACATTGGATAACTCATTATTTAAAACAAATTTGAGAACTGAAACTCCACCAATCATTAGAATGACTTTAAAAGTGACTCAGCGAGTTTGGTGGTCAGCCTATTTTTTAAAAACTTGGTTTGAATGGAAAATTGAAAAAGCAAAGGACTATTAATAATGGCAGGAGGTGGATGTATAAACAAGTGTAGTAGACTGTGGTGACAGAGATGTGAAATTGCTGCATTTCTAAAGAACCACATCCCCATTTTTTTTTTTTTTGTCACCTTCTCAACAAATAGTGTTTTTATGATTCGGAAAAATATGTACTGAATGTTGAGACTAGACCATCAAAATCATTTTTATTCAAGAGGGTGAAAAGATTTCAATAAAGAATTTTAGGACTCAAAAGTAAGAATGAGTATTATTTGTTTTAATCTGAACTTAACACCATAAAGGAGATCAAACATTTTCACAAGTGTTTATAATGACCATGACCAGAAAGCCCTTCATTTCTCACATCCAGGAAGTTATCAGGTCTTACTGACTCTATGTCCTAAACATCTTCAGTTGCATCCTCTTTCCTCTGTCTTCACTGTCACCACCTAGGCTCACGCCATTATCATTTCTTACCTGGATGACTGCACCAGCTCCCACCTGTTCTATTTCCAATATCGATTCTCCATTCTGCCAACAAACTGACCTAAAATAAAAGTCTGATTGTGGCTCTCTTCTGTTAAAGACTTCAATGAATTCCCATTGCCTTGGAAATAAAATTCAAACCTTCAGCATGACATAAAAGATTCTTTATGACCTGACCTCCATCCTTCTGTTCAACCTTATCTGCCAGCCCCCTCTTCCACACTCCAAATTAACTTCTTGGTTATGCTGAACCACAGTTTAGCTCCCTAAATGCACCTTGCTTTCTCGCCATATTTCTCTGCATGTACTGCTCCTCTTGCTTGGAATGACTTTCCTCACTTTTTCATCTGGGAAACTGTTACTCATCCTGTAAGAGTCAGCCACCATCTCCTTTTTTCACCTCTAACCACTCTTCCAGTTTGCTGTTCTGCTGGTACGTTCCCATGCGTGTCCTATTGCATGCTTCATCCTACTCTAAATTGCACCTCATCACTGCACTGCAGTGCAATTGCCCACTTTCTCTACACTGAGAGCTCTTAGAGGGAGAGGACTGTATCTTGTTCATCCTTCTCTCAGCACCTTGCATAACGCCTGGCACAGAGTAGGCATTCTGTAAATGTATGTTATGATAACCAATGTATAAATAACCCAAGAAAGAAAAGTTCAACATGGAGCAGCTTTAAAATGGGATTAATTATAAGAGTTGTTGATTCAAATTGTTTTTAACACTATTGAAACTGCTACAACCTACAATAGAAAGGCTCAAAAAATACAAAAAACTCACAGTAAACATTATTTTTACTTGACTAGAAAGAACCACATTAAAATAACAACCTTTCTTTCTTTTTTTTTTTTTTTTGCGGTACGCAGGCCTCTCACTGTTGTGGCCTCTCCCGTTGCAGAGCACAGGCTCCGGACGTGCAGGCTCAGCGGCCATGGCTCACGGGCCCAGCTGCTCCGCGGCATGTGGGATCTTCCCAGACCGGGGCACGAACCCGTGTCCCCTGCATCGGCAGGCGGATTCTCAACCACTGCGCCACCAGGGAAGCCCACAACAACCTTTCTTGATACTCTTTTATTTTACTTGGAAAGAAAAGGAAGCTTTTTTTCCCCTCCATAATCTTATAAATTCATAATTTCCCTTCTCTCAAACTGCAGTTGTCACTGGCATCTTAAATCTGTGAAACCTTATCAAACCTAGTTAAAGCAGAAGAGGTAACTACTGTTTACACTTCTTCAACCACTCTCTAAAGTTATTAGACATTTTACTTACATGTTCACAATGTAATTCTGAGAAAAATGCAAGTCCCGAAACAGTATGCTTTCATAGGGAGAAACAACAGGCACAACAAGGATGAATCTTCATAAACTTGGGCATCCAGGAGATATTATCTTATTTTTTTATAGGGTGGTCATTCTATGAACTTAATTTCAATATAAGCCCTAGTTGGAAGGCAACTAGAATGAGAGGTGACAGAAACTTAATCTTAGAATGAGAAGTGACAGAAACTTAATCTAAGTCAATTTGGACTTCTCTTTCCTTCTTGAAGTCTAGGGGCTGATGTAGTTCCTGGGTGTCAGAGGGGTGGGGAGAAGGCGTGTTTGGCCCTTACTCTAATCATCTAACTAGCTATCTCAAGTATTTTTGTAATACGCACATGGACACGGTACAGCTACAGGCCACACACAGTTGACAATGATCTCAAACTGGCTATTACAGACATCTAAGATACTGAAAGCGAAAGTGACAGCATACAGCTTTCTATTAGAACCAAGTGATGGATATTATGATCTAAGCTCCAAAGTACGTAATATGCCCTCTGGGGAGCTCAAACCAATTTCAAATAAGTTTAAAATGTCATACAAGGTTAATGCATGTAATGAGTTCTACGGAAATTAAAATATTATATAAGGTTCAAAGTATGTAATAGTGTATTGAACAATAAAGGTTTTTTTTTATGTCAAAAACAAATTATTTGGGCTTCCCTGGTGGCGCAGTGGTTGGGAGTCCGCCTGCCGATGCAGGGGACGCGGGTTCGTGCCCCAGTCCGGGAAGATCCCACATGCCGTGGAGCTGCTGGGCCCGTGAGCCATGGCCGCTGAGCCTGCGCGTCCGGAGCCTGTGCTCCGCAACAGGAGAGGCCACAACAGTGAGAGGCCCGTGTACCGCAAAAAACAAACAAACAAAAAACAAATTATATTTAAGTTGTCAACACTGTATCTGCCAAACCAAGGATGTCTGCAGGCCACATGTAGCTCCCAGGCAGTACATTTGCACTTCTGCTCAGACCTGTTGATTCATACTTTGATAAATTAGTTTACAATGCTTCCCAACATATTTGACACCAGGGCACACATAAAATTATGATAATATTTGTACAGCACACTGAAAAAAGCTTCTTGTTGCCTAGAGGTATCTGAACTGTGGCCTCCTAATGCCTAGGTCTCAGCCCTCCCCCCTGAATTATTGAGGGCCTGCAGAGCTATGCTGGGCATCCCTGTAACCCATCTACTTGCAGTCCCCCCTGTGGCATGACCCAGTCTGCATTAGAAAGCACTGAACAGTGTCTGGAGGAAATGAGATAATATAGCTTTTGGTGGTAGCAGAATAGTGAAGGGAGGGGGTGGGGAGAAATCGGAGGATGTGGAGAAGTATTTGCTGGGAAGCAGGGAGGGTGGCTGGCTAGAGCACTTCAGTGAAGACCCTGAGTCCTGAGCAGCTGGTATAATTTCCTTGAAGACAAGGAGTGTAAAGGTCTTTGTACCCTGGGGCCTGGCACAGAGGCTGACATTGAAAGTGCCTTCAAAATGTTTGTTGAATAAATGAAATGCAATACCAGGGTGCTGATTACAGAAGAGACCTTATCTCAAGGCTCTACCTTTGTGGGGTGGGGGGTAGGAGTAGTCCCTTGTGTGCCCCACCCATGGGCACCTACCACTCCTTCCTCCTCCTCCCCACCCAACCCCCTTCCCTGAAGAATTTTCCTGATTCCTAGGGATCAGACTCTTCTTTTTCTACAACCCTCAAAAAATATTCTCAGGTTTATATTTTCTTTTCTACCTCTTTTTTTTTTTCCCCCACAATGGGGTAAGATGAAAGAAAGGAAATGCTAGTTGGTTTAAAACAACTAAGGGTGCATAAAGGCTTCTAAGGGGCAAGATAGATTTACAGGATGGATTCAGCTTCTGGATTTCAACTTCCTTCATTCTACTTAAAACTGATCTGCTTAAGGACACCCTTTCACTGTGCTGCTTTCTCCTTTCTCACGTCCCCTTGCATAATCCCATCCCCTCCAGCTCCCACATTAAGAAAGAAAGGCCTCCGTTCCTCTGAGATGTTACAGCACATTGTCCTGTGGGTGCAAGAACCTCTGAAGTGCCAGAGAATTCAAATTATTGGTGTCGACAGTGAGCAGGAGGAATAATTATAATAATCTTTTTGAAAATCAGGAGGTTTTCACTTCTTTACTTTCCACAAAATTAAAGGAGGGATGAATTTAATAATCGTCAGTTGGTGACTCATTAAAAATACTTTTAATTATCCATTACTATGTGATTTTAGTTCTATAACTCTTAAGAGGTTCAAATAATTGTAGGCTATTGCTATAATAAAACTCCTTTCAGTTCCATCTTCTCATTTATGTGAATAAGTTTTTTTCAGAGCTTACATTAAAACAAAACAAAACGAAACAAAATGTATATCTAAATTCTGGCAGTAAGTAATATTAACCTATAGATACATAAACTAATTGAAAAAAGGCCCCTTCAGAGTGTGTGAGGGGTGGCAAAACAGGTGAAGAAGTTTAAGAGGTACAAACCTCCAGTTATAAAACCAATAAGCCACAGGGATGTAATATACAGAATAAGGTATATTGTCAATAATATTGTAATAGCTTTGTATGGAGACAGATAATTACTAGGTTTATCATGGTGATCATTTCATGACGTACGCAAATGTCAAATCGCTATGTAGTACGCCTGAAACTAACATAATATTGTACATCAACTATATTTCAATTTATTTCTTTTCTGGTGTTAATTTATTTATAATCATGAAGCCTTGAAGAATCTTCAAAAAAAAAAAAATCAAAACCATTCCTGTACAAAACCATTCCTGTACAAGAAGGGCTATAGTTCCTCACCCCTCCCCCTTTGCAATATAGTGACGATGGAATACCAAGAAACAGAATGAACACAGTGTATAGCTCAACCTACCCAAAGAACAGAGATAATGAACTATATTTCAGTTTAAAAAAGTGAAACCTCATCTGCTTTAGGGGAGTGTCAATAAATAATGACTAAAACTTTTCAAAATCAAGAAATTGCAATATAAGTATGTTATTTGGATATATGGAGTTAAAAATAGAAGTCGTTGCCTGTTGGAAACGGGAAATAGGGGGAAGCGTATGATACTTTTGTTTGTTATATGTCTTCTAGGACAGGTTGATTCTTTAAACCATATGGATGCATAACTTTAATATTAGAGAAGCTAATAAAGTAACACATATTTATAATACCATTATTGAATTGAATTCACACACAAAAAAGAAAAAAGGCCCCATTATCTTATTAAAGATATATTTACAATAAAATTTTAACTTTCCATATTTAACATTTATTTAAATATGTCATTT
Source organism: Monodon monoceros (assembly GCF_005190385.1). Lineage (NCBI taxonomy): Eukaryota > Metazoa > Chordata > Mammalia > Artiodactyla > Monodontidae > Monodon > Monodon monoceros. Next base: position 20,143,637 of record NW_021703776.1, on the reverse strand, counting down.
ATGTTCTTTGATCATCTTTATTTAATAACTGTAATGGTAACTAAATACAGAAGAAAAAAATAACACAGCATTATAGAATCAGAGAATATTTCAATTTGTATGCATATTTTTATTGCAAAAAATTATGATAGCGTGATCAATCAAAGATTTTCAAGCATCGAAACATGGCATATTAGGTTAAAATTTTGTGGGGAAAATGGAATGAAAGTATGAGTTCAAGGAGAAAAAGAAATGAAGTTTCTGACAATTAAAAAAGTTTGTTCATATATATTTTTGAAATGTAAAAGATGGTGGGAATGAAATCTCTATGGTATTTACATTCCTTGATTGTTTTTAAGAGTGATGTAATAGTTTAATTTTAAACATGTCAGTAGTTACAAGACACCCAAAATCACATCTTTTGCCATTATTTAAATTTGATGAAAAAATTCAGATGCAAATTTTAAAATATGTGAGGGAATATAAAGTTTTTTAAAGTTATTTTAGGGAGATTGCAAGCAGAGTCTAAGTACTGCTGGTTTAGGAGCCAGGCCCCAGATCTTGGGACAAAATAAAATCCTGTGTACTTTACAGACTCCATCTTTAGCGTTGTAATAAATGGTCTTATCTTATACTTTGGCAGTGGAGCAGATACTAAAGAATGCTGCAAGAAAATCTCAGTAATTAGCTGTTAGTAATAGGAGAAAACATCTAGAGTATTTAGCTTTAAATAACTTATAAATGCAGATGATTCAAACTTATAATTCCAGCCCAGACCTCTTTTCTGAGAACTAGATTTACATTTCCAGTTACCTGTGACAGGTTCACATGGTATCTTCTTACAGGCAGTTTGCCAATATCATGTCCACTGTCCAGTTCTGGTACCGTGATTACCCTCCCTGAAACCCCAAACTGGCTTCTCTTCTCAATAAAGATCCTCTCCCTCAGAGTTTTAGGCATTGTGGCCCCTTGCTTCTGCCACAGTGGCAGCTGTGGATACCCCTAGATTGCCTGGAGGCTGAAACAGAAAAAAAAAAAAAAAGAAATGGGAAAAAAAAGATTTAAAAAACTAGGTAATTTCTTCTGCTTTCTTTGAGCATTAGGGTTCCTCTTTCTGTTTCTTGGGCCAGAACTAGAGCCTTCTGGAGCTCTCTGTCCAGGACCGGTTCCCACTTCTGGTTTCAGTCTGCCCTGAGTCCAGGCTAGGAAATACTGGAGGGAAAAGAAAATAGGAAACTCACTGCTGATTTAGCAGGACTTTACATTCTCATCTTCTTTTCCAACCTGACTACTGCTGTTTCATTTTAGAGCAGTCATGCATTCTGTCCATTTTATATCTCCATTCAGTGGGAAAGACAGGAGGGAGTCAGCTTACCCTGAACTGGAACCTCTGTATTCTGCATCTTCACTTCTTATTCTAGTACAAGCATTTTCCATTTTTGTTAAATAGTTAATAGACACCTACCACACTCTCGATTGGACATTTAGGTTGCTTTCCGTTTTTCCTTATTGTAAGCTGTGATGAGTGTATACTTAGGAGAACTCAGGAAAATCACTCTTTTTGTGGGACCTAGGCCTTCCAAGCAGATTTCTATTATTAATATAATAAGACTCCTTCTCCTTTTCACCATCAGGCTATCTCTTAAATTGGCTCAATCTAGTAGGTGTTAAGTTATAAGCAAGATCAAGCAACTCTGTTATAGTACAATAGTTTGCATTTAGGGGCAAATGTTGTATTTGACCTTTAAGACCATAACTGTGACAGCGATGTAATTCGAGGGTGCAGGAGTGGTCCAGTCCATGCATTTCTGGCCATTGTTGACAAGACCCTCAAATGTATCTGGATAGTCCCATAAAAATCAGACCCCTGGGCTCTCTCTCTCTCCAGGACAGCCTTGCACAGTAGGATGCAGGTCAGTATGATGTGTTACAACTTCTGGAACCTAGAGAAAGCACCGCTTTCCTCTCCTGTGGATCTGAGGCAGACCCTGTGATCTTGGGAGACCTACAGACATCCAGATGCTCCCAATTCTCTCCACTGTCAGTATGCCCTGCCTCTGTTCCTGGAGTGGTGAGAGTTATAACCCTTACTCTGTCTTGGGGTAGGGACCCTCATCTTTCCATCCCACTGAGTCAGCAGAGGGCTGGAGGTGGCATGAAGCTTGCTTTGCTTTTCATTTTATCATGTATCGTGAGTTTGTATTCTCCATGTAAGGGCTCACTTGATTAGAGGAAAAAGAACCAGATTTTTAGTTCCAACTTGAGTAGTAGGAAATTACTCTGATTTTCTTCCGTCAGGATTAATCTCTCTATATGGTTAGATTTCTTTCCAGAAAGACGGTACCAATTTATATCTCCACTAATCATATATGAAAATGCCTGTCTCCCTATACCCTTATGAATAATTCTCATTTTTAATATTCATTAATTTCACAGATGAAAGGTGGCAGTTTCTTATTTTAAATGTGTATTTCTTTATTTGCCTGTGAAATGGAACATATTTCCATGTTCACTGCCAGTTGAATTTCTTTTGTGAATTTTCTATTCTTGTTCATTGCCCATCTATTTCCCTACATGTTTTTTGTTTTGTTTTTTTTTTAATTTATTTTTGGCCGCGTTGGGTCTTCGCTACTGCACGCGGGCTTTCTCTAGTTGCGGTAAGCAGGGGCTACTCTTTCTTGCAGTGTGCGGGCTTCTCATTGCGGTGGCTTCTCTTCTTGTGGAACACGGGCTCTAGGCACACGGGCTTCAGTAATTGTGGCTCACGGGCTCTAGAGTGCAGGCTCAGTAGTTGTGGCTCACAGGCTTAGTTGCTCTGCAGCATGTGGGATCTTCCCGGACCAGGGCTCGAACCCGTGTCCCCTGCATTGGCAGGCAGATTCTCAACCACTGCGCCACCAGGGAAGTCCCTCCCTACATGTTTTTAAGTGTTATATATATTTTTAAAGATTATATTTTATTTATTTATTTGGTTGCTCTGGGTCTTTGTTGTGGTAGGAGGGCTCCTTAGTTGCTTCTCACTGGCTCCTTAGTTGTGGCTCGCAGCCTTCTTAGTTATGGCACGCGAACTCTTAGTTTTGGCACGCACGTGGGATCTAGTTCCCTTACCAGGGATCGAACCTGGGCCCCCCGCATTGGGAGCGTGGAGTCTTAACCAGTATGCCACCAGGGAGGTCCCAAGTGTTATATTTTTAAAGATTCAACATTTTATATTGATCATTTAGAAAAATCAGAGTGGAAGTATAAAGCAGTATAATGAAGCTCTAGTCTCCAGTTCTGATCATTTTGCTACATTATTTATTCTGTGGTGGCAAAGTTTTCATTCATAACTGAAATCTAGAAAGACTGCAAAAGCTTAAATTAAGGTAGTGATCTAAGTTTTCTTCTTCCAATGTTTTGACCAAACAGGTCACCAATGCTCTTCTTCCTGCCCTGCCTGCCCTCTGGTGGAGGTGCCAAAGAGCAGGCCAGGAGAGCAAGCCAGCCATAAACCCCGGGGGTGGGGGTGGGGGTGGGGGGGGTGGAGAGGGTGCGGGAACAGGGGGGGGGGAGGGGAGGACCAAGGTAGCCTAAATGGCAAACCAGCCCCTGAATAATTAAAGAGCCAGTGTTTGACTTAACAAACCTCTGTTCCTTGGTTTCTCTGACCTTAAATAGGGATGACAGAATTTACCACAAGGCAATTATTCCCAAGCTGGCAATTCTCAATAGGTACTGCTTACCACCTTTGGGTTTGCTGACCTGATAATTCCTGCACAGGAAAAACATTTTTTCCCACAATTCTATATCTGGCAAAAAACACAAGTTGGTAAAGTATAAAGACCTAGGAAGTAAGGGTTCCATTCCGGCTCTAGCACTTGCTAATTAGTTGGGTGCCATTGGATAATCTGGGTTTCTTTATCTGTAACTTAAGAACAATGATGCTAATGGGTCTATTGTGAGGCTCAAATGAGATAATGGTAGTGAAAGTGATTTGTAAATAATAACCACTCTACAGATCTAGGGTAATATTAATAGTGTTGACAGCTCTTCTCTCTCTGAATCAATGTTTAACTTAACTTAGTTGCCTTTGTATGTTAAAATAAGAAATAATCAGTTTATCCTTTTAATCTTAGCAAATTAATGGAGGCTTTGGTCTTAGATCCATAGAAGAGGCAAATTACATGTCCTGATGTGCCCCAGGTCTCTGTGGGTACTTTCTAGGTCTTGCTTTCATTTTGCTTTTAATTACAGCATTAAAGAGTAGAATGTTTAAAATGACATTTTTCAGAACTAGTCATTATTTAGTGACTCTATTTTTCAAAAATATTGCTCATGTCTTTAAAATAAATTATCAGTTTCTTTTATTGTTACCTTGGCCTAAATATAAATTTATTGACAGGGTGATGATAATGGTTTTTAGTTTTGTTTTTTTAAAACATTTCCTTGAATCTGTAATAATTTAGAAGATTTAATTATTTAAACATATTAAATGTTTAAGTTAAATGTTTAAATTAAGTTGCATATACATTTTGTTCTGTGTGACTGAAGATAAATGTGAAAATATATAAAATTATGTAACTGGAAGATTTGAGAGTTCTGCACTCCTTTCTCTGCTATGTACACAATCTTTCTGCCCTCCTGCATCCCACTGCAGTGCCATATACTAGAAGAAAAAAAAGGTAGCTATTTGAAAAGAGAGAAAACTGTCAAAGGTACCTGGTCTGAGTCACCATTATTCTTGCCTTGGTATTCACAGTAGCCACCTATCTGGTTTTCCTATTTTGGTCTGTTCTTAGAATAGCAGCCCCAACGATTCTGTTAAAATCCAAGTCACGGGCTTCTCTGGTGGCACAGTGGTTGAGAGTCTGCCTGCCGATGCAAGAGACGCGGGTTCGTGCCCTGGTCTGGGAGGATCCCACATGCCACGGAGCGGCTGGGCCCGTGAGCCATGGCCGCTGGGCCTGCGCGTCTGGAGCCTGTGCTCCGCAACGGGAGAGGCCACGACAGTGAGAGGCCCGCGTACCGCAAAAAAAAGAAAAAAATCCAAGTCAGATAATGTCACTTACATGCTCAAAAACCTTCGATGGCCTTTACTCCTCAGTCTTCTTTTCCTGCCCACTCCTACACTCCCTCAGTTCAGCCACACTGGCCTTCTTGACCCTCAGGTCCACTTCAGCCTTGCCCTGGAAAGTGCTTCCCTCAGGTATCTGCAAGAGTGGCTTCCTTACCTCCTTCAGGTCTATTCGTCTTCTCAGTGGCAACTTCCCTGTCACCTCTTTTAAAATTGCAACTGTCACCCCACCCCTATATTCCTTCCTTCTATAACACTTATTACCATCTAACATACAATCTGTTTACTTATTTCTTTTGTTTATTATCTATAATATCTTCTTCTTTCCCCTCTAGAATGTAAGCCCCAGGAGTGCAAATGGTTATGTCTGTTTTGTTAACTGCTATATCCTCAAAACCCAGAAGAATGCCTGGTTCATAGTAAGTGTTCAATAAATGTTTGCTGAATGAATGGATGAATAAAACAAAGATAAGTCATGGTCTTATTTAATTTGCAACCCTGTGAAAATTACAAAATTTTCATCAAAAACTTTTTAAAAAGTCACAAAAACTTTGGATATCTTCTGAGGATGAGACCTATTACTATAACATCTAAAGCATCAGTGTTCTCTTATATTTTGGGCATTCTGTGTCTCAAGAATTAAGATCTTCTTTAATCCATCACTGTGAAGTTTAATGTAAATATAACTGTGTAAACCACTCTTAATTTGTCATGAAAGGAGGGAAGAATTGAATAGTAATGAAACATCTGTCCTTTGCTTTCTTTGACACTATAATCTGCTGACCTTAGTTCTGGCCATCCATTTTCTGACTTCCTTCTCTCTCCTGTTTCCAAAATATACGTATTGACAAAGGATCTTGCTTGGATTTCTTCTCTTGCTTTGCATGCTCTTATCCAGTTTTATGCCTTCTATTTCCTCCTTTCTTAGATTGTTCTCAAATGTGCAAGCCCAATCTTGACGTTTCTTATTGGCTCCCAATTCTACATGTACCAGGCTGGTTATATCTACCTGGCCATCTTTCAAGTTCTCAAACCTCACACATCTAAAACTACATGTATCTTTTTCCTTTAAAACTGGTTCCTGTTCCAGTGACCCATTTGTGTTAATGACTCTGCCTTCTTCCAAGTTTGGAAATACTTCCAAGGTCTGTAATTGTTCATGACTTTTTTCACACTGTCATTTGTCAAGCCTTGCTGGTTATACTTGTAGAATATCTCTTGAATCATCTTCTCCTTTGCTTTCAGTAGATCAGGGATGGGGCCTGAAATTCTGCATTTCTAATATGCTTCTGAATCAAGCTGATGGTGCTGGTCTAGGCTTTGATAAGCAAGGGCCTGCTCTAGGCTGACAGTGGCCACCTGACCTAGTTGCCTACTTCCCAGTCCACGGCCAAATCTAAGAAAGACTCAATTCTCCCTCAAAAATAGAGATTGGATATTACCTAGTCTTGTTTGAAAAGAGAAAAGGTCTTTTCTATGTCATAGAAGATTTGGAAAGTTACAGAGACAGAAGATAAAAAATTCAAATCGGCCACATTGGTCAATTAAAAATTAATCATTAACACTTTGAGATATATATATATATATATCCTTTTAGTTGTTTCTTTCTAAACAAGTAAATATATGTTCAGGTTATATCTGTATTTTTCAAACACCAAAGGGATCATTTATATCTTTCTTTTGTTGCGCAATGTATAAATTTGCTAAGTGTATTGAATGCCCTGAATTACAAAGTAGAATCTGCCTTTTCTATATGATAAAAACACTCAATGCTCCTTTGCTCAATCTCCCTTATATCTGGGAACTGGGGACTTGGTACAACCAAGCAGATGCATCCTCTCTAGGCTCTGATTCAGGACCTGGTGACTCAAAGCGGCAGGGATGACGCAAAATCCATTCTGACCACGGCCCAGCAGTGATGGCAGCTGCATCCGGTTTCCAGTGGCAGCAGAGACAGCTGTTCTGGGGCAGTGTGCAGTGTCCAACATCTGAGGACTTGGCAGTGCAAGCCATGGAGTCAGTCAGTGCTTGGCAGCTGTGGTGATGACCTCACAGGACCAGCTCTGCAGAGCGCTTTGGGTGTGGTTCTTGCCCTGTGGTTTGTCTTCCCACCTTTACTTCTTAAATTAGCTTAAAAGTTGAATTAATTGACTGGCAACAAGTGCTAATGATGTTAACAATAACTAACTCTTAGATAGGTATTAACAGTAACTAACTTTAGATAGTACTTATTATGTGCCAAGCAAATTTCAAAGTGCTTTATGTATATTAATTCATTTAATTTTTACAACAACCCTATGACGTATATACTGGTATTATTCCCATTTTACAGATGATGAAACTGAGTTGCAGAGAGGATAGGTTACGTGTTCAATGTCACACGACTGTAAATGGCGGCTCTGAAACTCAAACCCAGTGAGTCTGACCTCGTTCTTAAGAGCTCTGATACATGTACTGTTCTATAACCTAATTTTTTTTGTATAACAGAAATTTTGTAGGCATTTCCATGTTATTAAATATTCCTCTAAATATTTAAAGTAGCTGCATAGTGTTCAGTTATAAGGGTGATTCATGATTTATTTAACCAACTTGCTATCGTTAGACATTAAGTATATTCTGGTAGCTAAACTTGTTTCTTTTTTTTTTTTTTTTCGGTTAATATCCATGGCCGTTTCCCTAGGATACAGTTCTAGGAATGAAACGCTTGGTCAAAGGGTATTTTGCTTGCCTTCCAGAAATATTATTCCAGTTTACACATGCAGCAGTGTATGGGAGCATCCTGTTTCCCTTGGTCCTTATTAGCATACATAGTTTTTTTTTTTTGTTTTGTTTTTTTGCGGTACGTGGGCCTCTCACTGTTGTGGCCTCTCCCGTTGAAGAGCACAGGCTCTGGACGCGCAGACTCAGCAGCCATGGCTCACAGGCCCAGCCGCTCCACAGCATGTAGGATCTTCCCGGACCGGGGCACGAACCTGTGTCCCCTGCATTGGCAGGCGGACTCTCAACCACTGCACCACCAGGGAAGCCCCATAGTTTTCTTTTAAACCCTAAATTCTTTAAACATTTAAAAATACATTTATTGGTATTTGTTTAAAGTTCCTTTTGTGAATTGACTGCCTTCGTCACCTATGGGATAAAGTTGAAACTTTGAAGGCAATTCAAGGCCTTTTGTACTCTGACCCTAACTACTTTTCTAACTAATTCTCCGAAACATTCACCCAACACACCAGTGGAGATTATTTTGTATTAGTTGGAGCCATATGAATATGCTATTTTTGTAGGCCAAAAAGTGGTTGACTATTGACAGTTTTATATGGTTAAACCTTATAAATTTCCAAAACATTTACCCTCCCACTAGAGTGTTTTCACAAATGTCCTTTGCCTTTCTCTGCTTGGTGAAATCCTTCATGTTCTTTATGAGGCTGAGTTCACTGGTCACGTTCCCTATTCCTTTGCCGTCCATATCCTGTTCTTTCACTCTGGCTGAGGTTACTGTAAATCACCCCTCTTCATTATTTCCACTCTGCTCCTTTACTATCAAAGCTGTAGAATGGTCCCAGGGTATTGCAGCTGGATAATATGTTTGCATCTGCCTGGCAGAGGCCAAGGCCTCTGCTGCTTTTTGCCAGCAGAGACTCTGTCTTATTTATTTTGGCAGCCACAAAGCTACCAAAGTTTCAGGCTCATAACGGATGCACAACAAATATCTGTTGACTTGAAGAACCAGTAATTTTAGGGCCCAGGAATTGCCTTACTAGCCACATATTAATTGCAATTTCCTTCCATGCTAAGTAAGGAAGAGCGTGTGTAACACCCTCTAACATCTTCTAATATGGTTGGTTGGTATTGTGTATGGAATTGGTCCTCCTTAGTTTGAATCCTCCATCCTTATAATTTTTTCCTATATTTTCAGATGTGGTCATTATATTGCAAATCAATGCAATTAATTTATTCCACAGCACAATTCTCAAGGATGAAAGAACACAATTCTCTTACTAGCTAAACAAGTAATCAGTGTGCTTCCAAGGAATAAATTTTGTTTTTTCTCTTTTAACCATATTCACCTTTTTTCTTGGGTGAACTTTTAGGAACTTTTAGTGACTTCCAGGAAATACTAATGCTAATGCTTAAGTTATAATATTATGACAAGATTCAGGAATCATTAAAAGTAAAAATGTTTTTAAATAAACATTAAACATCTTTAAACTGAATCTTATTAAGACAAAGTCTTCTTTTTATAAAAGAGATACATAGCACAGTCAATTTAAATTGCACTTACAGGGAGAAAATCACGGAATCATAGAACTTTAAAGGTAGAGAAGACCCCCAAGGTTCTCAGTATGTACTCTTTGGTGGAAAAATACCAAGTGAGAGTGGAGGAGAGAAGGTAGAGCTCAGCTTTGACTCCATATTCCCCCACCCAGTTAACTTTCAAGTGATGTTTCAACCTTTGCTCATCTTCTCACATCTACGTGTCCTGCCCTCACCATGGCTTGAATAAGTTCAAGTAGAAACAGTGTCGGGATTTCCCTGGTGGTCCAGTGGGTAAGACTCCGTGCATCCAATGCAGGGCGCCAGGGGTCGATCCCTGGTCGGGGAACTAGATCCCGCATGCGTGTTGTAACTAAGAAGTCCACGTGCCACAACTAAGAAGTCCACATGCTGCAACTAAAAAAGATCCTGCATGCCACAACAAAGATCCTGCGTGCCGCAACAAAGACCCAGTACAGCCAAATTAAATAAATAAATATTTTAAAAAAAAAGAAGAAGAAGAAGCAGTGTCAATGTCAGGCCTCCTTTGTGTTTATAGTCAGAAGGGACTGGGTGCCCTGGCTCTGACCTTTTCTTCCCCACTTGGTCATTAGGCATGTGTGTACTCAGTTTTGCCTTTTGTAAGTGGGTTCCTCTAACCAGGGAGCTGGTTCAATTACCAGGCCCAAAGATCCAGAAGATGTTTGAGATTTTAAACCAGGGGGTAGAATGTTATAATAAAAAAGACAGATAATAACTATTGGCAAGAGTATGGAGAAATTGGAACCCTCCTACACTGCTGGTGGGCATAGAAAATGGTACAGCTGCTTTGGAAAATAGTCTGGCAGTTCTTCAAATAGTTAAACATAGAGTTACCGTATGATTTAACAATTCCACTTCTAGGTATAGAGAAGAGAAATGAAAATATATGTCCACACTAGAGCTTGTGCTTATACATGAATGTTCTTTGCAGTATTATTCAGAATAGCCAAAGAGTAGAAAAAACCTAAATGCCCATTAGCTGATGAATGGATAAATAAAATGTGGAATGCTATTCAGCAATTAATAGGAATGAAGTAACTGATACATGCTACAGCATGGGTGAACCTTGAAAACATGCTAAGTGAAAGAAACCAGTCATAAAGGACCACATATTGTACGATTCTATCTATGTGAAATTTCCAGATAGGCAAATCTATACAGACAGGAAGTAGATTAGTGGTTGCCCAGAGTGCTGGCTAAGCGGGTGGGGTTTCTTTTTGGGGTAATGAAAATGTTCTAAAATTGATTGTGGTGTTAGATGTACAAGTCTGTAAATATATTAAAAGCGATTAAATTATATACTTTAAATGGGTGGATTGTATAGTATGTGAATTATATGTTAATAAAATTGTAAGAAAGAAAAAAGGGGTGTGTGTTCTTTTCATTTAATTTTGTCTCCTAACACTTCTCTGACTAGCCGGCTATTCTCAGCCTAATTTCACCTTTGCTTCATCCTTTAATTCTGCTTAAAGTCCAGCCAATCGCTAATGTAACAGGGTAGAAGTTTAATTCACACTACAACTCAGACACAAAGAGAAAATGTAAGTTCTTTCTTTAGTCTATAATGAGTCTAGCTTTCCTCCTGAAGCCCAACTGATGGATAGTGGGAGAAATGAATGGCATGTTTCATCGTCAGTCTCTGGGAGGCCACTATGGTGGAAGGAATGGCTGGGAATGATCTACCTGCAGCTAACGCATACTATTCTTGCTGTAACTAGATCCACTCAAATGACCAATGGATCAATGGACAGTGTGGTGCTACATATGTATGATTCTGAATTGTTGTCTTGATTCTTGACTCTGTGCCTTACTTTGGCCTCTGTTTTTTTATGTGATTCAAGACTTGCTTTGAACTCTGGATGTGTGTGCTCCATAACTCACAGTGGCTCTTCTGACTTCTGACTACTGGCTCTGTTTCGAGCACTGGCTCCCAAGCAATGCCTAATGATCTGGGTTTGCTGTATTCCTGTACTTGGTCACAGGTTCATTGTTTCATTCTCCTAGTCATGGCTTCTTATGCCATTTCTATGATCAGTAGCTAGCTAGGGTGATAAAATGATCATTTTGTGGTTTCCTGAAGCATTAGAGTTTAATAGAATACATACACATATTCCCTTCTTCTGAAACTATATTTAAAAGCCCTCTAAAGTGTTTTAAATAAATTTGCCATGTTTTTATAATTTTGTATTAATGATGCTATGAGTACTTATTTTACTACGCTCTATTTTTTTTTCTTTTTTTTTTTGGGCAAGAGGGCTATTGGTGCTTTGAATGGAGGGAGGTACAGAATAGTATTGTATAATATTAGCTGATCCAGGAGGGAGATAAATTGCAATGTATGTGTGTGCTTTTAAAATTGTTTTATCTTGGCCAAACGAAGTCAGTGATGTGACGGTTTGGAAAGGAATTTGGAGTACTATATTAATTGAAAAATAATCTGTGTATAAGTAGACCTAAGCAGTTCAAACCTGTGCTGTTCCAAGGTTAACTGTATTTACTGGCTCTTTTGAGCAATTTTTGCTCTGAAAATTATATTCTATAAACCAAAAATATTTCAAAATTGATATTCATTCAGGACTGAATAGTGTCCTACATTCTGAGAGCCAATGCCTGGGCAGTCTTTTTCTTCTTAACATAATACATTATTTTGGAAAGCACAACCCAAATTTTAAAATATTTAACATTATATGAATGCATGTTGAGTTTACAAAGAGACAACCTTGATTAAAGTATTTGACTACTAAATGAATGGGGATTTGAGAATGTATTTTTTTTTGAGAACATATTTTATAGAATCTTTTATTCACTAGAAGCTATCTTTGTGTTTATTATATACATACATGTAAATTTGAAATTCGGGGATATATATGTAAATATATAAAAATAAATATGCATATATAAGTAAATAATAAATACATGTATACATTCTTAGGTATGTTTCCCCAAGATTCAACTAGATGTAATTTTCACATTATCACCTTAATCAAAATCATACCTGTTAATTCATAAATTATACCTGTTACTTCACAAAGAAGTGAAAGGTTGATAATGACAATTTAAAACAAGTGTACTCTTTTGAGTATTTATTTACTTATTCAGATATTCAAAAGTATTAAGAGGTATAAAAAATGCCTGAGCCATTGCTAACAACTCTAAAGCAGCTAGCAGAAATACTAATAAAACATGTGATGAAATTACATAGATCACTAGACCTGAAAAAATGTGATAATGATAGACAAAAAACATCCAAGAAAGAAAAGAAAAATTGGAAATGAGAAGAAGAGTGAAACGCTGAAGGACTTATCTAACCAAAGCCTTGGACGGATCATTGGCCAATCAGTGTGGAAGGGTGTAACATAGGAAAAATGTGTTTATACAACTTAAGCACTCACCGCAAGGACTTTATGTATTATTCTCACACGACTCATAACTCTCATTTCATTTGTATCAATTGGGATGCAGATTAGACAGACTGCTGTATCAAATGGGCCCAACATACAATGACAGGTAAAATCCAGGGTCTATAAGGTGGCTTGACAGTGTCTGGGACTGAAGCTCCTTCTATTTTGTGGCTTTGCCATTCTTGAAGATGTTGCCTTTATCATTCACACCCCTGAAGTTGGCTCACTACCATACCAACTGGGTCCACATTCCAGCCAGTGGGAAAAGGAAAAGGGGACGCAGAAGGCCATATGAAACCTGGCATGGTTATTAGAAAGGGAAATGAAAGAGAAAGGAACCTGACAGTGTGTCCAATATAGTTTAAGAATAGTTAGATTTGGGAATTTAAACAGTTCCTTAGGCAATGCTATGTCTTTCTAGGAAAAAACAGTCAAACTCTGAGCTATCCCCATCCTGTTTCTCTCCTTAAGGTGCCTGTTGTAAAGGGAAGAGAGATGTGGTTTATGTGTCCGCATTGATGTGGGATGAATTGAGGAGATTTGGCTGTTTACCAGGTTTCAGCAGGGGTCAGTCATTGAAATGGTCCCTTTCCAGGGCTCTACATAAAAATCAAGGACAAACTCCTCTGCCCTTGGTTTGACTTTCACTTTTTCAACACAGTAGTCCCTGGACCAGCAGCCTCAGCATCACCTGGGAACTTGTGAGAAATGCAAATTCTCGAGTCCTACCCTAGACCTACTGAATCAGAAACTCTGGGGGTGGAGCTCAGCAACTGTGCTTTAACAGGTACTCTAGGTGATTTGAGACACATTAAAGTTTGAGAACCATGGATTTAACGCAATTCATTGAAAGGAGAACTCAGAATGCATGCTCAACTGACTGACTCTCTTTTTCTCTTGGTCTCTCTCTTCTTTTTACAATTCCCTGGGACTAAAAAAAGTAAGCTTTCTGTTTACTTCCCCTGATGTAATATCCTGCTACCAGCATTTCAGAGCAACATCCCATAATAAATAAGCAAACAAACAAACAAAACTTGTGAGAATGGACTCTTTGAGTTTGGTTGGAATAAGGTACTTGGAAGATAACCTGGATTGCTGCATGATTCTATTTTGAATGCCAGAAGCTATTACTTTTGCTTTTGCATTCCTTCTTTAAGATATGCTAATTTCCCACCCCCTCCCCTGTTGGATACCAGGAGCTGACCTTGCCAATGGTCCTGTCCTCAGAGCAGTAAGAGAAGTGCATATTATTTTTTATTATTATTTTTAAAATTTGTGGTAAATTTTTATTTTCTAAAAAAATTTATTTATTATTTTATTTATTTTTGGCTGCTTTGGTTCTTTGTTGCTGTGCACGGCTTTCTCTAGTTGCGGCAAGCGGGGGCTACTCTTAGTTGGAGTGCACGGGCTTTTCATTGTCGTGGCCTCTCCTGTTGCGGAGCACGGGCTCTAGGGTGCATGGGCTCAGTAGCTGTGGGATGCAGGCTCAGTAGTTGTGGCTCACGGGCTCTAGAGCACAGGCCCAGTAGTTGTGGCACACGGGCCTAGTTACTCCGCGGCATGTGGGATCTTCCCGGACCAGGGCTCGAACCTGTGCCCCTGGCATTAGCAGGCAGATTCTTAACCACTGCGCCATCAGGGAAGCCCCGAGAAGAGCATATTATTTTTCCAAGTATTAACCAGTTACATATACTCACTTTTGCCCGAAGTCTACACTTAAATAATGAAGAGGACTGGCTACCTGCTCCTATATGCTCCACAGAAAGAAATAGTATAGGGCAACAAAAACAGAGAAATGGCCAAGACAGAGAATGTCTAATTCTGGCTCTGTTTCTGTCCCAGCATCCTCAGTGAAGTGCATAGTTTCCCCAGATTATGAAATAGAGATAACATTCTGAACATTACATAAAAAGGCAATTATTTTTACTCCTTCTTCTGCATAGAAATAGTCATTTGTCTTCCTTCTCAGTGTGAGTTAGAATTTATACTGCCTGAACAGAAAATATTTCAGTTTCCTTGGGAGAGAGTCGCCTAGTAAACAAAAAATGTGTGGGATGTTGAACTCATAATTATTTAAAAGGAATAACTAAATATGCTACATTAATATGGTTGTAAATTGGATGTTGTCATTTTCTGTGACTAGAAGATTGAGAAAGAGATATGATTCTTGTCAGCACCTAATCCATTCTCTATGTCTAACCTTTTGAATAATCATTTTAAAAATGTAAATTGCATACTTTCCTATTTTGGGGCTTCCCATTGCATTCAGAGTCCCCTTCAATCTCCAAGGCTCCACAGGTTCTGCCTTTGTGTTCTTCCACAGTGTCATATCAAGGCTTCTCTCCCCAGCTCCCCACCCCCGGCCCTTGCTTATATTGGCTTTCTTTCCATTTCTTGGAAGAACCAAATTCTTTCCCACCCCAGAGCTTTGGGATATGCCCTTTGCCAGGAATGTCCTTTCCCTGACCCTTCACAAGGTTAGTTCTCACTTACTCATAATTTCTCAGAGAAATGTCTCTTCCTCATCTCTTACTGACCATTTGCTTTCATATGGATTGTCACAATCTGTAGTTATGTATTATTAATTTGGTGCTTTTTTTGTGTCTATATTAGATTGTAAACCCTGTAACATCAGAGATCATGTCCATTTTGCTTCCCTCCCTATAACCAGCATAGTGCCTTGCACATAGGAGTTGTTAAGTAAATATTTGATGATTGGATTACCAAATAACATACAGCAAAATGGACACTGTAGTTTGAAATATAAGTGATAAATTATCCTGAAATTTTAACAACATTACAATGTATTGAATTTGATTATTCAACAAATGGGTTGAATTCCAAAATTTGCAAACTGGTTATTTGACACCCAGATTACGTTTCTCTAACAGAAAAACTCACTGTCGGTTCAGGCTTGCGTCCACTGAAAATAATAGTTACAGATCTTCTGCAAGATCAAGACCTTGGTTTCCAATCAGGATTCCTAGTTTTCAGCCTGCGCATAATTTTTAAGTCCTTTATTTTTGTGAAATTAAGATAGAAATGATGGATTCAAAAGGTGATTTTTAATTTCCTTCTCTCTCAATGTCTCTTTCATGATTTGAATGTTTGCATGAGGAGAAACATTGCTGTCAAGCTGTGCTCAGGATAAGGGATAGCCTTAAGAAGCTGGGAAAAAGGATAGCTTCCAAAAGTAGTTTGGAAGGAGATCTGTCAGCACACCACTGTAGCTCCTGTTGTAGAAATATGTTTGTGTGTAATTGGACTGGGGGTAGGGGGTTGGGGAAGAAGAGGAGGACTGCTCCAAGGAAAGGGAGTGACCCTGGAATTGGTCCCTTGTACGCTGCAGTAGTCAACTGTTTAGTCACAGTGGCAGCTGCACAGCCCTAACTACCACTGGAATGCTGGCTCTCAAAGACCTCATCAGTGGCATGAAGTGGCCACCCACAAGTGCAGATGTATTACTTAAAGGACCTAATATTGTTGCTCTCTCCCCTAGAGGTCAGTTCAAATCAAACTCAGTTTTGCTTTCAAGTCTGTCCCAGAACTATAGAAGCATATTAGGCTTGCAAAGGCCTAAGTGGCTTAAAAATTTCCTGACCAGAACAGGAATTTCTACTACAACACCCCTGACAGGTGTTCCTCCAGCCTTTGTTTGAATACTCACCTCTTAACAGTCAGTCCACTTCATATTTGGACAGCTCTCATTGTTACATCTTTCACTTCCTTATGCTGTAATGAAATCTGGCTCCCTGGACTTTCACCCCATTTGTCTTTGTTCTGCCCTTTGGAGGTATGCAGAATATGTCTAATCCATCTTCAACATGATAGTTCTTTAGACATTTGAAGACAGCTGTCAGATCCTCTCCCCTAAATTCTCTCTTTCCCAGGTAAAATAGCTTCAGATCTTTCTGTTGTACCTTTTATAAATAGTGTTATTAATGTGGAAAGTATATGAGCAACAGCCCTAGGCAGACCTGAGTTCTGTTAATTTGTTTATTCAATTATTTATTCTCTTTGCATTTATTCCCACTAATAAGTAGAGTAAGTATGATAAATCCTATAAAGGAGAGGCACACGAGGGAGGAGTTTGACTAAGGTAGGGGAATTCAGCTAAGACTCTCTTAGGAGGTCAAGATTGAACTGACCTGATGGATTGGTAGTCGTTAACAAGGTGAAGAGGAGAGGAAGTGCTTTCCAGGTAGAAGGAGCGGTATGTGAAAAGGCCCTGTGGTGGGCATGGCATGTGATGGAGGCATCACTTATCCTCTTGATTTAAGTTGATTTAAGTTCTGTATATATGCAAAGATGGATTATAATAACTTCTTCCCTATGGAAGAATTTGTTCCTATGATATTATTCATAATAAGATAATCCATTAACCCAATCAGGCTTTTCCTTCACTGTTTCACCAACAGACGTTGCCACTTCTGTCCTTTTGCTTCTGCTTTTCCCTTTCTAGAAAGGTCTCTCCTTTTCTGTTTATCTAATCCTTGCAATCTTTACTGTCTATCTCCAGTTCTAACTCCTCTGGGAAGCTTCCCTTCGCACTCAGCCTCAGGTCCTTTCTGTGGTATAATGGTTAAACGCAAGATTTTGTAGTCCTGGGACTTGAGTCCAGGCTTGATTATTGACTACATGGTGGCCTTAGGCAAATTACTTAATTTCTCTGATATTCAATTTCCTTATCTGGACAAAAGAGGTAATAACAGTAACTACTTCATTAAAGTGGTAGTGAGGATTAAGTGAGATTATATAGAGAGATATATAATAAGCCCTTCATAGTGGTTCTTGCTTCCTTGTTCTGTACCTCCTCTGTGGCCCACACCAAACTGACTCAGTAATTTTTTCTAAGACTGACTGTAAGGATAGAGGAGCAGTGAGGAAGCCATTTGCTTTGGTCCCAGGTATTTGAAATCTCCAGCTCCCCAGCTATCTATCGCTACTGCATACCCAGTGGAAGTGCTCTTGCAGTAAGGCTTGGTGCACCTGCACACAGAGCCTCTGAGCTACTCACTGGCCAATCCAGTTACCTTACAGCTCCCCAGGTTGTGTCACCATGTACAACCAAACAAGCCCAGGAAATTGTAGAAGGCAAGTTATATTCATGCTTTAAATGGCAAGTAAAATTATTTTTCAGAATGTCACATCCAAGACTTTTTTGAATTAATGATTCTTTTGCAGAATCCTATTTCATGAATATAGCTTGATTATTTTTAATAACAGAAAAACAAATTATTTAATTAATAAACAAACAGGTTTTAAAAGAACTTACATTCAAATGAGATTAACTGTGAAATTCTAGTATTATCTTTAAAAAGATTGCAACCTATATGTCAAGACTGCTGTCAAGGTTGTAGTGGAAGGATATTGAATTTCTATCTCAAAAAAAGGAATGGAAATGTGCTAAATTAAGTCCATTGATTTAAGATTTTTTATGTTTACAGACTGCAGACAATTGTGGTTCAATATTGCAAGTGATTTTCTTCTTTGTAGAATTAAAAGAATCTGCAAAATAGAAACTAAATCAATGCTGCACTTGCAATTTAAAATACAACCCCTTACCAGTACCACTCTGCATTTATTTCATACTTCAGATACTTCTCATACCCTGCTGAGGTCAGGGACTATAAAAGACATTTTAATGCATGTCTAGTTCTGCAATCAATAAAGCTAATTTAAACTATCCTCTAACAAGTGAGGTAAAGATTAGTATTTAGGTATGGGATTAACAAGTGGAAATAGGTCATTCTGTGATATCCTGAGGGACACAGCACAGTTCAGTGTTTAAGGCTCAAAGAAAATCTATTTTGAGTCAAAAACTCCATCGTGGACAGGCTTGTATCCCATTAATGATGATATCTTTATCTTCTGTTCCTGAAACATCATCTCTCTATTGTGATATGACACATCTTTCCCCCACCAGCCTCAATACTATTAACTGAACTTTTCTGCCCTTTCCTTTGTTTTTGAAACAGAGCCTCCAGTCACATTTACTTTGATTACTGTTTTGACAGATACTAAAACCAAGATCAGTGTGCCTGTTTTTCTGTTGCAACCATTTTGACTATAAGTATTCAAATAGTACATAAAATCTTACTGAAGCACTTTATTCAGAATTTGAAAATTTGTGTACAAAAACACCACTACCGTGACTCCGTGGAGTTCAAAACGGGCCATTTTGCTCCTTTATAAAATTGGTCAAAATGAAAATGTACATTTTGTTCTATTCATTCACTTTTCCCTGTTCTCTTTAACTTAGTTTCATTCCCTCTGTTCTTTGTAATCCGCCTGTCCCCACACTGGTTTTCTTTCTACAAATCCCTTAAATAATGGATACTGACATCAGTGTCCATAGTTTTAACAACTTTATTAAATATAATAACTTTCATAAACGGCCTCACACACCGTAAGGAATCATGAGCTTATTAAAGATTAACTAACCTCATTTTATGACCAAATCTCTCTTTTCCTGTTGCTCTAATATTTATTTTATCAATTGTTATTATCTTTTTTTAACACCTTTATCGGAGTATAATTGCTTGACAATGGTGTGTTAGTTTCTGCTTTATAACAAAGTGAATCAGCTGTACATAAACATATATCCCCACATCTCCTCCCTCTTGCATCTCGCTCCCAGACTCCCTATCCCACCACTCTAGATGGTCACAAAGCACCGAGCTGATCTCCCTGTGCTATGTGGCTGCTTCCCACTAGCTATTTATTTTACATTTGGTAGTGTATATATGTCCATGCCACTCTCTCACTTCGTCCCAGCTTACCCTTCCCCCTCCCCATATCCTCAAGTCCATTTTCTACATCTGCGTCTTTATTCCTGTCCTGCCCCTAGGTTCTTCAGAACCATTTTTTTTAGATTCCATATATGTGTTAGCATATGGTATTTGTTCTTCTCTTTCTGACTTACTTCACTCTGTATGACAATCTCTAGGTCCATCCACCTCACTACAAATAACTCAATTTTGTTCCTTTTTATGGCAGAGTAATACTCCATTGTATACATGTGCCACATCTTCTTTATCCATTCATCTGTCGATGGACATTTCGGTTGCTTCCATGTCCTGGCTATTGTAAATAGAGCAGCAATGAACATTGTGATACATGACTCTTTTTGAATTATGGTTTTCTCAGGGTATATGCCCAGTAGTGGGATTGATGGGTCGTATGGTAGTTCTATTTTTAGTTTTTTAAGGAACCTCCATAGTGTTCTCCATAGTGGCTGTATCAATTTACATTCCCACCAACAGTGCAAGAGGGTTCCCTTTTCTCCACACCCTCTCCAGCATTTACTGTTTGTAGATTTTTTGATGATGGCCATTCTGACTGGTGTCAGGTGATACCTCATTGTAGTTTTTTTTTCGGTACATGGGCCTCTCACTGTTGTGGCCTCTCCGGTTGTGGAGCACAGGCTCCGGACGCACAGGCTCAGCAGCCCTGGCTCACTGGCCCAGCCGCTCCGCGGCATGTGGGATCCTCCTGGACCAGGGCACGAACCCATGTCCCCTGCATTAGCAGGCGGACTCCCAACCACTGCGCCACCAGGGAAGCCCCCTCATTGTAGTTTTGATTTGTATTTCTCTAATGATTAGTGATGTTCAGCATCCTTTCATGTGTTTGTCGGCAATCTGTATATCTTCTTTGGAGAAATGTCTATTTAGGTCTTCTGCCCATTTTTGGATTGGATTGCCTGTTTTCTCAATATTGAGCTGCATGAGCTGCTTGTAAATTTTGGAGATTAACCTTTTGTCAGTTGCTTCATTTGCAAATATTTTCTCCCATCCTGAGGGTTGTCTTTTGGTCTTGTTTATGCTTTCCTTTGCTGTGCAAAAGCTTTTAAGTTTCATTAGGTCCCATTTGTTTATTTTTGGTTTTATTTCCATTTCTGTAGGAGGTGAGTCAAAAAGGATCTTGCTGTGATTTGTGTCATGGAGTGTTCTGCCTATGTTTTCCTCTAAGAGTTTTGAAGTGTCTGGCCTTACATTTAGGTCTTTAATCCAGTTTGAGTTTATTTTTGTGTATGGTGTTAGGGAGTGTTCTAATTTCATTCTTTTACATGTACCTGTCCAGTTTTCCCAGCACCACTTACTGTAGAGGCTGTCTTTTCTCCATTGTATATTCTTGCCTCCTTTGTCAAAGATAAGGTGACCATATGTGTGTGGGTTTATATCTGGGCTTTCTATCCTGTTCCATTGATCTATATTTCTGTTTTTGTGCCAGTCCCATACTGTCTTGATTACAGTAGCTTTGTAGTATAGTCTGAAGTCTGGGAGCCTGATTCCTCCAGCTCCATTTTTCTTTCTCAAGATTGCTTTGGCTATTCGGGGTCTTTTGTGTTTCCATACAAATTGTGAACTTTTTTGTTCTAGTTCTGTGAAAAATGCTATTGGTAATTTGATAGGGATTGCATTGAATCTGTAGATTGCTTGGGGTAGTATAGTCATTTTCACAGTGTTGAATCTTCCAATCCAAGAACATGGTATATCTCTCCATCTGTTGGTATCATCTTTAATTTCTTTCATCAGTGTCTTATAGTTTTCTGCATACAGGTCTTTTGTCTCCTTAGGTAGGTTTATTTCTACGTATTTTATTCTTTTTGTTGCAATGGTAAATGGGAGTGTTTCCTTAATTTCTCTTTCAGATTTTTCATCATAGTGCATAGGAATGCAAGAGATTTCTGTGCATTGACATTGTATCCTGCTACTTTACCATATTCATTGATTAGCTCTAGCTAGTAGTTTTCTGGTGGCATCTTTAGGATTCTCTATGTGTAGTATCATGTCATCTGCAAACAGTGACAACTTCTTCTTTTCCAATTTGGATTCCTTTTTATTTCTTCTTCTTCTCTGATTGCTGTGGCTAAAACTTCCAAAACTATGTTGAATAATAGTGGTGAGAGTGGGCAACCTTGTTTGTTCCTGATGTTAGTGTAAATGGTTTCAGTTTTTCACTATTGAGAATGATGTTGGCTGTGGGTTTGTCATATATGGCCTTTATTATGTTGAGGTATGTTCCCTCTATGCCTACTTTCTGGAGGGTTTTTGTCATAAGTGGGTGTTGAATTTTGTTGAAAGCTTTTTCAGCATCTATTGAGATGATCATATGGTTTTTCTCCTTCAATTTGTTAATATGGTGTATCACATTGATTGATTTGCATATATTGAAGAATCCTTGCATTCCTGGGATAAACCCCACTTGATCATGGTGTATGATCCTTTTAATGTGCTGTTGGATTCTGTTTGCTAGTATTTTGTTAAGGATGGTTGCATGTATGTTCATCAGTGATACTGGTCTGTAGTTTTCTTTTTTTGTGACATCTTTGGTGTCAGGGTGATGGTGGCCTCGTAGAGTGAGTTTGGGAGTGTTCCTCCCTCTGCTATATTTTGGAAGAGTTTGATGATGATACGTGTTTGCTCTTCTCTAAATGTTTGATAGAATTCGCCTGTGAAGCCATCTGGTCCTGGGCTTTTGTTTGTTGGAAAATTTTCAATCACAGTCTCAATTTCAGTGCTCGTGATTGGTCTGTTTATATTTTCTATTTCTTCCTGGTTCAGTCTCGGAAGGTTGTGCTTTTCTAAGAATTTGTCCATTTCTTCCAGGTTGTCCATTTTATTAGCCTATCGTTGCTTGTAGTAATCTCTCATGATCCTTTGTATTTCTGCAGTGTCAGTTGTTACTTCTCCTTTTTCATTTCCAGTTCTATTGATTTGAGTCTTTTCCCTTTTTTTCTTGATGAGTCTGGCTAATGGTTTATCAATTTTTTTTATCTTCACAAAGAACCAGCTTTTAGTTTTATTGATTTTTACTATGGTTTCCTTCATTTCTTTTTCATTGATTTCTGATCTGATCTTTATTATTTCTTTCCTTCTGCTAACTTTGGGGTTTTTTGTTCTTCTTTCTCTAATTGCTTTAGGTGTAAGGTTAGGTTGTTTATTTGAGATGTTTCTTGTTTCTTGAGGTAGGATTGTATTGCTATAAACTTCCCTTATAACTGCTTTGGCTACATCCCATAGGTTTTGGGTCATCGTGTTTTCACTGTCATTGGTTTCTAGGTATTTTTTAATTTCTTCTTTGATTTCTTCAGTCCATTGGTAAAAGTGGGTTGTTGAAGTCCCCTACTATGATTGTGTTACTGTCGATTTCCCCTTTTATGGCTGTTAGCATTTGCCTTATGTACTGAGGTGCTCCTATGTTGGGTACATAAATATTTACAATTGTTATATCTTCTTCTTGGATTGATCCCTTGATCATTATGTAGTGTCCGTCTTAATCTCTTGTAATAGTCTTTATTTTAAAGTCTATTTTGTCTGATATGAGAATTGCTACTCCAGCTTTTTTTTTAAATGATGAACCTAAAGTGTTTTTTTTCCATTTTTTTATTAGTCATCCATTTTATACCCATCAATGTATACATGTCAAGTCCAATCTCCCAGTTCATCACACCCCCACCCCCACCCCCCACCGCATTCCCCCCTTGGTGTCCATACGTTTGTTCTCTATATCTGTGTCTCAATTTCTGCCCTGCAAACCAGTTCATCTGTACCATTTTTCTAGGTTCCACATATATGCGTTAATATACGATATTTGCTTTTCTCTTTCTGAGTTACTTCACTCTGTATGACAGTCTCTAGATTACTCCAGCTTTCTTTTGTTTTGTTCTGTTTTTGTGATACGCGGGCCTCTCACTGTTGTGGCCTCTCCTGCTGCGGAGCACAGACTCCAGACGCGCAGGCTCAGCGGCCATGGCTCACGAGCCCAGCCGCTCCGTGGCATGGGGGACCTTCCCAGACCGGGGCACAAGCCCATGTCCCCTGCATCAGCAGGCGGACTCTCAACCACTGCACCACCAGGGAAGCCCTCCAGCTTTCTTTTGATTTCCATGTGCATGGAGTATCTTTTTCCATCCCCTCACTCTCAGTCTGTATGTGTCCCTAGGTCTGAAGTGGGTCTCTTGTAGACAGCATATATATGGGTCTTGTTTTTGTATCCATTCAGCCAGTCTATGTCTTTTGGTGGGAGCATTTAATCCACTTACGTTTAATGTAGTTATCTATATGTATGTTCCTATTACCATTTTCTTAATTGTTTTGGGTTTATTATTGTAGGTCTTTTCCTTCTCTTCTGTTTCCTGCCTAGAGAAGTTCCTTTAGCATTTGTTGTAAAGCTGGTTTGGTGGTGCTGAATTCTCTTAGCTTTTGCTTGTCTGTAAAGGTTTTAATTCCTCTGTTGAATCTGAATGAGATCTTTGCTGGGTAGAGTAATCTTGGTTGTAGGTTTTTCCCTTTCATTACTTTAAATATGTCCTGCCACTCCCTTCTGGCTTGCAGAGTTTCTGCTGAAAGATCAGCTGTTAAACTTATGGGGATTCCCTTGTATGTTATTTGTTGCTTTTCCCTCGCTGCTTTTATTTATATTTTTTCTTTGTATTTAATTTTTGATAGTTTGATTAATATGTGTCTTGGTGTGTTTCTCCTTGGATTTATCCTGTATGGGACTCTCTGTGCTTCCTGGATTTGATTTACTATTTCCTTTCCCATATTAGGGAAGTTTTCACCTATAATCTCTTCAAATATTTTCTCAGTCCCTTTCTTTTTCTCTTCTTCTTCTGGGACCCCTATAATTCAGATGCTGGTGTGTTTATTGTTGTCCCAGAGGTCTCTGAGACTGCTCTCAATTCTTTTTATTCTTTTTTCTTTATTCTACTCTGCAGTAGTTATTTCAACTCTTTTACCTTCCAGGGCACTTATCCGTTCTTCTCCCTCAGTTATTCTGCTATTGATTCCTTCAGGAGAATATTTAATTTCATTTATTGAGTTGTTCATCATTGTTTGTTTGCTCTTTAGTTCTTCTAGGTCCGGGTTAAATGTTTCTTGTATTTTCTGCATTCTATTTCCAAGATTTTGGATCAACTTTTTTTTTTTTTAATTATTTATTTTATTTTATTTTTGGCTGCATTGGGTCTTCTTTGGTGTGCGCAGGCTTTCTCTAGTTGAGGTGAGCGGAGGCTACTGTTCATTGGGGTGCACAAGCTTCTCATTACGGTCGCTTCTCTTGTTGCAGAGCATGGGCTCTAGGGTGTGCAGGCTTCAGTAGTTGTGGCACACGGGCTTAGTTGCTCCGCGGCATGTGGGATCTTCCCAGACCAGGGCCTGAACCCGTGTCTCCTGCATTGGCAGGCAGATTCTTAACCACTGCACCACTAGGGAAGCCCTGGATCATCTTTTCTATCATTACTCTGAATTCATTTTCAGGTAGACTGCCAATTTCCTCTTCATTTGTTTGGTCTGGTGGGTTTTTACCTTGCTCCTTTATCTGCTGTGTATTTCTCTGTCTTCTCATTTTGCTTAACTTACTGTATCTGGGGTCTTCTTTTCGCAGGCTGTAAGTTCGTTGTTCCCGTTGTTTTTGGTGTCTGTCCCCAGTGGCTAAGGTTGGTTCAGTGGGTTGTGTAGGCTTCCTGGTGGAGGGGACGGGTGCCTGTGTTCTGGTTGGTGAGGCTGGATCTTGTCTTTCTGGTGGGCAGAACCGTGTCTGGTGGTGTGTTTTGGGGTGTCCGTGACCTTACTGTGATTTTAGCCAGCCTCTCTGCTAATGGGTGGGGTTGTGTTCCTGTCTTGCTAGTTGTTTGGCATAGGGTGTCCAGCACTGTAGCTTGCTGGTCATTGAGTTGAGCTGGGTCTTAGTGTTGTGATGGAGATCTGTGGGAGAGTTTTCGCTGTTTGATATTACATGGAGCCGGGAGGTCTCTGGTGGGCCAATGTCCTGAACTTGGCTCTCCCACCTCAGAGGCACAGACCTGACACCCGGCCAGAACACCAAGACCCTGTCAGTGACACAGCTTAGAAGAAAATGGAGGAGGGAAGGAAGGAAGGAAGGAAGGAGAGAGAAAGAAAGAAGTAAAATAAAGTTATTAAAATAAAAAATTTTTAAGTTATTAAAAATAAAAAAGTAATAAGAAAAAGGAAAGAAAGAAGAGAGCAACCAAACCAAAAAACAAAACCACCAATGATAACAAGCAGTAAAAGCTGTACAAAAAAAGTCAAAAACAGAAAAAATGGACAGACAGAACCCTAGGACAAATGGTAAAAGCAAAGCTATACAGACAAAATAACACAAAGAAGCATACACACTCACAAAAAGAGAAAAAGGAAAAAAAAGAATGTATATAATATTAAAAAAAAAAATGGGGCTTCCCTGGTGGCTCAGTGGTTGAGAGTCCGCCTGCTGATGCAGGGGACACAGGTTCGTGCCCCGGTCCAGGAAGATCCCACATGCTGCGGAGCGGCTGGGCCCGTGAGCCATGGCCGCTGAGCTTGCGCGTCTGGAGCCTGTGCTCCGCAACGGGAGAGGCCACAACAGTGAGAGGCCCGTGTACGGCAAAAAAAATAAAAATTGAAGAGAGCAACCAAATCAATAAACGAATCTACCAATGATAATAAGCTCTAAATACTAAACTATGATAAATGTAATACCAGAAACAAGTTAGATGCAGAAAGCAAACCCTAAGTCTACAGTTGCTCCCAAAGTCCACTGCCTCAATTTTGGGATGATTTGTTGTCTATTCAGGTATTCCACAGATGCAGGCACATCAAGTCGACTGTAGAGATTTAATCCACTGCTCCTGAGGCTACTGGGAGAAATTTCCCTTTCTCTTCTTTGTTCGCACAGCTCCTGGGGTTCAGTTTCGGATTTGGCCACGCCTCTGCGTGTAGGTCACCTGAGGGCATCTCTTCCCCACCCAGACAGGACAGGGTTAAAGTAGCAGCTGATTCGGGGGCTGTGGCTCACTCAGGCTGTGGGGAGGGAGGGGTACGGAATGCAGGGCGAGCCTGTGAGCCTGTGGCGGCAGAGGCCAGTGTGACGTTACACAGCCTGAGGCGTGCTGTGTGTTCTCCTGGGGAAGTTGTCCCTGGATCACGGGACCCTGGCAGTGGCGGGCTGCACAGGCTCCCGGGAGGGGATGTGCGGATAGTGACCTGTGCTTGTACACAGGCTTCTTGGTGGCTGGAGCAACAGCCTTAGTGTCTCATGCCCGTCTCTGGGGTCCGCGCTGATAGCCGCGGCTTGCACCTGTCTCTGGAGCTCGTTTAGGCAGTATTCTGAATCCCCTGTCCTCGTGCACCCCGAAACAATGTTCTCTTGCCTCAGGCAGTTACAAGCTTTTTCCTGGACTCCCTCTTGGCTAGCTGTGGCGCACTAGCCCCTTTCAGGCTGTGTTCACGCAGCCAACCCCAGTCCTCTCCCTGGGCTGTGACCTCTGAAGCCCGAGCCTCAGCTCCCAGCCCCCACCCACCCCAGCTGGTGAGCAGACAAGCCTCTCGGGCTAGTGAGTGCTGGTCGGCACTGATCCTCTGTGTGGGAATCTCTCCGCTTTGCCCTCCGCACCCCTGTTGCTGCGCTCTCCTCCATGGCTCTGAAGCTTCCCCCCTCCGCCACCCGCAGTCTCCGCCCGCGAAGGGGCTTCCTAGCGTGTGGAAACTTTTCCTCCTCCTTCACAGCTCCCTCCTCGAGGTACAGGTCCCGTCCCTATTCTTTTTTTTTTTTTTTTTTTGCGGTACACGGGCCTCTCACTGTTGTGGCCTCTCCCGTTGTGGAGCACAGGCTCCGGATGCACAGGCTCAGCGGCTATGGCTCACGGGCCTAGACACTCCATGGCATGTAGGATCTTCCCGGACCGGGGCACGAACCCGTGTCCCCTGCATCGGCAGGTGGACTCTCAACCACTGCGCCAGCAGGGAAGCCCCCCGTTCCTATTCTTTTGTCTCTGTTTTTTCTTTTTTCTTTTACCCTACCCAGGTATGTGGGGAGTTTCTTGCTTTTTGAGAAGTCTGAGGTCTTCTGCCAGCGTTCAGTAGGTGTTCTGTAGGAGTTGCTCCACATGTAGATGTATTTCTGATGCATTTGTGGGGAGGAAGGTGATCTCCACGTCTTACTCCTCCGCTATCTTGAAGGTCCCCCCGAGGCTTCCATTTTTAAAGCAATTTAAGTTTTCTCAATGCTGTTCTTGGCATAGCTGCCTTCTGGGAACTGACTGTTGATAGATATAAGGCAGGATGTTCTCTTTTACCTAGCTATATATGGGTGCTGGACCATACTCGTTGTACGCACGCCCCAGGCTTCCCTGAGTCTAGGACAGTGAGTTGGAGTCCTCACACTGGCTTAGCTGCATTTTCCAGCCCCACTGGTTCTGGGATGGAGCCGCGACCCTGGGCAAGAGGCAGTGCCCTTGAAGCTCAGCGGGAAGGCTGGCCGCTGGGTCAGGGAGAGCGGGTGCCTGACAGGGAGCAGGGACCCAGGCGGGCACGCTGGACCACTCTGAACCCTGTTATTATCTTTTGATCAAGCATCCTGATAAGAAATAGAATTGAAGTCTTGTTTTTTTCTTTCCCCACCCAACATTTTATTTTGATAAATTTCAAACATACTGAAAGGTTGAAATAATTATATAGTGAATATCCATATACCCACTCATACATATTCTACTACGAACATTTTATTATATATGCTTTATTACATAACTGTGTATTTATCCATTTCTTCATCCGTCCATTAATCCACCTTAATTTTTTGATGCAGTACGTTGCAGGTATCAGTATACTTCATCTGTAAGGGCTTCAGCATGCATATCATTAACTAGAGTTTTATATTAGTTTACAGTTCTTTTTTCTTTCAAGTAATATGTACATATAATGACCTATACACGTCTTAACCTTATCATTTGCTGTATTTTGACAAATATATCACTTGTGTAACCTAAACCCCTATCAAGACAGAGAATATTACTATCACTACAGAAAGTTTCCTTGTGCCTCTTTTCAGCCAATCCTCACCCACTCTCCTCCCACCCCAGGCAACCAGTGTTCTAATATTTTTTTCCACCACAGATTAGTTTTTCCTATTCTAGAACTTCATGCAGATGGAATCAAAGAATAGGCTTTATGGGCAAGGTTTCTTTCATTCAACATAATATTAAGATTCATCCATGTGTGCACCAACAGTTAGTTCCTTTTTCCTTCTGAGTGGTATTCTGTTATATGACTATACCACAGTTGGTTTATCCATTCTCCTATTCATGAAGAGCTGAGTGGTTTCCAGATTTGGGCCATGTTGACTAAAGCTGCTATGAGCATTTGTATATGAGTGTTTTTGTGAACACGTGTTTTCCTTTCTCTTGTGTAAGTACTTAGAAATGTAATTGGTGGGTCACAGGGTAGGTGTATACCAAGTATTAT
Source organism: Monodon monoceros (assembly GCF_005190385.1). Taxonomy (NCBI): domain Eukaryota; kingdom Metazoa; phylum Chordata; class Mammalia; order Artiodactyla; family Monodontidae; genus Monodon; species Monodon monoceros. The sequence continues at coordinate 20,114,664 of NW_021703776.1, read as the reverse complement.
AAGAAACTACCACCAGTTTTGTTTCTAAAATAACTGTGCCATTTTACACTTCTATCAGCAGTGTGTGATTTTGGTTGTTCCACATTCTTGCCAACATTGTGTTGTCAGTCTTTTGAATTTTAGCCATTTTGGTGGGTATATAATGATATCTCATATAGGTACTCACTGGCATTTCCTAATGACTGATGATGTTCAGTACTTTTCATATGCTTCTTGGCCATTCATAGGCTTTTATTTGTGAAATTTCTGTTTAAATCTTTGTCCACTTATTTTTATTAGGTGGTTTATGTTTTTGTTATGGAGTTGTAGTTCTTTATATATCCTGGATACCAGTCCTTTGTCAGATATATGTCTGTGAACCCATGTCTTCATTGATTTCATCCATCTTGACCTCCATTCTGTAGCATAATTGAACCAGTGTCAAATATTGTCTACATATCTTGTTCAAAGACACTTATAGGTTTGTAAAATAAATACCTGCTAGGTGGTATCTTTCTTTAATGCTGTAGGAAGGCAATGGCATAGTTCCAGAAAACTGTTGAATGTCAAGGACTGTTTTTCCTATTTGTCCTTCTATAACATCAGGGGTTATTTTCAGAATGGAAATTAGCGTTTTTAGTTTTCTTTCAAAAAAATAGTTTCATCTAGGTTTTTTTTTCTATTTATAATGTAATACAAAGTAAAAGAAATCTAAGAGTAATTGTAAAAAAAAAAGAAAACTAAACAATATTTTAATGTTACTTTATTCATAGTTACCTAGGGGAAAAAGTAGCTAGTGCTATCTGTGATTTCATGGTAATAAAGTTGATAATGATGTTGCAAGTTTGTGAAGACATCATTTTTTTTTCCCAAAGTACTTTTCACATTTTTTAAATCTTTGAAATCAGTAAATAAACTTTAGAGTTGGCTTCAACTCTAAGAGAGGAATTGATACCGCAGCCAGTGTAACTGTTGTGACAAAGTTAATGTATTCAGGATTTGTTCTTAAAACCAAGATGCAAGTGACAATCTGGAAGCGTTAAAGGCCTTTTGCACCATGCGTTACTACACTGATTGTAATACAAAAGATTAAAAACATTTCAAGCATCCTCCTAGAGGAGACCAATTCAAATAAACTGTTTCAGTCATGCAATGGAACACTTCACTTCTCTGTCTCCTCCTACTGAATGTATCACTTACATCGTTTTATTTTTTTCTTCATGATTTCGTAACCATAGAATTTTACAGATGGAAAGAACTTTGGGGTCATCTGGTTCTATCCTCTCATTTTACAGAGGAAGAAAAAAACACACAGATACTAAAAAATATGCCCCAAACAATAGGACTCACAATTTGGGGAGTTGGGACTAGACATAGACCTCCTGATTGAATAATCTTTTGATTTCATATTTTTCCTCTGTTGTCATATTTACTCTTTTCTTTCTACTGCATTTGCCAATATGGTCTCTAATTGTATCTAAACTGGACTGTCACTCAGACTGATCTTTTCCCCTTAGGTCCGTCTTGTACTTTTGTCTCAGTGAGTTTCCTAATATAGACCTTTCATCAGGTATCCTTTTACTTCAGAAACTTTAGTAGTTGCAGTTGAATCACGTCCTAAATTCTCAGGGACCTCCATACTCTAATCCCATCCTGCCTCTGCATCCTTGTTTCCCACTCTCTCTAACCCGCACCTGCCCGTCAGGATGGTCTCACTGTGACCTTGCTGCATGTGAACTCCTTTTGTGGTTCCTCTGTTGGTTCCTTACTCTGGTAAACCTCCCACCCTTCTCTCCATTTAGCCACTTACATACAGCTCATAGTTCAAAATACAGCTCAAGCTCCACCTTCTCCAATTTTCTAAATTATCTCCACTGCAGTGATTTCTCACCCCTAAATATACACTACAACATCCCACTTAGCAATTGATGTGTGTACTAGCTTTATAACAGCTAAACCCCCAAGTCTCAGTGGCTTAACATCATAGATGTACACTTGTTGTTCAGTGAAGATAGTGTAAGTGTTCTTGTATTGCTGATGGTGGTGGTGGGGCTGCTGTGCTTTTTGCAGCTCTTGAGGGGTTCAGGGTGATGGAGGCTCTGCCATCTTTAACACAAAACTCCCAGAGTTGCCCAGGCATTGGAAGTTGGAGAAAGAGTGGAGAAGGCATACCTGCTTCTTAGGCACCTCAGTCAAATAGGGACATGTCAGTACTTTTGCTGGTGAAAACTAATCACAGGGCTGCACCTTTGCTGGCAAATGTACCCTCTGACTGGGTGACTGCACCCCTGGAACTGCTCTACTCTTACTCTAGTCTTTGGAGGGAAGCATAAATCTTGGGGTGGGCGTGGTGGTGGTAAGTGTCTAGCTTTGTTACAGTGTTGTCCTGTACTGATTTTAATTGCTTGGTGTCTTTGTATCCCCAGCTGGATTTTACACTGTGACTAAAATTCCACAAATGTGTACAACAGAAGGAGAGTCTGGCACTTAGCTATGCTCAGTGAATGCTTATTAAATAACAGAATAATTTATGTAGTGTTTTTTTTGGTTGTTGTTTTGTTTTTGTTTTTGTTCTTAATTCCTAAATTAAACCAGAAAGAGAAACAAAAAATAACAAATCACTAGGGGTTTTGTCTTTGTCTTTTTAAAGGGCACATTTGCAGTGTATTCTTCACACACAGAGTGAAATTTAGATGGATTATCTTCACTTTAAGAATAATGAGATTCTTTCCAGCTTCAAAAACTATTTTCAATCGGTGCATCATGTTTCCCTTTCTTTTCCTAAACCTTTTCTTTTATAGAAAAATTGACACATATACAAAATAGAGTGAATATTATAACTAAACCCCATGTACACATCACCTGGCTTAGTGATGATTGACTCATGACTAGTGTCATTTCATCTGTATACCTCACTCCCGTCCCACACTACATTTATTTATTTATTTTTTTGCGGTACGCGGGCCTCTCACTGTTGTGGCCTCTCCCATTGCGGAGCAAAGGCTCCGGACGCGCAGGCTCAGCGGCCATGGCTCACGGGCCCAGCCGCTCCGCGGCATGTGGGATCTTCCCAGACCGGGGCACGAACCCGTGTCCCCTGCATCGGCAGGCGGACTCTCAACCACTGCGCCACCAGGGAAGCCTCCACACTACATTTTTGAAACTAAACATAAATAGCATATTGTTTCATTTGTAAATATTTCCACTTGTATTGCTAATAGATAAGGCCCAAAAGAAACCCCCATAATACTATATCTCATTTCAATAATAATAATTCCTTTTTATCACCAAATAATCCAGTTAGTAATCAAATTTCCCCCATTTAAAAAAAAATTGGTTTGTTCAAATCAAGATCCAAACGCTACAGTTTAGACATACCTCTTAAATATTTTTTAAAAATATAGTTCTCTCTCTTGCCCACTTTTTTCTTGGAATTTACTTATTGAAGAAACAAGTCATTTGTCCTATAATGGTTCTCACATTCGGGATATGGCTGAATCCACCCTTACGGTTTCTTTCACAGTTTAGTGTACCTCTGTCCCCAGCATTTCCTGTAGGCTAGAGTTAGGTCTAGAATCTTGACCAGATTCTGGTTTGATTTTTCATCATAAATGGGGTTATGTATATCCATCACAAAGCACATAATGTCTCATTATGTCTCTTTTTTGCTGGTAACATTTATCAGTGGATTTAAGAGTTGTCACCCTGATCCATCCATTATAAAGTTCTCCCTCAGTTTTCACCTGTGGTCTTGGCTGCCACTGACGATCATTACCTAGATCCGTTATTTCATCATGCACATTGTCTTTTTACAATAAGATCTTCCAGAATTCTGAAGTATTTTATTATTCCTTTTCATCTTGTATTATTAAATCTATTTTAGACATTTAAACTTTCCCCCCCGTCATAAAAATGGTAATTAACACCTGTTTGACACAAAGTATTTTTACATACACTGTTGCGCAAATACAATCTGATCCTCTCAAAACACCTTACAGTTAAGCTGGCTCTGTGACCTTGGGCAAAGGTCCTCATCTTAGAGATGAGGAAAATAATAATAACCACCTCTAAGATTGCTATGAAAATTAAACAAGTTAAATACTGCTTAGAACAGTGCTCACCATATTATAGTAAGAGAGAAATAAACATTTGCTACTGTTGTTATTATATTGTTATGTTGCTATCATCAAAAATTTGTTTCAATTTTAGTCTACTATGTTGCAGCTTTAACTAATGTTTCTGTGATTTTTTAAAATTTTAGTTTTTATGGAGATTAATAGGAACAATTTAATTATATTTCCATATAATTTCATAGTCTCTGACCCCCCATCATAACCTTGATTAGCTTACATGTGATATGAACTTAGCTTTTACTGTTGCTTACTGTTAAATATTATTTAAATACTCTGTTTTCTTTATTTATAGAAGACCAACGAAAAATCATTTTCTACCCCCTAACCCCACCCCTACCCCCCCCCCAAAAAAAACAATTAAAAGAAGATAATATTTAACTTGCACTGTTTAGGCTATCTATACCATATTCTCCTTTATGATATGAAAAAAACAACATGCTTTCACATATTTTATATGATAAGCTTTTAATATATTTTAGAATAAGCCTTAATAGAATCATAGAGTCCTAGAGCTTAGAGGACTGTGGAGAGCAGTTTCAGCACTTCATTTGCAGGTGAAGAAACTGAGGACTAACTAGGTTAAAGGACTCATCCAAGTTGTCCAACTTCACATGACCAACCAGTGGCAGAGCCAGGACTAATACCCAGATCTTAAGTCAAAAGCAGCCCAGGTCTCCAAACTCTTTCCATTATACTGCGTAATGCTAAACTATTTTCACTGTGCCTCCATCAGTGCTCACAACACCACGCTACAAGCAACAGTATCACTATTTGGAGCTAAAAGTGAGAAACATGAGCTGCAGGTCTGATGACACACAAATGTCAGTGGAACTTAGCAACGTGGAACCCATCCCTGTTTCATGACACTTTAATGACAACAGACAGTAAATGTATGTAAGACTAAATGAGTATAATGTGTATGTACATTAATACCTAGACGTAAAGAGAAAGGACAGCTCCTTTCCACTGACACCGTGGAAAGGTGACACACTTGTGACACACAGTCATATATAAGGGTAGAATTGCAAGGCAGATTTTAGGTAATTTTTGACTTTTTTGTTTGTTTTTACTTTTAATTGTGGAGAATTTTAAATATGCACAAAAATAGACATAATAGTATAATGAATTCTTATGTTCCCATCACTCAGCCCCAATCTCCATTAACCTAAGGCCAATCTTATCCCATTCCTCCCCTCATCCACTCCCCCCTTTTGTATTATTTTGAAGCATATTTCTCTAGAAGACAAAAAGTTTTAAAATAATTACAAACATGACCAATTTTCATGCCTAAAATTTATTAATATAATCAAACAGGCAGTTAGTATTCAATTTTCCCATTGTTTTATAAACATCAACTTTCTTAGTTTCTTTTTTTGAATCAGGATCTAATCTCTCACATTGTGACTACTTCTCTTTAATCTATGTTGCTTCTCTCTCTACTCCTTGCAATTTACTTGTTGAAGAAAACAGAATATTTGACCTGTAGCTTTCCCCAGAGTCTGGATTTTACTTGCTTACATGCCTGCACTGTAGTTACAAGGCAGCTTTAAACATTAAAGAAAATGTTTGTGCATATCATTAACAGGTTTCACCAATTTGGTGGTATTATTTGGGGCACTGATGATAACAGCTAGAGGTCTGGGTGGTGATCCCAGCTGGCTGTGAGTGCTCTGTGATGGAGTTACGTGTGCTTGTCCATGTGAGCAGCTGCTATCAGTCTGAGAAAACTTGTCTAGCGCCCCAGTCCCTTCCTGCTCTCTAATCTAAATTGGGCCTCTTGTTATATAGTGTCAGAGCACCCTTTACTTTTCCTTCACAGCAGTTGGCACAATTTGTAATTATAGAGGTCTTGGAAGATTTATAGTCAGAAAAGTCAGGAGTACATGAATGTAACAGTGTATAAGTAAATTCTTTATAACACACAAACCATGGTTTCCAGCTGGGAATGGGAAAACATGAACTTGACAATTCAGGATAATCATTTCCACTTTGGAACTTTTTCTCTTGTGATTAAGAACCAAGTCAAATTCCATTCTTCCTTCCTCTTCTCTTCTCCCTGGGGACGACTGCATTCCTGGTCAGGTCATCTTGTGTACATGCTGTTCTTTACTTGGTTCTTACCTTTAACTGAGTTTGGGGCTATTTCTTCAGCCTTCGTTTGTCCCAGTTTCATAGGCTTGTTGTAAAAATTCTATGGTCAGGGAGTCTTCCAGACAAGAAGAGGAGATTCAGAGGAGGTAATAGTATAGATGCTAATGGGTGCTGAGAAGGGTGCTGGCACCCTGTCCCCTACCAGGGCAAAACCAAGGGAGGTAATTGCAATACCCAGATTTACTTAGGTGAATCTCAAGTTTGGAATAGCACCCAGCCAATAGACACCTGGCCAGCAAGGGCTGAGTGAGTCCTGGCAGGTGGACTGAGGGCAGCTTTATAGAACCTGCATATGCCTGGGTGGCGGGAGGAAATTGCTGAGAGGTTTTAAGCCTCTGAAGGATTTGAGGGTGGTGGCAAAATGCCAAGAGGCTCGGGGAACCAGGAGAGACTGAGTATGTAGACCTTGAGGCTGGAAGCAATGGCAGGGACCGTGGCCACCAGCAGTGGTTGCCAAATACCACTTGTGGTAAACTGTACCTCAGCTGGTGCATGTCTGTGACCCCCCCACAAGGATCGTGTAGACAGTGACACTACAGATGTCCCCAGTGGTGGAAGGTAGTTAAGATTTCTTGGGGAAGTTGGCTCATCCTCAAGAAAAAGGGAAACAGAAGAAGGAGGAAGAAAACTTTGAATCATAATGAATATTTAGTAGTTTTAAACAGAAAGGGACTGAACTATCTTCAAGTGGCAAGGTTGAGTTAATTTTCCTTCCATCAGCAGAAAGGGGACTCAAGAGCTAAGTTTGAATTCCATGAGAAAAAGATAAAGGCAAATTCCAACACATGTGGGTGACTATAAATTTTAAACCCACTATACAACTCACATTTATGTATTTATTTTTAAATGTCTATCTTCACTACAATGTAAGTTTCATGAGGGCACAAACCATCCCTTTTTTTCTTCTGTATTCTTAGCACCTAACCCAGTGTTCAGCACTTGACAGACACTGAAGAAGAATTTACCGTATGAATATTAGACCCACACATCAGAGCTCCTTCAGAAGTACTTGATACAGAGCAAGCGCACAATAAATGATCTTTTCTCTTCCTTCCTGGAAGAATATATATTTCTTTGGGCACAGTCCATCTTGCTGTTGAAAGCCAATTCTGCCTTGGGTGGCTCTGAAGGTAAATCTGCTTTGGTATTTTTTATGGGAACTACTTAAGAAACTGAAGACATAGTGTTTGTCTTCTCTAACCTTTTTCTGTATCCAAAGGGTGTACTGGTTGCAGCAGGAGCCATAGCTGCAGGTACCAAGGGTCTATTCTGTGGAAGATGCTGACTACTCAGTAGTGATTGCCCCATCACCAACATCGTCCTGGCCTCTTAATTCCAAAACTTTCTCTCATTTTCCCACTCAGTCTGGGATCCAATCTGTTCTCATTCTCCTCTTCTTTTTCTGTGCCACTGCTCTTGTCTGCCCTTCCCCATTGACACCCCTAACCTTCACCCCCTTTCAGAGTAGAACTCCCAGCCAGACAAGTTGTCCTGGATGGTTCTCATTTCAGGTAGAGGTATCTTCTTCTTTGGAAAAACCAACAAGGGATTTTATAAAATATGTCAATATGCAATTTAATACCTAAATTTTAAACCATTAATTCATATTCCACCTCATTTATAAAAGTATTTAAGGCAAGTATACCTTAGTAAAACATTTGTTGTAAATAAATTCACTAACCAGTAAAAAAAAAAACTATGAGCTCTGATTTAGATTTGGAAAATATGGACCCCATTGTACAGTATTTCCTCAACTTGCCTGCAAAGAATTACCTGTGCTCCTTGTTAAATACACAGATTTCCTCAGCAGTTCCCGTGGAGATCAAGTGGGTGGGCCTGAAACCTTTTTTTTTTCTTTCTGTAGGTAATTCTTTGCATCTGATAAGTTTAAGAAAAATTGCCAATGTACATAACAAGGACTAGGAAGGTGAAGACACATGAGGAGTAGGGACATAAGTGGTGGAGAGCGGTGACAAAGAAATTTCTGAGTTAAAAGGAATTTGATCCAGCACTTTTCGTCTCTTTTCCCAGTACTAACATACCTGTGTGAATGCTGATTTAAAAAAAAACAAAACACCTAGACTTCCCTGATGGCGCAGTGGTTAAGAATCCACCTGCCAATGCCTGGACACAGGTTAGAGCCCTGTTCCGGGAAGATCCCACATGTCGTGGAGCAACTAAGCCTGTACGCCACAACTACTGAGCCTGTGCTCTAGAGCCCGAGAGCCACAACTACTGAGCCCACATGCCACAACTCCTGAAGCCCGTGCACCTAGAGCCCGTGCTCTCCAACAAGAGAAGCCACTGCAATGAGAAGCCCACGCACCCGCAATGAGGAGTAAGTAGCCCATGCTCACCGCAGCTAGAGAAAGCCTGCGTGCAGCAACGAAGACCCAACAGCCAAAAAAAAAAAAAAAACCTCATGGCATTATGGAAAACTGATAATATTGATTGTGGTAAAAGATACTCAACTATCAAAGTAAAAAAAAAATGAAAATCTTAAGCTATATCAAAAAATACTCATTACAGTCATTTCAGTGACCTCCTTCCTGTTGTATCTTATTGCCATGCAGCACAAACAATGAAGTGTAACGTCAAATGTGCGTGATTAACTAAGCTGTAAGCTTTATTTGATTAGAACAGTAAACTGTCTCCCTCTGAATACCTGTTTGTATCTTTATATAGTCAGTCTTTATAGGTAGTTGTACATGAGCACATCACCTTCTCAATTGTAAAATATTAAAAGGAACACGGCATAGATAAGGCCATCCTTTATTCTCATTTTTGGAAATTTAAGGCAAACACCTGTTACAATGGCAGATTACTCATGTTATAATCTCTGCCTTTTCTGAAAATTTTGTTTCTTTTTGCCCCATCCCACCTTGAATAGGAGAATTTCACACTTCAGACTTACTCCACTTGGTAAAGAACAGTACTTACAGAAAGGAAAACCCTGGAGCTTTATACTCTGAGACCTCCACTCACTGAGAGCATAGTCAGTCGCCTTTCATTCCCTGCAGTCTCAGGTTCACTGGGGAGGAGAGCTTTCAGGAGACGGGTAGGGAGACCTGGAGAACTGGAATGGGCTGTTGCTGCTGGAAGACCTCAGCGCTGGGGGTGTGCATGGCCTTGTGGAAGCTGGAGCCTTCCAGGCCTTCTGGTTCGTGATCCTGCCATTGTGTCCATTGCTTAGAAGGTTAGTGTATTAAGACTAATAATTCCTAAAGGACACGGTTTTGTAGCATGAATCTCTTCTTAACAAAATACGGCACAACATGAAAGAGGGTTCATAGTGCAGGCTTTCAGGCTGCTGTATTCTCCTCTCCCCAGTGTCTGTGGCTCTGCTGTTTCGTATCAGGAATCTGGCTTCTGGCCAGAGACAGCATATTTTCCAAGCCTGTTGCTCTGAAAACTATTGTCATTCAGAAAAATCCCCAGTTGCTTCTCAAATTAGTACTTACCAAATGCTGGATACTTTTAGAGATTTGCAGCCTTGTAATCATGTCTGTTAGTTTTATATTACCTCCTCTTTGTGTGGCTTTATGCAAATAAAAGCATGGTGCTGGCTGATCAGGTACTGATGGAATTCAGCATTGAAGGACCTTGATCATATTACCCAGGAAAATTAAACTTTGGTTTCCATAGTCTTGTACTCGTGCTCATCATTTCCTGTTTTTGGATGTCCCTACAGAGTTGGGGACATCACTGAAGAATGAAAAAACAGTGCCTTCGGAGTTTCCTACAACACATTTTCGTGAATCAAAGGAAAATGGCATTGATAGGAGAGGCAGATCGCATCTGAATTATTTGGGTCCTTAACTGAATCTCCTTCCTGGCTGATTCAGGCCCTTCCTTTGTGTCTGCCGATCCATCTATGAAGAGGGAATAATTACACCTGTTCCTCAGAGGGATGTTACAGAGATTCGTTTGAAAAGTCTATAAAGCTTTTTGAGCATGGAGAAATATAATTACAAGAAAATATATTGTTGTTGCAGTGGTCCTGGCAAATCTTAATTCCAGTTATCAATGTATTGATGAATATGCATTATTCATTTTCATTACATAGAGGTTAGCTCTTCATGCTCTGTTTTTCCCGATGTATCTATGTCTAAGAGGAGGTGGTTGGGAACCACAAACGTGGGTTTTAAATGATCCATTTTCTTTGCCTGAACTCCCTCGTGTTCAGGCTTTGAGGTAAAGGAGATGAGTTAAAGAAATGGCATGAAGGAATCAGCAATGCTGAATGCCACTGTGCAGACTCTAATATTTTTCTGGCTTATGATCAAAAGTGATCACTTGAGTCAGAAAAGATTTCTTCAGGTCAGAAATGCTTGTTTCTGAAAAAAAAAATTTCCTGTGTAAATCTTGGCAAATCACCTGAAACTTTTTAATTGCTAAGTTTCCCTAAAGATCTGAAAGAAAATCAAAGTCAATGGACATAATGCCTATAATGTCAATTGTCAATTATGTCAGAGGCAAGGCTATCACAGATATATAGGAAACACTAGTTTCTTCCAAAACATCATTTAACCCATTATTAAATGTCCATTGTCTTTCAAGGAGGAAAGCAACTGCTGTTTCCCAAAAATTGTTAAAATTGCAGTAACCATGCTAAAATTGTGTCAACAACGTGGGGAATTGAGGAAAAGTACAAACAAATCCATATTAACTCAGAAATCCAGAATGAAATGACTGCTGTTTTCTTCTATTCCACAGTACTCATCCCTCACCTCTCATTATGAAAATATACAACAGATGTCTGTTAAATGCCTGCTATGTGCTGGGATGGTGGTTCCCAAGGGTGGCTCCCCAGTCCACCAGCATCTCCCAGAGCTTGTTAGAAATGCGAATCAGAAGCTCTGGATGTGGAGCCCAGCAATCCTTATTTTAACAAGCCCTGCAGGAGATTCCCATTCATATTAGATGTGCCTCTGAGAACTGGGATTTCACAGGGTAATAGCGAGGTGGCGACTGGGCTGGGCATCCTATGGGCGGTGTAGGTAGTGGTTGATCACCAAGAGCAGAGCTCATCCCTCTGACTCCTTACAGGCTGCTCCTCTGAGCCAGCTCAGAACTTATATTTTGGGAGGGGAATTATTCCGCTCTGGGATTCCGGTTTCATTCCAGGTAAAATGCTCAAATGGGAGCTCTTCCAACTTGTGGTTAATACCGTATGCCATGAAAACAAAGCTTTTCTCTATTGCTCTCATGATGTTCGCTTACAGAGATGGAGGAGGGGCCCACAATGGAGAAGAAAGGGACACGAAGGCCTGAAAAGGATTTGATCCTTACCATTACCATCTCTTGTCTCTACTACCCTCTCCCACAACTCTTTTCCCCCTTTTCCTCTTGACCTCCCTGTGTCCAGCCTGCTGTCCAGTGAACATTGGGAGAGGTGAAAAAGTGAGGGTGAGAAATGTGCTAGAGATGGCTCAGAGAGGGAGATGCCCAGGCCAGTCCCCCACCTCACCCGTTCACCTGCAAGAGTCTCATTCCAAGGGGCCAGGTGCACGTTAGCTAACCATAGCTATCTAGTATCCAACCCCACTTCCTTCTCCCTCTCCTCAGACAAAAAGCAATTTCTGGAAACAGAACTTGTCTTTCACTTAAACAGGATGTAACTCTGATGTATGTTCCAAGTTCAGCTCTTGGTGACCCAGCTCCCAATAGGAAGCCCCATCCCCACCCCAGGCTGTGGTGGAGAGTGCCTGGCAGTGTGGCCAACTTCCTGAGGCCCACAGAGCACTTCAGTCCGCACACAGTCTTAGCAGTCAGATTCCGGGGACCAATCGTACTTGGCATCAGTATTCCTTTCAAGAAACCTTCCTTAGGAAGCCTTTCATCTTTGCAACATCAAAGAGAGACTGGGAGAGAGCAGGCTTTAATTTTCACCTATGGCTTAAAATTAATATGGAAATATATGAAAGAGAAAGAGGAAACTGAGTGGACTCAGCCATCTGAGGCATCTGTGTTTTTATTTGCTCCAATATATATTTTTTAATGAGATGATTATTCACAGAATACACTGCAGACTTCTGACTGAAGGACAGGACAGCAGGGTTGGATTCCATATCATCAGTCCACAGGGAGTTAAGATTTTTCTAACACCGAAAGGAACCTTGACAAAGACTTTCTTTTCTCTTTATTCTTTTTTTTTTTTTCTTTTAGACAAAGGCATTTTAAAGCAAAAATTAGCAACAGTGCTTGCATCTTAGAAGGGATTAACTACCTTCAAAGGACTCTCAGGCACTTATCCCATAGTCTGTGGGTAAACCTACAGTTTGCCTTTTCAGGGGGAATTGGGGGTAGAAGTGAACTGTTTTTTAAAACTCTCTATATTCATTAGTCCTCAATTCCATTTTCCTGACTGGCTTTGTAGGATGTGTCTTATCTGACTATACAGGGTATATTTCACTGTTAAAATTTTCGTGTTTCCTTGGTTACTAGAGTTGCACTATTTCTCCTAAGCCTCTCTCCACGTATGTACTTGGTGACAGAGGTTGGTGTGTGGATATCTGTTTTAGATTATCTTATTGCTACTACAGTTAAGAATCATGGAACTGTTTATAAAAAGGGACATTGGGAATCATAGTCCAACTTCTTTTATTTTACAAATAAGAGAACCAAGTCCAGGAAATTTGAGTGACTTGCCCAAGGTCACAGAGCCACCTGATGCTAGGGCTGTAACAAGAATTTAGGCTTCTTAACTCTCAGTCGAGTACTGAGTAGGTCACCCTTTTGCTTTGCTTTTTTTTTTTTTTTAATACCTGAAATTCTTCACCCTCTTGAGACTCAGCTGAGCGTTTGGCCAACCTGGTGTAGATATCAAGCTTTTTCTTAAGCTGCGAGGTTTTGATACTATCAGAGAACGCCCTGACTGGGAACTGTACTATCTGCTCCCAGGGGTGGACACAGATTAGATGGACGTTTGGAAAGCTGGACACAGATTAGGAGGCCCTAAGGGGAAAGGTGGCACATTACAGGCTTCAGGCTGCCATTAGTACCAAGCATTCTGATGGTGTTCTGATTCCACACAGGACAGAGAGATACCTCTTTCCCATTGGCATATGTTTGTCTCTAGTCTCTCTTCCAGTCAAGGCCGAGAGACCAGCCTTGACTATAATGACATAGATACAGATCATCTTTTTAAAGAAAAATTCTGCATCAGAGGAGGTAAGCTCAAAATTTGGAAAAAGTTTGGATTTTTGAGAATGAAGAGGGTTTAAATTAAATATTTCAAAAAATTAAGTGAACATAAGGGGGAACGTTCATGGAACCCTCAATAAACATCTTTCAAAAATTACCTACAAATCTCACTACTTCCACCTATTAAATTATTTTCAGTAAATAACAGGGATTTTTTTTTTTTTTTTTTGCTATACGCGGGCCTCTCACTGTTGTGGCCTCTCCCGTTGTGGAGCACAGGCTCCGGACGAGCAGGCTCAGCGGCCATGGCTCACGGACCCAGCCGCTCCACAGCATGTGGGATCTTCCCGGACCAGGGCACGAACCCGCGTCCCCTGCATCGGCAGGCGGACTCTCAACCACTGCGCCACCAGGGAAGCCCAACAGGGATCTTTAAGAGGACTGAGACATAGTCATTTTGGTGATTAACTGCTTGGATCCTCTTGAAAGCGCTGGGCTTGTTTCTATTTCTCTGAAGTAGTCTGTATTATTGGCATGTACGCAGAGAATGGTTCAGAGGCTTCCTTTTCTCTTTCTATTTTTTGGTGCAGTAAAATCTTTTTCAGAAAGATTTTCTATGATATGGATTTTTTTTCTATGCCTCAAGTCATGTTTCCTTTGTCTATTGCGATTCATGGTAAGATAAATAAAAAATAAACCATCACCAAAATTTAAAAATAAGCTACTTAGGGACTTCCCTGGTGGCGCAGTGGTTAAGAATCCGCCTGCCAATGCAGGGAACGCGGGTTTGATCCCTGGTCCAGGAAGATCCCACGTGTCACAGAGCAACTAAGCCTGTGGGCCACAACTACTGAGGCTGTGCTCTAGAGCCCTCTTGCCGCAGCTACCGAAGCCCACGCTCTAGGGCCCGCATGCCACAGCTACTGAGCCCGCGTGCTGCAACTACTGAAGCCTGCGCACCTACAGCCGGTGCTCTGTAATAAGAGAAGTCACTGCAATTAGAAGCCCACTCACCGCAACAAAGAGTAGCCCCTGCTCACCGCAACTAGAGAAAGCCCGCATCAGCAATGAAGACCCAACGCAGCCAAGAAATTAAAAAAAAAAAAAAGAAGCTACTTAAATGAAGAAGATCTTCAAGTAGTTAATGAGTCAGTGTGTATTCATAAAACTTTGATCAATGCTTGCAGGGACTATTTTGTTCTGAGAACAAAGACACCAAAGAGATAGGCCACTGGGAGGAAACTGGAGGGAGGGAAAAGGCTACCGTGGAACACTGGAATCAGGAAATTCCCAGCCCTAATTACCAAAGCCCAGTGGAGGGGAGAGTAACTGAAAAAAAAACAAAAAACAACCAGAACCGCAAACAGGTGAAAAAGGCAGAAAATGCGAAGTTCTCGGCAAGGAGAAATTCTTTCATTTTAGATCACCTACAACATATTTTCACTGTAAAATCTTGTCCAAGAAAAGAGGTTCGTCTGATTCAACAGCTGAGGGACAGCCTGTCATTTCCCTTCCCCATACAACTGACACTGGAGAGACCCCAGAATCCACTGAATTGGAGCATCACATTGTACAGCAAAAATATTTCATTTTAATCAGATTTATTTTCCCAGGAACATTCTAAAGAGCACACTAATCCACCGCCTTCGAGATGGCAATTCATTTACACAGTTTTGTTTATTCAAGACTCTAGATTGGCTGAAGTGGTTCCTCCAGGAATTGCCCCTCCGAAGGCGGTGACAATAGTCTTCTGTGGAGGGAATTGCAGCTTCGGTAAAGGCAGCTTTCAGGGAAGCAGGAGCTGCGGGTGCGGCTGCCAAGATTTTAATGAATTGCTTCAGATATTCTCTCTCATGGTTTCCACTGTTTTTAGAAATCTGAAAGGAAAACAAAAACCTATGTACAGAACACATGGCAGTGGGACATTAAAAATCTGCTGCACACACAGATATCTGTTATACATTTCTTTTTAAATGGATAAGGGCTGTTCATTAAATTCAATGTGTGCATTTTTTAATGAAAATGTATCTGTAGTATCTATTATTTACTCCTTTTATGTATTTATTTATGACATCAATTTCCCTATGAAATAGTCATCTGATTGCTCTGAAAAGAAATGTTTAATTTTGGCAATTTTTTTTTTTCCTAAGAGCAGTTAATGGAAGATTCCTATAAAGGAAAAAAGATAGTCATGTAAGAGGTGAAAATATAATTTTCCATCATACTTCTCCCTTTATTTGACTATGGTTTCTTTTTAGCCGGTTTTGGAGAATTCACTTCACAGAGCATAAGAGTACTTAGTAATTTTCTTTGCATTTCTGTAAATGCAATCTAATTAAAAACCTGTGCATCTTCTGATAATTCACTGTTTTAAATCAAATCTACTCATGTCACTATTTAAATTTCGCTGTTAAGACAACAGGAGATGGTATTTCCTTCTATGGAAAAAACATTAATAAGACTTTAGAAAAACCAATCATTCTGATAACATTTATGCTTTTAAAAATATTTTTCATCTTGAAACAATCACAAACTTACAGAAAAGTTGGGAGTTTCACCAAAATAATTATTTTTCTGAACGATTTGATAGTAATTGCTGATATGTCCCATTATTTCCAAATACTTTAGTATGTATTTTCTACAAACAAGAACATTCTCCTACATAACTATAGTACAACAATCAAAATTAGGAAATTAACCTTGAAATATCACTACTGCCTAATTCTCAGACCTGTTCAAGTTTATTCTGTTGACCCAATAATGAACTTTATTATTATTTATTTTATTGAAGTATAGTTGATTTACAATGTTGTGTTAGTTGCAGGTGTACAGCAAAGCGAGTCAGTTATACTTACACGTATTTATATCTATAGTTTTTCAGATTCTTTTCCATCATAGCTTGTTACAAAATATTGATTATACTTCCCTGTGCTATTCAGTAGGTCCTTGCTGTTTATCTATTGTATATATAGTAGTGTGTATCTGTTAATCCCAAACTCCTAATTTATCCCTTCCCCCTACTTCCCTTTTGGTAACCATAA
This sequence comes from Monodon monoceros, assembly GCF_005190385.1. Lineage (NCBI taxonomy): Eukaryota > Metazoa > Chordata > Mammalia > Artiodactyla > Monodontidae > Monodon > Monodon monoceros. The sequence goes on along the minus strand of NW_021703776.1, from coordinate 20,098,214 downwards.
GTTTGTTTTCTGTGAGTCTATTTCTGTTTTGTAGATAAGTTCATTTGTATCACTTTATTTATTTATTTATTTTAAAAGATTTATTTAATATTTATTTATTTATTTTTGGCTGCACTGAGTCTTAGTTGCAGCACGCAGGATCTCCGTTGTAGCATGTGGACTTCTTAGTCGTGGCATGCATGCGGGATCTAGTTCCCTGACCAGGGATCGAACTGGGCCTCCTGCATTGGGAGTGGGGAGTCTTAACTGCTGGACCACCAGGGAAGTCTCTGTATCACTTTTTTTAGATTCCACATATAAGTGATATCATATGGTATTTGTCTTTCTATGTCTGACTTACTTATTATGATAATCTCTAGGTCCATGCATGTTGCTGCAAATGGCATTATTTCATTTCTTTTTTATGGCTGAGTGATATTCCATTGTATACATGTACCACATCTTCTTTAATCCATTCATATGTCCATGAACTCTTAGGTTACTTTCATGTCTTGGCCATTGTAAATAGTGCTGCTATGAACGTTGGGGTACATGTATCTTTTCAAATTAAAGTTGTCATCTTTTCCAAATATATGCCCAGGAGTGGGATTGCTGGATCATATAATAACTCTATATTTAGTTTTTTAAGGAACCTCCAGACTTTTCCATAGTGGCTGCACCAATTTACATTCCCACCAACAGTGTAGGAGGGTTCCCTTTTCTCCACACCCTCTCCAGCATTTAGACCCAATAATAAATTTTATAGCAAAGTATCCAGGTCATGATCATATGCAGCATTTAGCTGTCATGTTTCGTCAGCCTCCTTCTGTCTGGAACAGTTTCTCAGTCTTCCAGTGTTTTTCATGACCTTGACACTTTCAAAGATAACAGCCCAGTTATTTTGTAGACCGTTCTTCAATTGGGTTTGTCTAATGTTTCCTCATGATTACATTAAGGTTGTCATTTTGTTTAACTTTTTGTTTTATATTGGAGTAGAGCCGATTAACAATGTTGTGATAGTTTCAGGTGCACAGCATAGGGACTCAGCCATCTATATACACGTATCAATTCTTCCCCAAACTCCCCTCCCATTCAGGCTGCCACATAACATTGAGCAGAATTTTCTGTGCTATACAGTAAGTCCTTGTTGGTTATCCATTTTAAATATAGCGGTGGTTACATGTTGATCCCAAACTCCGCAACTATCCATTCCCCCTACCCTTCCCCCCGGTAACCATAAGTTCGTTCTCTAAGTCTATGACGTTATCATTTTTGGGTAGTGATTTTATGCTATAACTTCTGTTTGTGTCATTACTGATGTTGTTTAGTTTGATCCCTTGATTTAGGTGATATATTTGAGGCTTAATCTGTATTTTGTGGGGTGGTACTTGGAAACTAGCTAGACATCCTGTTCTGCATCAAACTTTCTATATGTGTATTATATGTGTGTGTATTCCCATGGTTTTCCGTTTTATTTAATAGATTTGTTATATTAATTAAACAGAGAGGCCATTAGACTGAGGCGGATCTAATGCTGTGGCAGCCTATGTAAGCAAACCAGAATCTAAGCCCGTAAATGCCTCAAGATTATGAAATCAAAACCTAAGAACAACCAATCACAAATAGCCAAACAGGTTCGAAGCTAGAGCCAATCAATAATTTCCTTATGTTACTTCTGCTTCTTCTCTATAAACTTTTTTCCCTAGTGGAGTGCCCTTAACCACTTTTAGTTTGACGTTGCCCAATTTCAAATGGATTTTTGTTCAGATAAACTCTTAAAATTTTAATGTGCCTTTTATCTTTTAACAATCTTTTATCTTTTCACAATCCTTTATTATAATTGTTCATTTTGATGCTCAAATTGTCCCAGACGTGGCCAGTGGGGACCCCCTTCACACTGGCAGCTATGACCTGACATGTCTCCATTATTCTTGAAGCACATTCTGGCTTTCTGGCACTAGGAGATGTTTCAGCCTCATCTTGTTCTTTCTCATGCCAGGCAGTTTAAATGATATCGTGGGTATTGCTGCTCCCAGGCTTTCAATGGACAGAACGTGTGTATATGCATATACACGTACATCCATTTACGTTACATCTACATTTCTATCTATCTATCATCATCTCTCTATCTAATGAAAACTATAAGTTTACACCAATACTTCCAAGGCCAATCCAACACTATAGAGTTCACTTTAGCCTTTTTCTCTTTTCTTGTGATACCCTAGCCTGACAGTGAGAAACATGACTCACATTATTCTTAATATATTTACTTAACTGATCAGTCCACATGTAAATAGCCAATTTCCCATCTCTGTTCCCACCCCTGTGCAGATGCCCTCCCCAAGCCACTTGCAATCTGATACCCCATACTGAACAACCACCCTGCCTACCTGCCCAGCTCCCCCTGATTGGATTCCGACACCTCATGCTAGGTGACCCCCCCACCCCTGCCGAACACCCTCTTCACCCTGCTTGGGCTCTGAAGTACAAATTTTGGCCAACATCCTGCCCTCAACCCTAGCTGTACAGATGTTGTGCCCCACCTGATGGTTTCAGGATGGAATTGTTTGGGAACAGAAAGGGAAAGGGCAGTGGAGGAGGAAGGGAAGAGAATAAGGGGAGAAAAGGAGGAAGGAGAAGAAGAAAGGGGAAAACAACATCTATGTTTAAGTGAGCCGATTGTTTCTGTTAAGATGATAGTTGACATAAGAACAGAAAACTCTAAGAAGCCACTTCAAAATGGAGTGCTTTCTGACTGAGATAGAATATAACAACATTTTTCCCTTCTGGTCTTTACAAGTAATACCAAAATCCGGGTATTAGAGATGGCCACCCAACTTTCACATGATTATAAACTTTTTCGATGATATTTTCATATTTCTTTTATAAATGTATGTATGTATGTATTTATTTTTGGCTGTGTTGGGTCTTCGTTGCTGTGCGCGGGCTTCTCACTAGAATGGCTTCTCTTTGTTGCGGAGCACGGGCTCTAGGCACACAGGCTTCAGTAGTTGTGGCTCTCGGGCTCTAGAGCACAGGCTCAGTAGTTGTGGCACATGGGCTTATTTGCTCCGCGGCATGTGGGATCTTCCCAGACCAGGGATCGAGCACATGTCCCCTGCATTGGCAGGCGGATTCTTAACCACTGCGCCACCAGGGAAGTCCCTCTCTTCATATTTTGTACATCCCATTATTCTTCCTATTTGAGATAGAGTAATTCAACACAGTTAATATTTACTCATCTGCTAAACTTTAAAAGGAACTTGGGGAAGCATTCTTGGCGTCAGAAATGTTTAGCACCTTTCTGAACATTTCACCCCAATTCTTCCCTATGCCCTGATTAAATCAGGTATAATTCCTTTAGAATGGATTCAAAATGTTGTCTAGCCCGTCTTGTTAAATGTCAGCCCTTTATCTCCCTTCTAATCATAGGGCTATTATTCTCTAGAACATTTCCTTAAAAGATCTATGTCAGTCTTTTCAACAAACTGCAGGGAGAGTGCTCTCACACTAACATTGTAAATGATAAGAAAGCATATTTAAACAGTTATGCTATCAATCACTACTGCTAAATGGTGTCAGCTCTCCAAGAAAACATGTAAAAACAATATACTACATCCCTAAGCATAAAGCCAACTACAACTACACAGGACAAAAATTGCCACAAATTGTCATCAAGATGTTCCTTAAAGCTTGAACAATAATTTTATTACCAAAATCAGAGTGAAGATAAAAAATTTCTAAAAATTTAAGCTAGTTTTTAAAATTAAAAAAATTAATATGTGGGGCTTCCCTGGTGGCGCAGGGGTTGAGAGTCCGCCTGCCGATGCAGGGGACACGGGTTCGTGCTCCGGTCCGGGAAAATCCCACATGCCGCGGAGCGGCTGGGCCCGTGAGCCATGGCCGCTGAGCCTGCGCGTCCGGAGGCTGTGCTCCGCGGCGGGATAGGCCACAACAGTGAGAGGCCTGCGTACCGCAAAAAATAAAAAAAAAAAAAATTAATTAATGTGTGGCTAAGGTTTTAAAAAAAAAACTTCATCTAGTTGCGTTTCCCAGAGATAACTATTGTTAACAGTTGAGACAGTCTTTAGAATTCCATTTGTAACTGGTAAGAAATAGGACTATATCTTTTGTCTATTTTTAAACGTATCTAAATAAGATTCCTTTCTTAGATGGAGAAAGTGTGTTGGATGTCAATGTGCTTCACTTTCATTTTTAGGACAGAATTTCAAAATGACTGCAAAAACATCCTATCATAACAGAACTTGGAAATGATGATTTAGGGACATATGAATTATCTGCCTTGAACATCTTGTGTATTTTTAAAAATTCTCCAGAAAGGCCACATCTTTTTTCATTTCCTATTGTGTGTATCTCTAATATTATTGCTGAAGCCACATTAAGTAAAACACTGAAAAGTTTGAACACAGATAAAGAAGGAAACCCCTGTATTTTTAGGGTCACTGTGTTGTGATGTGCACAGAGTGGGTGTATTTTGGAAGACGCTTGTACTCTCCCGTTGTCTCCTGCATCTTGGAGTGAAATCTCTACTCTACACCAAATCAACACAGGCTTGGAACTCAATAACTCAGTCACAAACAAAGAAAGAAAACAACTCTTATTTAAAGCGTATGGTAGTTAGCACATTGCTTCTCAAACTTTAACACGCACATGGATCACTCGGGGGTCTTGTTAAAATGAAGATTATGATTCACTGCCTTGCTTTACCTCTCTTCTTGCCTGTGTTTGCATTCCTCTTTATAAAGTGTTAGCACTTTAATCTTTGTCCAGGCTCTTCTTTCTAGAAGTCCTGGGCTAAGATCCTTTTCATTTTCCTAAAATCTCCTCCCTTCAGTTTCTGATTTTCTGTGGTCTGCTACTAGAACTTGTGGCCCATGGTCTTGTTCTAACTTATGGACTCAGTACTCACCCCCATTTTAGACTTCTCTCTGGACCTAGACCTTCAGTTCTGGGGTATCTCCACAGCTAACCCATCCAAGCCTACCCCACCTGGCCCTCTCTGTGGTGAAAGTAAGGTAGCAATATACAGGTGGAAAGACCCTTGCATGAGGTAGCAGAACTTTGCTATTCAAAGTGTCAGCTGTGGACCACCAGCACTGGCATCACCTGGGAGCCTGTTAAAATGTATACCCCAGCCTGCTGAATCAGAACCTTCGGTTTAACAAGATCCTCAGGTGATTTGTGTGCTCATTAAAGTTTGAGAGTCCCCAACTTGGGGTGCTTTTAGCAGAAATAACTGAGAATCCAATCCAAACTGGCTTACGTAATAAAGGAAATTTGTTGGCTCATATAATTAAAAAGTCTGCTGATAGAACGAGTTTCAAGTGTGATCTGATCCAAAGGTTCTTAAGTTATCAGGGATCTGGAATTAACTTTTTGCTCATCTGGGTTTTTTCCCCCAAGCCTACTCCTTTAACGTTATTTCATTTTATGTTAATAAGAACAATACAAAAATATAGGGCAATGTGCCCTAATGTGTTCAAAACCTATTATGATCGGAGCACTCTGGTGGAAGTTACCAAAATTCTGAAATGATAGGCCTTTAAAATTGAGAACCTTGGCCTCAAGTGAAATAAAAGTCTGACTCAATTTTGTTTAAACAGCAGGGAAGTTTGTTATCTCTAATATCAAAAAGGCCAGAGGTAGGGCTGGCTTCAAGAATGACAGGCCAAGGCCCCCTTTCTCTGCAGTTCTCTGGGCTCTGCCCACTTCCATCTGTTGACTCCCTCTTCAGACTGGTAGCAGGTTTGGTGAAGTTCCAGGAATCATATCCAGCCCTTGAAATATATAAAGGCTGAAAAGGACCTTCTTTTCCCATGTCTCCTTTTTTTAGGAATAGAGAAATCTTTCCCAGAAATACCGTAGTAGAGGTTTCCTTACAACCCATTGTCCAGAATTGGACTTCATGCCATGTTAGAGGCCTCTAGCATCGGTTCTCCCCACTTTCTTTAGTAATATTATCGCGATTTTTATCTGGGCGTATGACTAGTCATTTAAAAGACTCCTTGTAAATTATTTCCTTGTAAATTTAAGTAAAAATGTTATGTAGAACCTGTGGGAAGTATTCTTAAAAGGAAGGCAGCATCCTCTTTTATCTCCCTTCTTCCATTTTGACTTTTGTAATGCAGACAAGATGGCTGAAGCTTTCACAGTCACCTTAGACCATGAGGACAAGGATATACTCAAAGAGCTGATAGAAGAAAAAGCTGGAAGAAGCCTGGATTCCTGATTTCAGAGACCTGCCCTCACAAGCACTGGACTACCTACCTCCAGATAGGTGAGAAAATAAGACCTGTGTGTTCAGTTCATTGTTAATTTGGGTTGTCAATAACTTCTGGTGCGCCTAATCCTGACTGATGCTCATGCCCATTCCCAGTCAGTCACTGGCAAGACGAAATGTTAACACCTGACTGGGGGCAAATGGATGGGGGGTGTCATAATGATCACCACCTTAGATATTTACTTAAAAACATATTAAATATATCTGCTAGAAATAGATTACTGTAGGGAAGCAGCATTCTTAATACCTACATAAGAAGTCACCTCATTGTAAGTGCTTTAGCATCTTAGTTACAAAACTTCAATTATTATTTCCTAGAAAGTTCAGAGGAACCTTACTCATGCATTATTTAGATTCTAATGGGTTTTCTGGTAACCTCTATTAATTTTAAGGAAAACATTCTCAGCTGTGCTTTCAAAGGATTAGCCTCCAAAATGCAAGGTTTGGTTTTTAGTTGATTCACTTCTACTTAATTTCAACCACATGAGTTTATTAACAAAAATGTTCTTTTAGCATATTTATTGCTCCACTGAATGCCAATTTCAAACCTAGTAATGATTTCGTTAGTCCTTTCCTTAGATTCCTTGTAGTTTTAGAATTTTGGACTAGATTTGTTAAATAGGCCATTTTCTAACTCCTTCAGAATCCACTTGTATTGTTTCTCGTTTCCAGACGTTCTTTCTGGTTAGGAGAACAGAGTGGAACTTTTCATTTTAATGTCTCTATTAGATTAACTATTTTCATTTACAAATGATCCATTCAACCCACATTTCCAATTCCTTTAGTTTCCTTCAACTCTAAAACTCAAGATGAAATTACAAAGAACTTAGACTATTTTGAGGAAAACATGTGATTCAAGTTCTGTGATTTCTCACTGTGGTCCCAGAATTCTACTCGAGTCGGGGTGTGGTATTTGCATAACTCGGAATCCTCAGGCTGTAAGGTAATTTGAGTCTTCTAAGTCAGTTCACTGGACATAATCAACACAAACACCAATAGCAGCAGACCTGTGTTCTGATCCCAACATCGTGGTTTACTAGCTTTGCTACTTTAGACCAGACATTCATTTCACCATTTTGAGCCTGTGCCCTCATCTCTAAAATAAAGGTCTTGATTATAAAATCTTTAGGTCTCCAACTCTATGCTATGCTATGATTTTAAGGAAGATGATGGTTAATTCTTAAAATCCCCAAGAAATAGAAATATTTCTATTCTATTCAAAAGCCAGTTCCAGGCTTCCCTGGTGGCGCAGTGGTTGAGAGTCCGCCTGCCGATGCAGGGGACACGGGTTCGTGCCCCGGTCCGGGAAGATCCCACATGCCGCGGAGCGGCTGGGCCCGTGAGCCATGGCCACTGAACCTGCACGTCCGGAGGCTGTGCTCCGCAACGGGATAGGCCACAACAGTGAGAGGCCCGCGTACCGCAAAAAAAAACCCCAAAAAAACTCAGTTCCAGTGCTTAAGGATTCTGAGGCAGCTTTCTTTTCTTTTCTCTTTTTTTAGGCAAATATTTAAAGTGTATAATGTGATGATTTGATATAAATATACATGGTGAAATGATTACCACAGTCAAGTTAACACATCCATCAATGAAGCAGCTTTTTAACTAAAGAAGATAGGACAGTTTCCAGTTCTGCCTTCTTTAGAGTTCAAGGATAATCCATCAGCATTCTTTTTCTGTTAATCTTTCACAAGTTGTAAACCAGTAAGTCACCATTCACTAGTCTTTTCCTTAGTGAATTATCTCCAAAGCTCAGCCATTCATATACTACCTTCATGGCTTTGGCCATGTCTCTCTGGTATCTTAGTTATTATTTCTCACCTTCTCTATGTTCTTTTTTATTTAAATTTATTTTGAAGGGAATTTTTATATAATCACTGCTTGATGAAGACTATAAAATCAGTTTTGCTTGGTAAAAAGAGGCTAACTGAGAAAAAAATCAACAGAAACTGACTTAATTTTTAAAATAGGAAAGTGAAGGTGTTTCTATATGACAAAGGCAACCAGCTCCATTTGGTAGGAAACATTCGTTGTAGTATCTCCCCCTTACTTCAGTGGCCACCCTTCTTCGCACCAGCAATATCAGCAGTCTCAGTAAGCGTTTCTGTTAAAGCTTCATGCACTTTACAGGTAGGATGACTTTCCTACGAATGTGGTGGTGAGTAGCGGAGAGCTACCTGAAATCATCCACCACCGCAGCCGGAGAAACGTGTCAGTAGGGCGAAATCAAGAGTCTCTTTTACCTTTATTTAGAGAAGTTTTCAAATCTTAGCGAGACTAAGAATCACCTGAGGCTCTGACTGAAATGCACATTTCTGTGCCTTGCCCAGGTCTAGACTAGAGCCTAGGAGTCTGCACTGTAAAACAGAGGGTAGTTTTCAGACCCTCACTTTGTGAGACATGTGACAAAGCACCCCTTGGTCCATTACTGACTCACTCTTCAGTAACAGTGCAGCACCTTCTGGCTGCTCTGTTAGCCGCTGCAGAGGGGTGTGCAAGACTCAAGATTCAATTCACGGCTCCATGCAGTATTTGATTGTCAAATGAGGTGTACTAGCAACATCTGTCTAGGAGTTCAGGGTTAGGAAGGTCGCTAGGGGCTGAAGCTGTGAGAAAGCTTTGTGGATCCAGATTGGAAGGGTCTGGTGATTTTTTTTGGAGGCAAGTGGGTGGAATCAGAGGGTTCTAGAATCAGTCCAACCTGGAGCCAAAGGTCTAGGTGAAAAGGCTGGAAGGGTCAGGTAAAGTATAGGCACTTTATCCTGCAGTCAGCTGTTACTCAAAGTCTTCTGCAGGGGCCATGAGGACAGCTTTGTTTTAGGGACAGTAATAACTTGGCATTGATGTTCAGGATGGATTGGATCTGCAGTGCCAAAGGTGCAGCAAGCAATACTGATGGTACACTCTCTAATGAAAAGAAACCTGAGTGGCAAGATTAAGAAAACATTGGACTTATTTATAGGTATGGGGATGAGACGGTGCCCCACACCACAGGTGCCCCTGGAAGGAGAGCACTTTTAAAAGAGTAAGTGCAGAGGAAATCTTCAGCAATTCAGCTTCGTTGCAGCCAGTGTAGGGAGCCCCGTAAATAGGCAGAAGACCTGTTTGTGTTGAGCTGATTGACCCTTTCCAGTGTCTCCGAATCTCTGTTAAAATAGAATCATCTCACATACACCTCGCTGCTACTTTCTACTTAAGTACTACTAATAAAATACCACCACCCTGAAATTGGGTTGAATAGGCCCAAGCCACCGCCTGCTTCTGCCCCGGTGATGACCTTGAACCTTCTCAGGTGACCCAGCTAGTAATACCTCTCTCTAGCCAACTGGTTTCTAAAGTTTGCTGCACAGTGGACTCACCTGGGGATTAAAATACAAACAAACAAACAAAAAACCCCCAAACGCCTAGCACGCACGTCATATGCAGCATAGTTTGGAAACCATTGGTCCAGCAACATCTCCACGCCTCTTTAAAAAACAAATCCTCCCTCCCTCTCTGTCCTCCGCCGCGAGGGTGCAAGTCGAGGGCTCGCGGCCCGGCGGGGTCTGGTCCCCGCGCCCTCGTCGCTCCCCCTCCCCCCATCCCCCCGCCGGCCCAGCGTGCGCAGCTCGAGGCTCACGTGCGCGGCGCGGGCCGGGCCGGGAGGAGGCGGTGCTGGGGCTTCTCCCGCTCGGCCGCGGCGGAACCGAAAGCGGCGGGCGGGGGAGAGGAAGGAGGGGCGGGCGCGGTGGCGCGCGGAGGGCCGGGAATGCCCGCGGCACAGGGCCCCAGAGCTGCCTGGTGGCCGCGTCCGGGCAATGGCCCTCCGTCTGGTCTCCGACTTCGATCTCGGGAAGGACGTGCTCCCGTGGCTGCGGGCACAGCGGGCGGCGTTAGTGGCCGCTGGGGCCGGAGGCGGAGGCCCAGGTGCTGTAGGCGTGCGTCGGGGAGGGGTGGGGGGTGGATGTGGGGGGGTTAGGCAGGGGCAGCGGAGGCGAGGGAGTCGGAGTCCTTTATACCTAGGTGGTTCCCGGGCTGGGCCGGGGTGGTTGGTGGGCACCGCCAGACGCGCAGCCTGTGCCCCCTGCCAGCCTGTGAAGGTTGGTGCTGAAGGGGTGACCTTCCCCTCTTCGGAATCTGGGCTTTGCCACCCTCATCCGGGGCCACTGGCTGAAGGGCGGAGGGACAGCCCCCGGGGCAAGGTGGGCAAGGTCTCGGTGGCGGAGTTGCACTGCTTGATTTTTAAACATCTTTATTGGAGTATAATTGCCTTACAATGGTGTGTTAGTTTCTGCTGTATAACAAAGTGAATCAGCTCTACGTGTACATATATACCGATATCCCCTCGCACCCTCCCTATCCCACCCCTCTAGGTGGTCACTGCTTCTTCTAGCGAGTCCTCCAGCTTCTGGCTTAAGGGTTGCGCACAGTAAGTCACCTTCAGTAGAAAGGCTGGGACGCTAGTGGTACCCTTGGTATCATCTCATCAGAGCAGGGCGTGGAGGAGCAGCTGCCCAGACTCTGCAACTCCTCCGGCACAGGGCTGCAGGGGGTGGGGGAGGGTCGTTCTCTATGCTTTATTCATATCTCACCTGCCTAAAAAGATTCATCACCTGGGTAGGGGTTCCACCAAGACTGGAGGCTCGTGGAAGTTCTCGCGTTATGAGAAAGAAAAGATGAATCATGGCCGTCAGGAAAACCACCGTATAAATACTTAACAGCTGCACGGTTTGTCCCCACGTTTGTGAGACGTGTTTCTGGGTGAACAGTATCCGTGATTTAGGGGACATGCCACTTCGGATGTGAAGTGCGAGAGGGTAGGGGTCTGCTTTCAGGCTGTGAGCAATGAACTGAGAGCCCACTGTTTTCCAAAGCATCAAGCCCGTCACCACCAACCCAGAGACCACCTGTGCCGGCCAGCAAGAGGCGTGAGACCAAGTGATCCTCGGGTGTCCTGCCCAACTTCCTCAGGGTGAATTGGAATACATTCTGGGCAGTTGAGCCTTTGATGTTCATCTGTCTCAAAAATCCTTTGTTTTGATTTTGATAAGGGAGTGGAAAGTGACTTTTGGGCCTTCCCAGCATTGATCAATCAAAACTTTAAAGAAGGGGGAACTCTGTGATTTCCCAGGTGGTTTTTCAAGAAGAAACGTTTGCTGCAAATAATGTTGCATCTTCAGGGCTTAGGTTCAGGTTCAAAGAAACGATACCCTGGATCCCAGTTGTGCAAAGGAGCTAGCCACTTCAGTGTGTTTACCTCTTTTTTTCCCCCTCTGGTTTTCCTTAAACACTTAGACTTGCTGGAGGGCATTTTTTGGAGAGGTCCATCAAATTACCCATATCTACAACTCCTTTCTCCTTATCGCTGGAGAAAATTTTCTGTCCTATGGCTTTAGCAGAATATTTGTAGGGTTCCTTGTCTTGGCATGTTAGTTGTTGGTTCCAAACAGGGAGTCATGTTTGCGTAGCTCAAGGCTCCAGTTTGACTAGTGAGTTTGACAAACGACTAGTGTCATTATTAGTAAAGCTTCACTTTGGGGGATTTTTTAAAGTCTCCTGAATGTCTAAAGAGCTTTTGAAGATTTATGGTTTCTACCACAAAGTGGTCCTTCCTCTGGACCTCCACCTTATATAGCTAAGTGGCAAGTGTCTGAAAATGAGAAGTTAGATGAAGTGTGAAATGCCACAGTCTTATGTTTCAGTAATGTGTGTTGTGATTGAAAAGCTGTGTGTGAGCCAGTTAGATTTTGGCTTCCTTGTGTCTTTCACACATCTGTGAAGGCATATAAACTTGTGTGTTGACATTTCACCAAACAGCAGATACCCCTGGGTCCTCAGAAACTAAACTTACTAGAAATACCAGATTTTTCTGATATTGGTAGTATTTTGCTCCTGCAGAGCACCTTGGCAAGATATTAGCCCTATTATACGAAAAGAAATTGTTATTTCTGAAAATCACCAGTGGGTGGTAGCTCAAAAAACCCACAAGTTAATTATTCTGCTGCTGTAATTTGTAGCACTGGCAGGGGAATGTGGGATTCTATTTTATTTCTAGCACAGCTATTACTCCACACATTTGTGCAAATTATTTTCCTTTCAAAGTCTCAGCTTTTCAAATGTAAATTATGAATAATTATACCATTGTAAAGTCTCCTCTCTGCACACTTGCTCTCTAAATTTGAAGCCTTAATATTTTTACATCAACAAATACAATTGAAGATTTCTTAGGGGTGTTAAGTAGTACTCCTGATGTATGACATATTTCTGGCAAAATAACAACAGAGCTGGGCTAAGTCAGCCAGGACAGAAATTCAGTGCATATATGATAGCATTTTAGTCAAAAAGGGGTTAAGAAGTAAGGAGACCAGATTTGGTTACTGCATGTGTTTCTTGTTCTAGGTTGAACTTTGGGAAAATTATTTCTCCTGAAATAAAGGAAGAAAATATTTGTTCTTTAAAAATTAAAACAGTTATACAAAAGAATATTTTTAACACATCTAAGCTATAAATAATAAAAGCAAAACTGTGTACCCACCTTAAAAATAGAATAATATCAAGACTTTTATAGGCTCTTCGTCTCCTTGTTTGATCCTGTTGCTCTCCATATCCCTCATCTGTAAGTTGTTACCTACAACCACTTAAACTTTTATATTTTAACATTTCTTTGATCCTATTTGTAGTTTTAACCCATATGTATATCTCCCTAAGCAAAATATCATTTCATTTTGCTTGTTTGTGAACTTTAAGTAAATGAAAGAACACTATATGTATTCTTTTCATTTTTTTTCTTCTCAGTAGTGTAAGATTTATCCATGTTGACTGCTGTAGTTCGTTAATTTTCACTGCTGTATAGTATTCCATTTGTGTGACTATACAACACTATGGTGGACATGGAGATGCAGTGCTTAGATCTTCCTATCAAGAAAGGGCTTGTCACAGGTGCTGTAAGTGTGGGCAGCAGATAGCCCTCAGCTGTCAGCACCTTCAGGGATGGCCTCGGCAGAGGGTTGCGTCACCCAACTTTATGCCCCTTTAGTTTAGGTATGGCCTCCTTTAATGAGAGGGTGAGGTGGGGTATAAAGGCCTGGGCATTTTGACTCACATGGGACAACTCTGACAATTCATTTCAGTTCTAGAGCTTCCCCAGTGGAGGACCCCAAGGTCACCTGAGGCTACTGGGCCTTCATTGTAACTTGACTTCTTCCCCAGCCTGGTCCTGCTTCCTTCTCTTTCCTGCTACAGGTGTTAATCCCACTTTAGTAAGCACTCCCTAGTAAATACCCTGCATACGAAACTGTCTCAGGATGTTTCCTAGGAAACCCAACTTACTTATCTTTATCCCAACAGTGACATTTGGGAGGTTTCTGGGGTTTGCTGTTACAGTCTATGCTTTTACTAACCTGGTGCATACTTTACATGTTTCTCTAGGATGGATGTCTGACAGTAGAGTTGCTGAGTCACAGGCTATGCACGTCTTCACTTTTCCTGGGTAGTGCCAAATTGTTTTCTAAAGTACTTGTACTTATTAACTACCCCATTTGTGGTATAGAAATGTTTTTGGTACTCTGTATCTTCACAAGCTCTTGATTTTTCCAGATTTTAAATTTCTTGTCAAACTGGTGGGTCTAAACGTTACTTCATTGTGGTTTGAGGTTGAACATCTCTATATATTTACTGGCTATTTGAGTTTCCCCTTCTATGGGATGTTGGTTCATCCTTTTGTCTTTTTGTCTATTGTGGCTTTTTTTAATATTGATTTTAAGGCATTCTTCATTGTGGATTCTAGTCCTTTGTTCATCATATATGTTGCAGATATCTTCCCTCAATCTCTTGGTTTTTTCAGTTTGTGATTACCTTTGATAAACAAGAGTTCTTGATTATAATGTAGTCTAATTTATGAGTCTTTTCCTTTACGGTTTGTGGTTTTTGGATATTTTAAAGAAATTTAGAAGCCATGAAGACATTTTTATATTAACTTCTAAAAGCTTTAAAGCTCTTTTCTTTGAATTTTGTTATCTTTTTAATCCATCTGGAATTTATTTTTGTAATATGATGTAGGAATCAAATAGGGGGACACCAGAACCTTCAAAAGTAGCCCTGATATTTGCTATTTTTAAGCTGGGTGGTGGTTACATGATTTTGTTTTGTTATTATTTATAGCTTACAGGTGTTAATATATTCTTTTGTAAATTGCATTGTTTTTCTGTGTTAATAGCTAGTAGTTCTAGTGTCACTAACCAAATAGCCCTACCTTTTCTCACTGACAGCAAAACCACTTCCTTCACACATCAAGTTTCCATATGTGTGTGAGTCTCCTTTTCTGGGCTTTTAATTTTGTTCCATTGGCCAATGTTAGACGAAGACATCTTAGTAACTATCTTTCTGTTAAGTCTTGATAACTGGTAGAGTAAGTCTTCTCACATCAGTCATCTTCAGGATCATCTTGGCTATTCTATGCTCCTTGTTCTTACATATATATTTTGGAATCAGCCAGTTAGATTTCACCAAAGTCTGTTGGATTTTTGATTTGAGTTGCATTGAATCTGTGGATCAGCTTAGGGAGAATTGGCATCTTTACAATATTAAATCTTCCCAACTATGAATAAAGTATAGCTTGTTGTTTATTTAGAGCTCCTTTATGATTCTTAAGAAGTCTTAGAATTTTCTCCATGAAGGTTTTTGCCAGATTTATTCCTGGGTTGTTATTATTTTTCGTTGCTCTCATAAATAGCACATTTAAAAACATTATAGGTTCTAACTATTACTGGTATGTAGCAATATAATAGATTTTATGTATTAATTTTTCTGTCTAATGCTTAATCCCCTCTTGGAATGTATCATATCTTCAGGAAATTAAGAAAAAGTCTCCGGTATGTAAATTTTCTAAGGTTTAAATGTCACGTATATTTAAGACCAGAAATAATGTAGGTTTTCTTGCCTATATCTCCTTGCCTGCTTCAATTAGTATTAGATTGATGAATTTATTAGAATCTATTAATGTTCCAGATTGATTAATCTTTAAAATACTGTAGTTATTCATTTTTTCCAGGGAAATGATATATTTTACCAGTTATCTGACTCAAGAGTAATGCTTTTATTGTTGCCTCCTAGATACCCCCAGACAGATTTGGGGGCCAGAGGATTGACTTAGTCACATTGTTTTTGTTTATTGTTTTACTCTTCTCTCGCCACTGTCTTTCCTTTTCACTTTTCCTTCCCCTACCTTCCTAGTCTCCTTTTCTAATTCTTTTCTCTCTTTATTGCTTAACTAATCACCCCATCCTTGATTTTTCTCATTTTATTCAGAATATGAAATATAAATCATATAATAATGTTTACTTCATACGTTTAGAAATTATAATATCTGGTCCTGTTGAGCAGGAGGTTTTATGTGACTTATTTACAGAATAGAAATGTCATAGGATAATTATATCTTAGCACTCCTTGATCTCTGTTTTAGGAACTAGTTCAAATTTTTGTATAGGGCTGTGAGACTCCCTCCACCCCCATAGTCATTGGAAAGAAAAGAAATACTTTTATTTGATTTTTGTCTCATAGCAGTTGGAAACCAAATTTACATATTTGACAGACATCTTCTTTTAAAGTGAAATCACTCGTGTTTGGCAAAGAATACATTGAAGTGGACGAGACTTATCTGGCAAACCAGCTTTTTTTTTTTTTTTTACAAATTTACCCTAAAGTTTATTTGAAAGGATAAAAGGATGAGAATAGCCATGAAAGGAGAGTGATCACAGAAGACTTGACCACCAAATATTAAAAAGCATTATAAAGCTGTAATCAAAGCAATGTGGCATTGACTTAATAATATGTAGACGGGTCAATGGAACAGGAATAAATAGTTCAGAAATATACATAGGGGTTTACTACATTATAAGTGTGGCATTTCAGAAAAAACATAATTCAATAAATGGCATTTGAACAACTGGGTAACCATTTGTAAACAAAGTATAATGACAAATGTTATCTCATACTGTATACGTATGAGTATAAATACATAAATAAATTTTAGTTGGATCAAATATATAATTAAAAAAATACAAACACAAAAATTGTAGAAAAAAATATACCAGGCATTTATATAATCTCAGGGTAGGAAATACAATTCTGTGCATGACATCAAAGATAGAAACTATAAATGAATATATTTATAGGGTTTTTTTTGAATTTTATTTTATTTTTTTTTAATACAGCAGGTTCTTATTATCTGTTTTATACATATTAGTGTATACATGTCAATCCCCATCTCCCAGTTCATCCCACCACCAGCTCCCTACCCCCACTGCTGCTTTCCCCCCTTGGTGTCCATACGTTTGTTCTCTACATCTGTGTCTCTATTTCTGCCTTGTGAACTGGTTCATCTGTACCATTTTTCTAGATTCCACATATATGCGTTAATATATATTTGTTTTTTTTCTTTCTGACTTACTTCACTCTCTATGACAGCCTCTAGGTCCATCCATATCTCTACGAATGACCCAATTCTGTTCTTTTTTATGGCTGAGTAATAGTCCATTGTATATATGTACCACATCTTTTTTTTTTTTAATAAATTTATTTATTTTATGGCTGTGTTGGGTCTTCGTTGCTGTGCGTGGGCTTCTCATTGTCGTGGCTTCTCTTGTTGTGGAGCACGGGCTTTAGGCGCACAGGCTTCAGTAGTTGTGGCACTTGGGCTCAGTAGTTGTGGCTTCTGGGCTCTAGAGCGCAGGCTCAGTAGTTGTGGCACACAGGCTTAGTTGCTCCGCGGCATGTGGGATCTTCCCGGACCAGGGCTCGAATCCGTGTCCCCTGCATTGGCAGGCAGACTCCCAACCACTGCGCCACCAGGGAAGCCCTGTACCACATCTTCTTTATCCATTCATCTGTCGGTGGGCATTTAGGTTGCTTCCATGACCTGGCTCTTGTAAATAAGGCTTCATTGGACACTGGGGTGGCAAACCAGCTTTAATTTTACATGAGCTGTGACTCACCAACACCTTTAATATCTAGGTACTCTCCGTTTTTTTAGTAGGTTTACTTATGCAAGTATTTATCAAAATGCTACATTTTTCCTTCATGAACTCTGACTTCACTGAACTGTAAAATTAAACCACATTTCCTCATTTGAAATTGCTAAACTTCCTCTTCTGGACTTTCCAGAGTTGAACTAGTGGGAGAAGAGTCAGAATGAATAAGCAAAGAGGTTATTGAATAAGTCTTTTAAAAGGGTGTGTCTAAAACATGAGCAACTAATCCGGGGAGGAAGGGCCGATGGGTTTATGGTGTGTGGTGAGACCCTGGTCTCTGGCTTAACAACATTGCTAAATTTATCGAATGCAAATATCCTTCAGATGAGAACCATGTACTTAACTGCAGGATTGTTTAAGACTGCAATTCTTACTCCCTAACAGACCCATGAAGGCATTATTTTTATTATTTCTTTCTACTCTGGTTACATTATAAGCAGGTCCTAGTTATGCTATCTAATGAATATTGTTTAATGTATATTATTTATAAATATGTAGTTCACTGGTTCTCAGCCCTGGCTGCACATTAGAATAACAAGGGAAACTTAAAAACACAGGCACCAGGGAGTAGGGCCCTCACCAGCTCAAAAAAATTAGGATATTTGGGACAGGGCTTGGGCATCCATGTTCTTTTAAAATCTCCCCGATGAGTCTAACACAACACAAGCATTGAGAACCATTGATTTAATGGAATAAGCATATATCATGTGTTGTAATCTGCACTTGTTGGAGAATTTTTTTCTCTTAATATTTTAGTGATTTGGAAATAGATGTGCTTTTGCAAGGAAATTGGATTTTCTTAGCAAGATTCTTGTAAAGAAGTTTCTTATCTTAGTTGAAACCTTTTAAGTGTACTTTTGAGAAGGTCTCTTCCAGCATCCTTATAATCTTGAAAGAAAAAAAAAATGCTTCTCAAAATATTGACACATTGCATTCCAGGAGTTTTGAGTCATGTGCAGGATGAAAAGAAACTCACTGAAATCCTCTTTAGATGTCTGCAAAATCTACCTTAAAGGATTTTTCGGTAATTATCCGTTTTCCCATTGTGAGTATGATACAGGAAACTTAGTTCATTCTGTTTACCTTTTCCTAGACTTGAAATTAGTCTGTGCCACTTTTTCAATATACGGTATTGGCCAGATATCTTAACTTCATTGAAACTCAGTTGTTTTACCCATACAATGGGCCTGTAGTACCTTACACAGTATGATTGAGATAGCAATGAGAACTCTGTAAATTATGAAGTGCTGTTCAGCAGTAAGCTAATTGAATCATACTATTATCCTGAGAGACCAAGTGATTATTCTTATTTTTTTTAATATTGAGAATAATGTGTCTGATACCTCAATATACATTGAAAAGTGTACATACCCATATATAAGCAACACTTGCCCCCTTCTTTGCCCTGCCCCCTGAAGAGCCAGGCAGCTTCTTCTTGTGAGGAGTTGGCAAGAGAGGTCTCAGGATGATTCCTAAGTTCTCAGTGAACCATCTCTAAATGTTTTCCACTCCCAGCTCCAGTGCAGGGGTTGAGCTCACCAATTATCCTGATTTTGTGTCTTGATTTTTCCTTTTTAATCAGGAATACAAACTGAAATTTGCTCTGATTTATAGGATATTTTGCATATGTTTTGTCTGAATATTGGAATTTGTCATAATCATAATATTTTAACATCTAATAACACTATTCTTGTGTGGGGAAAATGAGTCAAGTTTAAGCAATTTAATTTTGAGGAAATTGGGGATATATACTTTTCTTCCCAATTAATGATGATAATTATCAATGCTGTTTCTAACCAGTGTTTAAATCCTTTAACTGTAGAAATCGGAGGAATATCCAAAAATTTTAGAAGAAAAATGATGGTCAGTTAACTTACAAGTTAAATGTTTTGTGTAAAAAATCTTTATATCCTTTGTCAAATATGGCCTTCATACAGAAAAGTACACAAATCACAAGTGCAACTCAGTTAATTTTCACAAAGTGAGGCACACCCATGGAACTGGCACTCAGAGCCGGAAGGAGAAAATTAATAGAACCCCAAAGGTCCCCTTCATACTCCTTTCCAGCAATCACTCATCTAGCACAATAGATTCTTTTTGCCAGATTTTGAAACTTGTGTGTAAATTAAATCATACAGTTTGTACCTTTTTGGGAGGGGTGAGTATGTGGGCTTCTTGTACTCATTTATGCTGTATGTTACAGCAAGTTAATTCATTTTTATTGTTGTATAATATTCCATTGTTTGAATATACCACAATTTATTCATTCTTTGCTTGATGGATATTTTGGGTTTCCAGTTTTGACTATTATGAACCATAGTGCTATATTTATTTATTTATTTATTTTTGGCTGCTTTGGGTCTTTGTTGCCATGTGCAGGCTTTCTCTAGTTGCAGCAAGCGGGGGCTACTCTTCTTTGCGGTGTGTGGGCTTCTCACTGCGGTGGCTTCTCTTGTTGTGGAGCACATGCTTTAGGCATGCGGGCTTCAGTAGTTGTGGCACGCGGGCTCAGTAGTTTTGGCTCACGAGCTCTAGAACGCAGGCTCAGTAGTTGTGGCGCATGGGCTTAGTTGCTCCACAGCATGTGGGATCTTCCCAGACCAGGGCTTGAACCCGTGTCCCCTACATTGGCAGGCGGATTCTTAACCACTGCGCCACCAGGGAAGTCTCTGAACCATAGTGCTGTAGATGTCATATGTGTTATTTGCCACAATATGTGTATACTTCTTATAAGATATATGTACAAGGGCAATTTTTGAGCCATATATATTCAGCTTCAGTAGATTCTGCTGGTTTTTTCCAATGTGTACACTTCCATTAGCAAGGCTCCCTTGAGGTACTTCCTAATCACTGCTCCTTTCCTCTTCCCTAAAGGTCATTACTAGTCTGATCTCTAATAAAATAGATTAGCTTTGCTTGTTTTTAAACTCTATGTAATGGTATGATCAGTATTCTTTCGTATTTGGCTTTTCACTAATATTGTATTTGTTAGATATGTTTGTAAACATCTGCTAAGTGTTAACTTGCTATTATTGTTTCAGGTGTTTTAGAAAACAATTATGAGAGCTTACGTGTACTAAATGTTGAAAGAAATGGAAATATTATTTATACCT
Source organism: Monodon monoceros (assembly GCF_005190385.1). Taxonomy (NCBI): domain Eukaryota; kingdom Metazoa; phylum Chordata; class Mammalia; order Artiodactyla; family Monodontidae; genus Monodon; species Monodon monoceros. Next base: position 20,077,815 of record NW_021703776.1, on the reverse strand, counting down.
ATAAGGTATGCCTATATTCTTTTTTTAAATTGTGGTAAAATATACATAACATAAAATTTACCATTTTAACCATTTCTTTTTTTACAGAGTTTTATGCTGTATCTTATTGAGGGGTAGTGAGTAAGACCTGTTGGCATTTAATCTTTAACATATGACATTTTTTATTTTGTGAGATTGAATAGGGTAATTGAAATTCAGTCTTATGAAATATGTTCTCTTTTTTAAATAAAAAACTATACAGTGTCTGACACAGTGCTCAAATGTTTTGAATAGGTGAACAGTTTCATTTTCTACAGGAAAAATGCCAAGTAAGAGATGTTTAAACCTAATTAATGTTAAATTTTTATCTTTGAGAAAATATTAAATATTATTACTATACATCATCTTTTCAAACTTATATATGCTCAGACTTTTGAGGTATTAATATTTGACAGTGTGTTTTCAATATTAATTGTTCTAAGGAAAGAAAATTTAACTTTACAGATAACTTTACCGTAGTAGTGAAAAGTGGAAGAATGATAACAGTGGTCAGTTTGCTTTGCACAGTTGTATTACTGTACTTTTTTTCTTTTTGCCTAAAAAAAGTTATTTTAAGTTGTATCTATGAGGATGCTGCGTTAAAGGAGTTGTACGATTCAAAAAGTTTTACTTATAAGAATATCAGGGACTTGTTCTGGCCACTTTCAGTGACCATCATATATATTCTCTTACAGAAATAAATGGAAGTACAAAAAGATTCGCTCCTTCACCATGCTCAGTCCTAGGAGACAGGGTCCCCCAGACTCACTGAGCTGTACATTCTTATTGCCTTTCACTCTTTGATCCATATGACCAGCAGAAACAGGTTCAGTCCCTCTCTGACATGCACAGCAGTCTACCTTTAGAGTGCTTGTTGCTAATACTGGTTGAATTGTTGCAGGTTTCTTTTAAAACTAGTAACTTCCTAAACAATGACATTTAATAAACATCTCGTTAATTTTTTCTTTTCAGGATGATAAGGGAAATGTCTTCTTTGGATTGTATGATTACCAGACCAAACAAAACGAGGTAAAAATCACCATAGATTATAGTTACTTATTGGTTACTTTCCTGCTATTCAAGTTTTCCTTCTTTCTAGATACAACTTCTTATTTCATTTTATTTTCTAAAAATTTAGTTTATATTTCTTTGCTTCCTTCTCTTCTCCCTTTACCATTATCTTAAAAAAAAAAATGTGTAAGGAGTCCTGGAACAAAATGTCACCTGGTCTCTTAGTCCTTTGAGATTTAAGCCAAGTTGGCGCAAACCAACTATCCAATGTTCTGTAGGAATGTAGGAAGTCCAACGCCCTCCCCCGGATTTGTGTGCTCCCAGAAGCTTAGTATCTCATAATGACCTCTGGCTCTGACTTCTGGTTCTGCGTAACCTTCACTGTTCTTGCTTCTCATTACTTCTCAAAGATCCAGATTTAGAACCAGCCTCCTTTTCTTAATCTTTCCTCAAACCACTCACGTAAGACATTGGTTAACGTGACAGGCTTGTCTAATTCTTGAGGCAAATGGGAGGGAGTCACTTTGTGCCTACATAAAAACAATTTACCAGTATTGAGGGACTCAGAAGTCTATAAATGTACACTGGCACAGAAGGCGCTCCAAAACACATTATTACATGAAAAAAGCAAGTTGCCAGAATAATACATTGCATTTATGTTTAAAAAACTTGCAAGACAAATATATACGTGCATAAATATATATTAAAAACTCATTTTGAATGATCTGGAAGGCTACAGAGCAAATTACAAACATGTTTCCTTTGCAGAGGAAATTGGAATTGGGTGAATGTAATGGAGAACGTAGACTTTTTATTTGGTAGTGTTTGCATGTTTTAAACGCTGAGACTCTCCTTGTGCGTTATTTATTAATTAAAAGGATAAAACACTGAAAACTTAAGTGTATACGCTCATGACTCTTCTTACTTATAAATAAGAATCACTCAGTTAGAGCAGGAGTCAAAGAAAACCAAAATTTCTCACATGAATTCAGAGCCTTCTTATTAACTCAAAGTTCCCTTTTCCTGACTTTTCAACATTTTCTGTCAACTTCTGGCCACTGGATTCTAGTATGTTCTCAGTGGTTCTTTAGTCTGCAGGTACTAATTACCTTCGTAATAGTTCTGCAGTCACTGTTTCTCTTAGCCTGCTCTCTCCTGAAGTCTAAGGCTCTATCTTTCCTTATCCTCTAAGTGTATTTTAAGAGACTTTATTTAATATAACTGTGATTGGCTCCAGTTCCTCAATCTGCACCTCACATCCTCCTTCTGCATGACCATTTTAATTTTCTTTACTATTCCAGGAAATGGAATCTTGCAACAATCGAACAGCAAGAAAATAAAAATAAAGATTAAATAAAAAAGAAGACTGCTTTGCCAGTATTGTAAATATGGGAGTCCTTTAGGGGATGCACTTGTGACAGTCTGTTAGACATAGTTAATGATGTCATAGTCATGTAAATTGATTAGTTACTTGCCTCAATAATCATAATAGCTAACACTTGAGTACTTATTATGTGTGGCAGACATTGTAGTAAGTACTTTCACATGGATTATCTAACTCACCACTTCTAAGGATCTCCTGAGATAGGTTGTATTATGATTTCAGTTTTACTGATGGGAGGATAGAGAGGTTGAATAACTCATCTAAAGTCACACAGCTAGCAAGTGGCAGAGTTAGGATTTGAACCTGGATCTAGCTTGGCTCCAAGTTCTATGCTCTTAACCACTATACTATATTGTCTCATGGTTAAGTTTCAGTGCCAAAGATGGCCTACAATAGCAAACTTTTTTCTTAAAAAATAATCTGAAACTTCTCAGTATGGATAAACTGGTTCACTGGTGGTTCTTTAATAAAATGCTTTGCCGCAATGATACTTGCTAGAGAGCTGAATGGGAATTGCATTCATGAAATTGTTGTTTAACATGAAACTCCAAATTAAAAAATACTTCTGTTTTAATAGCATCTCTATACATTTGAGAAAGACTTGCAAGTTGTCAGTTGCTCAGTCAACAGGGAGAGAACTTTGTTGGGTAAGTTGAACTCTTTCATTGCTACAATTCAAGAACTAAACTACATTTTTTTAGTTTCAAAGTACTGAATTTTTGCAATATTTGATCATTTTATAACAATGGTTTTCTGGGAGAAGATGCACTTGGGAGATTAGATTTGAAATAAAGAATCTGTAGAGTCTATCTACAAAAAAGAATACTTTGTATTTCACCTTAATCATCCACTGACAGCTTTGAGCCCTCACTTATTTTGGGTATAAAATGGTAAACTGTTAAAGCCGCTGTGTGGATCATTTGCTAATGGATTATTTTTTTCTTTTTCCATTAGCTGCAAGTTTAGTTCAAGCTGCTAAAGAGGGAAGAAGGAATGAGCTTCAACCAGGTAATGAAATTACAGTTTTTAGTACTTATTGAGAGATGAAGATTTATTGAACTACTGTCAAATTGTAAGCATTTTTACAAATAGCTTTATCTCAGAATAAAAAGGCAAAGGTCATGTCAAGCATGAAAAAGAGGTTTCTTTACATTTTTTCCAAGTAAACAAGAAAGTACAGAAAATAATATAACAGTGAATAACAAATATTAAAAAGGCAATTAGCATCTGTAGACTGAACATGGAGAACACACTAGAAACCCTACAGGCAGAAGCTGGTACAAAAGGTTGGGAAGACGTTAGTATTGCTTGGAGAATGCCATTTTATCCTGATATCTGGTGAACTTCTAACCAGCACATATTGCATTATGAATAGTCCACGAATTCTAAATAAAAATCAGTTCTACTCATTTGCCGAGGCCCACTTCATAGTTGATTACTTATATGATTCCCACCCTCACTTCCTTTTAACATTTTTTATCATCCATCTGTTCAGAACTCAACAAATATGGAGTGCCTGCAGTGGGTCAGGCTCAATGCACAGCGCTGGGGATACAATGGATGCAAGAGAGGAGTGGCGATTGCCCACACGGCGAGCTATAGGGTCTAGTGGTAGGCGGGGTGCCCCATGAGGTATGTGTCCCATCTCCAAAGTTGGACAATAAGCCTAGTGGGACCAGCTTTTCAATTTATCAAGAGAAGTATGGACTATTATGTAAAATTTTAATTTTTAAATGTTGGCCCAGATATATTTTTTAAAATAAACAAACTTATTTATTTATTTATTTATGGCTGCGTTAGGTCTTTGTTGCTATGCATGGGCTTTCTGTAGTTGCAGTGAGCGGGGGCTACTCTTTGTTGCGGTGCATGGGCTTCTCACTGAGGTGGCTTTTCGTTGCGGAGCACGGGCTCTAGCCTTGTGGGCACCAGAGCGCAGGCTCAGTAGTTGTGGCACACGGGCTTAGTTGCTCTGTGGCATGTGGGATCTTCCCGGACCAGGGCTCGAACGCGTGTTCCTTGCATTGGCAGGTGGATTGTTAACCACTGTGCCACCAGGGAAGTACCAGCCCAGATATTAAAAAAAAAATTCTCTTCAGGCAATGATAACCACCTGTGGCTGGATCCAGCCTGTGGACTACCATTTTTCAACCTCTGCTCAGGTAGATCGCATGTCAGTCTCTTTCTATTTCTATCCTGCAGTGCTTTCCATCTCTTCTGTTTGTTTGGCACTTAAGCTCCTTCTTTTGTTAGCAGAGTTCCCACTCGGATGTATTTTCCTGCAGTTATGTGTGATGGAAAACCCTTTATAAATACTTTCCAGTGAGGCTTATGAGGCAGTCCTGGGCTCCCGCAGAGCCAGCTTATAGTGTCAAGGGAACCAGAGCTGAGTCTGGATGGGACCTTCTCAGGGACCTCAGCAGAACAGTTTATGAGAGATGGTGGCGGGCAGAAGGCTTTCCCTGAAATCTCATCATTGTTTTACTCATCCTAACCTTCCTTCCTGCCATGTTATACTGAGAACCTCTGCAGTCCTCTTCCCTCTTCTGTGTCATGTCCTCCTCTGTTTTTTTTTTGTTTTGTTTTTTTTTTTTTGGCTGTGTTGGGTCTTCGTTGTTGCATGCGGGCTTTCTCTAGTTGTGGCGAGCAGGGGCTACTATTCGTTGTAGGGCGCGGGCTTCTCATTGCAGTGGCTTGTCTTTGTTGCGGAGCCCGGGCTCTAGGCTCACAGCCTTCAGTAGTTGTGGCTCTCGGGCTCTAGAGCGCAGGCTCAGTAGTTGTGGCGCACGGGCTCGGTTGCTCCGTGGCACGTGGGATCTTCCCAGACCAGGGCTCGGACCCGTGTCCCTTGCATTGGCAGGCGGATTCTTAACCACTGTGTCACCAGAGAAGTACCTCATGTCCTCCTCTTAGCATCCTCTGCTCCTCTTAGAATTAGGGGCAATGCTTAATTCAGAGATGATGGAAATGGACTAGCTGAAGCAAGATAGGTTCTAAAACATTGGTGTTCTGACTCCTAAAACAAGGGAATGGATGTGAGCCTGATCTCCTGGGCTAATAGCTGCTTGTGTTCATCCCAATTATGAGGCTAGGCATCTGTACAGAACCTTGGATTAGGTCCCTGTGCCTCCCAGTTCTTTTTGAAACCTTATTCCTTTGAGCCTTAGAAATTCCTTACTATGTTGGTAAACCCAGTAGAAACTATAATCTTTACATGATATTTACCATCTATGCCTAATCGTCATGCAGAAGAGTGGCGATTATGTATATCATAGAATGTACTTTCAGGCCAACTTTATTGTAAGTTTGATTTGATTACAACATTAAATCCTATTCAGGTAATGTTACTAAGCTTTGAAAATTTGATGTACCTCTCGTGAAATTATCTGATCACATCTTTTAAAATAGTAGAATGAATAGTGTTAATTTTTGTATTGGAAACCCCATACTTTATCTTAGCTCACCTTTTATACCAGCCACTACACTGAGAACCAGCTCTGCCCAAATGCAATTTGACAGGCAGTGCCTCACCTCAGCTGCTCTACCTACTTCTCGCTTTTTGCCCAGAGCCCTTGGGAAAATCTGCTTACCAGCTGCATGTGTACCACCTAGAAGTATGTTTAGAAAGGATTTCCAGTAGGATAAGCCATGACTAATCAGGGGACAAGGAGCTGAAGGATGAACACTCCCCCTTTCCAGCCCTCTAGTGGATGATTCTGAGGTGCACTCCATGCAACGTGGTCAGTCAACTGACAGTGCCCGTACCCTGCATACTCTTCTTCCCTGTTTCACTCTCCCCACTCCCTCGTGCCAGCAGCTCGTGGCTAAAGTGATCCTTCCCCTGAGATGACTTCTTGTTTTAGTTTGGGTTTCCCCCGTAAGTAGAGTCTGAGGCAAGTATTTGAGCCCAGTTAGTTTATTTGAGGGATGATCCTAGGAAACACTATTAAAGGAGAGTTTAAACAGAGATCTGAAAGGAGGGAGCAAGCATGCGCCACAGGGAAGCACATTTCTGGCAGAACGAACAGCCAGCGCAAAGGCCCTGAGGCCAGAGTACTTGGTAGACTCACTGTTCAAGGATAGTGAGGTCAATGAGGCTGGAGTGGCATGAACAGCGGCAGAGTGGTGGGAACTGAGGCCAGCGGGAAATGAGGGTAAGGTGCAGACAGATCATGGAGACACTTACGAGGCCTTTTGTTCAGTTAAGATTTCAGAAATCATGTGACCAGAAAGACCTATAGGATCTATTGTAATGATTTGTCCTTTGAACAAATATTTTGCAAATGTTTTGCCTTTTGCAAAGACTTATTTTATCTGTCCCTGAATAACCTGATAAGCCATTTGATTATAAAATGTAGTTTGCCTCAAGGTATTAACACTCTGTTGCTTATAATGAGATTTTCCCATTGCAAATGAGACAAACTGTAACATCTCTCATATGAGCAAGATAGGGTTCCTTGGTCTACATACTTTACAGTAAGGTTTTTGTCAACAGTGCTTCTCTTATTGGCTGAGGCCGTGGCAGACTTAATGTTTTATTTAGAAAATGGCCTTCCATAGGGGCCAGGCTTAGGTGCCCCTTTCACTCTCCCTGGTGGAGTTATGTTTGCCCCAAGGTACAGCAGGTGCTTTGATTTCAGAGCTCTAATAACCAGAGCTTCTTCACAACCAGATTCTACTGGACTCTTCCAACCTTGTTACCGTTTCACAACATGTACCTTCACCTGCATCAGACCAGGTTCTTTCTTTTGCTCACTCTTCATCCTCCCAATGCCTTGCCTATTCCTGTGCTTTAAAAAGATTTTTTTTAAATTCACTTTAAACAAAACAAAACAAAAATGTTCATCCATTTCTCCCCACCCCTTCTCTACCCCCACCTCCTGCAACCACCAGTCCGTTCTCTGTCCTTATAAGCTTGGTTTTGGTTTTGGTTTTGGTTTGGTTTGGTTTTTTTGATTCCACATATAAGAGAGATTATACGGTATTTGTCTTTTATTAAAGTTGACTTACAATGTTCTGTTAGTTTCTGGTATACAGCAAAGTGATTCAGTTATACATAATATGTATTTTTTCAGATTCTTTTCCTTTATACAAGGTTATTACAAGGTATTGAATATAGTTCCCTGTGCTGTACACTAAGACCTTGTTGTTTATCTATTTTATATGTAGTAGCATGTATCTGTTAATCCCAAATTCCTAATTTATCCCTCCCCAACTCCTTCCCCTCTGGTAACCGTAAGTTTGTTTTCTGTCTGTGAGTCTGTTTCTTTTCTGTAAATAAGTTCATTTGTATCATTTTTTTAGATTTCACATATAAGTGATATCATATGTTTGTCTTTCTCTGTCTGACTTACTTCACTTAATACGATAATCTCTGGGTCCAACCATGTTGCTGCAAATGGCGTGATTTCGTTCTTTGTTTGACTTACTTCACTTAGCATAGTACCCTTGAGGTCCATCCATGTTGTCCCTTTTTTTTTTTTTTTTTTTTGCGATATGCGGGCCTCTCACTGTTGTGGCCTCTCCTGTTGCGGAGCACAGGCTCCGGACGCACAGGCTCAGCGGCCATGGCTCACGGGCCCAGCCGCTTCGCGGCATGTGGGATCTTCCCGGACCGGGGCACGAACCCGTGTCCCCTGCATCGGCAGGCAGACTCTCAACCACTGCACCACCAGGGAAGCCCCATGTTGTCCCTTTTGATCCTGCTGCTCTCCTTCCCGTGCCTGGACCTATCTGGCCCTTCAGTGATGCCCTCCCAGTTTCCATTGATAACTGGATTCTCTGAATTCTTGAGACAACTTTAAGTACTTCATGGAATCAGCACATTTTATGGATGAAAATGATTGTAGAAATGATCTGATTCTGTAGTTTTCCACTCTATTTTGTAAAAAAGCACTGGGAATTCCCTGACGGTCCAGTGGTTAGGACTTGGTGCTTTCACTGCCAGGGCCTGGGTTCAGTCCCTGGGCAGGGAACTGAGATCCCGCAGGCCACACATTGGTGCGGCCAAAAACAACAACAAAAGCCCCCAAAGCACTAAGGCCTAGGAAAGCTTCATGATGTGCTGAAAAGTATATATTAGGTTAGTGGCAGATTTTAAACTAGAACCGATGTCTCTAGAATCCTAATCCAGAGTACTAGCTGTTACACTATGGAATCACATGGTATGTTATTGAGAGACATTCTTGTTTGCACAATTACTCTTATCGTTAAACTACTTTTATTAGTTAAGTATCTGGGCTGCCCCAAAGAAGCAAAAAATTAGTGTAGGAAGATGGTTTTTGACCTTGATAATCCTCCCATTTTAAAGGCTAGTGAATTTAGCTGATAACTGGTTATCTCATCTGGGAACAGATTCACTGACAGAAAGGCCAAGTAGAAAAGTGATTCCTTATTTTTCCAATGAGAAGATTCCCTTGCCTGCCCCCCAGAAACCTTTTTTCCCCCAAAAGCTTTTAGGGCAAGAGATGAAACAGTCAAATATCAGCTTCTACTATTTACTATGTTAAACTAGTTATATACACTTAAAACAACATAATAAGGAAAATTACTTTTTTTCTCATTCTCACAGAACATTTTTATTCTATTTTTTTCCACAAGTATCTTTGACACCAATCTCTCTCTTAGAGCCATTTTTTGAGTCATCAAGCAGATTCCCAAAGTACCTCACCTTTACCTTGTCCCAGTTATTAGAAATATAGCCCCTTTGAATTGTGAATGATCGTGTCACTGGATTTTTATTCTAAGCTACAAGTACCCGTCAGCCAAGCAATATGTGTTTTTCATTTGTTCTGTCATCGTGTATTTGTGATCCCGCATAATAACTCACTCACTGCTTTGCTTTTTTAGTAATCTCTAAAAAGGTGTGTTTACAGAGATATCCAGTCCTCAAAATTGTGAGGCAATATCCCAGAAATTGTTTTATATTCTTTACCTTTTTTTTTTTCCTTTTTCTTAACATAAAGCAGTGCTGTTAGGTTACTTTCTTAAATAGTGAAAATAGTGAAAACTGGTACTGATTCAATTCCAGGCTGCTGCACCATCCCCAGATTGTAAATTATTATTCAAAATAAAGTCACCAATTCAGAAAGAGAAAAACAAATATCTCATACTAACGCATATATGTGGAATGTAGAAAAGTGGTACAGGTGAACCGGTTTGCAAGGCAGAAATAGAGACGCAGATGTAGAGAACAAACGTATGGGCACCAAGCGGGGGTGGGGTGGTGAGATGAACCGGGAGAGTGCCATTGACATATATACATGAATATGTATAAAATAGATAACTAATAAGAACCTGTTGTATAAAAATAAATAAAATAAAATTCAAATCAAAAGTAAATGACAATGTGTTGGCTTTCACCAGACTTAAAAATAAAGTTTTATGCATGTGAAAAATAAATAAATAAATAAAGTCACCAAGAAAGCACCTGAGAATATTAGTCGTTATAAGGACTCAAATATAAGGCAACTCCTTTTCTGAGAAGGGAACGTTTGGCCTAAATTTGGATATCCCCATTCTAGCCTGTGTCCAACACTTCCTCCTAATTGCTATGTTTTATGACATTAGCTCAGATGTGGCACTGAGGAAATAAGTGAGTCTTTATGCATGCAACTCTGCAAGCCTTCCCGAGGGAGGCCAAGCCCCTGTCCTAATTGCTGTCAACCGTAACACATTCATGCATCAGAAATATCTTTATATTTTCCTACGCAAACAATATTTGCCACTGTGCTGCAGAATTGCAGTGACACTGAACTGAGTTGTATTTGTTTAGACTTAGAAGCTGAGAGGGCCAGTGAAGTGATAGTAAAATGGCTGAGGAATGGGTAGGAACTTGTTCCTCATTCCGTGTACATTGACTTCTCCTTTATGATATATATATATTTTTAATTAATTTAATTTAATTTTTATTTTTAGCTGTTTTAAGTCTTCGTTGCTGTGCGTGGGCTTTCTCTAGTTGCGGCAAACGAGCTTCTCAGTGCGGTGGCTTCTCTTGTGGAGCACGGGCTCTAGGCGTGCGGGCTTCAGTAGTTGTGGCATGTGGGCTCAGTAGTTGTGGCTTGCGGGCTCTAGAGCACAGGCTCAGTAGTTGTGGCGCACGGGCTTAGTTGCTCCGCGGCATGTGGGATCTTCCCAGACCAGGGCTCGAACCCGTGTCCCCTGCATTGGCAGGCGATTCTTAACCACTGCACCACCAGGGGAGTCCAATGATGTTTTCTTTAAGTTTTAAGAAGTCTCAAAGTTTGGGTTTTAAGAAGTCTCAAAGTCAATTTTAAGACAAATACTTTTGTTTGTGGAGTAGCTAATACAGTAAGTAATACATTTTACATTTCCAAAGTTCAGACCTATGTGGAGGAGATAATTTGTGATATTCTGGACTTTGCTACTAAAAGCGTCCTTTACATTATAGGTTCAAGGTGCTTAACTTTGTTGGTCGAGATCCACCCCATTAACAATGTGAAGGTTCTAAAAGCAGTGGATAGCTATATTTGGGTACAGGTAAGTGAGCATATCTTTATCATTTATCTCATTAATCAAAAAGCATGAAACCTATAGGCAGTGGTGTTACAAAGTGCTTTCACACACATTATCACATTTTCCTCAAAGCAATCCAGTGAATGAGTATGGCTGGAATTAACAGCTCTTCCTTTGCAAACATGAAAATCAAAACTCAAACCTAGCTCTCTGTCTCTATTATATCATGGTTTGTCTAATAGTACTATAATGTTTTTACATGATAAAATATAGAATATCAAAACACATTTAAAGGAAGTTTAAAAATGGTTTATCTAATGTATTCATAGAGTTGACAGATTAAATGCCTATGATTAAATGATATAATTAATCCCTGAATTTATCAACTCTATGAATCGATGCAGAAGCACTGTGCGTATAACACAAGTAGACTAGATATAGTCAATTTTCATTACTTGCACATAGAATTTGCAAATTCTACTACCCACTAAAATTTATTTGTTACCCCAAAATCAATACTCATGGTGCTTTCACAGTCATTTGCAGACATGGGCAAAGCAGTGAAAAAATTTTCACCTGATGCACATGTTCCCAGATGAGGTAGAACAAGGTGACACTGCCTTCTTGATTCATTTCTCAGACTGCAAACAAAGGTTGTTTTCACAGTCAACGTAGTGCCATGTTTTTCACACTCTTTGGCTTTTCTTGGTGATTTCGCTGTTTAAAATGTCCCCCAAGTGTCTTGCTGAAGTGCTGTCTCATGCTCCTAAGTGCAAGAAGGCTGCGCTATTCTTTTCAGAGAACACGTGTGTTAATTAGATAAACTTCATTTAGACATTAGCTTATAGTACTGTTGACTGAGTTCAATGCTAGGGAATCAACAGCATATATGAAATAAAGTGTCTTTTAAATAGGAACACACATTAGACAAAGTTTTGTTTTAATTTGCTGACAAAAATGTTTTAACTAGAGGCTCACACGTTCCTATCCCTGTATTTCCCTTGGGAGCAGTGGTTCAGTTTTCAGTGTTTTTGGTGACTTTATGGAACATAACTGCCACAGAGAACAAGAATCAACTATCCATATTCATGCAGGGTTGATGCACAATTGCCTTGTATAGCCTCTCCCTCCCCCCACCCACTCCCAGCCTCTGGCTGTGGGTCTCCCTCTTGCAGTGTGTGTTGGGAGAGGGGATTGTCTCTCATGTGCCCAGTCGTCCACTGTCAGCCAGTCCTTACAGTGGTGCATTTCGCCACCACTCCTGGCTTCTCTGTGGGCCGCTGCTCCCTGCCAGACAGGGCCTGGTGTGGAGCTCCTAAGCTGCGTTCCCTCCCCCAGGAAGCCACCCTGTTTACGCTGTCATCAGTGCAGGGCTGACTGTGGGACACTTCCCTTTCCTGGCCTGTTACTTTGGTTTCCTTAGCATTTTTATCCAGGGCTGTGTACGCAGTGGAGATATTATTGAAGGATGAGGGCAACTAAAAGGTAATTAGAGTATAGGAAGGAAAAAGTTTTTACAAGTATGTGGTTGCACTACATTGTGAATATATTAAAAATTACTGAATTGTATACTTAATAGTGAAAATTGTGAATAGTGAATGTTGTGTTACGTGCATTTTATCTTAATTTAAAAAAATTAAAAGTACAGGATGCATGATGTCATCTGTAGGCCAAAAGCAAAGTCCCCACCCACATGAAGTAGACCCACACTAATCTTGTGGGCCCATCTCAGTTCCTAGCCCTGCTCCCTGCTCCTCAGGCTTAGGCCTCTGGAGAGAGAAACTCCTCCAAACCTCCATCCATGGCAAATCCCCACCTTCTTCCTCTCTCCCTTCTGCTCTCCTTTAGAGAAACGCTGTTCACTGTCCATGGAGTTTGGTCCTGCCCTGCGATCTCTCTCCTTTTTCTTACCAGAACATCCGTGATGATTTCCAGTAGTACATTTCCCTAAGTCTACATGTGCAGCTTTGACCCCCTTCATGGAGGAACTTCAGCAAGACAGTAGTGAGTGGGGTCTGGATCCCAATCTGGGATCCTTGGAGAGTTCCCCACCAGCATGATTGCATCTTCCAGATAGTTCCATTGGGTAATTACACATTCGTCTACATGCCTGTAGTACATACCTTCCATCGACGAATATTAATAATCAGAGTCTAGCTCGATATTTACAAGATAAATATTTTTCTAATATGATCTAATCTATATAGATTCCTACTCACAATGCAGACAAAACAAAACAAAACCCCACAAGATGTTGCACACTTTTGTAGAGCTCTGTCTGAACCCTGTCTATGTATATTCTCACTTCTAGGCCTTGCTTCAGGGTTGCCTCAAATTAGAAAGAAAAACAACCACCACCTGAATGGAACTTTTAAAATTACATTTTCACTGATTGCCTCACAGAGACCAGGCAAAGGTTTAGAACTGGTCAGCACCTTAGTCCAGGTCACAGTGCTAAGGCAGCAGGGCCTGGCCGCCTCTGTAGACCCAGAGGAGGCCAAATCTGTAGTTTCTCCTTATTTTGAGGCACTGAGTGTTTGCTTTTCCATTATCTATGTGGTGTCACTCATCATTGCTTCTCCTCAACCCCAGTACACAAAGTATCTTTTTTTTTTAAGATTTTTTTTTTTGATGTGGACCATTTTTAAAGTCTTTATTGAATTTGTTACAATATTGCTTCTGTTTTATGTTTTGGTTTTTTGGCCAAGAGGCATGTGGGATCTTAGCTCCCTGGCCAGGGATTTAACCCACACCCCCTGCATTGAAAGGCAAAGTCTTAACCACTGGACTGCCAGAGAAGTCCCCAAAGTATCCTTTTTGATGTGCACAATTTCACAAATCAGCAGATAATAAGGTCTATATTATTCTCGTAGCTGAATTCTGTATTCCTGTCTATTTTACGGTTTTGAGTTTTTTGCTGTGAAGAATGGTATATAGTTAAAGTTTTGTTTTTCTGAAAGGGAAACTTGACTCTAAGCAATTTTAAAAGTTGACCAGTTCTAGGGACTTCCCTGGTGGTCCAGTGGTTAAGGCTCCACCCTTCCACTGCAGGGGGCAGAGGTTCGATCCGTGGTCCGGGAACTAAGATCCCGCATGGTGCAGCCAAAAAATTAAAAATAAATAAATTAATTAATATTTTAAAAAGTTGACAAGTTCTATTTCTAATTTGTCATTATGAAAAGTTAGGACACCAGATAATATATTTTGTCAAAATTTTTCCTACTCTTTAGAGAAGCTGCAGGCTTTAAAACAGGGACATGAAAAGTTATGTTCTTTCAGTATGCTTTAAAGTTTGGAGGGAAAACCCAAAATTCGCCAGTGGATCTTATCTAGTAAGCTGTCTTTCATGTTGCAAAATGAAAGTGCTGATTTATAGTTACCCTTTTGATGATGAAAGAATTAAGTCACTGGAGTTATCCCATGGCCAGTTTTCCCTAATTATCACAGCTGACAGTGTCAGGCCTTGTGTTTCTGGCTGCCTGCTTTGTCCTGTGGGCTGACAAATAAGGGTGGGCACAGAGGAGGAGGCGTCGGGGGGATCAAGCCTTTTCTTCCCAGTGGCAGTCGTTCATGTGCTTTGAGGTAAATCCTCCACCAGTTGCCACACTGTGATTCACTGTCCTTTCCTGGAAAGTCCCTGGTTCTATTTTGCTTTTTCTCTTGGATGTGGGACTTTGGAAGTTGTCACAGAGACAACTCTGTGGCTCTCAAATTAAATACTAGGGTTAGCTGCACAACAAATTATATCGGTCACTCTGTTTTGGTGCGTGTGAAACAGAACTTTCTGTACAAGTGTTACTTACATTGTTTCTGATTGGCTTCAGAATCCCATATTCCAAATAGGAAGCACCATCCCTAGAAATGGCTTACACTTTAGCCTGTCTAAATGAATTGTGTTGGACCTGTGATCAATCCCCTGCTGGAAAACTGAGCTCCTGAAAGCGTTCCCTTTTCTTCCTTGCTTCCATCTGTAATGTGTGTGTGTGAATGTGATTCGCCTAAACTGTTCTGTGGTTCCCAGTCCCTTCTATGGTCTGTGGTAGTACAGTGATCAAACACAACTTTTGAAATAATTGTGTAAGCAAGGTAGTTGCTTATGATTTTGATTAATTTCCTTTTTACAGTTCCTCTACCCACAGGTTGAAAGTCACCCTCTACCAGAGAATCATCTGCTACTGACTTCAGAAGAGAAATGTAAGGGTGTCCCGAGGACTTCATGAACGGTGCATCTCCCAGTGAAGCGTAGGAAGGGCGTGATGAATCTTCTAGCTGTCCACTCGCCAGTGCTGAGGGTCCACTGACCTTTGATGTCCATTGGAGACCTAGGACTCCTGTGGAAGGGCTTTCCTTCTGTTTCTACTTGTTGTTCTCTTAGGCTCTGCCTCCGTATATGATGGGCTCCTGCATATATGGATTTCCAGTTTGGGCATGTGGTAGAATATTTGTAGAACAGTTGTGCAGGTCATTTTTGCCTTCTTTAGTCCATCCTTCTTTAAGATGTCTGTCACAGTGGATAACCATGATTTAAGGAGAGAGGCTTGGATGCACAGAGGGAAAGGCATTAGAAGCTAGAAGAATTCCATGGCAGAACTCGAGGACGCTTAGTAACTTGGTCAAATTCAGATAGAGGCAGATAAGATTGGGACATCCTTTAATGATGATTTTAAGTCGGGGGAAGGGTGGAGAAAGGACAAAATTCACTGGTGTATCTTATCTAGTAAGCTGTCTTTCATGTTATAAGGTGAAAGTGCTGATTTATAATTAGAAGGACAAGTCTGAGGGGTTAGGATTGTGTTCACTTCCTATACTCTTGCCCAATAATCTGTCTCACATTTCTGTAAGAAGAGCCAGCAGAAGGTACATATGGCTGAATCTAAATCACTTACTGAGAAAAATAGACCATCTGCACGTCAATAAAGTGTTCAGAGTTCTGTTAATGACCCCTATAAAAATACCTCCCCCTAATATCTGGCATAATGAGTTTTCTATCTGATGTTTTCATATAAAGAGGTATTGGGTATTTGGAAACTGAAGATAAACCCTGCCAAATGAGCCCTTATTAGCCCTATGTGTAAGACTGATGGTATACGGGAGGGAAATACTTGTTAAGGGAACCCAGGGGAGCAGAAGAGTTAAATGCTTCATGTATGTTGATACTGAGGAGCAGAGTAAATGCTGGACTTGAAACAGACTTAAAGGGAGGGTGGAGAGAGGTAGGTTTTGTTTTGAGCCTTGTGAGATTGCCATCTGTGATAATACTGTTTTTCAGCCAGTCGTTTAATCTGCTTTGCTTTTATAAAAAAATATTCACAACTGTTAGGTGAAAAAAAGTACTCATTTTTCATGAAAGTTAAACTATTGTTTCTTTTTTAAAAGATATTGAACAACTTCATATCCAAGTTACCCAAGAAGATGGAAATAGAGTGGTAAATATTTGAAATTCCTTTCGCTTTAGAGTTTTTTTCCCATAAGGAGTGGCATTTCTAGACTATTAAAGATGGATTGTTATAGAAACATACTACTTTATTTGGTGTCTTTCCAATTATAGACTTGCTGTTGTAACATGTGAAATAATACAAGATACATGAAGGAGTTATCTCCTTTCTATCTACCTCACCCCCCATTCTCAGTCTCCTGACATAACTAATGACAGCCTTGTGTGACCTTTTCCATGCCTTGTACCTTGTTCAAGGTTAGGTGTACAGATACTGCGATTCAGTTGCTTTTACCAAGATAGAATCATAATATAAATATTAATTTGCTGCTTTTGTTTTTGCTTTTTACTTAATATATCAGGGGTATCCGTATAGGTTTCTAAATAGAGAGAGAACTTTTTTCTCTAATTTTTATACATATATACACATACATACACATAATAAATGGGATCATAGGATATATGCTAAGGTTCTATATAGTTCAGTTTTCTTTTCTTTTTTGCTTGTTTTCTACTTCTCCCTTGCCTTTTCACCTCTAACTTTTGTTCACAACCTGGTGTGTATCCTTTCACACTTTTCTCCATACCTATATGTCTCCCATCTCCACCCCTGACACACCCAGGGATTTGTTTATTATTCACTCATTCAACTTTGTGGAATTACCTACAAGCACCCTAGAGCAGCTCAGTTCATTGTCTTTAGAAGTACAAATAGTCCCTGGCATGGATGTGCACAGTTTTGTCACCGTTCTCCCATGGATGGATATTCACTTGATTGCCTTTTTTCCCCCTTTTATTTGTTTGCATTACAAATTGTCTCAAATGTTTTTAGCTTTACATGTTTGGTACACGTGTTTCTTTGGGTTAAATCCTCAGGGATGGATAAGTGGGTTGACAGTTATATGCATTTAATAAACTTCAACAGATTTTGCCAGATTGCTTTCCAAAAAACTTGTAACACTTCGGTTTTGCAAGCAAAGTATGAAAGTACCCTTTCCCTCTATCCACACCAGTAATCGATGTATTTGCCTTTTTAAAAATCCAGTTTGATGCGTTTAAGTAGATATCATTATTATTCGAGGTTGTGTTTCCCTTAATATTGATGAGGTTGAGCATCTGCTCTGCTTATTGGCTATGTGAATTTGTTTTTCTGGGAATTGCTTAGTTATATCCTTGTCTATTTTTTCCTGGGTTGCCTTTTTCTTGACAGTTTGTGTGAGACCTTAATATATTATTGATATTAAAATGATTTCCTTCAATATTTAAATAGTCTGCATCTACATAGTCTTTCTCTGATTTTAATTTTAAATTATGTGAACAAAATTGAAATGGGAGATGGCATTTTTTAATTATGTATCTATGATTGAAAGCGTCAAATCAAGAGGCCTGGCTGGAAAATGACCAGAAAGTATGTGGCTGGAGCTCTGGGCCACTAGTGGCTGAGTGGATGGCAGGGCAAAGACAAGGCCAGTTGTCAGAAAAGGGTCAGGCCAGAGAGGAAAGGCCAAGGTGCAGAATCCCAAAGCCAGCAATGAGAATTTAGAGGAGAGAGTTAAATAAACACGTTGGGGTCAGGAAGTGGAAATGGACACAGACAGAGGACTGGCTGGTTAGAAGAGGGGTTGGGAGCCATGAGAGACACTGCAGAGAGAGTGAGGCCAGGAGGCACCTGTCAGAAGCCCAGGAAGGATTCTCCTGGCCAAGCAATACAGTCTCAGCACTCCCTCATCCACATGTGCCCTTCTGTGAGGCACTTCTGCCCTCCTTCTTTTTTTTTTTTTTTTTTTTTGCGGTACGCAGGCCTCTCACTGTTGTGGCCTCTCCCGTTGCGGAGTGCAGGCTCAGCGGCCATGGCTCATGGGCCCAGCCGCTCCGTGGCATGTGGGATCCTCTCGGACCGGGGCACGAACCCGCGTCCCCTGCATCGGCAGGCGGGCTCTCAACCACTGTGCCACCAGGGAAGCCCCCTGCCCTCATTCTTAAAGGCTTAAATGACAGCTTCATAAAGCCATGTGCGGGTCTGCATAATCATCACAACATCCCTACACATTAAAGGTGGTATTATAATTATCCCCATGTTTACAGGGAACACGACAACCTAGACTCACAGAGGTGAGGAAACTCTAGAGAGGGACAGAACTGCTATGTGAACCTGGTTGCCATGTTCCGATGATCATGTTCTTGCTAGTGTAGGCCTTTATATGAGAGTTCCCAAATCTACCCTAACCTAAACGATTTCAGAAAAATGGAAACAAGATGGGTTCCCCAAAGTTAAGAGTCAGATAGGTGCTGTACTCTTGGATCTTTTTCCAGCAAATTTGATGGAACTAGGCAAACAAGAAATAGAGGTGTATGATTCTGCATGCCCTGTCCTCCCCTGAGTTCCTAGTTAGCCTCACTGGAGAAATCCCATTTAGGATTAGAGAGGTTGAAGTATGACTATGGACCATTCTGATGTTCTCTTTTTTCCTTATTTCTTCTACATCAACTTGTCTTCATTATTTACTCATCTGTCCCAATATAGATCACCTTTGCTTGATGAGCAGTTTTGAGGAAAGTGAGTTCTAAATTCCTTGTATTACACTTATCATTTCCTTGGCAATTTACCCTTGCATACCCTATTTCATTTTCCTTCTTTTGAGAAGTATTCCTTGAGTACTTCTACATGCTAGAAACAATCAAGCCATTGAGAATGTAAAGGTGTTGTAGAAGAGTGCATACTCATTGGGGTAGACTTATAACATTAATTAAAATGTAATTGTAATAGAAGCATGCCAAAGCACCATAAGAGTACAGAGATGGGGAGCTTTGCCTTCATCTTGGGAGGTGAGGGAAGGATTTCTACAGGAGGTCAGTGCCTAAGTTGGGTCTTGAAGGATGAATAGCTAAGTATTGCTGAGAGATGGGCAGTATCATCATGCTCATTGTGGAAGACATAAAGGTAAGAAGCATGACCAAAGACACATGAAGAGTTTATGGCAGATCTAGGATCATTGCCCAGAACCCTCCTCTCCCAGGCCTGAGTTTTCCCTTGGCCTAACAGTCTCTACCTTTGGTGGTAAAGCCCTCCAGACTGCAGATACCTGAGTGGGTTATGTCCAGAACAGGAAGCTCTGAATCTTGTGTTAGCACAGCTGTTGGTTTGTGGTAGGTGTGGCCTTGCCTTCAGCAGCCCCAGCCTGTCTGCCAAACTAAGAATAAAAATAAGATAGTTTATTGCAGAGTGTTTGTGAGGAGCAAGTAATGAAATGATGCCTTAAATCTTTTTTGGAAAGACTTTCCATGTGTATGTATTGGCAGTAGGGGCTACTAAAAATAAACTGTGGAAGTATTTACATGTATTATAAAGATAGAATAAGCAAAATAATTATGAAACCCAGATATGTTCTCCTTTAAAATAGTTATTTATTTCTAAAATCTCTTTGCCTCCTTAGGTAATTAAAAATTCTGGCCATCTCCCAAGACAGAGAGTAGCCGAAGATTTTGTTTGGGCTCAGTGGGATATGTCAGAGCAGAGATTATACTACATTGATCTGAAGGTAAAAACTAGACCACTGGCCCTCCTTTTTGTGGGAGTAGTTTAATTTTGACATTATCGTTATTTTAATTTATTAATTACTTCATTTTCATTGATGGGGCAGTCGACAAAAGTTGATGAAAAATAATGGAGAGGTTTTCATTACTGCTTGATTTTTGGCTGCTTCCTTTTTTCTCTCTCTTTTTTTTTTTTCCCGGTACGCGGGCCTCTCACTGTTGTGGCCTCTCCTGTCGCGGAGCACAGGCTCCGGACGCACAGGCTCAGCGGCCATGGCTTACGGGCCTAGCCACTCTGCGGCATGTGTGATCCTCCCAGACCGGGGAACGAACCCATGTCCCCTCCATCAGCAGGCGGACTCTCAACCACTGCGCCACCAGGGAAGCCCTCTCTCTCTTTAAACTAGTGTTTCTGTTGATTTTTTGTTAATTTGTCACTTACTCTGTTTTCTTTTTTAGAAATCAAGGAGTGTCTTAAAATGCATCCAGTTTTATGCTGATGAGCACTTTAGCTTAATGGTAAGTCCAGAAAATGATTGGGCTAAGGAAATTTTACAACCTATTGCCCCTTTTAAAGAGAGCTATTATCATAAACAGCATTTTAACATTCTTGGTCTTGTTCTTTAGTCACTTGTATGAGCAAGTAAAATAGTTCTTGCCATCTCAAGACTTCAATTCTGTAACAAATGCAATTAATATAGATTATTAGAAGAGCACACACAGTAAATTTCTGCTAACTGAATGCCTCATATTAAAGAAAAATGGGTAAGAGTATCAGTGGGAGGTAGTACGCGTGGTTAATAGTAGATAGCTTTATGTGATTATGCATCATTTGATCCAAAAGAACATGTGATGGTGGATTGAGTATAAGGTAGAAAGTCAATGAGAGGGTAGAGTTCAATCAGTACAAATCTAGAACCACTCCTGGAAAAGCTGTTTGGAGTGCCAGCCTTGTAGTGAGGAGTCGCAAATATCTTTATCTGTGATGGACAGAACATTATTATTCTTCTTGACCAGGGTTAATATTGGTGTCTAATACAGATTGATATCATACCATTACAAGAATTTCATTTGCTCCTTCTACCCCCTTTTTTGGACTCACTCATTCTCTTTCTAAAGACACCCAGTCCTTCCCTCCTTACGTGATCATCTGTGTCTTGTAAAAGTCTACTCCTTCCAATTGGCTTATTATAAAACCCATTTATGGTAGTCAAATCTGAAGCAAAGTTTGCCTTTTGAGAAATAAATACACATCAAGCTTGTGATGTATGTAAACTCCAGAATGTTCCCAGTGGACTTTCTGTCTGTGGATTTGGGGGATATCCTCTGAAGATAATGCTGGTTAAAGGAGCTCTTCATCATTAGGCAAGCACAGTGTTGTCAGGTTTGCACTGGTTTCCAGAACTATCATCACTTAACTAATGTCATTTTTCACTTTGTTTTCTCCTGATTTTTTGACAGTTTGAAGCACCCTTGGATGTATCATTAAGTGATTCAGGATTCAAGTAAGTTACTCATAGATTACTATTAATTTTTATAGACACTTGTGGGCAGAATGATTATATAATATTTATACCTAATCTATGGTATGCAGATAAAAGGATAGTTTGATATTCTGTGTGTGTGTGTGTGTGGGTGTCATCTTTTCTGTTTCTGTTCTCTATAGGGAATATAAACAATGTTATCAAGCATGAACACAGGGCTTTTCCATGGAAAGGCAATCATATTGATTTTTCTTAGTCATCTGTTTCTGTAGGGTGTCTCCATTTATTTTGATCTATGGAAGTGCTGTTCTCCCTGTGATTCAATAAAAGCATTCGATGAGTCAGAGAGAGAGCTACGTTTAGAATCAAACATCAAAACCCTTTTCTTGTTGCCATCAAAGAGGATATTGCAGGTCAATCCACTTATAGCTCAGCTGAGTCTATTGCTTTACTTTTTTTCCTGTTTTTCTTTTTATACAAAAGGTGAGGTTTTTTTCCCCCAGATTATTTTACATGTAGTAAAAACATGAGACACTGTTGAAAAAATAGACACAAGGCCATAACTGCACAGAAGAAATGAAAGTCTTCTTGAATTAATGGTAATCTCAAACTGTTACATATTTCACTACCTTTATTTCATCATATATGAATATTCATTTCTGTCCATTGTGAAACATAATGTCGGCATTACTCTAAAATCAAAAAAATCTATAAAAATGTAAGTTGAAAGGAATATATATATTTTTCTCTATTGCCAGGCCATGCCATTTATGTAACATGTATTTTTAAAAGTTACTGTTTTATAGTTTTTTGTTTTTTTTAAACAAAAGACATATTATCTACTGGAATTTCTCGAGGACATGCCTCTACTTCTGTGGGTAAATTATAGTGGTTACATCCTTTATGAGGGAACTTATTTGTAAATGCATTTATGTTCTTAGACTTGTCAACTTTGGATATGATGATCTTCAAGACCAAGAGAAATTATCCAAACACCCAACCTTGTGTGTTTTTACCAACCATACAGGTAGAACTGGGTTGTATTTATCAATTTACTTAATTATACTTGAGTTCCATACATTTAGCCATTGTTTAGCTATATTGATCTTGAAAGTAAAATATAATAGGGCCACACTCCTACATAAGTGATTATATGGATATTTACGTACCAAATTACCTTCTCCACTGTAATTTTATACATTTTCTGTCTGTATAAAAGAAGCCACAGTCAGATTATTGTTCTAATAGTTTTTGTATTATTGTTCTAATAGAGGGGATAGATTCATATTTAATCAAGCTACATTTTCTCACCTGCTCCATTTTTAACAAATGGCATACGATGATTGGGATGCTTTTTGTGTCAGGCTTACTGATGTTTGGGTTCTAAACCTATGTGCTTAGCTGCTTTAAGACCCATGCTATAACCTGAGCTGACAATCAGAGCTTCACATAAAGTTGTTAGTGTACAATATTCCATCTCTTAACACCTGTTTATTGTAGATAGAGAAAACAGAGAGGGAAAAAAAATGCCTGAAAATGAGAGGAGAGGAGTATGGTTACAGTCAATGAATCTGGTGGAAAAACTGCTCATTAACCGTAATAATCATCTAAATAATCAACTCTAATAACTAAATCTCATAGCCATCTTTAACATCCCAACTTGAGTGGACAGTTACCACTTAAGTAACGCTTAGACTAAAATTGCTTTCCTTTAAAGCCAAATTATGTGGTATTCATTGAGCTGACAGTTATGGAGCACTTACTGTGTGCTGGGTATTGGGGGTACAGTGGTGAGCAAAACTGACCTAAACCTTTTTTAGTAGAGTGTTACTATTCAGTATGGATGTTAGACGTTAAATAAGTGCACACGTAGTATTTGAATAGAGTCGTGGTACATTTTATGAATGAGAACTACAGGAAGCCATGAGAACATATAACAGATGTTTAATGGAAGCTACTAATACCTTCAAATATGTTCTAGTCCAGCCAGTACATTTCATTTTACAGAATGAAAACTGAAAATTGCTTCCTTTCCCACCTCACTCCTTCAAAATCCATCCTATAGTTTTTCTGTCCATCCAGGATCTCCCTCAGCCTTGTAAGTCCCTCTATAAACCAGTCTTGGGGAGTTTAGGGCAGGAAATGATATTTCCTTTGAGACTTGAAGGTTGTATATGAACTAAGAACAGGGTGACTGAAGTAGAGTGAGCAAGAGGGAGAGTATTGCGAGAGAGCGTTGAAGGGGTGGGCAGGGGCCAGGTTGTATAGGGCCTTGCAGACCATGGAAGGGCTTTAGGTTTTATCTTAAGGGTCATAAGGTCATTAAAGTTTTTTTTTTTTTCTTAAGACGACCTTTTATTTTGAGAATGCTCAATTGTACAGAAAAGTTCAATAATATAATGAACATCCATGTACCTTTTACTTAAATGATCATATCATTCACAATGCTTTATCATTCTCCTCTTAAATAGATAGCATTTTTTTCTTTTTGACTAAATCATTAAAGTAAGTTGCAACCACCATGATACTTTACCACTAAATAATTCAGCATGTATCTCCTTAGGTTAAGGATACTCTTACATAATCTCATTTCCATTATCACTGAAAGAAATTAGCTACGTTAATCAGTAAACTATTTCATATTCAAATTTCCATAATTGTTTTTAAAAAGTCCTTTTCACGTGTATGTATATATGTGTATGCATATACACGAATAGATACGTGTACGCATATAACTTTTAAAAGATCCATGCGTTACATTTGGTTGTTTTGTCTCTGCAGTGTCGTAATGTAGACCGATTTCCACCTCCTATCTTCTGTCCCTCTTTTTCTCTTTTCACAACATTGACATTTTGAAGAGTCCAGGCTATTTGCCTTGTGGAATATCTCACATTCTGGATTTGTCTAATTGTTTCTTTGTGGAAGTATTTAACTTCTTTCTCTTTCCTTTACATTTTCTGTAAGTTGGAAGTTAGGCCTAAAGGCATTGTTAGACATAGGTTAAACATTTTTGGTAAGAATATTTCATAGGTGATGTTGTGAACTTTATTTGCACCAGATCAGGAAACGTATAATGTAAGGACGTCCTACTGTTAGTGACGCTAAGTTTGGTTATTTGGTTAAGTGGTAAACACTGCCTGTCTCCCTTGTAAAGGTACATTTCACCCTCTGCGTTAGTAATCTGTGAGGTGATACTTTGGCATTAAATTACTATCCTATTCCCCAACAACTTTTCATCTGGTGGTTTTAGGGTCCATTGACAGTCCTTCACTGAAGTGTTCTAAGTGGTTAGTGACATGATTAGATATGTATTTTGAAAAGATCACTGTGGCTGCTGTGTGAAGAATAGTTCAGAGGGCACAAGAGAAAAAGTGGGGAGATGAGCAGTTAGGATAAGGTGTAGTCATATATTTGAGATGAGGCTTGATCTGGGATGGGCAGTAGAGGTAGAGAGAACTAGGTGGGTTTGTGATGAATTTTGGAGATGGAACTGAGGAGACCCGCTATGAACTAGATGAAGAGGAATGGTTCTCAGGTTTCTGGCACAAGCAAATGGGTCAACAGTGGTGCCATTTACTGAGGTACACTGGTTTTGGTGGGGCTTAGGAAGGGAGATTGTGAGTTTTGTTTTGGACATGTTAACTAAGAGACCTGGAGCTTAGAAGGGGAGTTGGGACTGGAGATGAATAAGTGTGGAAGTTGTTAGACCATAGCTGGCATTTGAAGCTGTGGGAAGGGTAAAGGGTCAAAAGGGAAGAGGTTTAGGAATTAGATCTGGGAGCAAAAATATATAAAAGTTAGGTGGAACATCCAAAGAAAAAGGAAAAAGTATGGGGAGAGAAGAGGAAAACCAAGTGAGGTGTTATAGCAGCCAAGAGCAGAGGGAGTTTCATAAAAGAGAGTGACTGTTAGTAGGTGGTGAGAGGTGGAGTCCATTGGGTATAGCTGCATGGAGGTTACTGTGAGTAGTTTGTGCTGGGTGATTGAGGTGAAATCTTGATTGTGAATGGTTAAGTGTCATGGGGGGAGTTGAAAAATTATAGCAGCGTGTGCAGGCATGAGAGAGGCAGCAGCTGAAAGGGAAAGTGGGATTTAGGGAATATCATTTTTTGAGACAGTAGTGACTCTAGTATGTTTGAATGCTTATGGGATATTTAGTGGAAAAGAAAAGATGACAATACACAGCAGAGAGGAATGACCAGTAGAACAAATTTGCTTAGAAAGTGGGATGTAATGGGATCCAGAGCTCATGTGGTGGGACCAGGCTAGTACTTGACTACCTTGTACTTGACTTTAAATCTGTTGGATATAAATAATCATTTTAGGCTTTTATTCTATGAAGCTTTTATTCCTTCTTAGTTTGTTCCCATAGGAATTTCTCATGAACAGTAGCAGCTTATAAACATGCTATCTATGACATATCTTAAGAAATAAAAGGTTAATCCGGCACGAGATGTGAAAGAGTGTTTTTTCCTTTCTCAGCAACATCTAGGAGAATAGCAAATGAGCCTTGCTTTTCGCAGTCAGCTTTGAAATAGAAAAAATAAACCTGTTTCAAATGGGATGCTTCCAGATTTACAATGAAATAAACCAGAGAAGCACCCTTTTGCTTTTCAACTAAGAAGTTGTCAGTTCATGTATTTCCCAAATTACTTTTCAGAAATAACTTTTTAACCTTCGTTGTTAAAACAAACAAATACCTACTTCAGCAAAGTAGGAATGGAGAAGAGAGCAAATAGTCTAATCCCTATATGGCTCCCTTTATAATAGGGAGCTTAATTTTCCACTGGTGTGAAGAACAGAAAACATGGTTCATGAAAAAAAATATAGGTAGACTCAGAGCTTTTTACAAACTCAACTTATTTCAACTATTTACATTAATGCTGATGCTGTAATAACATTGGATGTTCAGTTGTCACATATTGGTCATTGGGAGCTACTTTGTCCTTTCAGCATTACTTTTTACATTCTTGAAAGCATCTTTGTCCTGAATTTTCCTACCCTAAGAAATGATATCTGCTACCTTCCAGGGAGTTAGAGGTTAAAATCTGGAGGCTGCTCATGAGAATTGGTGATAGGCAAAAGTGCTCTGCCAATGTCAGGACACTTATGTATTAAGATTATGAGTTTGTATAGATTTTTCTAATAAATTTTTTACAAATCAGGGACCTCCTAAAGAATTGAAGGAAAGAAAATACACTCCCTATCCAATAGTCAACCCTGAAGCTGTACTTAGAGTTCTCCTGTGTGTTCTAACTCCATGGTGGCTGTAATTCTTTCTTGTGCACCACCTACTGGGAGGTAGTGAGGGGTGAAAAGTGTAACTTCTCCTTCCTGTACATATAATTGCAAGAGTTGCCCTTCACAAGTTCCCAGAATTAGGTCTGTGTTTTAGCATTTTATAGAGCCTTTTACAATGAGATAATTTCCCTTGGAAAACTTTGTCCATAATAGCTTTCATTGTCCAAATGGTTTCCCCCAGGCTAGCCAATTTTGAGATGTTATCTTCATCATTGATGAATATTCATTACACATCTCTGGATACGCCATTAAAAGCTTGCTTTGTTTTTTCAAACTCTGACTTCCCCCAACTTGTAAATAGCGGCAAAATTATTCTGAAATAATAATAATAAAGCAGCTAACCTTTATGACCAGCTATAACTTCTTTGCCAGAGCTTTATACATATTACCTCATTTAACACTCACATTAGAACCATACGAAGGAGGTTCTATGTTTTCCTTATTTACAACTGAGGAAACTGAGGCTTAGAGAATTTAATTAATATGACTCAGGCAAATTTAAAAAATACTGATGCCTGAATCTCACCCCAGAGATTCTGATTTAGTTGATCTCAGGTGGAGCCTAGGCATCTGTGGGCCCAGGTAATTTTAATGTACTTTCAGAGTTGAGAACCAGTGCTCCAGAGCTATGCTGTCCAAGAGGGTAGCCACTAGCCACATGTGGCTATTTAAATTTAAGTTATTAAAATTAAATAAAATGTAAAAGAAGTTCCTCAGTCACATTAGCCATCCTTTAAGTGCTCAGTAGCCACATGTGGCTAGTGGCTACCGTATTGGACAGCACAGATATAGAACATTTCAAAGAAAATTCTAGAGATGGGACAGCTTTGCAGAGCCTGTGCACAGCCCATTTCCCCTTGTTGTGTCTTTTTTCCCCCCTTTGGGATTGGGAGAGGGGACTAAGCCACAACGTAACTATTTGGAGATATTTGCTTATGAGATCTGAATATGGCTCTTGGTGTATGTAATTAGGTTAGTTTATTCTACATCTCACTTTAACTTTCTTCAAAACAAGAAAAATGATAACCTCAATTCTCTAAAGGATGGTGTGCAGAGGATTTTGCTAGAATGGAGGTTATGATCTTCCTTATATTTTTGACATTTCACGTTCATTCCTCAGGGTAGTTTCCTAAAAGAAGAATTACTGGGTCAACAGGTGTGAATATATTTAATCCTCGGCAAAACTGTTTTTCGGAGAGGTTGTACTAGTTCACTCTTTCATTACTATTATTTGAGAATGTTCTTCCTACTGCTCCATTGACAGAATTGATTATCATTTTTAAAACTTCACTAATTTGAAAGGAAAAATGTGGTGGCTTGTTTTAATTCTTGTTTCTTTATTACTAGAGAGGATGAAGTTTTAACTCTGTTTGCTAAAAATGCCTGTGATCATAGAATGTAAAAGAACAGGATAAACCAGTAGGGTTTTTGCTGGTAGTATGTTTACTGTATAAAAGTAGTCAAAGTGGTACAGAGGACTTTTGTATCTCTTATAATTACTATTTTTGTATCTGCTTTAGTATAGCATTATTTTATTCTTAAAGAGTCTGCTGTAATTTTAAAGAAAAGGTATTATCATTGTGTGGTCATTAAGCATAACAGTAATTTTAAATCTAACAGAATTGTTACTTTTTTATCTGATAAAGTTATTCTTTTTTGCTGTTTTCTGTTGAAAATATTGCAATGAAATGAATTTCTAACAATATATGGCAGTCTTAAAAGTCATTAAAAGAGTCACAAAGGATAAATATTATAACGAAATGCTTAAACATGTCCTTAAATAGTCTTCTTAGGGAAAATGGGCCTTTTTTTTCCTACCATGATTTTTGATAAAGGAACTCTAATGGACTATGGTAGAGGAAATATTGCAATTCACTGAGTAGAATAATGATTGACTTCACACAGCTAGTTAATATTCGCTCTGGGACTAGAACCCAGGTTTCCAGGCTCCTTGTCAAGTTCCTTTCCACCCTGGAAATCTCCTATTTCAGGTGATCACATAAATGCTAGCATTAGAATAGAAGTATCAGTTTAAGCATAATGCCCTCATTTGTAGGTCATTGATGGACTTACCTAGTCTGTCCAGGTGGCAACAGCTGCTAGAGGTGATGGACAGTTTTACACATTGAAACAGGTGGAAAGGCTGAGGTTGTTCTGGAGTGGTGGGCCGAGTGAGTGTGGTCAGGGCTCATCTGGAAAGGCCACTCTATGCCAGGATCTCTCCTCAGTGACCCAAATATGGATGGGGACAGGCACACACACCACACTTGCTCTTGTTGCCCCAGTTTGCTTTCCATTCTAGATAAAGAAGAACTCTGGAAACTTTCTGTAAATAGGAGACACATTTTTGATAAACTGAGGTCCATAGCTATTAGCAATGGCTGGAAAGCAAGCTAAAAAAGGGCACAGGGGAGTATATGTATGTAAGGAGAATCTCGCGAAGCTTTATAAACTTCTCTAGGTTCCTGTGATTTCATATACAGAAGTCCCTCTCTCTCCATTTTCCTAGCCTTCAGTAACCTACCACAGTAAATTGCTTATAGTGTGTGCTGAGTAATTGTTGAATTGAAATTTCTTAGCAACTTGTTAATAGTCCATTTCTAGAATTTGGGAATAATCTATGAGGTAAATTGAGGCAGAACATCTAAAGGAATAGCAGTAAGGTTAAGTGGCTTAGGAAACTTTCTATTTGTCTACGATTCTTTTAAGTTTTACTAAATACCTTCTTCCTTCTAGGAAGTTTGTGTGTATGTTACTGCCCGAACTTTGACTCTTGGGAGCAAATCACGTATTCAGTGCTTTACTTTCATAAAGGTACTTTTCATTTATTTTTTTACTTTTACATAGTCATTTTTTCCAAATAGCAGCAAAGTAGCTAGACTTTAAAGTCTTATTACCTTGTAACAAATTCAATCAGTACATTGTATATCTGTATACCTATATAATACATATTTCCTGAAGAAATTCATGAATGATGAATATTAAGTGAGCTCATTATTTTTATATTACATTTAAAATAATATTTTGTAATACATTTTTTTCTTGACCTGTGTCTTTTTTCTAAGCCTGTAGACCAATGCTAAGGGATGTATTTGCCCAAAGTGTGTGTGTTTGATTTTTTATTATTACTAACTGAAAGGTACCAATAGATTTAACTTACAAAGGTACATAGGGTTTTAGTTAAAAGCTTCCATGGTCTCGGTCCTTAACAGGTCTTAGACCTAAGATACATTTATTTCATTTCATACATCTGTGGCCCAAGAAATTGATATGCCAACAGTCAGCCTTGGGGACAGGAGTAAAGTGCCCAAACTTTTCTAGCTCTGTAGTTGGTCACAGAGTGCCCTTTAATAGTTTTAGCCTGAACCATACTAAAGAGTATTTATTTCGCTTGTTTAGTTCCTTAAAATTAGTATTTATATAGTACATACTGTGGGTAGAGTTAAAATTGCTTAAAAGTAGAATTTTCAAAATAAAAAAAAAATTTATGCCAGGTCACACCAGAGTTTATTCTGCAGGAGTGCCTAATAGTACCTTCAGAAGTTAGAGATTAAAGTAAGAGTTGAATAACTTAATAACGAAGAAAGTAAAAGTAAATTCCGAAGACCTATATCTATGCTTTAATAGTACAAGTCTGATATTTGTGGAACGTTTTCATACATTTTTCTAATGATTAATCTAATGATTAAAGCCAGAAAATAAAACTTTTCTGAAAGTTTTATTAAGAGCTAATAACCAGGATTAAGAGTTAGAGGAGTGGAGAGTGAAGCCCTTAGTAGATAGTCTAACACCCTTTCTGAGTCACAGTGAGATTCCTAAGTGATTCAGAGAAGTCTCTGAGGGCCTTAATGACTGCAAGAGTGTGGCAGTGAACCTTGAGGCACGAGGGCCAATGAGCCACCTGGTCTCCACCTCTTGGATCCTTAAGTAGATTTCTTCAGGTCCTTCTATCCCAGCACAACCCACCTTTTAAGGTCTAAGTTTATACATAAGCCCAGAACAACTACTGGCTTGTGACTGCACTCAGGTGATCCACCTTCAATGCTGATTTTTGGAGAATGATAGGGAACCAGGAGCTCTAGGGCTCCAAAGACACTTGCTTTGTCAGTTTCACAGTTACTAAATGTGGAGAGTATGACATGGAGTCACTGCCTTGGGTGGAATTCCAGCTCTTTGTTTCTTAACATCCTTTCTCTGGCTTCATGTTCTCTCTCCACAGGGCACGGCAAGACCTTCACTGCTACTCTTGGGCATGTTGACTCACGTGTGACAAAGGGCATTACTTTTCTCAGCCTTGGTGAGTGAGAGGCACAGGCGTCTCTCTGCTCTGTCTCTTCTTCCGGTACATGTTATGCCTCATTTTCCTCATGCCTCTTTGGGACTCAGGTTGTGATGACTATGACTGACCTTTTTGAAGCCAGATAAGGGAAGGTTTCCTCTGGAACGCACCCCCCCCAAAAAAAAAAATCAGCCTTTTGGCAGGGGGGCGAGGCAATGCATCTCCTTTCTTAGGGAACCTGGGCTGTGGGCTTTCTTATGTTTTTAGTAGGAATCCTAAAATGCCATTTGTTAGTATAAAGATGATGACAGTGAGCGAGAGGTTTCCTAAAAGCCTATGAGAAATAATACGTGATGTTGTCCCTTGATTCTAGAGAGACAAAGGCCCTTGAGAAATTGTCTGTTCCCTGTTGGTAATTGCTAGAAGCTTCTGAGTCCCATAAATTATTTATGGATCAGCTTGATTGAGTTGTTTTTCATTGAGTAAGTATGGTAAAGGGAACTTGAGTATTTGGCTTAAACATAGTGAGTCTGTAATGAAGAAAATAAAGAAGGGGATTATTGTACCTCCCTACTGAAAGCTGCTGTTCCATGCCAGTTGGGGTGAGGGACACAAACCGGTTAGCACAAGACTAAACAGAACTGTTGTTTGCTTGCATATGGGATATGGCACAATATTTTAAAAAGAAAAGCTTTAGCTTTCAGGTTTAGAGCAGATGGATTCTTGAATATTTTCTTCTTTCCCTGTTTCCCAGCCCATCTACCATCATGACAAAGGTTTAGGAAGGTGTTATGTGAAGGAACTGGGCAAAGTGAGAACCAAAGTGATAAAGACCATAAAAATATTTTTTTTTGGGTCTTTTTTAATCAAAGTATAATTGATGTCCAATATTATATTAATTTTAGGTTTACAAATAGTGATTCAATATTTTTATAGATTATACTCCATTTAAAGTTATTACAAGACAATGGCTCTATTTCCCTGGGCTGTACATTCTTATACATAGTAGCTTGTACCTCTTAATCTCCTACCCCTATCTTGCCCCCCCATTCCCTCTCTTCACTGGTAACCACGCGTTTGTTCCCTATATCTGTAAGTCTGCTTTTGTTTTGTTATACATATTTATTTTTTAGATTCCACATGTAAGTGATAACATAGCGTATTTGTCTTTCTCTGTCTGACTTATTTCACTGAGCATAATACTCTCTAGGTCCATCCACACTGTTGCAAAAAAAAAAGATTTTTATTTTGAATGATACTATTGATGAGGAGAGATATCTTATGCTAAGTGGGCCAGTATGTGCCAGTTTTTAATATGAGCTCTGAACCTCTGGGAAGTTGCTTTAGAGAGGCCTGCTTCTACTGCTTCCTGTGGTAAGAAGGATAAATATAAGGTTTCCTGGGTCTGAGACTTGATTCTTATCAGAAATCCTTTATCAGCATCCCATCTCGAGAGTGATGTGGGAAACTCTCCACTAAAAAAACTTAGCCTTTTGTGAGGTCAAAGGTATCCTTCCTCTTCTTACCCCTGGGATTGACTCTTGAAAAGGGCAGGCATGATTTAATCTCTGGTCTTCAGAGCGTGGAGAGGGCAAAAATACTAGAGCTTTGTAAAAATAGGCTATCTCACATTAAGCCATCTTTCCTTCTTTAAACAGATTTTAATATATAGGCACAAAATTGTACCCAAGATTAGAACTATTCTAGAGGTAATTTTTATGACAACAGTATTGCTTTTTGAGTGATGTCTTTTTTGCAATTTATTGCATGGAATTTCCCTGAATTGTCACCCTCTTAAAAGGGGCTTAAATTGATTGAAATATTAAAGAATAGAGTTTTGGAGGAAGTTTTCCATGAACCCCAAACACCTGTATATAAGAAAGATATGTTTATACATTAAAAAACTATCATTTTAAAAATTAATACTATATTCTAAGTGTTTTACTTGTTATCTTGATCCTTACAACAATTCTTCTTGGTGACGTTATCCGCATTTTACAGATAATGAAACTGAGTCTCAGAAAGCCTGTGATGTGTGCCCAAGCTTCTTCTAGTGTCTCTTATCAGGGGCACTATATTAGTTTATTGCTGCAATAAGAAATCACCACACATTTAGCCCCTAGATAAATAACACATTGTCTTATGGTGCTGGAGGTGAGAATTCTGCAAGGAGTGAGTCCTGAGGTGTCAAGGTGGGGGCAGAAATGGTTCCTTCTGGAGATTCCAGGGAAGAATTCATTCTTTGCCTCCTCCAGCACATAGAGGCTAGCATTTTTTGGCTTGTGACCACATCACTCCAGTCTCTTGCATCATCATGTGGTCTTCTCTTCTGTAGTCATGCTCCCTGTTCCTCCCTCTTATAAAACCATTTGTGATTACATTGGGTCCACCTGGATAATCCAGGATCCCCCCCCACCTCAAGATCCTTAATCACATCTACAAAGTCCCTTTTATTACTTAAGGTGACATATTCATAGGCTCTGGGGATTACCATGTGGACACCTTTGGGAGCCATCATTCAGCCTACCACAGGTACTATTGACATTTTTGGTGAGAAAGTAACTTTTGGGTGGGAGGGTCCTGCACATTGAGGGATTTAACCTCCTTGGAGCCCACTTGCTCATCAAATGGCAGTAGGAATCTCCCTTCTACCTGAAAAATTGTGACAACTCAGAACACCCTCATGTATTTCCAAATGCCCCCTCTCCCAGGGACATAGTACCACCCTAATTAACTGGCTAAGCTGTAGGGCTAGGAGTTAATCTAGGTCATTTGATGCCTTTCCACTGTGCCCTACTATATCGTTATTTGTGTTTTTCTACTTATGCATTACCATAATGGTAACATTATTGCAACCACTTGTGCTAACTACTTTAACATCACTGAATCCACAGTGACTGAAAGGACACTTATAAGTCAGCTGGTTAGTTTTACATCCTCTTTCCTTTCCCTTCCACAGAATGCCTTCTGTGTACATTATTAGCATGTATTTCTTTGCTTCTTAGGGGAAAAAGAGTCTAGCTGGCTCACTTATAATCTAAATGTTTCATCTATATGAAATTCACTACTGTTGTATGAGTTTCTTTGTTTTTCTAAGATCCTAGAAAAATTATTGGCAAGGGCTACTTCTACCTTGCCCCCTTCTCCAGAAACCTATTTTTTATACCTTGCCTCAATCTGTATACAAATATTCTTTGTACAGAAATATCTAGTGCAGGGACTGTGAAGATGTGCATTCTAGGCAGCTTGCTATGCATGGAAACATATTAGTACTTCACAAAGTGTCAGAATGCCTGCAGAGACTGTTTTGATGAGTATCAATTTAAAGCTTCTTTAGAGAAAATGACAACGATGATGAGCAGTGGGCAGACATAGGAAACTAAATTGTAGAGCTTCCCCCACATGGCAGAAATTATGCAGGAAATTCCCATGATAAGCTATTTCCAGCCTGTCAGATTAAGGAATAATTCATGTTGCTGGATATTTTTTATTCTAACTTGTTCTCAGAGCTCATTTAGATTCCTATAAAGCCACAGTTCTCTTAGAAACAAAACTACAGATATAAATGAAGATAACCATGGCTAAATGTCTGAAGAAAATGAGATATTGCTAGGAAGATGGACCGTACTGACATCAGACAGCTTCTTATTACATTGGTCAAAACCTTTGTGTTTTAAGAGGTTCAAAGAAAAATAGGGATACCGTAAAGTTGTTGGCTTTATCTGTACCTATACAGCTCTTGCCACGTGGAACTGACTTAAATCTTTCTCTCCCACAGACTATTATGTAGCTGTTTACTTGCCTGGTCATTTCTTTCATCTACTTAACATTCAACATCCAGACCTGATCTGCCACAGTCTGTTTCTGACAGGTATGGCTGTAGTTTTCCCCCTCATGAACAGGGTACATTTGGGTTCATTTTAACATTAATATTTATGTTTGGGGCAGAGGGGCTTCTTTTATTTGCTGATCTACTTTTTTTTTGGCCAGGAAACAGTGAAGTGATTGATATGCTACCTCATAGTCCTTTACAGTCACTGTCAGGATCCCTGGTCCTGGATTGGGGTTCTGGAAAGCTCTATAGGGCGCTCCTCAATCAGTCATATTTATTGGAGTTCCTGTGGAACACCCGGCTGGACTGCGAGAAGCTGGCCTTGTTGCACTGTGTGCTCTCATGTGGCCGAGACCCACGGCGACTGGAAGCCAAGGTGGGAATATAGCTTAAGTTTAAAAAGTGGCAAATGGACAACACGTGTACATTTAGTAGCTGAAATGAACAGAAGTTATTTTTATTTGGTAACAATTGAGGTTTACGGTCTCCGTCGTGACTTGAACATATTCTTCGTTTGTGCTCCTTTTTTATGGACACAGACCTCAGACTGGGAGGGCGTGTCTGTTCTTTTCACTCTTCTCTTTTCCATATTGTGAGTAAATGTTAGGAAGTGCTAACAAGGAAGTGCTCGGTAAATAGTTTCTCAAATATCTACTTTTTCTCCTGGTTTGTATTTGGTGTATATCATGAAAAGGACTAAAATCTGGTGGTAAATAAAATCTATTTATGACATTTTAAATAGAGATAGCTCACATTTATATTTCACATTATAGTTTATGAAGCACTTTCATACATCTTATCATTTAATATTACAGCTATTCTGTGAAGTTGAAGAAACCCCCCATTAGACTTGATTGGGACCAATGGGTGGTTGGTCGATTGAAAAAAGATGGCCTAAATATTTTCTTTTAACCTAAAATATATAAATGTACATTTATTCCTGTATCTTTTGATGTAGATTACAGCCCTTTCTTTGTGTATCAGCTAATTAGAGTTCAAAATCGTTTTTCTTTCATAAAACCACTAAGTAATGTCTTGACTTTCTTTATCTGTACCTGTATGGCTCTTCCAGTTACTTTCTTTTTCTTTTCATTTTATTCCCTAAGGAGGTCAATAGTTTAAAAATCCTCCTTTAAATAGTGTGTATATCAGGCAAGTTTTTCTTTTATAGTTGTCTCACACCTAGTTTTTTAATAAGTGTTTTAGAGACATGCCTTGGAGTCTTTCCCAAGCTTTCAACTTTTATTGAGCCGCCAGCATTCTTTTTGTATCCATATTTCACTTGTCTATGGTAATATTTTATTAACTTAACTAATTGTGAAAATAAGCACAACTAGCTTGATGAGTAGGTTTGGAAATAAGAACAATTAGTGGCAGGATCAGAAATGCAAGAGTGCCCTATGGCTAGGCAAGCCTCATACCATCAATTCTAAGGTCGGGAACAAGGGGGTTTCGTTCCTGCAGCAGGTGAGGATGGTTATAGAGGTTGATTGAGAGAACTGTTGATATAACAGGGATTATACCTTCCTTGATAGCATAGCCATGCTCACAATGATTAAATGGTGTAACTGAGCTGAAATTCAAACACAGGTCTGCTGCCTTCAAGCTCAGTGGTTGAGTTTGGTTTTCTCCTGTATCCATAGCTCTTCACACTGCGACTTTGCTGTAATATGTCCTACTCTAGCAAAAACGAACATTGGATTCAAGAAGGCTTATTTGGATCCCAGTCAAGGGCATTTATTAAAATGATGCATGAAAAGGAACTCATTTATATTTTACCCACACAACCTTACGTTATGTATCTCAGAGATTGTGTAGAAGTGAATGTGTTCTTAGGCAATTCTAAAAGAGATATAACATTTTAAACTATTCATATATATTTTGTACTTCTTTGGTGGTGGGGGCAGGGTGCAGATTTAAATACCAATAGATTTGTCTTCTTACTTCTTAAAGATTATTCAGTGGATTTCTGAGAACATCTCTGCCTGCCATTCATTTGACCTCGTTCAGGAATTTATAATTGGTAGGTGTTGCTGATGGTGCATATTAAGTTGAACCCTTGACCCTTTTGCTTAAGGGAAAGCAGTAAATTGATAATGCCTCAATCTGTCAAAATGCTGTTTAGGAGTGTTTTTTCATTTTTTTAAAACTCTGTTGTAGTCAGCACCTAATTAAATTTCGTTCTCTTGTGGTTTTGTAAGAAGCTGTGGCTGTTCAGAGACTGATGACATATAAGATATGATCTTGATTCTATAACCTTATTAGTGATTTATTTTAAGCGTTGTGTTGGCTGGTTCTGTGTGAAGTGGTTATAACGTCATTTGGATAGATGTAAGTGCCAAATAATTTTTAAAAAATTATTCTCAGTGTAAAAAGTAGAACCTGAACATTTTAATCAGCGGATAGAACCATGATTAGCCTTTTGCAGATGAAGGATAAGGCAATGAAAACTTTTGTGGGTTGGCTTGTTTGGGTGCATTACAACGTCTGCTGCCTTATTCTTCATATTAAAACGTCTTTTTTCCCCACCAAAACTTACTCAGCTTCTTCATATTGGAGCATCTATCCAGAGACAAGTAACATGGATAAACTCTTGCCATACTCCTCACTGCTCACTTGGGATACAGTAAGTTAACACTTTATATTCTTTCTGTAATTAAAATTGATTCACTGCTGTGGGTCAGTTGTAGGACGTTCCTGTCACAGTAGCCAAGGTTGTGATTTCATTTCTGTTTTGATGCATAAGGATCTGAATTGGAGTTTTCTGGCAGAAAAATAATAGTGAGTCCTTGCTGTTGGCCAGTTTTATTTACATAAAACAGTAGAACCGAAGGAGAAGGCACAGCATACGTGTTACTCTTCCTACTACCAAGCAGAATGAAGCCTCTATCATCTTCAAATGGTTTTAGTTTTTAATTTTTTTCAAGCAGCTAGAATAGACGAAAATATTTCTTAGGGTTTTATAAATGAGCAACGGCTGGACCACTGCTGTTATTCTGAGCTGTTCTATTTACTTAGTAGATTAGCACCTTCATGAGCTTTTTCCCCAGCCTTAGAAAGAAAATCTGTGATAACTTTAGAATGTCAAGATCAGTAAAAGTCAGTAATCTTAAGCAACTCCATGCCATTCAAACTTTTCTTCCTGTTGGTCCAGACTCCCTTCCTTTTAGTTGGGAAGAAATGTTTCAGGAGAAAACATTGTTCACTTTCTCTTGAATGTGGTTCAGTGAACTGAGCTTTGTTGGATCAGAAGTGAAAACCATGTACAGGCTCCCCCTGAAAAAGGTTCTGCCTCTCCTCCTTTCATATTTAGATGTTAGAACTACTGTGTGCTTAGTCTCGAGGCAGAGGTTTGTATCAAAAAAGCATTTAGAAAAGTAAATTTAATTCAGGTAGCACAGACGCAGGAAAATAAGTACTAGGATAAATGGTAACACTTCCCATTTTGTTTTTAGACTATCTAAATATAGTCCTTTAAAAAGGCATATCAGATGTGTTTGATTACTTTTTTTCCTTTTTTTTTTGTTTTCTGTGGCTGCACCACGCGGCACACAGGATCCTAGTTCCCCGACCAGGGATCTAACCCGTGCCCCCTGCAGTGGAAGCGCAGAGTCCTAACCACTAGACTGCCAGGGAAGTCCCATGTTAGAAGAATTTCTCAATTTTTGGTATACGCAATGGTAGTGTTTTCCCAAAGGCCCTTTCTTCTTTGTCTCTCACTGTTAGAGTTCGTCAACTTTCATGCCTCTCTGTAAAATTATAAGGAAAGATCTGAGCTTGTTTCTTCTCTAGGCCCTCATTGTTTGAAGAACCCTTGTCAATATACATGCAGACTCTGTGGTAATGTGGCAGGAAGTTCGCAGGTTAATCCCTACCCCTCCCCCAGAAGCAGGAAATGTACATTTCATCTTCCTCCCTTCACCACCCAATGCTGGCTGTCGCTGTCTTGTGTTCAGTGTCTGGGAGGCCGGGTCTGGACCTCTGGTTCCCAGGGTTGTGTTTAAACATGGTGCATGTGTTAGTTGGATGTTGTGTGAGTGTCATCCTGACAGGTAGTTCTTCACATTTGCATTTCTCCTCCTTTGTGGGGCAGAGGAAATGTGTGGACATACAGAGTGACATCAGGAAGTCCTACAAGAAGTACAATATGAAAAAACCCAAAGTTTTAACCACTGCGTACAGAGCTTATTTTGGGGTTTATCATGTTGCTTTAGACTTCTGGCGGTTGGAGTAAGTTACCTTAAAGGTCTCTCCTAATCCTGAAATTCTATGAGCCTATGATTTTCTTTAGCAATGATGTAAATCATTTTCTTTTCTCTAATCTGCATATGCTCTTAATGCTATACCCTTAATAAATAAATTTCATACTTCTGTATGGAGACAGATTATTTCTGTAAATAACTGAATTGGGTTTTTTAAGATACTAGAAAATATTGTGTCTTACACATAGATAATCCTGAATTATGCTTTGCAGACAGTGAGCCTTGTTATACTTATTTGAAGATGCTATTTATTACCTAGAGCTGTAGTGAAATTTCTGTTGCTGAGTAGTGATAAGTGAAGCATACATAGATTTTTATTACAGGCTTTCTCCTGTCCATTGGAGGACTCAGTTGCTTGAATGTTCTGGAAGTTTATTTCTCCATCCCTGTGATGCCCTTTTTCTCAGAAATATTGTATGTCAATAAAATCCAGGACATTTAAGTTGTAAACAAATACCACGTTTTATTTGTATTTTCTTATATATCATCTACTTAGTTTTTAGGAAATGAAAGAGGAATTGACTAGTTGACAGGTTAATATACATAATTAACATGGAAACACACTTTTTAAAATAAATAAGTGGAATTTTGTCAGTTTATCTTTTTATTTAAATTTCTGTTTTAATGCTCACTAGTTAGCAGAATGTTATAATTTGGACTTCCTGATATGAATTGCATCTTGCACATTTGCCATGGTGATCTTGCTAGGTAAACACTTAATGGGGATCTCTTATTTCCGAAATCACGGTAGAGGATGAGATGCAGAACAGTTTTCCACTGAGGTCAAAAAAGAATCCCATTA
Source organism: Monodon monoceros (assembly GCF_005190385.1). Classification (NCBI taxonomy): domain Eukaryota; kingdom Metazoa; phylum Chordata; class Mammalia; order Artiodactyla; family Monodontidae; genus Monodon; species Monodon monoceros. Next base: position 20,038,002 of record NW_021703776.1, on the reverse strand, counting down.
GTGAGGCAGGGACCAACTATAATACATTTAAGTGAAAGAGAAGAAGAGGGAGGAAGGAGTAAAAAAAAAAGGAGTGTCCACCTTATTATTATACTTGATGGTGCAAATATAATTTGCCTCCTTTGTTCTTAAATGGAAATGTGTAAATAATACATTATTTACTCTGTATTTCTTCATAATAGTTTATCCTTTCCTTTAGTGACACTGTCAACTATTATAATCATAACTTTACAGAATATTTCCCTTCCCGAGGCAAGAGATAGGCGGTGTTCACTGGTATTTATAAACCCCAAGTTTTATTTAAAGTAGAGGTTAGCAAACTGGGAGCTGCCCTCAGCTTCTGTCTGCACGGAAGTTACTTCCTGAAGGCTCGGGCTGGGGGTAGTTGATACGTTTAGCAGTTGTGTGTATGTTTTTCCCCCACCACAGGAAATTCCTGGAATAACCCTTGTGACAGAAGAGATTCCGTTGCCTCTTATGAAGGTAAGTGCTTACAGTGAGAGACAAAAAGCCCAGACCTGCGTGGCTTCCTCGCTGGCCTCACGGTCGCCTGCCCCGAGTGTTGCAGTGGTTCCAAAAGGGATTGTAAACTGTCAGGGGAGGATGCTGCAAGGGGTAAGGCTAGTTGTCTAGGCAGTCCTTCCTAAATGGTAGTCACCAACGATGATATCAGGGCAATGCTTAGGAATGCTCTTTGAAGAGGGAGGTTTTCTGAAGACAGAGAACTACAGGCTCGATGTGAAGTGTATAGAAGTCATACTTTCCACTGTGCCTCAAACCAATCCATGCTGGAGGAGTTCTTGTAAATTTTCTTGAGCAGACCTAGGAGCTGTTTTTTACTTCACTTGCATTGTCACCCCCTCACACTCACACACACACATACACAGACACACAGAATCTTAAAACCATTAAGTAACCTGGGCTGGGATTAACTAATTTCCTTCTCGTTCTGAGAACAGTGTTTCTGTTTCTCAAGAGTGACCTGCTCGGGCTGTCCCTGTGGTCTCAGCACACACCTTCTTCCTGCCCTCCAAGCAGCAGCGTTAGTGTCTCTCTACAGTCTGGTGGTTTCAGAGGAGTTTCTGGTACAATAGGGAGGGGGGGGTGGGTGAGCAGAGAAGAATGTGTATGTAGTTAAAACCGAGGAGTATTTTAGCATAGTTTTCTTGAAGCTCCTTTGTTGTTTTTGGCATTGCCTCCTGTTAATTATAGCTTGGTGTGTGCTGGGAAATCTCAGCTTTTGGCAGCAGGCAGCCTAGTATGCTGCTGCCTTTTACTATTTACATTTGATTCTTTTGGACCCACAAAGGGCAGGGCAGGCTCAGGCAGCTGAGGGAAAGCCTTGGGCGTTTGAGGTCACGGTGATGCCCTGGGGGTGAAAGAGGGCTGACTGGTTTAGTGGTTCTGGGTTTTGGTCCTAAGAATGGTCCTTTAAGGGGAGATGGACAAGAGATGTATCTAGGCAGCAGAGTGTGAGACAACTGTGAAGGTCTATAAAAGCAGGAAGACGAGGGAAAAGAAAAGTTTGATTAATAGCTTAAAAGATTCTTATTAAGAGCCTCCATCCTTTCATTTTATTGTTTCTGCTTTTACCACTAGTCCAGAAAATCCATACTGTGTTTAATGGACACACAATAAACCAGTGAAGGAAATTTTAAAAAGAAAGCAATGTCACTCACAATTCTACAGTTCCTAACATATTGTCTCTTTGCCCCATTTCCTCTTGGTCTTTGTCATAGGTTTGCATGTTTTACCTAGTAGTAATGGCCATCTAGTGATATTTAATAAAGATTATGTATTATAATATATCATACACATTTTCATGTTGGTACCTAAACTTCATAATTTTCATAATTATGGTTTCTAATGACTCTATAGGTTTCCACTGTGTTTCTGTGTCTTAGTTTATTTAATCATTCTTCTGTTTTGAGACATTTAGTTTGTCTCTAGCCCCCATTAAAAAACATTTTTTTTTTTTTGCTATTAAAAACAATGTGGCAGTGAATACTTTCATGTAGTTTTTTTGTGTGTGTGTGATTTATTCCCTTAAGGTTAAATGCCCAGTAGTATTGTTGGGTGAAAGGCTATGACAATTTTTATAGCTTTTGATTCTTATTGCCAAATTGATATTCAAAAAATGTTGTGATCATTTACAAGGGATTTTTGAGTTTATCGGTTTTACTATAACCTTACATTATTGTGTATTTTCATTTTAAAAATTAAGTAAGTATAAAAGAGTGATGGGAAGGTTCTCAAACTTTTTACCACTTGCCTTATTCTAAGAATACAATTTGCCTTTGCTTGGAAACAAAATAGCTTATTTTTGCACTCTCTGACTTTTTTCTTTTTTCTTTTCTGTTTGTGTGTGTGTGTGTGTGTGTGTGTAAAATTATGTTTTTATGAAGTTCATTTTTCTTCCTTCTTGATATTCACTTTGCCTTCTCCTCACTTTTTTCTCTTCTCCCCTAATTATCTTTAGCATTTGGCTCTGCAGAGGGTTGTTTCCCATGAACTGTTCCCAAACATGCTTGGAAACTCTTCCGAGACTCCACATACATTCATGTGTTAGTAAGAAGTGTTACGTAGGACAAGTGTGAGCTGTAGATCTCTTCATTGTCCTCTCCACGCAGACACAGTCCATCAGGGAAGGCAGAGGAATGCTGCCGGGATTTGCCTTGGGCTCAGGAGAAGATGTCACTGGGTTTGGTGGCCAGCTCCACCCCAGTCCCCCACTGCCATCACTAATCATCCCTTCCAGTTCACGGGACACCTGGTCCTGATAGCTCTCATTTGTTTCCCCATCCCTGCTTGCATAATACCTCTCAGAATAAGCAGCTGCCTTTGACCTAGTTCTACCGCAATTCCCAGCCTAATGATATTGCAATGGATCTTGTTGCAGTGGCACATCCCACCTACTTTTCCTCCCTCCCCAGGCCATTATGTGACTGTTCTTGCAGCTTCCCCATAGGAGTTGGCTTTGAGCACCCTTGACCTGAAACACAAGTTACCTTTCGAAGGCATGCTTGCTGTAGGACTTTCCACGAGGCCCAAGGGACCCCAGACTACTCTGACCACACTTGCTTCCATCCTGCTTGGAAGATGACTGCGCTGATAAGGAGTCTGAAGAGGGAAGAGCAAAATGAAACTAGATGAGCACTTCCCTTCTGCTCTCTCTGCAAATAAGTTTAGTGTGAAGTGAAGCACTTTACAAATGTTTAACATATGAACATCGAATTTAATTGGTTTATACCAGTTTACCACCTGAAAGACAAAAGCCTTCCTTTATAGAATGGTTTCCAAAAGAATTTTTAAAAAATGAAACAAAATGTATGTTAAAACAAGGCCCTCACCTTAAAAAGGAATGTCATCAAGAATGGCCTTCCTAAGAATGAATTTATCTCTTCCACGGGAAGTCATGTAAGGATTAAAAAAAAAAAGTAGAAACCATAGCTTACTTGAATATCAAGAATGGAGAAATGGAGTATTTTTATTAAAGTATTGTTAAGCCAGACATCTTTAGTTTCATTTTATAAAGTAAGGAAGCCTTTAATTTAATCATTTGTGTAGCGACTATTAACTGTCTGACCTAGAGACTGGGAAGGAGAAAGACTTCAAGCCCCGCCCCAGTTATGGCCACTCCAAGTGAGGGCATTGCTGCAGTGTCCATCAGGGGTCTAGATGCCCCTGAGCAATTGCGGAAAGAGTGGTTGGCACCTGTGCTGTTCTCCATTCAGAGACTGGTTCACTTAATTATGCTTCTTCTCTGAAACACTTAAAAAGTGTTTAAAAAATACTTTTTTGGGCAGAGCATGACTATAATTAAGCGTCTAATGAAACACAAAAGACACTCTTTTCCTTGACCCTCCCAGTACAGACAGCCACCATCACTTAAAGAAAATGTTTCTTAGAGATCCAACGTATCAACAATCGCAGTGTAGAAACTTACAGTTTTTAAAAATGAGAATGGTTGCTTTGACAACAATGTAGCATTAACAGAAATGTCAACTGGTTATGTGGGAAATACTGACTTTCCAAAGTTTAGTTTGTACATATGTGATCTTGTGATATAACTAGAAATATATATTTGGTCTTCTTCCATGGTTCCTGGCACAGAGCTCCTAAAATCCTTGTAATTTCCTAAGTGATAAAAGCTACAAGTGCATCTTTTGTTATAATGTTTACTGTTTGTTCCAGTTCCTGAAGTAGCTCCAGAGTACAAAGGTGAAAAGAATGCCTTTTATTATTCCTAACAAGCCCCTTCCAGCCACACCTGAGTTTGTTAATGAGGTGGCCTTTGGAAAGCACCTAAGGATGGAGCTGGTTGCCAGGAAAACTAACCATGTGATTAGCAGGTTGGCACTTTGAGCCCTCTACCACCACTACCTTCCAAGGCTAGAGTGGCTGGAGATGGAGTTCAGTCACCAACGTCCAGTGATTCAATCCATCATGCCTATGTAATGGAGCATCCATAAAGAACCCTCACTGAAGACCTTCTGGGTTGGATGAATATACAGAGGTGCAGGGCTGGGGGTCCTGCGCCTGGAGAGGGCATGGAACCTCAGAGCCCATTCCCACACGGCCTGCCCCACGCATCTCTCTTCAATCTGGCTCTTAACTGAGTTGTATACTTTTATAATCAACTGGTATATAGTAAGTAAACTGTATTCCTGAGTTCCATGAGCCTCTGTAACAAATTCTAGAACCCATGAAGGGGGTGCTGGGAACCTCGGATTGATAGGCAGTCAGAATCACAGGTAACAACACGGGCCTGTGATTAGCATCTGAAATGGGGGGCAGTCTTGTGGGACTGAGCCCTCAACCTGTGGGATCTGACAGTATCTCCAGGTAATCGTAGGACATCCTGCTGGCATTGGAGAATTGATGGATGTGGAGAAAAAAACCCCACATGTTTGGTGCCCAGAAGTGAAATATGCTGTGAATAGACTGTTGTAGAGAAAAAACAAGAGTTATTCCTATACAACATATTTTTTGGGACAGAGTGTTATGGCATGTTCAATTAATATTGTAAAAACATAATTTTATGATTTTACAAAGAAACACAACTTATTAGAGACAGAGCAGCAGGCTGGTAAATTCATTCCTGTCATATCTGTAGCGATGAGGGTACCTTCAGTTTACTTCTCAGATGATGAAATTGAGGAACAGACCCAGGATCAAGAATTCTTGTTTTTGTCTCTCTCCTACAGCCACTAGGCTGTGCTGCTTTTATTCATAGTTCAGTTGAAGACATAATGTTTAATTCTTAAGGTTGAGAGGAGGGAACTGTCTTAGCATTGGCTTTCTCAGGATATATGCTGATTGCGAGATGGAATAGTTTAGAGCCATATTTAGGGAGTTACATGAAAAATTACATCTCATTAAAAATGGCTAAGAGTACTACCCAGCTGTGCAAAGAAGAGAGATATTTTTTCTAAATGTTGGGAAGAAGGAGAAAGTCCACTTATAAATAGGAGAACTTGGCCTTACAACATGCAGTCCCCTTGGCAGGAAGCCTCAGGAGTTCCGGTCGCTGGTCCTCTGTATGGCTGGCCTGCTTACAGCATCTTGGCTTAGTACGGTACCTTACTAGCCTTATGGACACAAAGACATTTCTATTTTATTCTGTCTGTGCTGGAGGTAGTAGGTCACTGTGTTTCTCTGGGCTGCAAGTAAAAGCTGATACTGAGATGGTATCCACTGAAGAGCCAAGTTGGATTGATGCTTTACCTGTGCTAGTTGAGCCCTGATATGAAGGGTAAAGTTTCTCTCTGAGTTGGCTTCCTCTTCTGTAAAAGAAGATGCTGGTTCATCAGCAGGTGTAGGATCAAAGCCAGAGGGCGTTTAAGAAATGAAAGGCAGGGCTTCCCTGGTGGCGCAGTGGTTGAGAGTCCGCCTGCCGATACAGGGGATACGGGTTCGTGCCCCGGTCCGGGAAGATCCTACATGCCGGTCCGGGAAGATCCCACATGCCTGTCCGGGAAGATCCCATGTGCCGCTGAGCGGCTAGGCCCGTGAGCCATGGCCGCTGAGCCTGCGCGTCCGGAGCCTGTGCTCTGCGACGGGAGAGGCCACAAGAGTGAGAGGCCCGCGTACCGAAAAAGAAAAAAGAAAAAAAAAAAGAAATGCAGAATTTTTTTTCTGGCAGTAATTTGCAGCTGAGCCCGTAAGTACCACAGGGCTTTTTTTCTTCTTTTTTTTTTTTTTTTTTTTTTTTTTTTTTAGCGGTACGCGGGCCTCTCACTGTTGTGGCCTCTCCCGTTGCGGAGCACAGGCTCCGGACGCGCAGGCTCAGCGGCCATGGCTCACGGGCCCAGCCGCTCCGCGGCATGTGGGATCTTCCCGGACCGGGGCACGAACCCGTGTCCCCTGCATCGGCAGGCGGACTCTCAACCACTGCGCCACCAGGGAAGCCCTTTCTTCCTTTTTAAAGAAAAAAAATCAAAATTATTTCCCACATAAATGGGAAACAGTCCCTTAATGAAACCTTTTTGTCTGTTTGTTCAATTAATAGTTGTGATGGGCTACATTTGGTAATTATTTTATGTCATCCTAAGAGACAAAATAAAATTATTTCTCAGGAAGAGACTTGGAATAATTTTCCTTCCTTTAAAATCAAAATTTAAAACTCCCCCTGTGCAGGGAAGTGCTTCTGGGTCATTCCTTGAGGATCTGATGGCTTCTAACACCAGAGTCTCCCAGAAGTAGCTAAATTTACGGGTATTTTTCTTAGAAAGCATTTTTGTGTATTTGAAAGCTTTATAAGCTCTTTTCAGGAAGCTGGCGATGTGCTTCAGACTCTTGTGGCTTTCACTTTGCTGTTGTCCCTGATGAATATGGTGCTTAGTATTCAACAAGCTCTGTAAGTGCTGGTTGACGGAAAGGAGCGGCTTTCTGTGCTCCCAGGTTGGCTGCTAGGGTGTGACTGTGTAGCTCCCATGCCCTCTTCCCCCCGTACCATGCTATAACAGCTAACCTTTTACCTTGGAGCCTCTTTTACTCTCTGCATCAATGAGCATGCTGGTGTTACTTTGGCATTTGAGATCCTTTGAAGATTGGTCCTAACCTCCTCTCTGACCCTGTCTTCTATTCTGTCACAACACAATTGCAAGTCTTCAGACAGCTGGTTCTTCATCAGCCTTTAAACCAGAGATGTAGATGAGAACCTTTGAGGGTGGGAGGGAGACTGGGATTACCTGTATATGCTCAAGCGTGTTCTCAGCCCAGGCTGAATGGTCGGCTTGCCTGGGGACGGTTGAAAACTCATGAGGCTCAGGTTACACCCCACACCAGTTAGGATTCTAGGGGATGGGACCCAGGTGGTTGCTGAGGTTGGTAGTTACACCCTAGAGGCAGATATCTTCACCACAGAGAGTGAAGGGGGCTGTGGGTTGTTTTCTCTGCTTTCTCTAAAGCTCTGTCTCTGATCTAAACCCAGAATCTACATTCCGCTCTCTCAGTCTTTGCTCATTTCCTCAGAGCCCCACCTAGAATATCCTCTCTTCACCCTTCATTTACATATCCGTTTTCATCCTCTGGGCCTTAGCTATTTCCCATACTTCCAAACAGACCTCCCAATTTGTAATGGTGTCTGTGAATTTTCATAACTTAAGAAATTGCATCACTTATGTACTAGCTACCAAGTAATGACATATGCCACTGTTTTCTCTGTACTCCCTCAATATCTGTATCATAACATCCAGCCCAGTGACCTCCTTAAAAGACCTACACATTTATATTACAATATTTCTGGGGCTTTTGGCTAATAGTGTTCCTTACTTAAATGTAAGTTGTTTTTGTTTTAAAACTTAGATAACTTTTCCTTCTAACTCAGTAGTTTTGAACTATTTTAGGCCATGGATTCCTTTGACAGTCTGATATAAACTGTAGACCTTCTCCCCAGAAGAGTGTTCATACAAACACGTACTCCATTTTACATATAATCAGTGGGCTCAGAAGCCCCTCTGAAGCATGTCCTTGGACTTGTTTTGTCTGCTTATTCTCAACTCAGACAAGGGTCTGAGGAAAGGGATTTCTTAATGGGAGTATGAGAAGAAGATAGTTTGGGAGAGAACTTTTCTTGGGAGCCAGAGGGTGAGTATGAGAGTGGGGTCTTCTGAGAGGAGGATGACTTTGGCCTGAGGGGAAGAGGGCCTTGCACAGGTAGAAGGACACCAGCGTTCCTCCCCTTGCTCTGTGCTGGACAGGATTGGGTGGATGACGCACTGGGACTCCAGTGGTCAAGCAGGCAGAGCTAATAGTGGAAATGACCACTAGATGTCACCACAACACCACTTAGTTTGCTGGCTTTTGGCACTAGTTGCGTGAACTCAGATGTAGAATACCAAGAAAGCTGTAGTGATTTCCTGTTAGGGACTGAATTTTGCCAAATGATGGCAGGATTTGCTTTCATTATTGTTTTTTCAATATAAGGAAGACCAAAGGGTGGATAAAGGTTTGTTCATTATAAATATATGGAAAGGGAAAGAAAAGATGAATGAGATAGGTCAAGTGGAGAGTGCGACCTGACGCCTCGGTTCTGACAATTTCTTGGAAATAGCCTTTCCTGTCTCTGTGAGAATGGATGTTGGCTGAACGGGCTTTTCAGCTAACTAATTTCCTTTTTTTTTTCCTAACATCTTTACTGGAGTATAATTGCTTTACAATGGTGTGTTATATAACAAAGTGTGTGTTTATAAAAAACACAAAGTGTGTGTTTATAACAAAGTGAATCAGCTATACATATACATACATCCCCATGTCTCCTCCCTCTTGCGTCTCCCTCCCACCCTCCCTATCCCACCGCTCTAGGTGGTCACAAAGTACTGAGCTGATCTCCCTGTGCTATGTGGCTGCTTCCCACTAGCTATCTATTCTATGTTTGCTAGTGTGTATATGTCCATGCCACTCTCTCACTTCGTCCCAGCTTATTCTTCCCACTCCCCGTGTCCTCAAGTCCATTCTCTACATCTGCATCTTTATTCCTGCCCTGCCCCTAGGTTCTTCAGGACCCTTTTTTTTTTTTTTTAGATGCCTTATATATGTGTTAGCATACGGTATTTGTTTTCTCTTTCTGACTTACTTCACTCTGTTTGACAGACTCTAGGTCCATTCACCTCACTACAAATAACTCAGTTTCGTTTCTTTTTATGGCTGAGTAATATTCCATTGTATATATGTGCCACATCTTCTTTATCCATTCATCTGTCGATGGACACTTAGGTTGCTTCCACGTCCTGACTATTGTAAATAGAGCTGCAGTGAACATTGTGGTACATGACTCTTTTTGAATTATGGTTTTCTCAGGATATATGCCCAGTAGTGGGATTGATGGGTCGTATGGTAATTCTATTTTTAGTTTTTTAAGGAACCTTCATACTGTTCTCCACAGTGGCTGTATCAATTTACATTCCCACCAACAGTGCAGGAGGGTTCCCTTTTCTCCACACCCTCTCCAGCATTTACTGTTTGTAGATATTTTGATGATGGCCATTTGACTGGTGTCAGATGATGCCTCATTGTAGTTTTGATTTGCATTTCTCTAATTATTAGTGATGTTGAGCTTTCTTTCATGTGTTTGTTGGCAGTCTGTATATCTTCTTTGGAGAAGTGTCTATTTAGGATTGGGTTGTTTGTTTTATTGATATTGAGCTGCATGAGCTGCTTGTAACTTTTGGAGATTAATCCTTTGAATTAATATTTTATATTAATTTTATATTATAATTTTATATTAATATTTTAATTAATATTTCATTTGCAAATATTTTCTCCCATTCTGAGGGATGTCTTTTCATCTTGTTTATGGTTTCCTTTGCTGTGCAAAAGCTTTTAAGTTTCATTAGGTCCCATTTGTTTATTTTTGTTTTTATTTCCATTTCTCTAGAAGGTGGGTCAAAAAGGATCTTGCTGTGATTTAGAGTGTTCCACCTGTGATTTAGAGTGTTCCACCTGTGTTTTCCTCTAAGAGTTTTATAGTGTCTGGCCTTACACTTAGGTCTTTAATCCAGTTTGAGTTTATTTTTGTGTATGGTGTTAGGGAGTGTTCAAATTTCATTCTTTTACATGTAGCTGTCCATTTTTCCCAGCACCACTTATTGAAGAGGCTGTCTTTTCTCCATTGTATATTCTTGCCTCCATTATCAAAGATAAGGTGACCACATGTGTGTGGGTTTATCTCTGGGCTTTCTATCCTGTTCCATCGATCTATATTTCTGTTTTTGTGTCTACCATACTGTCTTGATTACTGTAGCTTTGTGGTATAGTCTGAAGTCAGGGAGTCTGATTCCTCCAGCTCCATTTTTCGTTCTTAAGATTGCTTTGGCTATTCGGGGTCTTTTGTGTTTCCATACAAATTGTGAAATTTTTTGTTCTAGTTCTGTGAAAATTGCCAGTGGTAGTTTGATAGGGATTGCACTGAATCTGTACATTGCTTTGGGTAGTAGAGTCATTTTCACAATGTTGATTCTTCCAATCCAAGAACATGCTATATCTCTCCATCTGTTTGTTATCAGCTTTAATTTCTTTCATCAGTGTCTTATAGTTTTCTGAATATAGGTCTTTTGTCTCCTTAGGTAGGTTTATTCCTAGGTATTTTTTTCTTTTTGATGTGATGGTAAATGGGAGTGTTTCCTTAATTTCTCTTTCATATTTTTCATCATTAGTGTATAGGAATGCAAGAGATTTCTGTGCACTAATTTTGTAACCTGCTACTTTACCAAATTCATAGATTAGCTCTAGTAGTTTTCTGGTAGCATCTTTAGGATTCTCTATGTATAGTATCATGTCATCTGCAAACAGTTACAACTTTACTTCTTCTTTTCCAATTTGTATTCCTTTTATTTCTTTTTCTTCTCTGATTGCCGTGGCTAAGACTTCCAAAACTGTGTTGAATAATAGTGATGAGAGTGGACAACCTTGTCTTCTTCCTGATCTTAGAGGAAATGGTTTCAGTTTTTCACCATTGAGAATAATGTTGGCTCTGGGTTTGTCATATATGCCCTTTATTATGTTGAGGTAAGTTTCCTCTATGCCTACTTTCTTTTTATCATAAATCAGTGTTGAATTTTGTCAGAAGCTTTTTCTACATCTATTGAGATGATCATATGGTTTATCTCCTTCAATTTGTTAATATGGTGTATTACATTGATTGATTTTGTATACTGAAGAATCCTTGCATTCCTGGGATAAACCCCACTTGATTATGGTGTATGATCCTTTTAATGTGCTGCTGGATTCTGTTTGCTAGTATTTTGTTGAGGATTTTTGCATCTATGTTCATCAGTGATATTGGTCTGTAGTTTTCTTCTTTGTGACACCTTTGTCTGGTTTTGGTATCAGGGTGATGGCGGCCTTGTAGAATGAGTTTGGGAGTGTTCCTCCCTCTGCTATATTTTCGAGAAGTTTGAGAAGGATAAGTGTTAGCGCTTCTCAAAATGTTTGATAGAATTCACCTGTGAAGCCATCTGATCCTGGGCTTTTGTTTGTTGGAAGATTTTTGATCACAGTCTCAATTTCAGTCCTTGTGATTAGACTGTTTATATTTTCTATTTCTTCCTGGTTCAGTCTCGGAAGGTTGTGCTTTTCTAGAATTTGTCCATTTCTTCCATGTTGTCCATTTTATTGGCATATAGTTGCTTGTAGTAATCTCTCATGATCCTTTGTATTTCTGCAGTGTCAGTTGTTACTTCTCCTTTTTCATTTCTATTTCTGTTGATCTGAGTCTTCTCCCTTGATGAGTCTGGCCAATGGTTTCTCAATTTTATCTTCTCAAAGAATCAGCTTTTAGTTCTATTGATCTTTGCTATTGTTTCCTTGATTTGTTTTTCATTTATTTTTGATCTTTTCTTTATGACTTCTTTCCTTCTTCTAACTTTGGGGTTTTTTGGTTCTTCCTTCTCTAATTGCTTTAGGTGTAAGATTAGCTTGTTCATTTGAAATGTTTCTTGTTTCTTGAGGTAGGATTGTAGTGCTATAAACTTCCCTTATAACTGCTTTGGCTACATCCCATAGGTTTTGGGTCATCGTGTTTTCATTGTCATTGGTTTCTAGGTATTTTTTAATTTCTTCTTTGATTTCTTCAGTGATCTTTGGTTATTTAGTAGTGTCTTGTTTAGCCTCCATATGTTTGTTTTTTTTACAGATTTTTTCCTGTAATTGATATCTAGTCTCATAGTATTGTGCTCAGAAAAGATACTTGATACAATTTCAGTTTTCTTAAATGTACCAAGGCTGGATTTGTGACCCAAGATATGATCTATCCTCGAGAATATTCCATGAGCACATGAGAAGAAAGTATATTCTGTTGTTTTTGGATGGGATGTTCTATAAATATCAGTTGAGTCCATCTCGTTTAATGTATCATTTAAAGCTTCTGTTTCCTTATTTATTTTCATTTTGGATGATCTGTCCATTGGTAAGAGTGGGTTGTTAAAGTCCCCTACTATGAATGTGTTACTGTTGATTTCCTCTTTTATGACTGTTAGCATTTGCCTTATGTATTGAGGTGCTCCTATGTTGGGTGCATAAATATTTACAGTTGTTATATCTTCTTCTTAGATTTACCCCTTGATCATTATGTAATGTCGTTCTTTGTCTCTTGTAATAGTCTTTATTTTAATGTCTTTTGTCTGATATGAGAATTGCTACTCCAGCTTTCTTTTGGTTTCCATTTGCATGGAATATATTTTTCCATCCCCTCACTTTCAGTCTGTATGGGTCCCTAGGTTTGAAGTGGGTCTCTTGTAGACAGCATATATATGGGTCTTGTTTTTGTATCCATTCAGCCAGTCTATGTCTTTTGGTTGGAGCATTTAATCCATTTACATTTAAGGTAGTTATCGATATGTATGTTCCTATTGCCACTTTCTTAATTGTTTTGGGTTTGTTATTGTAGGTCTTTTCTTTCTCTTGTGTTTCCTGCCTAGAGAAGTTCCTTTAGCATTGTTGTAACGCTGGTTTGGTTGTGCTGAATTCTCTTAGCTTTTGATTGTCTGTAAAGCTTTTAATTTCTCCATCGAATCTGAATGAGATCCTTGTTGGGTAGGGTAATCTTGGTTGTAGGTTTTTCCCTTTCATCACTTTCAATATGTCCTGCCACTCCCTTCTGGCTTGCAGAGTTTCTGCTGAAAGATCAGCTGTTAACCTTATGGGGATTCCCTTGTATGTTATTTGTTGTTTTTCCCTTGTTGCTTTTAATATTTTTTCTTTGTATCAAATTTTTGATATTTTGATTAATATGTGTCTTGGCATGTTTCTCCTTGGATTTATCCTGTATGGGACTCTCTGCGCTTCCTGGACTTAATTAACTATTTCTTTTCCCATATTAAGGAAGTTTTCAACTATAATCTCTTCAAATATTTTCTCATTCTCTTTCTTTTTCTTCTCTGGGACCCCTATAATTTGAATGTTGGTGCATTTAATGTTGTCCCAGAGGTCTCTGAGACTGTCCTCAATTCTTTTCATTCTTTTTTCTGTATTCTGCTCCATGGTAGTTATTTCCACTATTTCATCTTCCAGGTCACTTATCCGTTCTTCTGCCTCAGTTATTCTGCTCTTGATTCCTTCTAGAGAATTTTTAATTTCATTTATTTTGTTGTTCATCATTGTTTGTTTGCTCTTTAGTTCTTCTAGGTCCTGGTTAAATGTTTCTTGTATTTTCTCTATTCTATTTCCAAGATTTTGCATCATGTTTACTATCATTATTCTGAATTCTTTTTCAGGTAGACTGCCTATTTCCTCTTCATTTGTTTGGTCTCATGGGTTTTTGCCTTGCTCCTTCATCTGTTGTGTGTTTCTCTGTCTTCTCATTTTGCTTAACTTACTGTGTTTGGGTTCTCCTTTTCGCAGGCTGCAGGTGAATTGTTCCCATTGTTTTTGGTGTCTGCCCCCAGTGGGTAAGGTTGGTTCAGTGGGTTGTGTAGGCTTCCTGGTGGAGGGGACTGGTGCCTGTGTTCTGGTGGATGAGGCTGGATCTTGTCTTTCTGGTGGGCAGGACTGCGGCCAGTGGTGTGTTTGGGGTGTCTGTGACCTTACTATGATTTTAGGCAGCCTCTCTACTAATGGTTGTGGTTGTGTTCCTGTCTTGCTAGTTGTTTGGCATAGGGTGTCTAGCACTGTAGCTTGCTGGTCGTTGAGTGGAGCTGGGTCTTAGCGTTGAGATGGAGACCACTGGAAGAGCTTTTGCTGTTTGATGTTACGTGGAGTCAGGAGGTCTTTGGTGGGCCAGTGTACTGAACTTGGCTCTCCCATGTCGGAGGCACAGGCTTGACACCTGGCTGGAGCACCAAGACCCTGTCAACCACATGGCTCAGAAGAAAAAGGAGAAAAAAAGCAGAAAAATAAGAATAAAATAAAGTTATTAAAATGAAAATTTTTAAAAATAAAGAAGTTGGGGCTTCCCTAGTGGCTCAGTGGTTGAGAGTCCGCGTGCCGATGCAGGGGATGCGGGTTCGTGCCCCGGTCCGGGAAGATCCTGCATGCCGTGGAGTGGCTGGGCCCGTGAGCCATGGTCGCTGAGCCTGCGCGTCCGGAGCCTGTGCTCCGCAACAGGAGAGGCCACAACAGTGAGAGGCCCGCGTACCGCAAAAAAAAAAAAGTTAAAGAGTAATTTAAAAAAAGAAAAAGAAAGAAAGAAGAGAGCAACCAAACCAAAAAACAACTCCACTAATGATAAGAGATGCTAAAAAGTATACTAAAGAAGAAAAAAAAGAAAAAAACAGACAGTGAGAACCCTAGGACAAATAGTAAAAGCAAAGCTATACACACAAAATCACACAAAGAAGCATACACATACTCACAAAAAGAGAAAAAGGAAAAACATATATATATCTATATATAAAAAAAGAAGGAAGAGAGCAATCAAATCAATAAGCAAATCTACCAATGATAATAAACTCTAAATACTAAACTAATATAAACATAAAACCCAAACAAATTAGATGCAGAAAGCAAACCCCAAGTCTACAGTTGCTCCCAAAGTCCACTGCCTCAATTTTGGGATGATCCGTTGTCTATTCAGGTGTTCCACAGATGCAGGGTACATCAAGTTGATTGTGGAGATTTAATCCGCTGCTCCTGAGGCTGCTGGGAGAAATTTCCCTTTCTCTTGTTTGTTCGCACAGCTCCTGGGTTTCAACTTTGGATCTGGCCCCGGTTCTGCATGTATGTCACATGCAGAGGGAGTCTATTCTTCGCTCAGACAGGAGGCGGTTAAAGGAGCAGCTGATTTGGGGGCTCTGGCTCACTCAGGCTGGGAGGAGGGAGGGGTATGGATTGTGGTGCAAGCCTGTGGCAGCAGAGGCCAACATGACATTGCAACAGCCTGAGGAGCGCTGTGTGTTCTCCCAGGCAAGTTGTCCCTGGATCACGGGACCCTGGCAGTGGTGGGCTTCACAGGCTCCCGGGAGAGGAGGTGTAGATAGTGACCTGTGCTTGCACACACACTTCCTGGTGGCTGCAGGAGCAGCCTTAGTGTTTCATGACCGTCTCTAGTGTCCGCACTGATAGCCGGGGCTCGCGCCCGACTCTGGAGCTCGGTTAGGCGGTGCTCTGAATCCCCTCACCTCACGCACCCCAAAACAATGGTCTCTTGCCTCTTAGGCAGTTCCAGACTTTTTCCTGGACTCCCTCCCCAGCCAACTAATTTCTGAAACAGCAAGTTAGTTTTATTATGTAACTCACTTTACTGATACTTCAACATCCATTTTGAGCCCATTGTGACTATCCTTTCAATAAGAATTTGGGTGATGTGCTATTACTTAACAAAAGGGCATTTTTCTTGATTGAGGCATCTTTTTTTTTTTTTTTGCGGTACGCGGGCCTCTTACTGTTGTGGCCTCTCCCATTGCAGAGCACAGGCTACAGATGTGCAGGCTCAGCGGCCATGGCTCATGGGCCCAGCCACTCCGCGGCATGTGGGATCTTCCCGGACCGGGGCACGAACCTGTGTCCCCTGCATTGGCAGGCAGACTCTCAACCACCGCGCCACCAGGGAAGCCCGAGGCATCTTTTTTAAGTTCTCTTTTTTTCCCTTGTAATACAGCCAAGTCTGTTTGCACAGTAGACATTAACTCACTTTGTTTTATGGCCACACATTGCACCCTCGACCCCAGTCAAATCTTTTATAACTGCATATGTTTTGGCAAGAAAGTGTGTATCATAAATTTATCTTCATTAATTTGCAAAAACAATTTTTTGTCAGGATATCCTTCAACATTAAAAAATGTATTACTCTTGCATTTTGTTTAAAAATGAACGTAATGGGTATTTTTTGCTTCAGGGTAGTACAATGATATCAATACATCAAAAACCTAGATGTGATGGTCGCCAACTAATTCTGTCTTGGAGTATTTGACAACTGACTGTGAAAGGAGTTCATTTCACCTTTTTGATTCCTGAGTTTTGAAAAAGATCCTTTGGAAGTAAATGAACTTAGTGGGAAAGTAACCCTATTCTTCCACGTGTTCCAAATCTTGTGCACATTCTCTCACCAAACATGGCATTGTTGACACAATCTGAGTCAGAAAAATGGGTCTCTGGGGAGGAAATGATTTGATGTGTTCCGTGTAGGCTTCCCCACTTAGCCCTCACCCAGGGGAGTCCTGGCTTAGGGAGGTGAGCAGCTCTCTCTGTGTGTAAAAGGGACTCGAAAAGGAAGGGAGGAAGGCAAGCCTCTTCTGGTCTATTTTAGAATTCCTATCGGGGCAAGAAAGCCATCCTTTGTGGGAAGTGTCCACTCAGAAATGTTGCCTCATGAGAGCTAAGGAAGTGAAGTGAGCCCAGCTTTGCAGCAAGGCTTGCGTGGCCCTTGCCGAGTACTTTGGGCCACAGGACCTGTTTCTCAAGCTCACCAATGATTTTGTCTCCTACAGGTGCATAGCTTTAAGGGCTACTGGGAAAAACTGAACTCCAACCTGGAATATGTTAAGTACTCCAAGCCACACTTACACTATAACAACAGCGTGGTCAGGAGAGAGTGGCACAGCCTGATCTCGGAAGAGGTATGTGTGGGTTCTTGAGCGCAGAGCAGGAAGCAGAAGCCCAGCTGATTAGGTTCGGTGATGCCCTTAGGCCATTAGGCTGGCCCGTGTTCCAGCACTCTCCCCACTTGCCAGGCACTGTTTATTAATACTGCTGATCCCCAGTAGGGAGACCAAGGTGCTTCTCTGATCTCTCTTCTCTTGAAGAGGAAATTCAAGTGCAAAGAGGTTAAGGGACACACACGGCATGTTCATAGTAGAAGTGGGATTAACATCCGGGTCTCAGATGTGTTTTTGTGCTCCTTGTGTAGTTAAAAATTGATTAAAAAAAACCCTGGGTGTTCCCAAAGTAGTGGTTGCTAGGGGTTAGGGATGGTTGAAAGGAAAAGAGTGAATGTGACCCCTATCAAGGGATAGCACAAGGGAAATCTTTGGGGTGATGGAGCATTTCTGTATCTTGATTATGGTGGTACATTGTGGTATGTGAATCTACACATGTGATAAAATGACAGCACTATACGCTCACTGTACCAGTGCCAGTTTGCTGATTTGTGTATTGTACTGTAGTTATTTATAGAAGATGTAAACACTGAGGGAGACTGGGTAAAGAGTACATGAGCTGTCTGTAGCATTGTTGGATATAGTTGTAGTGTTGTATATAATATGTAGTTGACTTGCAACTATATAAAATATGTAATAGTTTCAGAATAAAACTTTTTTAGAGCAATTGTTAAAGAATCTAGGTGTTGTGATTACCTGGAAAGTACCTCTCTTTTTTCTGAACTCTTAACTATATTGTATTATGACCTCAGTGTGAAAAATGGCACCCACAAAACCTTCACCTTCCACACTTTTGACGTGTTCTCACTCCTAGAAAAAAGGAAAAAGAAGGTCCACGGTGTATGTGAGAAATATTCTTGATAATGCAATAAAGTAAGTAAAATGAGGTATTATTGTAGCTGTAAGATGGTTATATTTTGCAATTACTTTCTTGGCTACCTTTCAGGGAAGTAGCTTACTTTTGTTGCATATCCTCAGCAAGATGATGCTATCAGCTTATTAATGCAGCCACCTGAGCCCTATTCTGGAGTTTGGAGCTGGAATTTCTAGTGGGAAAAATTTATATGTCAAACCTTTTAGATTTGCATCCTGGGGCTGGATGACTTACAAGGAATAAGTGGTAAAGAAAACTCTTATTAGTTGAGCACTTTAGAGGGGTACAAACATTAGGTTGATTTTAAACAAGTGTAAGTGGGCTGGTGAGGTTGCTCTTATTTTGAAAGCATATTTTCTGGGTAGATGAGTCATCTCAGAGTGCTATAAGCATAGGCCCCATTCCAACCCCTGTTCTATTTTCTGTTCCCCTTATTTCCAATAACTGAGAGCTGTAATTGTTCTAAATTATTGTCATTGTTTGCACTAAAGAGTTTTGAGATTTTATAAATTGCTAATGTGGCTTTTGCCAAGTTGATTAAAGTTTCTGAGGTTTTCAGCAGCCTGAGAACAGTTTCTGCGGTGGTTTTATGGGTTTTTAAAGGAGGATATCTTTGTATGGTGTGGCTTTCGTTGTTTTGTTTTTTTTTAATAATGCTTCCTGTGTGAATAACATCGGCTAATTTCTTTGTAGGGTGATTTCTAACCTAGAAGCAAGGAATTTGGGTAAGAAAATAAAATAAAGCGTTCTGGATTTCAGTCAGTGTTTTGTTTGTAATACCATTCTTCCTCCCACTGTGGGTTGGCAGGGAAATCCCTTCCACTAGTGCTGTGAAGGCAGCACTCTTTACTATTTTCCCATCAGAGTGGCCACCCAGCTCCTTCCATGTCCCTCTTGGCCCAGGTCCTTCGGGGACAGCTGCTCTTGCCGAGGAGTCCCTGACTGTTTGTTTACCTTCTGTTTCCCCATAGAACTGATCGAATTAACATGCCCTCTGGCTGTACTCCCAGGGTGTAGTTCCCTTGGCTTAGAGCTGCTTTCTCTCCAGCTGTCTGATCATACAAGGATCTTTGACTTGTATGCTCCTTTCATTTTGGTTAGCACTTGGGCACTCCCTGGGCTAGGTCATAGGGGCACAAAGACTAGGGGCCTCTAGACAAGCAGTGTGGTTATGGGGGTAGAGTATGGGCTTAGGGGCGGACAGAACTGAGCTTAAACTCCAGCTTGGCCACCATGTGCTCTTAGGCAAGCCATTTATCCATTTTGTGTGTTGTCCTCCTCAGGGCAAGCGTGAGAAGAAAATGAGAGTCAACGGAGTCGTGTTTACAGTGCCCAGTCCCTCGCTTGGTACATGGGATACCTGACATGGCTGCTTTATCTTTAGTGTGTGAGGAAGAAATGCTAACACATAGCCTCTAAACCAGGGGACAGGCATTATGCAGCTGCAGGGTGCAGGGGGTGAGAGGCTAGGTCAGGAGTGGGGACAGAGGTTGTAAAGGCTTCCCACGGGGGGGGTGATGTCCGAGTTAAGTCTTGACAAAGAAGGGGAACTTAGCCAGGGGAAACTGAGGGGAGAGGATGCTAAGCATATTCAATACAGGCTTTTTTGGTGATTTTGTCTGTGGAACTCTTTCACACTTCATAAAGGTCAGCCTCCATTAAAAAAGGAGCTGTTGTTTTTATGTTCCACTTCTGTTTTATGGGCTTGGATGTTTAGGTATATGTTGGGTGACCCTAACGGACATTATTTTATATGATGCGTTGCCGCACATCCTGCAGCTGTGCGCACAGCCCGCATGAGCTGTGAAGTCAGTGAGTAGCCCCGGGAACCAGGCCATCTAGGCCTGAAGCCAGGGCTCTGCCACCAGCACCAGGCAGGAGCAGTCTGCCAGGGGTGTGAATGTGCATGCAGGCTCCCCTCCTTGCGTTGCTAGGGGATTTGCACTGGGGGAAGTTTTGCCAGTCTGGCTGAGGTTTCTGTGTGTGCTCTGCTCCCACGACTGGGTAGAACTCCTGTTCTTGTACTTCAGGCCTGTTTGCATCCTGTTACTAGTCGTTCTCACTAGATGACCTTCAGGGAACTTGTCCCTTCCTCTCATGTGCTTTGGTTGTGCTAGTTTCCTAGGAAAAATGTCACTGTCAGAGATGGAACATTCCTTGTGAAGTTCAAAACAGCCGTGAAAACTACTGGGCTCTAGTTTTGAATTGTTTACCATGAAGGCTGTGTAGGATCCAGTTAGGATTTATCTCAAGGGGTCAAGAGGCATCCGTGCCCTGCCACACAGAGTCCTCAGCCCCCTGACCGGGGCAGTTCCGCCTGTTGACGGGCTCGTGACTCAGGTTCTGGGAGAGGAAGATGGGGCTTGAAGGTGCCGTTAGCGGAGCGTTAGGGCAGATCTTCCTAGAGACAGCGTTTTCCTGTCCCTCCAGTCTTGCTGGTGCGGTGCAAATCAAGGTGGAGAAAGTGCCATTTGGTTTAACCTTACATGCCACTTTTCCATCTCAGCTACCTTTTCAGTCCCATAACTTGTGCCAATTATTCTTATTTACCGCAGTAACTGACTGGTCTCCTCACCTCAGTAACTCTATAAACTACAAGTTGGAGTCAGAAAGAAGGGAGTCTTGCGACCCTTCCACTAAGTCCCCATCCCTGGGTTTGCCCCTCCCTTAGGGTTTAGAATCTCCTATGAAGCAGAGGATCTTAGTGGTGAGTCTTCACACTGAAGAGAAATCAAAGTCAGAGTATATTGGTGTTGGGAACATGTTCCTTGTTTTCTTTCTTTCTTTCCCAGTCTCTGCCTCTCTGGTTCACAGCTCTCTCTCTGTGCATATCACTAAGTGGTAAGTTGCAGCGTGTAGAACTAGGTCACACTGAATGAAAAATTTTCATCCCATCAGGGAATTGTTATGTTTTCCCAGTGACTCAGAGAAGGGAAACCCAGGCTGAGGCCTCCTCCTTCCAGCCCATTCCCGAAAACCACCCTGCTTGACTGTTGCTCTGTTTAATTTCAGAGCCAAGATTAACACCCCTCTTGCAGGAGGAAGACAACCACCAACGGCTGCTTATGGGGCTGGTAAGTGGTCTGTGGGCTGTTCAGTGCTGGTGAACAGTGGGCTCCAAGGAAAGGGGGAAGGGCTAGATTGTACTTCTCATTCTGTTCTTCTTTTTCATTCACTCTTTCAACACAGGGTTGTTGCCAGTCACTCACTGTAGGTTCAGTGGTGAGGAACACATATATAATTTCTGCCCTCTTGGTACTTGTAGTCTTGTGAGAGAGACATGAATTAATCAGTGACCCCAATAAATGTATAATTATAAAACATCATAAGGAAATGTATAGCGCTGAGAGTTTTTAAAATAGGAAACAGCAGCGTCTCTGTAGCATTTGTATTTGGGTTTAAAATACAACGGGATAAAGTATTCTTTCTCAAGAGGTCCTACCACTAGGAAGACCAAAGAGATATAAATCAAAATAAATTAATTGAAGAGCAGGATTGGCAAATAAATCCAAAATCTTAAAAAAAAACTATTAAACATCTGAGAAGTCTAATAAAATATTTTTAATACTGTGCAGGCTTAGGAATGGGATAATCTATTACCTTAAATATAGCTAGTTTAAAAATATGAGAAAAATACGTGTAAATACATATTCATACACTTAAAAATTCCAGTTAAACAAAGTTTCCTTGGCAACTAGAAATGACCAAACTTGAGCCAAGAAGAGATAGAAAGCCTGAAAGCATAATAGCCATAAAATAATTTAGAGAAAATATCAAAGATTATCTCCAAAAAAGGCCCCAAGTTATTTAATGAGTTTGTGCTTTCAGACTTTTAAGGACCAGATCATTCTCATGTTATGTAAAGTTTTTTTGAAAAAAAGATGAGAAGCTTCTTAATCACTTAAAAAAGCCAGCATAACCTTAAAACCAGAATCTGACAGTGACTACTTATGAATATAGATACTACAAGCGTAATTAAAATACTTCCCAGTGCTCTATTTGAAAATACAGCATAGCCACATGGGCTTCTTTTTAGGAAGGCTTAATATTAGAAAATATATTAATGTAATTCATCACACGACTAAGGCAAAGAGGAAAAAAAAGATTCTGTAGGTGCTAAAAGTTGATAAAAGTAAAATTCCACTTCTGGAGTTTTAAACAAAGTATAGTCTAATACTAATAGCCAGCATCCTTCTTCATGTCACCTTGGAGGCAGTGCTATTAATGTCAGAAAGAAGTTAAGTATCCTTGCTATTTTCACTAAAATTTTACGTTGTTTTAGAAATTCTAGCCAATGCAATAAGAAACAAAAGTAAAAGAAGGCGCTATGATTGTCTAATGCAACAAACAAAATAATCAACTGGGAAAATAATAAAATTTAAAAATAAAAAAATAATGCTGCAAATTAGTAAGCTGGTGATGCTATATTTATTTTCTTTTTGATTAGGATTAACCAGTTAAAAAAGATAACAAAAAACAGTGTATTATTTCCAAATCCTTAGCATCTAACTTTAGTAAAATTATAAACAAAAAGCCAGTGAAATTTCTGTGACAGTTGACTGACTCACTTGACAAAATAAAGAGGAATGGGACTGGCGTTACGAGATATCTAAATGTGTTGTTGATCTACAATAATTGGAACAATATGGTGCTGATACAAAGATAGACAGGAGGCTCTAGTTTAAATTTGGGTATTTGGTGTATGATAAAAATGAGGCATTTAAAAATCAATGTAGAAAGAAATAATTTTCAATCAATCAATCAATGCCTGACTATTTGGAAAAGACAATTAGGTTAGATTCTTCCCACCCCAAATACCGCCACTTTATATCATAAACCAACAGAAATATCAGGTTAAGGGATCATATAAAAATTTTAAACTGTGTGAAAGAATTTGAATAAAATAAGTGGACAGTTAAAAAATACTGAGAAAGCCTTTTAAGTGTATTATTGAACATAAACCTACAGGAGAAGATTGACTGAAAACTTAGACGAGAACAACAGAAAGGCAATACATTTAGAAAAAAGTATTTGCCACATATGTGATAAAAGAATAACATTTGGCATGTAATGTTTATAAATCAGTAAGAGAACAACACACCGGAAGGGAAATGGACAAAAGCTGTGACCAGTGAATTTTCAAAAGTTAATTTAGGCCAAGAGATATTGAGTTGGGTCAGGGTAAGAAGGAGAATGCTTACCATTGCTATAATCAAATGACAAACAGAATAAATGTTTTTCTTTGTCTTTTTTTTTTGTCTATCAAATTGACAAAAATTTAAAAATCATACTAGGAAAGTTCAGGGTACAGGGAATTTGACAGCCTCATGAGATGGAATTGGAAATTAATATAACCACAGTGGAAGCCATTTTAGCAGTGTCTCTATAACCTTAAGTAGGGACCCAATGAATTCCATTTCTAGGAATTTAGCCTGACAAAATAATCGAGGATATGGCAAGCAACTTTTGTGTAAGGATTTTTTGGTGATATTTGTAACAATAGTAAAGGAAATATCGCATATGTATAAGAAGGGAATAAATAATTCAATTATAGTATTTTCATAAAATTGGACACTGTGCAGCCATTACAACTAGTGTGATAAAGAATAATGACATAAATTATTATGTGAGAAAAAGCAGATTGTAAAATATTAGAATGAGTGTGCACACTGGAAAAAAGGAAAATAAAAAAACCAAAATGTTAATGTAGATGGTAGGATTATGAGCAATTTAAATTTTCATCTTTACGCTTATTATAGAAAAATTGAAATGCACAAAAATATGCATTATAACTTACACAGAAAAAAAATAATTTTTTTTAAAGCCTAATCAATTAGCACATGCCAGAGACTGAATTGAAATAATATACCACTCTGTCTTGGCCCAGGATGCCACGGGCTAAGGTTTACCCAGTGTGTCTGTCGTAAATGTAAATCTGCTAAAATAGAAGATACATATACTTGTGTTGTCAGTTATACAATTCCCATGGTGTTTATTGATGCAAAGATTTCTCTAGCCAAGAGGGTTTGTAGCTGAGCAGGCCATTTAGGCAAAAGCGAGAAAAAAAGGAAGAAAGGGAGAGAAAAGCAAAAAGTGGGAGGGCTGGGAATGCCACACTGATTGGGGAGCCCCAGGAATGGTTAGAAGAGTGTGGCTATAGAAACAAGCCCATTTGGAGGCACTAGGCTAAATATATCCATACCTTTACATGTCAGGGAGCTGCATGGAATGTCTTAACCATTGCGCAGAGAGAGGTACCTGGTGCATTTCCTTTTACTCCATCCTCTGTCCTTGCAAACACCCAAAACCTGTCCCTTCCCACCACCCCCATTAGCACAGTCATTCCACGTTTAGAGTTGTTCCTGTTAGCTCTCCAGAGCCAGGCGCAGTAGACTTCAATCCTTTGGTAGATCCCAAAGCCTTTGACTGCTAAGCTAGTGACTTCCACTGGCTTCTTTGGAGAATTCTCAACAGGGCTGGGAGCCTGGCTCTCAGCTGTTGGCTGGACTTTGGGTGAATCATAAGTCATTCCTCTCGAGGAAAATGGTGGTGCCCCTGATTTATGCCCATTAAGGAACATTGTGGGTTATGCATTTCTGCTAGCGGGATCTTCAGGTCCAATATCTTTCATATTGATAGGAAGGGTTAATAATGAATAGAATTCAAACCAGTTGCAGGTGTGACTGGGTAGGTTTTGACTTATCTATATTCTGTTTTCAGATGGTGTCTGAGCTAAAAGACCATCTTTTGAGACATCTACAGGGTGTGGAAAAGAAGAAAATTGAACAGATGGTTCTGGACTACGTTTCAAAACTGGTTGGTTTTGTTTTATCTTCTCTACCCGACCCACCCCTCCCTCAACCACTTGGTCTCTGGGTGTATAGTTCCCAGTATGTGGTTCAGTAGGTTTTTCATATTAGGTTTTTTGGAGCTCTCCCATCCTCAAACCTGTATATGTGGTGCTGTAGATTGAAGAAAGGGGGAAAAGAACCAAAAAACAAAGAGAATGTGGCTCTAGAAGTGGCTTATTGCACTCCCTTGCAGTAGTGGTTATATGCTCATGGAAGCCTGGAACAGTGATGAATTCAGCAATGGTTGCCAAATGTTCATGTCATCTTGTCATCTTCCAGCTCCTTATTAAACCATAGGTAGTGATTTCTGTACATGGAGGTTTCTGCAAACATGAGAGAACTTGAACTTCAATTCTTACTTAGCTCCAACAGCTCAATTAGGTGAGATTCCAGCCCAGTTGTATAAATACTTACCATGTTCCAGAGTCTGCTGATGAGATTGGCATCCCATTTACCTGGTAGCCACTCATTGAAATTGTGTGATCCATGTGTAAGTAGAAGTGATGCAGCTGGATTGAAATTTGAGGCTGTCTTGAGTCTTTCAAAACGCATATGGAGTTGAGGCCTCACCCTACTTAGAACCTGGAGATAATAAGATGGATAAAAATTTTAAAGTATTTAAATATACAGAAAGAGAAAGAACACTGCAACACTCCATTTCTCCAGGTTTGCATAGGACCAGCGTGTAAATGTGAACAAATATTTTTGCATTGAATTCTGGAAGATTAGTTAAATTTATTAGATATGGCCCTGATTTAATTTCATGTTTAACTTTTAAAGTTTTCTGCCTTACAGGGGACTCTATTCAATAATGGAAACGAATATTAAAAGAAGAGTGTCTATATGTGTAGAACTGAGTCACTTTGCTGTACAGCAGAGATTGGCACAGCATTGTAAATCAACTCTACTTCAGTTAAAACAAATTAAAAAAAATAAAAACAAACAAACGAAAAAGAAATACAGAAAGAAATCTTCTATTTTGGAAAACTGGGTAGTGGCAGAATGGCTCTGTGAATGGAGCATGAGCTCTTGGATAGCACTTGCTTAATGAGTGTTTGTTGAATTAAAACAACTCCCCAAAATGCTCCCAAGTGCCACCCATTGATTTATTTCTATAGTAAAGTGCATGCATGGAAGTAACTCACTCAAACCCTTTGTTGGTCATATGGCCATAGAGACGGTTCGTAGTTAATTAGTCGGAATAAAGTTGCGGAATATTTTTTAAAAAAAGTTTTCTGCCTTCATTGCAGTCATTAGTATCTGGTTTTAAATCATATATTTGAATTTCTATGGTAAGGTTTGACTTTCAGAATTTTAGTATAGGAAGACAGGTTGGTATTTGCATATACTAATGCTTACAAGCAGGGCACTGAAACTTTCTTAAATAATAATTCTTTGCAGTTGAACAATACCAAGGGGCTCACTTTATGAATGTGTTACTGATCTTCCCCATGTTGATACTAACTTACTTTCTTTGTCCTTTCATAACACACAGTTATTTAACACATCACCTACCATCTTTCTTTCTGTTGACTTTAAATTTCATCTTCCAGAATGTTAAGGTTTTTCTTCAAGCATCATTCTTCCCTATAGTTAATCACATAAAAGAATCCCCATAACACTAGTTTGTGCTAACAGCTCCTAGAACCAATAGGGCCAGAAATGGTAGAGATGAGGTCTCAGAAAACTCGTTGCCCCTGTCTTTCCAACTCAGCAGTCACTGATTGATGCCAAAGCTGCTCACCCTGCCCAGCAGCAAACGGCTGAGTCTCCCAGTCCCCTCCCAGGAGAGTGGCTGGACAGCCTTTAGAAAATAAATCCGAGGAGGTTGCTGCAAAACCTGATTATATTGCTTATTTGTTATCTTACCTGAGTTCAGCCAAAGAGAAACTGAGAATCTATATCATTGAGAATAAATAGTGTCTGTCTGTGCTCATATGGAAACTCTTCCTAATTTTGTCCCCTGTCCTTTGCCTACACGTGCAATGCATGGATTTGTGGTCCTGATAACAGCTCCTCGGAGATTGCCCTGTTGCTGGCAAACGAGTGAAATGTAGAACCTGGACATGGAACTAGTTTTGCTCCACAGCACATGCTCAGGACCTCCATTCTCTTCAGAACCGCCTTTCCTCTGTCAGCTGTCAGCTATGTCACCCTTGCCACATAACAGGCCTAGGGCGAACTCTGTTGCACTTGACCTTCACTGATGGATAAGGGCCTGTGATTGAGGGCCTGTGTTTGTGAGCGATGGGGCCGATTAGCGGTGGGGAAGCTCAGCTGGGGCACTGCCTGCAGTGACAGAGGGTGCTCTGTTAGACGCGGCTGCACATTTTCAGTCTTTCCATTTGGGATTCCATTGCTTGAGAATTGACCTCAGAAAGGCTGGTTCTGTGTCCGGGCACAGCCTGAATGCCAGCTGCCCGAACATGCCTGTCAGAGCTATGGAAGGATAGCTTGTAGGGGAAAGGGTATGAACAGAGGTTAACAGACTGTCTTTACCCTCTAGCTGGATCTCATTTGCCAAATACTGGAAGCCAGTTGGAGGAAACATAATCTTCATCCCTGGGTTCTCCACTTGTACGCAAGTATTTCTTGCTCTATTTTATCGTGGTGTACAAAGAGGTAAAACAACTCTGATTGCTGCCTGTTGTAGCAAAGCCTTTTTGAGACTTACCAGTTGAAAGTAACTCTCACCAGCCCCTTACACCATCCATCTTAGTTCTGAACTCAGCATTTAAAGTTATGCCCCTGTTACTTCACCTGTCCTCTTTCCTTGGCATCTGGCTGATGAGGAGGGAGGGGCACATGAGCTCAGTACTGCCAAGAAGGGGAATTTAAGTTAATGCAATTTATCATTTCTGTGCCTACTGTCTGGTTAGATTCTAGGCATTAGGCCGCTGGTCATCATCACATCTATGAACCTTTCTATGGGGCATAGCCTTTCACAATTAGCATGAATTCCACCAGGATGTGGCACTCAGAGCTACTGCTTACATGCAAATGGGGTTTTGGAGATGAGCTGCTTGGCTGACATGCTGCTTTGTTCTTTGACCAGCAATAGGCGGGCGAGTGCTGCTGAATTTGCGGTCTTTCACATCATGACCAGGATTTTGGAAGCTACTAACAGTTTGTTTTTACCTCTGC
Organism: Monodon monoceros; assembly: GCF_005190385.1. Classification (NCBI taxonomy): domain Eukaryota; kingdom Metazoa; phylum Chordata; class Mammalia; order Artiodactyla; family Monodontidae; genus Monodon; species Monodon monoceros. The sequence continues at coordinate 20,010,100 of NW_021703776.1, read as the reverse complement.
CTCCTGGTAAGTCTTGGCTTTTTTGGGTTTTGTTGTAATAAACTTGTTCTTTCTTCTTCACATAGTCTCTGGACTTTGGTGCATTATGAGTTTAAGAATGAGGCCTCCTATGTCTGCGAAATTGTGTGTCTGGTGTCACTGTGACAGATGGGCCTGAGGTTGGTCTCTGCCGACCAGATCTCCTCTGATTATTAAACTATACAGTAGCTTGTCACCAATTTTAGGAGCCAAGGCTGGTCCCCATGCAACTTTCTGGTTCAAAAACCAGTGGAGCTGATTCAGGGAGATCTTTCTCTGATGTCTCCAGGCCTAGTTTATCTGATCAAGAAAGTTAACACTCAGAAGGAAGTAGGTCTGGTTGGGTGTCAGAAATTGAGTTGATTCTTATATGTTCCTTGGAAGCTAAAAATTTCCCTTAGGATTTTGAAAAAGGACCAAATCAGGCTTCAAAACGCCTTTGGCGCATGTGTCTGCAGTCATTCATTTAATTGGTCATTTGTTCATTCAGTCAACAAACATTTGTTGAGCAATTTCATGCCAGGTACTGGGCTAGAAATTAGAGCAATTCCAAAAATTAACAAAAGTCTAGTTGGGAAAATGTGCATATAAATCAATATTCATTATAAGAAACAAGCTCCTGTTTGCTATAAACAACCTGCCTTATGCTTGTTATGTGTAAGTTCTGATGAGTTTTAAGCTTTATGATAGCTATCGCTATATAATATATACTAGCCAATTTTATTTAATTCATTCATATACATCTATCCATCCATCCGTCATTAATTTGTTCCTTTGTTCATTCATTTTAAGGCAACATGTATATGGTCCCCATTTTGTGCTAGGTACTATTGTAAGTACTTTACATAAATTAGCACATTTAATTTTTATAATGATGTTAAGTGATAAGAGCTTAAATTGAACCATATTAAATTGTTAATATCCAACCAGTTTTTGACCAAGAAAGATGGCACTTTCAAATGGTTCCACTTAATATTATTCCCACCTTATAGATGGTGAAATTGAGGCACAGAAAAGTTAAGTAACTTGCCTACAGTCACATAGCTATTAGGCAACAGAGCCAGTGCTCAAATCCAGGGAGTCTGGCCCTAAAATCTATGCTTCTAGCTACTATTCTGTGCTGCCTCTTGAATTTTATATTCCAGTTGAATTAGTTGATATTAAAGCATTGGCTGTCTATGGGCCTGGAAAATCCCCACAGCACATCTCAACTTCTCTGCATTTGTGGTATATCTGGTACAGTCTGGAATCTGTCACACTTTCTCTATCCATGCCTTATCTTATAAGATCTGCTTGTAGTGGAGGCACAAAAGGAGTTTCTTGTGACTTTGTAGGGATCTGAAAGTGACCACTCATGAGGAGAATGGATGGCTTTAAATGGAATATGAATTGTGAGGTGCCCTCTAGAAAGAGTGAAGGGATTTCATGAAAATTATATATGGCTTTCTAGCTTAAAGTCTTAATTGTTTGTCATTAACACAAAAGACCTGGTAGAGAAATGGGTCGACAGTTTCGGATTTGTTCACCATGGATCTCCAAGCTCCTTTTCTAAGTAAATGACACTGACTCACTGGGGACAATATTATATCTGGGAGATCATAAAAATCCACTTTCTACAGAACATTGCATTTCTACACAGGGATGGATAAGGATGGAAAACACAGAACAGTTTTACCCATAGTGATTGAAAATTATTATGAGTAAGAGCTTAATGGCTGGTGTCCATGGGTCAAGTAAGAAAGAGCAGTTTCTCTTTCTCCTTTTCTCAGAAATGTTTGTTTCCCTAATATGAAGTGACACTGGATCATGTTGGGGGGTGGGGCATGTGTGTGTAAATGCAGGTATTTTTGTGTGTATGTATGTAAATGTGCTCGCTTTCCAGGCCCCGTGGACTAGTGAGAACTGTTTGAGTTCCAAGTGTCAGAAACTTGTAACCGGAGTTACTTAAAGAAAAAAGGGAATGAGGACCACAAAAGAGAAGTCATAGTTTAGAGCTGGAGCATTTACCGTTTAAAAGGGACCTGTGTTCTCTTTGCTGCCTGGAGAAGGCCAGGAGCCCTGGAGGGTGAGGACTAGAGCTGGCTGGAAAAGGTCTCTCTTTCGGTACCGATGCCTACTTCTAGCCAGTTTGCTCTGTTGCTTAGAGCTGACATGCTGAGAGGAGGCCAGGAATGGGCTGTTGAATTTGGGACTGTGCCCTGGGAATGGAGGCTAAAGGGTCATCAGGGATCTTTAGGACATGGACACAGAGCTAGAGAGGAATTTTTTTTTTTTTTTGCGGTACGTGGGCCTCTCACTGTTGTGGCCTCTCCCATTGCGGAGCACAGGCTCCGGATGCGCAGGCTCAGTGGCCATGGCTCATGGGCCCAGCCACTCTGCGGCATGTGGGATCTTCCCGGACTGGGGCACGAACCCATGTCCCCTGCATCGACAGGCGGACTCTCAACTACTGCGTCACCAGGGAAGCCCCTAGAGAGGAATTTTGAATGGAAAAAATCTGTAGGTTCAATAACCTTCTATAAACTCTTCCTCAGAAATAATTTTATAACTTTTTTAATCTTGAGAAGACTGTCCAAATCCATTTGAAAAATCTCATGTTGTTAATTAGCTAGTAAAATCACTATTTTTTTTTGGAATCAGAGCAGTTAGTAGACTCATCCCATTGTCAGCCCATTAACATCTGCTTGAGGGCAGAGTCTGAACTTTATCTGACCCTCAGTGTTGCCAGGACATGGGACTCAAGTCTCCCACTGCTCACGTTTCATATGCTCAGAGAGAGAACGCTCCACGACGTCTCTGAATCCAAGTCCCAGCTCTCTTTGGCCATCATGTCTCTGTTATGTAAGCCTCTAAGGTCAGGCAACGAGTCTTCGTCATTCCCCATCCACATCCAATCAGTTTCCAAGCCAGTACACGTCGCCATGATCCTATGATCCCTTCCTTCCCTCTCACTCTCAGTGCCCTCGTTCCCTCTTGGACAGGTTCACGCAGTCACTTCCCAACAGATCTTTATTCCTCTGGTAGCAAGCTGTTACTCCGGTCCATTCTTTACCTGTTGCCACATTAATATTCCAAAAGTAAAACTCAAATCCTCTAACAATCCTGCTCAAAAGCTTTCCTGCTCAAAAGCTTTCAAAAACAATCCTGCCTCTCCAGAGTTTACTAAATAATCAATTCCTTGCTGTCATTCAGCACTCAACCCTGTGACACATATATTAAAAGCACCCTGTACTTTTCCTTCATAGAACTGGTCATATTTTAAAAAATGAATATTTTTTTTGTGATTAATTGATTGTCAGTCTCCCTATCAGACTGGAAGGTGGATGGGAGCAGCAGTCATGCTTGTTCTTCTCATCACTGCACACCCAGCTCCTTGCCTGGCGTGCCGAAGGGGTTTTGTTGAATAGGTTAACCTTTCCAGTCTCACCTTCCACCATTCCTCTTGCACGCCTGTGCCAACCCAACTGGGTCATTTACTCTTTCCTAAATGTGCCCCATGCTTTCTCACCTTTGGGCCTCTGTTCGTGTTGTTCCATTAACACCAGTTCTTGAGGCAGGATAACGTCGTGGTTAAAAGGCTAGGCTAAAATCCCACAGCCTGCATTCAAATGTTAACTCAGCCACTTACTATTTCCCGGGCAGGTTTCTTAGCTCCTGTGAATCTTGGTTTCCCCATTTATAAAGTGGGGATCAAGTAGTTCCCACCTCACGGTGTTATATGAGGATCAAGTGAGCCTGTGCGTAAATGAAAGGCCTCAGTACCTGTCTGGTGTTAGTCATGTTGTTATACCACGTGCCAGGCTCTTCACAGACCTAGCTGTAGCTCTCAGAGCAGCCCTGCAGGAAAGGTACTGGTGATTCCACTTTAGGGATGAAGAAACAGAGGCTGGAAAGGCTTAATTACCTACGTCTAGTAAGCAGCACAGCATGATTCCGGCCTCTGTCTACTCAGGTCAAACCTGACTTCTGCTGCTTTTCCAGCCTGTATGTTCTCTCACGTCATTTCCACTCTCAGGGATGGCATTAACCCTTCAAAGCGCCTCTCACATGCCATCTTTTCCAAGAGGGCTTTTCTGATTCTCTCCCGGTCTGATGTTGTTTGTGTGTGGATGTTGTTTGTGTCGGTTAGTGTGAATAGTGGACTTAGAGCTCTAGCTCTGTGAGAGTTTGGGTAGCCCTGCCCGTGAGACTTAGACTTGGCCCTGCCCAAGGCCTTGAGAGTGCCTTTCTACTGAATTCCTAGAGATTTGCTATCTGGCAATATCATTTTAGTTCTTCTTTTATATGATTTAGTCCAAGTAGACCCCAAAAGCCTTTCTCTAGGGCATACCCAGAGATTAGTCATCTAAACTAATCAGTCCCCTTCTGGTCCAGATATTTTCTCCTGCAGCAAAATGGTCCCCGTCCATCAGGCTTTAGCCTGGGCATGTGGAGTTTGAAGCTCTACTGTTAATTTTTCTATTTTGCGATTTTACCATAGAATTATAAACCTTTTAAACTGTAAAACCATTTTCATTGAGCAGACCTTGCACTGTTTTTCTCTTTTTGCCTAGGAAGGCATACAAGGTGGAGGGAATACGTGCTTATTGGGAACTTACTATATACCCAGCACAATACTTAGTTGTGATAATACAGAAGGAAGGAACCTTGGACCTTGTCTTCAAGGAGCATTTATTTGACTCTAGCTGCCAAGTGGTGAGCTGAGTGCTTTATTGCCATCACCAGAGTCATTCCCTCTGGGAGGCCGGAGATGATACCTGACCGTCTCTACCGTCCCGGGTCTCTCATCCTAGGTTTTCACACTCTGCACACGATCCTTGGTGTCCACTGTCTGCCTTTGCATAACCTGCTGCATTACATTGATAACGGAGTGTTGCTTCTCACAGAAACAGCTGTCACAAGGCTCATGAAAGGTAAGGGGCCCTGAGTTTGCCTTGTTCCAGCCCCAGCACCACCCGGGCTGCCTTTGTGGGTGTGTGGCCTGTAGTCACACGGGGCCCTGCTGCACTCAGAAGGGGCCCATGCAGGGTTTAATGTTCTGTATTCAATCTCGACATTCTTAGTAGTTGAAGAGGGGCTCCTCGTTTTCGTTTTGCGTGGGTTCCACAGTTACGCAGCCGGGCCTGCTGAGCACGGTTCATTTCCCGTAACCGTCCCTTGGACCACCGTGCCTTTGCCCTTCAAGAGACCCCAAAGGGCTTCTCAATCCGTACACAACTATTAGACTCCTTTTCCGTACATGAAGGCACTTGAGAATAGGAGACTGAAGGCTTATTTCTCAAGAAAAATGTCATGCAATGGCTTACTTTCAGCTGATTAACTCCGTCCTCTCAAAGCTAGACTTGAAATGCAAGGAAAAGTAATGAGAGGTGTAGTGCCTATGAGAATTTGAACTTGAAATAAGGTCTGTAGTGTAATGACTCTTGGTTAAATTATTCAACTGTGGTATTTTATAGATGAGTTTTGTTAATATATATTGAAGTATTTGCCATTCCTCAAGGTGCCGTATGTTTTAAGTCAGTCAGCAAAATTGCTCTGTGACTGGCAGCCTGTTACAGAACGCTGTTCCCTGATATAGAGCAGCAGCTTCATTAAGAAATCCCTTTTTAGTCATGTACCACAGTGTTCATTGCAGCTCTATTTACAATAGCCGGGGCATGGAAACAACCAAGGTGTCCATCAATAGATGAATGGACAAAGAAGATGTGGCACATAAACACAATGGAATATTACTCGGTCATAAAAAGAAACGAAATTGAGTTATTTGTAGTGAGGTGGATGGACCTAGAGTCTGTCATACAGAGTGAAGTAAGTGGAATAAAGACGCAGACCTACTAGAGAATGGACTTGAGGACACAGGGAGGGGGAAGGGTAAGCTGGGACGAAGTGAGAGAGTGGCATGAACATATACACACTACCAAATGTCAAATAGATAGCTAGTGGGAAGCAGCCGCATAGCACAGGGAGATCAGCTCGGTGCTTTGTGTCCACCTAGAGGGGTGGGATAGGGAGGGTGGGAGGGAGATGCAAGAGGGAGGGGATATGGGGATATATGTATACGTATAGCTGATTCACTTTGTTATAAACCAGAAACTAACACACCATTGTAAAGCAATTATACTCCAATAAAGATGTTAAAAAAATCCCTTTTTTATTCAGAGAGACACAAACTAATATTTTCATAGTGTTGTTAGACTTGGCTTGAAAAACAAGGTTGGGACATGCATTACCAGGATGAAGCTCTGAAGTATTAGCTTGCTCAGGTATTAAAATGGAGATTACTGGGTTTTTTCTTTTTGTTTTGTTTTATTTTGTTTGCCAATTTCTGACTTTCTTGTAGATCTGGACAATACAGAGAAAAATGAAAAAGTAAAGTTCAGCATCATTGTGCGGCTTCCTCCGGTAATCCTGAAGTATATTCTATTTTCTAAGCCTTGGCATGTACCCCTCCTTCAATTTCTTCTTGCAGAAAGAGCAGTTACTTGCTTTGGGCCGAAGTCACTTGAATTGTCTCACCCTTCGGCCCTTTCCAAGAAATCCTGTCCATCCCTACCCGTCTGTCCGCTGCTCCCACTGGGCCTACCGAGTGCTTGCTCCCCTGGCTGCGCGCGTGCTGCTTTGGCACAGGCCCACCTAGAACATTTAGCCGTTTTCTCCTCTGAGGAAACCACAGTAATATGTACGTCTGTGAGTCTGAGGGGAGGCAGAGGGGAAACATGTGCTTTTGGCATTTAAACTGATAAGAAATTGAAATACAGGTGAGGTCAGAAGGTTCTGGAACTGCGTTTCCTCTCACTGTTGTTTGCACCACGGCAGGAAAACATTCCTGGTTGAAGGAAAAATGAGAAACATGAGGGAGAGGGTTATACAGGCACTCCTTGTTTTTGTGGGGTATAGTAGCTCTCTGAGTCAGAAATGCTGTGAAATTCAGACATTCCACGGCAAGGTCTTCAGAGCCTCTGACTCTGCGGACTTCCCGGCCATGAGAACCTTGGCCAGCTCTGTGCCATTTACATACGTTGAGCACTTATATCTCTGGCACGATCCTCCCACAAAGGGATGTCTGATGCCTTCCTGGACCTAATCGTCTTGCTTTATAACACCTTCTCGCCCTCACAGGCTTACTGAGGCAGAGGCAAGAATAGAAAACAAAGCATATTTTCCATGGCTAGATCTCTCTGGGGAATATCTCTGAACATTTAGTTTGGTCTCTAAATTTGATTTTTTTTTTTTTGCCTTATACCCTTAGGGAATTAAAATTTTCTGGGCGAGACACTGGCAGAGTACATGCCTATAACCTGTAGCTTCATATCAAAATATCACGTAGGGTTGGCATGCAGATACTCAGTTTTGAAGAGTAACAGATGAACTCCATTTCAGAAGAAGAATTTGGCAGCCTCAGTACACAAAATGCTTTCCTCAGAGTTGCATTTAAGGGAGTATTTATTCAAAATTCAGAAGCATACCTCATAGGAAATGGCCTTTCTCCAAGGTCATTAACCATAAAGAGTCTGTCTTTTAGACTCACTAGCTGGAATACATTTTAAAAAATTATGAATTGATATAAGATAAATTTACTTAATGCTGTGAGCTATATTCTCCTCTCTGTATTTTTCCATCTTTTTATTTTTATCATTGACTTAAATTTTTTAGTGTGGAAGGTACAGAGGTTTCCTATACACCCCCTTCCTCCACATACACACAGTCTCCCCTATTATCAGCATCCCCCAGCAGAATGGGTCCATCTGTTACAGTGGATGAACCTACACTGCACATCACAATCACCAAAGTCCATAGTTAGCATTAGGGTTCACTCTCGGTGTCGTTCATTCTGTGAGTTTGGACAAATATATGAGGAGATATATCTAACACTGTAGTATCATACAGAGTATTTTCACTGCCCTAAAAATCCTCCTCTACATATTTTTCAATTTGCAAAAATAGCTTACAGGTCAGAAGATCTGTCGACTTTGGGATCATCCTGTGAGTTCTAACATTATTTCCCGGAACCATGTAAAGCAACTGCTTCAGAACTATAACAAACAGGTGAGTCTGTGTGGAGCAGAGGCCCCGCTAAATGATTTTGGAACCTCTTTGCCCATTTTAACACATCCATATGGACAGCAGTTGTAGTTCTCACCACTTTTAAGTTTGTACTTGTTGTGGAGAATCAGCTGATACCACAGCCGTTTCCCCTTTAGCCCCGGAGTTCTGTGATGGACAAGTCGTCATTCAGTGTAGAATTTCTGCCTCTGAACTACTTCATTGAAATACTGACAGATATTGAGTCCTCCAATCCAGGTAAGTCACTCCTCTGCTCTCAGGATTTTCCTGTCTTTCCCCTGACACATCAGTCAGTCTCTATGTGCTTCTGTGTACCTTTTTCTTGCCAAAGTATCCCTTAATTATAAGTAGGATCTTCTTGCAATAGGTTTTAATGAGGAATACACAATTTACTACCTAAATTACCAAAGGAATAACCACCTTTCAGGTTTTAAAAGGAATTAAGAGGTTAAAAACGCATTTGGTTGGTGTGAATGGCCTTTCTTGGTGCTGAGGTTTAATAAATTTTAACAACACATTCTCAGAATAATGTGTTTTACTAAAATATAAAATAATTATGATTTCAATGAAGTATAGGAACAATATTATAAATGTTCTATGGCTTCATAGTAACTCTTCTCTCTCTCTTTCCTTTCAGCTCTGTATGCTTTTGAAGGACGTGACAACGTGGACGCAAAATTTGTAGAGGAAGCAGCTCTGAAACACACCACGATGCTTTTAGGCTTATAAAAGGGAAAATGCAGTTATATCAGCTTCCAGTATTTTTCTCTTGCTCGTTAGCTCTACTTCCGTTGAGAATTCTTTAGCTATATTTTAAACTGGTAACCAAAATCAGAATACATTGTTGAGCCATCTGAATTTCAGTTTAGTACTTTGTTCAGACAGAACTAGACAGTCAAGTGTAGAGAAATGTCAGCCAGCCCAAGGGGGCATGAAGTGGCCTAAGTGATGCTCTTCCTAGTGGCTGATCTTCCTAGCGCTCTCATAGGCCAAAAGCTAGTTTCTATTATACTCTGAAATAAAATATACTTTAAAAATGTAGGAACAGTGCTTAGAAAATAAAAAATTGGCTGTGTCACTGAAAATAGCATATGACAAGCAGAAAAATTACAAGCTGTAGAAAAACTCTATTTTGGAAATTAGATACTTTTAAAAAAACTGAATTTGGACTAAGTCAAATCTGCTAATTCTAGTAGGGAATAATTTGCAAAATACAACAATTTATACATACATAGAGTAGGATTTGTCTTCGTGAACGTTCAGATGGAACTGTATTTAATATTATAAAGTTATTTTTATATTTATAAAAGTTTGATTTAGTAATATGTTGTCATTTAAAAAAACACTGAAAGTTTTAGCCTAACTCCTTTGTTCTTTGAACATAGCCTTTTATTCCCACCAAGAATCATGACTCCATGAACATGTTCCCCCAAAGACCCACATGACACCTAACGAGTTCTCCCACTTTTCTTTTTTTTTCCCCTCTCTCTTCTACAGTGACGTTCTGACCATAAATACAGTTGATTCCTGGGGTAAGCCCAAAACCCTTTGCTTTCCTCTCTTCACACCGTTTCCCTCATTGAACTTGTGAAATTTTAAAGATTACAAATATCACTAGCCAGTATAATAATTCAGCTTTTCTAAAATCATCATTCTAAAAATTATCCTCTCCTACAGAAATTCCCATTTAGGTCAAATATTTCATGGTCACTGAAGCTCAAAGTCTTGGAGCCATATCAGCAAGGCGGTGCTGGTTTTTCCTCTTGATAAGGTCATTATTTTTCATTCCCCTACGCTTTCCTCTTCACACCCGGGTTGTTTCTGCTGCTTTCTGAAGTCTCATTCATCTGATGCATATTTGAGATAAACACTACTTTGATCCTGTCACCCCTCTGCTCATAATCCTTCAGTGGCTTGCCATTTATTACAGGATAAAATCCAAACTCTTTGACATTCAAGATCTCCCAAATTCTGGCCTTATACACTTCCCTAGTACGAACGTTCTGTTCCAACCAGCCTCGCTCACTGGGCCTTGAACAGAACTTTTGTTTTCTTACTTCCAAGTCTTGCTCAGGCGACTTCCCCCTCCTGGAATCCCCTTCACTTACTAAAATCTTATTTATGCTTAAGGGCCAGATAAAAAGTTCCATCTGACTGTGATCCCTGGCCATTCCAGTGCACAGTGGCATGTCACCCTCTGGACCAGTAGCACACGTTGTAATATTTAAGCATCCAAACCTTTGTAATTTTTAAAAATTATTTTTCCTTCCTATCAATTTAAACTTCCTATGTGTTTATTTTTTGAATCCCTAATTACTGATCCTACAACACAGCAACTGTGTGTAAGTTTGTAGTATTTCTTTGCATTAAGCACACAGCTTACACAGCGTTACTTGTTATAGGCTCTCTCAAGGAATTGCTTTTTAATGACTTCACAAAGCAGTCAGGTTAGATTCAGGACTCCTAGACGGAGAATGAGATTCAATTTCCCTCCATTCTGTGTCAGGGTGGGGGCTTGGAACAGATTTTGTTTGATTTAGCAAAATAAATGAATGTGATATTTCTCACTCCCAGAGTCGTGAAATGAAATTCATAACTGATAACAATATGAAATAATACTAGTTTGAGCATGTTAATGACTGTAAAATCACCGGTTTCAAATCTACTTTTATATTTTTATGTGAGAAAGTAAACAGAATTAGCAAAATATACTTGGGTGAAATACAGTAATATTAGAGTAATGAAATCAGTGGAACTGGCCTCATTTTCTCTTTCACATGCAAAATTATAAATATCTTCGTTGAAATTTTGAAAAATCTGGTATCAGGACAAAGTAATCACAAGTGTATTTGCATATAACATGGTGGAAAATCTAGATTTATAAGAAAGATAAATTAGGGCATAATTGTTTTTGCCCAAAAGGATTCTTTATTTGTAAAAAGAATCACTATAACATCACTTGAAGAAAGACAGGCTTCCCTACTGCTTTTCACTCAGTTTAGATTTACTGACATCAACTTGCAGTGCAACTATTTATTTAACAAAGTGAGTTGTGCCCCTGCAGTACTTGGGCTATTTTTCTTTTCAACCATTCTTTCTTTTTCTTAAAAGTGAGTACATTGAACAGGATCTGCTTTTCTTTCTTTAATAAACAAAGACCACTCTGCCAATTTCTGTACTTCGCTGAAAAGGTATTTATTTTTATTGCATTTTTATAGCACCCAGTCTACTATATATTTCTGAAATGTAATCAAGAGATAAAGTGGAAAAGAAAGAAATTGTTGAGTGTGATAGGAAGGAAACATATGTTGTGGATACTCTGTCTGTAATTTAGAGCCATTACACTGACGTTTTCCAGCTGTGGATGTGAAGAAGCCTGGTTGAAGCGCCTCCTTGAGAAGCCTGGGTTGGTTCACATGTTCAGATTTCAATTGGCTTTATAACAGGTTTCTTTATGTGCCTCATATTGGCCCCAGGTTCACTGGGCTTAAAAGGAGCCAAAGCGCCGTACGGTTTTGGCAGAGGAAGAGTGGACTCTGCCTCTGGGATGTAGGCATTTGGACGCTGATCTGCAGTTGTGTAAACACCACTGGGCAGCTGGCGAGTTTCTTTTTCCAAGAACTCCTGCAAAGAATGATTTATCCTTTTCAGTTTTTGAAAACTCAGGTAAAGTCGCTTCGTCCTCAGGGCCCATCAGACACAGCCGGGTCTGAGCAGCCTTCGGCTATGCTTGCTGGCCGATATTCCCCAAAGGGACAAGAGGGTGTGAGGGTGCGTCACCAAACATGCACACCTGCACACACATTTCATCTCATTGGAATGACCCATGTTGCTCAAGCATCACTCTACTCCTGGGGTTTAGGGTTTACCATAAACTGGTTGGTGGGACCTAAATTTGCTACATTCCAAACTCAGTATCTTTCATTAAACACTAATTATTTCCATGTTTGTGACAAAGGCAGGATAATCTATTTCCTTTGGTAGGTCACTGGTGAGCAAATGGTACAAGGGAGGAGATAAGGAGTAAAGTAGAACCAGTGGAGAGAAGTGGTCAGCAGCTTGCTTTGAGCCTCAAGATTCTGCCTGTGTTTCTGGAAAACAGAGGAATCTCTTATAGCATTAAAAAGAATTGGAAAAAATGGAGACAGGTAAATGACAGCTGGGACACCACAGGTAAAGCCTGAGTGCCCTCAAGAATATAATCCCAGGCAGCGTGCGAATGACAAATCAGACCCTGTTTTCCGGAATTCATAGTATGTGTTTGGAATGCACCTTTTTCTTGGGTTAGGGAGGGAATGGTGATCTTCTGGGGATGTCTGCTCTGTAGTCTGAGAGTGAGTTATAGGCCCCCAGGATGTAGTCTCCTCAGAAAGAGATGCCTGATTCCACTCTAAGATTATTGAAAGGTCATGGGAGTAGGAATAAGAACTGAGCCCCCAGTGTGTAGGTGGTCAGTGACAGACTTAGGTCTTTGGTGGGAGAAGGGTGGTACTGAAGCCTAATCGTAGCTTCTGCACCAGGTGCAGAGTCTGCAGAAGCCTGTGACAACCATGATACGCTTGAGGCCTCACAATATGCTGTGGTGGCCACAGCAGATACATTGAAGAGTAAGGTATGGTCTGAGCCAGGGTGCAAAGACAGAGATTAGAGACCTAGGATAAAACCAGTGCCATCCTGGCCATTGCCATGCCAATGGGAGGTCCTGGTCTTCACCATACCAGCCCAGGATAGAACACTGTGGGGTGGGACTTGATGCCCGCCCAGTGTTCTCCAGGGAATATTCTGACCCTTTGGACTGTTGCACTTTGCTTGCCTACATAATATCTTAAAAAAGCAAAACTTATTTCTAATGACTTGCTGGGCCTATGTGTGTGGTAGAGTAGAACATTTTCATATATTTTGGGAGGATTGACAACCCCTGCAGCAGCCCTTCCCGGCACATTTTACAAATGCAACGTAGAAGCCATAGCTTACCCGAGACTTTTCAGTGATGGCCAAGGCATACATTTCTTCATCTCGAAGTACTTTCAGCCATTCTCTCTCAATCTCTTTATTGAGGGGCAGACCCTTTTCCATCCTGGAGTTGCAAGTGAGGATGAAATCTTCTTTCTCCTTGACTTCCTTTTGGAGTTCAATGGTCATAGCTTGTCTCATGGACAGCTCAGCAACAAGAGCCATCATTTTTTCAGTAGCATCTTTGATCTTTTTCTGGTAGCCATTCATCTAGAATTAAAAAGCCCAAGGCTTAGCCTATGTATACATTCCATGAAGACTTGAAGAAAATGGCAGGCTTCTGGCTGTCTCTGAAGGTGGGCATTCTTGCCTGAAGGAAGGAAAGTTTAAGTGGGAATTCACAGAGAATAAGAACTGCAGGAGACCTCAGAGATTCAGCCCAACACCCTGGCTGTGAAATAGGACAAGGAGGAGGGAGAAGAAAGAGGTCTGTTCATCTAGTTACTGGATTTCCAGGTGGGTAGTATTGAGGGGAATAGTTTAGTGTCTCCATTTTTAAGAGGTGATAAGGACAAAGGAAAGGGTATTCTTGATGTCTAAGTTCTGGCCTAATTTTGCCATGTTATTAGTTTGCCACTTAAGCAGGGGGGAAAATCTGGTAGAACAGAATTGTATTAGTTATTAATACACTTGCTTAAGTAAGGTAATCAGCATCCGTGATGATTTTTAATGGAAACTATCACACTTCAGTGTTTGTGTATTATTGATCATAATTCCCAGGATGCATTATTATGAGGTCATAAGCAAGCATGAGCTGAACTGGACAGTCTGGCCAGTAATTTGAAAAGAAATGTTCCTAGTTGTGTATGTGTGCTTACCTTTTCATATAAGCTATTTATTATCAAAGAATTAAAAGATAAGACTAGGTGGGAAAATTGATTTTAAAAGACAGAAAAGAAGTAAAATTGGAATTGGTGGTTCCTGTAAGCTTTCTGGCCCACAGCATGGCCTTTCAGTGTGGCCGAAGGCTGGTGAGGCAGTAAGAGGTGACTCCCGCCACCCGCCAACACTCAGTGTCACATTACCCTGTCTTATTACTTCTTCATATCCTTTCACTACTGACATTATAATATAAACGTATTTGGTTATTTGGTTATAGCCTATCATCCTACAAGAACGTACTCTTCATGGGGACAAGGACTGTTTGTTTTATTCATGAGGTTCCCACTGCTTAGAATATAGGAGACAAAATTAAAATTGAATGTCGAATGAAGGAATGAATCAATTCTTAGTCTCTTTTAATTGTTCATTCCTTTGAACCAAGGTAAATTGAGACACGAATGTGAGCATCCAAAAACTACACCCTACCTCAAAATACTTTCTTCTCTTAATAGAGTATATACTGGTCTGTGTGTACATTTGCTTACAGAAGCGTTGCTGCTGGTGATTTACGTGCCTCTGAAAATATAATGACCAATTATTATGTGAAAACTTTGTCTCTTTAAGGGAATAGGGAATATAAATTTCTATAACTTCTATACTGCATTAGTTTTCAGGAAGCATAATTTGAATAAAAATGACAGGCATTCAGAGCTTCAATGATGAGTCATTATCTCTCTTTTAAGTTTTATTAACTAGTCATTGCACACTTGAGTGTGTATATAACTAACCAACCTCCCTTCTCCATAAATCAAAAAAAAAAAAAAAAGGATGGTATTATTCTGGGTTCTCTGAGTCTTTGCTGAGATTTCCCATTTTCTGCTCATTTGGGAAACTTGTAAGAGGAGCCATAAGCTCTCTAAGAGAGATGAGAGATGAGATGTACAACCTTGTTGAACACCCGCAAGGGCCAGCCCACTTCTGCTCGACTATGTGATGCTTGCCACCACTTGAGCTGATATCACACCCATTTCACAGATCAGGAAACTGAGTTTTAAGACCATTTATGTATCTTTCTCAACGTCACTTGGTAGTGTTGGTAAGTCACAGATCTGGGATCTGAATGTCTTTCTGTCTTCCAGCTCTGCCTACTCTGAGGAGATTATTTTAAATGGAGGAGGAAGAAAGCCAGGTAGAGAGCATGGAATGTGGGGAACGGAAAGGGAGATAAATCATGAGGACAGGACCCAGTAATGCTGGAAACTTCTTGGTCATGTGGATTGTGTCGGCAGCTCCCATTTGTGTTTCTTTGGCTTAACAGTTGACTTCTGGAGGGACTCTGCCATCAGCTTTGACAAGCAGGCCTCAGCAAAAACCAGCTTCCCCCAAAGAAAGGCAAATTCATTTTGCAAAATAAAGGAAGGCAACATTTAAAGAAACTTCAGACATGCTAATTCAGGCAACGTTCAGGAGCCTAAAGAAGGCTTAACATTTCTTATTTTGTGAGGTAAATTGAGATTTGCACAAGTGCTGTTGGCCTCGTCAGTCTATTAGTGGAAGTGTAAAGCCAAATAAAAGTGGCCAAGAAGCCTTGAGATTTGCAGTAGTTTAGTGTGCCAGGACTGTTTCTAAAACAGGACTGTTAACTTATTCAACAAACGTTTTTCTAAAGTTTAGCACATGCGAGGCATTGGGGAAACTAAGAATAAGGAACAGTCACTGCCCCCAGGAGCCCACAGTGGGTGACAGCATTATTCATGGCGTCTTCTGAACTGTCCCCCCACACTACATGGTGTGGACAATGTGTCCCTTTCCCTTTTGCACTCAGCAGCTCCAGTGACTGTTGCTGACTGACTAAAAACCCTGGACTGTCACAGAGGGATGCTGCAAGGGGCTGGGGGCGCCAAGCAGGCAGCAGACCGTCTGATGCCTGATGGTGCAAAGTCCTGCTGCGTCCGAATCACCAGCCTCCCTCCTGCTGGCTGCTCCTCTTGCTATAGCTTCTAGCAGTCCCTGCCTGACCCTGTAGCTTTGGATCAGAAGCCCTGGTATTTTAAGCTTATGGAATTAGGAAGCCCCACGTTACTGGCCTTTCCTCACTAGTGAGGCTTGGGTGGGGGCTCCACCCCAGGGAGTTGTGTGACTGCTGTTCTCTTTAATGGTCCCCTTCCATTGCTGGCTTCTGGCTACTTCTGGATTCAGGCAGCTCCCATGCAGACCGCTGGATAAATGAGGCCCTCCCTTCACAAGGAACTAGAAAGGACTTAACATGTCTCATGAAATAGGAAGATAATGACTGTCATATTTGAGTAGGTACCCTGTTAAGTGAAACTTGTATACTGTCATTGAAAGGTTTAGGATTTCCCACTATAATGAGAATTCATTCAGGGCACAAGACTGAAACTTATCTTGGACAATTCTCCAAGAGTCATCTTTACATTTTAAATTTTAATTCTTTGTCTTTATCTATTCATAAAGCCTAATCTCTCCGGGGCTTCCCCCAATAAATGAAGCAGTCTGTGGAAAATGGAAGGTGATAGAGGAGGAAGGACAGAAGAGAGGAGGCAGGGACTTGGGCAGACCTTCTTGGCTAAGAGCAGTGTGTCCTGCATGCAGGCCTGCGTTTTGCTGCAGAGCCTGTCGGTGAGCCGGGAGACCTGTTCATAGATGAAATCCTTCTCCAGCAACTTCTCCTCCTTCTTGGCCAGCTGTAGTTCCAGCTACGGTCGAAAAGAATTTCAATAGGAAAAAAAAGTCATGCAAGTCAAAATCTTTCCTAATTAGAGCACTATTTTCCCCCCTTAATGAAGGGGGACTTCACTAAAGAACATTAATGACTTAATGAACTGGACGAAGTCAAGACTTCCCCTCACCCTCTGACCCCCCGCCCCCGAGAGCTGTGGCACTTCTTCCTCCCCATGGCAAAGAATGGCCCTCTCAAGCTCTGTCTAGCTTCCACGTTGCCATTCCTCTGATATGCTCCCATCAGGAAGACAAATTAATCCATTCACGATGCCGAAATTGCTCCTATGGGCCGTGAGACAGAGATGGGCATTTTGAAAGCGCTCAGGTTTTAACTTTTTTGGCAAGCATCTAAAGTCAAGCTTAGGTTTCGTTACTAGATTGCAATGAAAGGACTGTATTAGTGACTAGAATAATGAGGGATGAATCCTCATAACATGAAACTGTACCACAGATAACTGTGACACTGATCAACAGGGGCTAATAGATGCTATTTTAAGAAAGGACATTTACCGCATCCATTTTTTGGATCATTTCTTCTTTGGTCATATCTTTCCCTGGAAGGAAGCGTGTTCTGTTCTCACCCTCAGGATTTATAAACTGTTTCTCCAGGTCTTTTATTCTGTCTGTACACTGTGAAAACTATTAAACAAGAAAGAAACAGTAACTTTGCTCAGTAAATCTTAAAGTCACGTAGCCCAAGGTCTTTAGGGTCTTTCCAGGCAAAGGTGGAAGGGAATTCTTAACACCCCATCAGCTGGGACTTGTGGTTAAGCAATGTTTCTACTCACGTGTGGTACAGAGAGGAAGATGCCTGTTAACTGACTCTGCAAAGCAAGGCAGTGACTTCTGGGTCATCAAAAAAAAGCTGACTTTACAACCAGTCCTTTTATTGCTTCCCATTTTGTGTTATACTCCCGGGATGCTGTGTGGTTGCAGAGCTCCGACTATACAGACTTGACTTCTTTATTGCCTGTTGTTACAGGGGCCAAGGCAGACAGCACAGCATACAGGGTACACAACATACTAGACTCCAGTTTAAAACCCTTTGCTGGCAATAGGCTTAATGGCTTCCCAAAGAAAAGTAAAATTCTTAATTACTAGGTCAACACAGTGTACAGTCTGTGAGGAATAGCCCGAACTATTTGTATCTTTTTTGGTAAACACCCAATGTAATGTGTTATATATTCAACTATATTTGTTGACTCAATGAGACTTTGGAGGTGGATGAAGAAATACAGAAATTCTCAAGCAGGAGTGGCAGCCACACTTAGTTGTTTTGTAGGGAGGGATGTAGAACACAGTGAAAACCAAGTCATCACCTTTAGCTTTTCTACTGAAAAACTGTATAATCGCAGGCAAATCATTTATCTTCTCTAAACCGTAGTTTCCTCAACTATCAAATGGGAAAATAAGTCCCAAACTCATGGGATTGATCCATTAAACGAGATAATATATTTAGAGTACTTTAAATTTTTAAACTTATTCTCCTCCCGACAAAAAGAATTTCAAATGGTGACATGAATATTTTTTTTCTTCCTGTCTCTCCACGCTTAATTGCCCTTAATAGGGAGTTAATAACGTATCCATGTATGTGTATTTGTTGTATTTGTTATTAACAACATTTAATGTCTCCTTTTGTTAATTAGGAAATTAGATAAGAAAAAATATATGGTGCTTGCTTATCAAAGTGGTGCCTTGATTGATCTTATTTCCCCATGGGCCCTTGAGGAAAAACTGTATCCTTTTTCGATATAAAATAGTGCTCTTGTGTCCGAAAACAGTTCACATGACTTCCAGGAGCCCTAAAAACAGGCTATTATTACAAGTAAAATATTGCAGGAAAATGTGACTTATGATAATCCTTGGACGATTAAAAACTTTCAAGCAACCAAAAAAAAGCAAACCTTAAGAGAATTCTGAAAGTGATACAAAAAAGAGGAAGATTGAAAAAAAAGACAAAACACTGTAGCTATAACAACAGGATATGAGAGAGATCTGGCACTACACGGCAAGGTACAAAAACAGCTTGCTTGAAGCTTGAAATTTCACACCGTGTCCTTCAAAGGGCCCATGTGATTAGTGCCGAGTATACAGTTAAATAATTAGGTGCAGTCTGAAGACTAATGCGAAACTTTCTAGTCCACTGTTCTTAAGCTTAGAACTAACTCTGGTAGAACAGGGAGCTGATGATAACACATAGTCCCTATGCTTCAGTTCATATGCAGTCAGAATGATAAATGCTCACACCAGGCAGGGTGTACTATCATTGAATGCATAGTATTTTCCTCTTGGGTAAACTGAATTCATATTTTATACCGGATTACTGGTTTTATATAATAAATACTAAGTATATATATATATATTTTTTTTTCTTTTTAAGAAGAACTAATTTTATCTATTTTAATCTATTGAATAGAAGTATTAATTTGCAATTAACACAAGTAAAATGCTTCCATAGTACAGAATGAATTTTTTCTCTTGTGGATCTTACTGGATTTAAAGTCCTTTTGTTCTGCTGGGCATGTTGATCATGTAGCATGGGCAAAGATGGCCTTGAAAGTGTGTTCTGGGAAAGACCTGGAGAGAGCCAAATTATTCTGTAAAATGGAGTGAGACAAGCGTGGGGTGCCTGGGGCGCAATCTGGATGGTAAGGCTGTGGAGGGGAGATGGGGGGTGAAAGATGGAAAGACAGCCAGTGAAATGGAACTAGGCTAGGGCATTGCATGGGGTAGTATACCTGGGGGACTATTCCCAGTGGTGGCGTGGGAAGGCATACTTGTCTGATACTTAATTTGAAGTTCTTTGCATTTCTTTAATGTACCCCCTCACACTGGTGCCCCAATTCTTCAATAAAGTCAGTTCATAGACACAGGCCTGGCATGAATGGTCTTGTGTAGGTGTAGGCGGAAGTTGGAACCAGTCCCGAGTCTGCACTGAAGTGGCACAGAACTGGCCCAGGCACTGTGTGTAAAGATGATGAGTGGATCCCCCAAAGGAACCACTAATTGGAAGCAGGAGTCAGAGCTGCAGGAATCCTGGGGAGGCTTTGTGGGAGACCTGGGGGAGGCCTGGAGGATGTTCCAGCCAATCCATCTAATTCAGGGCTACACTTATTGAAGAAGTGAATGGGAGAACATATGACTAAAGAAACAAACACTGGAATCAAAACCTTACCATATTTGTGCAAAATGAAAGATCCTATTATCTGTATAGCATAGTACACGTTGAAATGCCATAAAATATGGAAGTAGAAACATCATTCAGTTCCATAAAGTCCTGTGAACCCCATGACATGATTAAATTAAAAAAAAATCACCCAAAACTGTGTCTATAGCATGAGCTAATGAAAACCATTTACTTGTAAACCTAGAAAATGACCAGAAGGATTTTGTCCAGATTTCTGATAATTTTAATAGTGATTATATGTTGGGGATAGAATTTTTTCTTTAAAATTTTTGTATTTTTTTCAAAACTTCATTAACAGAGTATGTCTTAATTTTATAATCAGAAAAAAATCTGAAAGTAAACCTGACATTTTATTATTATTTTAAAAAATTTTGGCTGCACCCCGTGGCATGTGGGATCTTAGTTCCCGGACCAGGGATTGAACCCACACCCCTGCATTGAAAGGTGGAGTCTTAACAGCTGGACCACCAGGGAAGTCCCTAAACCTGACATTTTAGAAAACATGTTATAGGTTAAAATGTATTCCTGCTACATTGAGTCAATGGAAAAAAGTTTAGGCCATGAATTGTTTAGTTTAATTTTTTCTTCTGTTTTCATTAAGAAAAAAGTATAATTATTACATATGAAGAAAATGGCTTTATATTTATGGTTTTATTTATTTACTTGCTATTTTATGTTTAAATTTTATGACTTTATTCCACTTTTAAAAAGGCCATGTCAGAGGCCAAGTTATTAAATTACAGGGAAACTACAGGGGTTAATAAGGAGTCTAATTATATGCGATTACCCATTAATAAGAAACAACAATCTTGGTTCTAGAATATCAAAGAGAATCAAAAATAAGAGAGCTAGGGCTTCCCTGGTGGCGCAGTGGTTGAGAGTCCACCTGCCGATGCAGGGAACACGGGTTCGTGCCCCGGTCTGGGAAGATCCCACATGCCACGGAGCGGCTGGGCCCGTGAGCCATGGCCGCTGAGCCTGCGCGTTGGGAGCCTGTGCTCCGCAACGGGAGAGGCCACAACAGTGAGAGGCCCGCGTACTGCAAAAACAAACAAATAAACAAACAAACAAAAAAAGAGAGCTAGATGGTCTGCAGGATCTTTCCAGCAAGCATCAAAAACATAATTATGAATAAAAATAAAAACAAACCAAAAAAAAACCCAATTATGCTGGCCGTAGTGAAAGCCTGGCCTACTGAAGTTTTGAGCTCTGAAGCAGCTGAGTTAGAGCTGAGATTTGGGAAGGTCTAAATTCCAAGAAAGGCAGAAAGTGCTTCATGGGGGATAAAAAGATAATCTGTAGCTCAGATGCCTGAAGCACAGATTCTACCCTGGAGCAGTGTTCAGAGGCATTTTTAAACAGGACATTTAACTCAAGAGTTCTTGTAGGTACCAGGAGTAGCATGGCTTGATTTACATGTAAGAACTTATATGACCTACAAAGCAATAAAGGAAGAAAAGAAAAGAAAACAGCAGCAGATGTTCCCAGGACGTGCGTCATCCGCACTTCTCCCACCTGAATCTGGAGCACTGCTAAATCAGCATCCAGAGCCCTCTTGGCTGGTAGCAATTTCCGGGTCACGTGAATCTGTCTTTGCTTTTCCACAATCTTCAGTTTCAGGAATCGGATCTTCTCTTCCAGGACGTGTATTTCAATTTCTCCATTTAGCTTCATCTTCTCTTGGATATTTATTTTTTCATAAAAAATGCACACTTCCTCTTCCCGCTCTATCAGCTGAACACCACTGTGGTCAGATTGAGAGGCAGAGGCTAAGAGGATGTTGAGGCCACTGTTTTACCAGTCACTGTGGTTCTCTCTGGATTTGGGTGCAAAATACACATCAACACTGCGTGATTCCAGGAGACAATAGATATTCACTGTTGGCTTTCTAGTTAAACTCCACATTTTGAATTTTTCTGGGCATGGGAGAGAGAGGGTTGTGTAGAGTCTGGACTCTGAGCTGACCATGTCGTTGGCCGGCCACAGTATCTCTGCAAGTCCCAGTGGTCCTCCTGGGGTGGAAAAGGATGTCACTCCCCACACATGAACGACATGATCCCAGGGTCTGATTTTCTGCAGACCCTTTTCACGGGCCAGACCTGCCAACCCAGGCAGGGGGCCAGGGAATGCGTTTCCGGCAGCTATTCGGTTCTATCTAACTGGCCAGGACCATTAGGCTCTTTTAAAGTTAAATATTTCTGATGTACATTTCCCCATAAACAGGCAAATCCCCATGATTATAACCCTTTGTAATCATACCAGAGGAAAGACCCCTCCCTGGGAGGAGACTGTGGGGAAGAAACAAAGTAAGAATTTTCTAATTCCAGCCCCAGAACTGACCAGGGCCTGGGAGCACACTGCCTAAATGCTTTGGTTTGTGCCAGGAGCCAAATAAGAGGACTTTTTTTAAATTTCCCCAGAGAGAACACCTGCCAGCCCTTTGAAAAAGTGGTGTTTGTCACACCCTGAAGTTCTTCCCCCACGCCGTGCGTATCCATTATCCCCAAGTGCATCTTTAATTGCTTCTATCTCTTTCTCTGTCTCTCCTCCCTCAAAACATAAGTGCACAGGGGTGTATTTGGCTAATCTTAGCTCTGTATTTTGTTTCATTTGCCATTCACTGGCTCATCTCATGAGCTGCTTTATTCTCTTGACAACAGAAGCCAGGTGTGATGCGTTACCACCTTTTAGTACTTTCAGGGCCCAGCACTTAACACAGAACACAGCCTTACACAGAACAGCACACAATCAAGGTTTGATTGAAAAAAAATCTAATACCTGATGTAATTACTACAGGGCTCTACAATCTCATGCACCAGATTTCTCAGAACACAAGCAACTTGGGAAAACTGTTAAGTAGTAATCAATTAATAATATTATTATAGCTGGGAGAAATAATGCTACTCTTGCTGAGAAAATGAACTGGGTGAATGGCTTAATGAATAAACCTGTCGCCCAAGTGAACACAAGATCCAAAGACTTATTTATGGCAATTATACTGAAATAATTTGATGGTATCCTGATCCTGAGTGGTAGCCTGGTAAAGGACTTTGATCCTTAAGCGAGCAACTTGCCAAACCCTACTCTTGGCTGTCTTTCTTACGAGGACAGAGTTTCTTATTTTCAGGGAAAGCACGCAGCCCCCTCCCCGCCCTGCAAAGGCTGATGAAACCTGAGTGTCAAATGTCCCTCACTATCCCCTGTCAAGTCTAGAGAAAAATGTGCAACATTTCTAAATCGGATCTCTGGGTGCTGTGCTCTCCCATCAGGTTCCAGGTTTTTACCTTTCATTTCGACGCTGAACGGCTTTTTCGTATTTTTTGCGAAGCTGCACCATCTCCTTTTCAATCATTGTGATCATGTTGGCAAGTCTGTCAGTGTTATTTAACTGGGCTTCCTTCTTCTCTTTCATTTCCTGAAGTTTTGCTACCATTTTGCACACATCGTTTTGCATGCTTTCTCTGATGGTAATGTTGTTGGCATGCTTCAGCATAGACTTTTGTAGCTTTCTTTAAAAATAATGGGAAAATGGGTACGATTATAATTTCCTTTAGTTTGTTTAAAAACAATAAAGACTTCCGAAACACAAGCAATATCAAGGTAGCTCTTGATTTAGTGTGTCCCTTGAAATGACAATAGTAGTAACGATATTGATCACATGATACTCTTCAGGAACTTCTGTAATTTCCCAGGTCTCCGATTTGCCCTTATCTGGATTAGGACATCTTTCCTTTGTGCCCCAAGTGTCTGCTGCCCCGATTTATCAAAGCAAGAGACTTAAGTGATTCATTTACTGCTCTGTCATCCCCAGGAGACTCTGCTATCTTGAGGGCGGAGGCGGTTATATCTGACAGTGTCCACTGGACCTCAGGTAGTGCCTGACTCAATATAGCATCACAATAAATGCTGAGTGAATGCATGGCCTCTGTAAATGATATTTTACTTTCATGTAGGATGAGAAACTGATTAGGATGTTAGATTTGCTTTTTCATACCAAGCCCCTCACACCTCTACTCCCACCCAACCCCCCTCCACTACCCCACACACAAGAGCCCGTTTTGTAATATCTTTATAAAAGGAAACTGGGCAATAGTGGCCACCAGAAAAAGTTCAGGTTGTATAGACTCTGTGGATCAGGGACTAAATACAGGTGAAAGATTCTACCAGATCTTGGCACACGGTAAATAATAAAGTTTAAAAAAACAACCATTGGATTAATTCATTTAATAACAAAAAGTCCTATATAAAGGACTATTTCTATGGGTAAAAAAAGTGAGCCCAGAGAGCTAGCATAGCTTACCCAAGATCACACAGCTAATGAGTGGCAGGGCTGGGGTTTGGGTCTAGAAAGCCCCTTCTCTTAACCACCCCGCCATACTGCCTCACATAAGCTCATTAGATGCTTCACACCTACAATCATGGGATGCTGGTTTATGAACATTTGACTGTCTTCTAACATTAAATGCAAACTGTCAAATTTGTGCTTTCATTTGTAGATGAGTAAATGAAAATGAAGTGAGCATAGTTACAGAGTATAGTTTTCCATTCCCTTAAATATGGCTCCCAAACAGAAGCATAAGGAATCACATTCAGATGCTTGTCAGCTGTAAAGCGGGGTGTGTGAGCAAGGGCTTTTCTAGTTTTGTAAAAGACTTATTTTCTATTTCATCATCCCCCAGGGTATTTTATCACTTAATGACTCTGAAGAGAAACCTTTGAAAGGACAGTAGTTATTAGAACACTTACCTTTCTTGAGTAACTGCACTATTTCTTAAAATTTCCAGTTCATTTAATGACATTTTATGCCTTTCTTTTATTTCATTGACTTTCTGGTGAGCTTTGTGAAGTAAGTTAATAAATTTGTTTCTTTCATTTCGAATAGTGTCATACAGTTTAGCAAACTCTCTGAGTCTGTGAAAATACAAATGTTTTTGAAATTTGTGAAATAGGTTTTTTCTCCCCCCAGCCAGCTAGATAAGTCCTCATGTAATTCTTTTACCTCCGATGAATTTCTCGTTTTTTCTTCCTGTGTATCCGGAGTTCAAGATCCTTTGCTTTGATCTCCCTAACAATGTTGGTATATTTTTGCTGAAATATAGAAATTAATAGTGAGATTTTAAAAATAGTCTACCACCAACAGCATATGGATACTCCTAGCCTCAACCCATCTCATTACTGTCCATTAAGGACAATTCTATCTTCATCAGCTGGGTCGTGCAGATCACGGGGAAGAGGAAAGGGGGAGGGGGATGAAAATTGCCTGGCCAGCTGAACTGAATCACATTGGCTAGGACAGAAGGTTAATTAAAGGAGAGAGAGATCGAGAGAGGAGGAAAAGAGAGGAGACGGCCCAGGTTGGTTTGAGGAAAAGTTCGGGAAACTTTTGAAGAGCGGAGGAATGATTGTGGACAGCACAGCCGGGCTGGGTGAGTGAAGAATTTGTGGAAGATAGATGAGAGAAGGGGACTTGGAGTCAGTTTTGATAAATGTTACGAGTTGAAGGCTCTGTGATATTTTGTGAGACTGAAGCCATGCTTTTAAAGCGCTTTTCCATTTTTTTGTACGGTGGGTGTGTTTTCCTACACAATGAAGCGCCATGCTGAGACCAGCCCCATAGGGAGCTGAAAAACAGATTACACATGAGTATTTTAAAAGACGGCAGTTATATCTCCAAAGTGCTCAATATATACCAAATGTTAAATGCGCTAGTTACGTTCTTTAAATACAAAGATGCTGGGCCCTTTATCTAGGGTGAGAAATGTATTCAAAGAAGTACAGTATTTTGCTAGTAGAAACCAGAGGAAATAGTTTTGCTGCCCTTAAGGACCACGAGAGCAAAACCCATATGGTTATTCAAAAGAAACTAGGCATCAGAGCCAAGATTGACATGTAGCAATTTTATGTTGTTCTCAGTGAGAACGGGAGTCAGGAAGAAACTATTATTTAAGTAACTGCGTGTATGAAGAATTAAAGAGATAAAAAATGTAGTGTCATCCACTCCATCTTGGAGGTAGCAGTAACATTGACTTTTTTCTCCCCTTCACCTTTTATCTTAGGGATATGGATGAGACGTGAAAATAAATAAGATTGACTCTTGTCTTAAGAAAATTATAGTTTATTACAGCCGATCTTTAACAGACTAATTCCCAATGCTAAGAATACTTAAGGAAAACAATATTTTTCCTTTATTGATTTCCATATTTCAAGAGAAATTGATCTTCTTTGAGAGAAATTAGAGAATTGAATTAGCTCATTTAGTAATGAGATTTGGCTGACATAGATTAGTCACACATAGATAACACATGTATCAGTTTTTGAGGTTAATTAAAAAATGGTCTAGTTCATAAAACAGATCCATGTTCCTCGTAGTAAGTATCCCTCTGTCCTCTCCTCTCCTCCTTTTGCTCCTGTTCGTTCTCCCCTCAGGCAGCCTTTTTTCCCCCGTTCCTCCCTGGCCACTGCCTTTCCTTTCTTTACTGAAACGCAACTACCCTATGAACTCTTCTGGGCTTTGCCTCAGCTTCTGGGACCAGGGTCCAAACTGCTCAATAGGGATTAAGTGACCTTCACCACCTGACCTTTCCTGCTCTCTGGTCTCACTGTTTGACACCCTTTTCCCCATCTTCCCATGGCCCAGCCATGCTAAACTTCTTTTAGTTTCTCTCTGTCAAATGTTTTGGGTGGATGGGTGGGAAATAAACAGTTAAAGGGCAATTTGAATAGTTTGCTGTGGGTTGTGTGATGTAGATCTTCACCCCAGTTTTCTCTCATCTGTATTTAACCTCATGGCTCACGAATGCTTTGATGTGAGTTCTTTCTGGAAAACAAGAAGAAATGCTACCCTGTGTGAATGCTTGCTCAGAATTAGACAAAGCTGCAGTCAGAAAGAGCCAACATCTGGGTCACATGGTAAATTCAGGTATTCTATTTTAGTAACATGTCATATCGTATTCATTTTTAACAGGGGACTTCTGGACACAATCCTTATGTGGAATAAATGATTCTAATATTAGAGTTTTAGCTAGCATGATAGGAGGGTTGTTTTTGCTATTGGTTTCCTTGTTGGTTTTGTTTGGGGATGTTGCACTGGGTCAGCTCTGTGTCAGGAGCCCAGGAAAGTCATGGGGTGAAGCAGTTACTAAGGGTAATTGTCCTAGGATTGGTTTAAATGATGCTGGCTTGATGAACTTGGGAAGGAGCGTGGTCTAATGCTGTGGCTTCTGAGTTCTTCTGGGCAAATCACAATGGACTATGAGATGGTGGTGAATCACAGACACCTGCGTGCCTGTCAGCCGTGTTCCCTGAAGGCACCCACCTTATTCTTACTGAAATTGTCATCTGTTTAAATCCTCTGCTTGTTGTCATTGACCTAGTTCTTTTCGCCTCTAGATTGTTAGCTGTTGCCAGTTGAATCCTTGGAATATTTTTCAGTGCATGATTGGGTTTTGTTTAGGGAAGCTGTATAGTCACTGAACTTGAAGAAGACTTAAAATCATAGTTTTCTGATGAACATTGTATTAAAAGGAGGCTACCCTGGACTCCTGTGGTAATTAGTGGATGGTTACAAAAATGCAGTTACCTGAGCTTTCAGGAAATCCTTGGATTTTTGCTCTTTCTCGTCAATTTTCATTTGAGTCATACGGCCAAGGTTGAATACCAGCTCTCGCATGTTTTCTTGCTCCTTTAAAAGCTTGTTTTCTTCAGCAAGTTGCTGTTCTACTAACTTAGACTCACCTTCTGATAGGATTTTCTTTTGAAAAAACACAAATATTATAATGCATTTATTTGAAAGAATACACTAAGGCCAGTATCTCAGACTACTTTTTAAATTTTCTATGTAGAGTTTATTTTGTTAAAACACAAAAAGTAACTCTGCTGCCTTAGCACCAAGTATTTTCTTTATCTTATAAAAGAATGTGCGAACATGATAACATGTTTAACGCAGAACTTTTTCTTATTCAGACTGCATTTTCAAGTACTTTTTTGAAGAGAAATAAAAGCATGTTTTTTTTTGTTTATTTAGTTATTTATTTTTTAAAAGAATGTTTTAAAACACTTTGACAGTGGCTTGAATAAGCAAAATTTGAAATCAGACGTGACTGAAATAAAACACTTATTGTTCATTTTTAACCAGTAGGCTTTTTACTTTAAAATCTCATGAATATGTATAATTTTTGCTGGTTAAAACACATTCTTTTTTTTTTCCAAATTTTAATATGGGTTTGGCGTGGAGTTTGAGATAAAGAAACAGACCCACATTAAGTAGGATCATATTCTCTTTGATGACTCTCCTATTAATGAGGTTTCATGGAACACAGTTAAAAACACAAGTTTGCTTTAATCATTCTTAGATAGAAGCTTAAGTGAAAGTTGATATTAACCTGCTGGATCAAATTCCTCTTAGCCACTTCAACTTCCTTATGGAGCTCTCGCCTTCTCTCAATTAATGTAGAATCATCTTTAGGGATAGCTTCAATCTGGAAATCAGAGTTTAAAATAGGTATTTATACCTATTGAAAGAAATCTTCAGTGTCATGTAGTCAATCAACCCTGTCACGACCTTTTGCAAATGGTAGGGAAGTTATGATTCTTACTCTTAAAGGAATTGCCTATTATGCTGAATATTCTTTATAAAGTCACAGTAAACTAAAATATGAAGACTTGTCAAAAATCTATAATTCACCAGCTGCAAATATTCTATTTCTCATTCATTTGGAAATAAAAACTCTTACTAGTAACAGTTGCTAACATTTATAGAGTACGACTATGTGTTAGGCAAAGTTCTAAGTGCTTATATATATGGTCTTATTTAATCCTCACATAACCCCATGAGGTAGGTTATATTATCTCCAATTGTACAGATGAGAATGAGGAACAAAGACATTTAAGCACCTTGCCTCAGTGACGTATGTGCAAACCCAGGCAGTTAGATCCCATGGTCCTAACACTGTATTTTACTGCCTCTCTAACTCATGACTCAGCTCTTTGGAAACATGCATGTTCAAATGATATTTATTATACTTATAAAATCTGAATTCATTTATGAAACACTATAGATTTCAAATTAGGAACTATTAATAGGAACTATTAACAGAATATTTGGAACTGTTAATAACAGAATAGTTGGCTACTCTTATGTAGTAGTTTGAGTACCTGGAAAGTTCTTACACAAAAGAAAAACCTCTTAACTTTTTTGTTGATACTTGAAACTCCACCATTGTATTTCAGTTGTACTGGCTTGTGCTTTTGTCCTCTGTTGAAGTACTTTGAAGAGAGGGCAACATCTTAGTCTATCAGTCTTTGCTGTCTTATTAGGAATGAGCTTATCAGATTATTTATGATGGAGAAGAGAGCAGAGAGAAGAGGACACACAGCAACTGATGGGGAAGGAGTACCATCCAGGGTTACAGGAAGGGTTATCTTGGGGTGCTGAGTGCATACTTGACTCAGAGCAGACTTAGAGTTGGATCTTCACACCAAAAGCAATCTGATGTGGTTCATTTCCTACTGTGACAGCACACACTTCTAGGCACCAGGATTGAATATTGACTAAAATTTGTCCCAGGAAGGGAAGATCATACTCTTTAGTGATTTAAAGGTCACTAAACAGGATCCCTCTGAAGTTTACGCTACTCTTTTAAAGTAGCCGAAGTGTGTCTTTGGATGCCCCACAATCAGGAACCTGTGCATTGTCAGTAGCATCTTTTGTACCCACAGATGCCC
Organism: Monodon monoceros; assembly: GCF_005190385.1. Lineage (NCBI taxonomy): Eukaryota > Metazoa > Chordata > Mammalia > Artiodactyla > Monodontidae > Monodon > Monodon monoceros. The sequence continues at coordinate 19,980,531 of NW_021703776.1, read as the reverse complement.
AACGACATCCTGCTTTCCATGGCCTCTCCTAGCATGGAGAGCTAGCTGCTGAGAAGCATGCACTGGACTTAGGAAGATGAGACATGGTCTTGTGAAATCCATGTAACAATACATAGAACTTGTGATTTTGATGAGCAGATAATTGCTACAGCAGGTCAGAAAATGGAGAGCTCAACGTAGAATTGAATAATCAGGAAAGATGTCATGGAAAAGTTAAGAAGCCAGCGAGGAAGACTTTGATTTCTCCTTCTGGAAAGTAGAGTTAATTCTTCCTGGACAGATTGGAGTCCAGCAAGCATCTTGGTGTCTGTCTATTTCTCTGCCACTGGTGTCCAGGAGTGGGCTACTCCAAATGATTTGCTCCCAAGTGTAGGCAAATCTATACATGTATACTAATGGGGACTAGAGAAGCTTATGAGCTTTCTACAGAAGATATGGTGAGAGCACACTCATCAACTACTCTGTCAACTAAAGGCTCCTGACAAATTTTCCTGGATTCAGGTCTCAGACATTCAGGTTTTTTCCAGTGTTTCAAATTACAAACAATACTGCAGTGAATGATACTAATTTTTGAACTCTGGCTAACTGCTTCTCTGACACATTTCTCAACTCTCCACAAACCCACCCCTCTAGTTTCAGGAAGGAATTAAGTATGCTTGGTTTGTGGAAGAGGTAACAAGGTAAGCCATTGGTAGCAGAGAGCCTGCTGGCTGCCTAGCCAATATCTACGCTCCACATTGACCTTACTAACAGAACCCCAAGTTTGCTCAGAGCTGCAATGTATCAAAAAATCTTCAGACTACTTTGCACTTGGGGGTGACGAGATGAGCCAGGACAGGCCAATAAAATGTAAGTGGAAATCTCCTGCATAGGACTCCTGGGAAAGTGACTGTTTTCCTGTTAAAAAGACAGAGTCCTCCAAGTCATCTGCCATATGCATCTTGCTCTCTGCCCTTCCCCACTTCTGTGTGATTTTATGCCCAAAGGCAGAATGGCCATTTTGTGATCTTGGAGAAAAAAAATATACATGTTAAAGATGACAGAAGAAAAAGCTAAGAGGATCCTGGACTTTTCATTACGTGAAACTACCTGGTGTGTGCCTATCTCTGGATTTTTTATTATGTGAATAAAACAACCCTCTATTTACTTCAGCTACTGTAATTGAGTTTGTTACTTCTTGCAGCCAAATTGTAAACCTAATTGATATACCTTTTGAAAGGAAATCTTTCTAAGGTAATCTGGAAAATGGGCTGGAGTTAGACTGAAGCTTCCATTAATGGGAAGGGGAAAAAACTGATCAAGTATAAAAGTTCTAATTATGTTCTAATATTGAGGTAAAGCAATTTACCATTGTTTTTGAGCCCTAAACTGCATATATCAGGTTTTGTAAGCTTATTTATTTTAGTTTTTTGATTTTTATAGAGTAGCATTTCATATTTAAAAAAAAATTAATGTGTGTTCATTGTAACCAAAAATAAATAAATAAAACAGTAAGTAAAGTAAGAAATTAAACATCTTCTGCTCCCCACCTCTACTTCAGATGTTACCAGGAGGCAGCATTAATAGATTGGTGTCTGTTCTTCCTGACATTTTTAATATATGAATAAACATCAGTAACTTTCATAAAGTTAAGAAATTAGACATATTCTGTTGTAAACATCCCAGTTATTTTATATCAATGAACCTTTCTTTAAGGCTCTGATGTTTTTCTAAAATATTTGAAATTTTCATGAGGTTTGTGGCTCAGAATTCTGGGAGAGTCTCTACAGTCAAAGGCCTAAGAGAATCAAACAACTGTCCCTAGGGGGAAACAAAATTTGAAGAATAAGCTGAGCCCTTCATGCTTATCTTTTTTTATCTTTTTGTTTTCGGATTGCATGCAAGTTTGAAATGTTCATTCAGGCTGGGAGTGACTGGCCTGACCCACTGTTTTCAAGTACTGCCAGCCAGCGTAGGACTATGGCTGGGCTAATTATAAGTCATAAGTTCAAAGAGGAAGTTAGTCTGTCCCTGAAACTGAACTAGGACAAAAACATAGACTTTTCTTGAATGCACTGAAGGAAAAAAATTTTAATATATTTTCATTTCTGTTAGTTCTACATTATATGAGTGTTATTTTATGAGCTTAATAGCTAGAAGTATCCTAATATAAATAGCATTTCTTTATTAAAATATGAACAACTTGCGAGCATTCTACCACAGTTTCCTCTTTGGTGAAGAGCCATTCCTGATGTATTTGTGTCCAGTCAGATCAGTCTATAGTGGCAAACCTCATCATCAGAAACAGCATCCAGTTAGCTTTACAGTATCCCACTCTTAAATATAAGCAGATAGATAAGGATTACCAGATACTTGAGAAAAGTTTCTAGTAAGAAAGAGAAAAGAACAAACAAGGACACCAAAACAAACAAAAAACCAGGAAGATGTAATCTGAAGAAAGTTGTAATTTGCAGAAAGAAGAAAAAAATAAAAAACTATCATTAACATTCTCAGTGAGAGAAGATATGAAGTAAGAATAAGGATACTATAAGAAATAAACAGGAGAAAAAGAGATCATGGAAATTTAAAATATGATAGCAGAATATAAGATTAAATAGAATGACTGGAAGAAAACGTTGAGGAAATCTCCCTTGTAACAAGTCCAAAAAACAAAAGAATGAAAAATAAGAGAAAAAAAATGACAAGAATGTTAAAAGACTCTTTTAGAAGGTCCAACATCTGGGTAATAGGGGTCCCAGAAAGAGAACAATAAAATAAAAGTGGACAAAATTGGAGAAATTATTTAAGACAAAGTCTCAGAATTGAAAGACATGAGTTTCCATATACAGAGAGCCCACTAAGTGTCCAGCACGATGGCTAAAAGTAGAAGCCCCACAAGTGGGAACTTCATTGTGAAATTTAAAAATTTTAGAGGCAAGTAAAAAATCCTACAAGTTTCCAGCATGGAAAAACAAAACAAAACAACTGGTTTCAAACAAAGGATCAAGTATCAGAATTGACACCAAGTTTCTTAGTAGTGACTTTAGACGATAAAAGACAATTGATCAATGCCTTCATTATGAGGAAAAATAATTTCCACTTAAAATGTCATATCCACTTAAAGTATTAATTATCTATGAACTAGAGTGAGGATAAAATATGTTCTGACATGCACTTTCTGACACACAGGTCTTAACAAACTACTTTCCATTCACCTTTCTTAGGAAGCTACTGGAAGACATGCTCCTCCCACAAAAAGAGAATAAGCCAAAAGAGAAATAGAAGAGACACATGAAATAGGGGATCCAACATAGGAGAGAGGTAAAAGGAGTTACCAAGGTGATGGAGTAAGGCTCCTAAGCTGGGGAGTGTACGTGTAGAGAAGTGAGACCAGTTTGTTACAGATCAGAAGGCTGAGAAGGGAAAAGCAGCTTCTGAGATCTGGGAGTTGGCACTCGCAGCTGGGCCTTGGTGTTCTCCTACTGAACACAAACAATTTCACAGAAAATCACCATCAGACAAGATGATTCTATGATCATAGAAAAAAACAAGACCACTCTGTATTTGTCTTTGGTCACAGACAAAAACATGATCATTTTCCAAGCCACAAAATATCACGTATTCCCATCTCACAGTCTTCCTTACCAACTACAGCTTTAGCTTTAATCTAGTCTTTTCTCTTTCTATCTTAAGATTTATTAAGATACTCATCATAGAATTAACCTTACTTTCTGACAATATTCAAATCTAGGGCAGAGTCCCATTTTCTTAAACCATCCCCCAAAACATATAACACAAGCCCAAATCCTGTAAGGCCTTTCTAATACCCTGTACTGAGATACTCTACTGTTCCCCCTGGTGAGTGTTTTCCCTTGCTGCAATGAGTAATAAACTCAACTCATTCAACCACGGATATGTTCCTACTGGACTTTGGCTGGAGGTAACTGAAAAGTCTCAAGTGATTTCTTCAAGAAGGTTAAATGAATAGACTACCAAATATGTTTTAACATGCTGAGAGAAAATTTATACAATTAGAGGACAGTTTGGTGTCAAACTAATTATAAGTATACAGAAAACTACAAATAAAAAAACCAGAATGTTTATAAATTTGGGGGAACACAAAATTTTGTAAGTAATTATCTAATATGACTCAGGTGTGAATAACCTTTATTCATAATAATGTAAATATGAAATTTCAAAATTGTTAAAATTATGTCATGAGGCTATTTATTGTGTGGAGGGACAAGAAATGTGTGTGTTGAACAGGGGTATAAAAAAAGCTTAATCCTCACCTTTTATAGTGAGAAGTAAAAATAATCAGGTCTAAAACTGAAAAATCAAGGAGTAGCATTATTAGTATATTACTTAGACTATGAAGATATATCACAAGAATCAGCTAAAGGAAGACGACTTGATTAAGACTAGGAAATATATGGTGTATGTGCTGTCATCTACCTTTCTATACCTGAGGCAGACATCACTAATCAACTGCAGAGCTGATAAGACAGTGCTGAGTCTCAGAATCCTTTGCAACATGGTCACTACAAGGAGCTACCACCAGCTGAATAGAACTGGCACTTGCCTTCCTTGGACCGTATGATCTTTATGATTCCTCTCAGTTCTTTCATTCTATGATTATGTAAAATAAAGAACATTGAATGTCTTGGTCAGGTGACACATGAAAGTATCATTTAAAAATATTAATTTAGTAGCAAAATGGAGGATAGATTGGACATGAAAGGAACAGAACCTAGGGAGAACAGCTGATGGGTAGTGGAAGTCATTCAGATGATGAAGAGAGGATACTAAGAGGCATTTCTGAGCGTTGTCAATAGGGCCTGAAGGTGCCATCTTCTCCATTGGAATGAAATAGCCATATTCAAAGTCTTATCCTGATTATAAAATTTTCTTGAGCCTTTGGAAAAGTTTATATGTATACAGGAAGGAAAGCAACATTTTTTTCTTGGTATCATATTCTTAGTACCACATACCTTCATGTGTGTAATCACTTTTATTCCCTGCAATAATCCCAGTTGAAAGGTTAGAAATGCCTAACATCAGAAGCTGTTCCATGGATCTAGGATTTAAATCTGACTCTGTTTGACTTGAAGCTGATGCTCTCCTCCGTATAGTTCTGTTGTCACAATTGTCTTTAACACTGGAAGGGAGTCATTAAGAGAGAGATTCTAAATCAGAGGAGAGAAAAATGAAACTTCTAGAAAACTACAAATAAAGGAAAAGTGCTGTTGGGGAAGGCAGTCTCCTGCATGCAGTCTTTCCACCCCCACTTGGCCACATAAGAGTGGGCTTTGGGCCTAGAACACTTCTTTACAAAGCGATAGAGAGTCCACACAGCCTGTGCTGGGTTTATCACCTTGTGTGGGAGTATCTTTCCCTGTTTCAGGCACATTGAGAACTCCTTTGTTCTGCTTAAGCCTCTATGTCAATGGCCCTCAGGCACACCCCCAGTTTTCAGTATTTCAGACTCCACAAGATGGGGAGTGGTGGTCAATGTTCCTTTCGTAAGACAGTTGTGAACATAGGCCAATCGCCCTGAGCTGGCTGTCAGGAGAGACTGCTGGCCACGGGGGACCAATGTCCACTATTGAAGCTGATCTTCCTCTGTCTCTTCTTTATGTAGGTAAAGTGTTGTTCCGTCCAGTGCTTGACTATTGTGTTTTCCTTGGTGACTCCAATACCAAGATGCAGTGGGCCTCCTCCCCAGGACTGGTAAGTGGTGCATGGCGTTCTGCTCCCTTGGGATTGATGACCTGCATGGTATACTGCTTGACATGTACGTACAGAAAGTGACATATTTACTTGGTTATAGGATTTTGTTGTTGTCGTCACAATCTTGGGCATGGTTTTGTGTTTAGAAAGAGAATAACCTTGCGGAGTCATACTATTCCAACCCTTAAAACATGACGGTGAATATCAGAGCAAAACCTCTAGTCACTGAGGGGACTGTATTAAAGTGTAGATATGGGGTTTTATTTCTCTTCAGTGCCAAATGGAAGTCAATAGGAGCCACGATTAAATGCAGAGGTGTACTGTAATGTGTAGTATGATTTCCTGAGAGTGTGATGTCTTCGATTAAGAAATCCTCCATATTCCAGTTTGTCATCATTTTGCCTAACCCCAGCAAAGTCTCTCTCCCTATGGCAGGCCCATATTCTTTTTTTTAAAGCCCAATAAAAATCATATATATTTCTTGGCACTGCATGACCAACTGTATTTCAACATACAGAAACAAACAGAGCCCACTCTACTTTAGTAATTAGATGGTAGAGCACTTAAGGCTTCTCTTGATTAAAAGCCAAGAATCTTATTTGCATTTCTTTGAAGGAAAAAACCGTGATAAGGACAAACTATTGGCAAAGTGATGGACCAAACAGAGAGGAAATTATAATTACAGACTTCAGAGTTCAGTTTAGGATGTATATGTGTGTTGCTTTTATTTTATTTTATTTTTTTTACACTTTTCACACATCTCATTTATTTATCTATTTTGGATATATTTCATTTTTTTATTGAAGTATAGTTGATTTACAATGTTGTGTTAATTTCTGCTGTACAGCAAAGTGGTTCAGTTATACATATATATACATTCTTTTTTTGAATATTCTTTTCCACTATGGTTTATCACAGGATATTGAATATAGTTCTCTGTGCTATACAGTAGGACCTTGTTGTTTATCCATCTGCTGATCCCAAATTCCCAATTCCTCCCCGACTGCGCCACCAGGGAAGCCCCCATCTGTATGTATTCTTAACAGAAATGTCTATTTAGTTCTTCTGCCTATTTTTGGATTGGGTTGTTTGTTTTTATTGTTGTTGAGTTGTATGAGCTGTTTGTATATTTCGGAAATTAGTCCCTTGTTGGTCACATCATTTGCAAATATTTTCTCCCCTTTCATAGGTTGTCTTTTCGTTTTGTTTATGGTTTCCTTTGCTGTGCAAAACCTTGGAAGTTAGATTAGGTCCCATATTTTTTATTTTTGCTTTTATTTCTATTGCTTTGGTAGACTGTGTATGTTACCTCTTAAGTGAGAGTTTGAGGAGTAGGGATTATTTATCCATTTGGTGTGGGATGTATAGGCCCCTGTTGTGTTCCCTGAACAGTTAGAGTTACCCCAAGTATTTCAGACTCTTAAACATATGCACTCACCCTTGGTTCTTTATACTCCGTGAAAAATTCCCTCTTCGAGTCATTGGTCATTCTTTTCTCTTCCTTCTGATTTTTCTTTTATCAGTTTTACCTGAATACACTTTCCAGTCTACATTCATTGACCAAAAACATAATCTTGCAGTGAACATTTTTTTTAGTCATTTAAACCATTATCTTCAACTCTCTTTTTCTTTTTTGAAGTAGGCACTAGGCCACTATTTAGTTTTATTTTATGAACACTCAAACTTTCCAAAATGTTGTACAAATCAGTTGCCTTGAGAGGAATGCCAGAACCCCAGCTATTCTGAGCTGAGAAGCCAGCACAAGGAGAGAGACCCTAGAGCATTCATCAAAGCAGAGTAAGTGACCAGAGCAAGTGAGGCTGGATTATTTCTTCCAAAATGACTTTGCTTTTCAGTTTGGTGTTTCAGTTTGGTGCTCCTGGGAGCAGCAGAGTCCTGGACTCGGGATATGGTCGGTCATTTCTACTTTGCATTAAATGCTTACTCCTGTGTGCTTTGTGTTGGGAGGAAATTAGCAAGATTCTCCTCTCAATCCAGAATTGAGTTTAGACACTGAGCACTACTGCCTACTCCCCACAACCTCATGTTTCTTACCGTGGAGGTGGTCCTTTTACCAATGGATGGAGGCCCCTGGCCAGTGAGGTATCCTCTACTATGCTTGGAACTTACTGGGCAATGAGCGCCACTGAGGTGAGCCTTCGAGTGAAGGAAGAAAACAGGGTTCAGAAGGTCTCCTTGTTTCTAATTGTAGCTTCTCAAATAGGCTGCATTTATTTCCACATCCCCAGCGGCTGTGTGTCACATGTAGTTAGCACTACTGTTATTACTAAGAGGTAACATGTCCACTTGCTGTCTGCCTGGGAAGGTGTTAAAGGTTGTGTATTCATTATCGAATTTTTTTTCAGTTTTAATATTTTTTTAATTGAAGTATAGTTGATTTACAATGTGTTAATTTCTGCTGTACAGCAAAGTGGTTCAGTTATACATATATATATATATATATACACATTCCTTTTTCATATTCTTTTCCATTATGGTTAATCATAGGATATTGAATATAGTTCTCTGTGCTTTACAGTAGGACATTGTTGTTTCTAATTTCTTTATTTAAAAAATTTAACTATAGTTGATTTACAATATCGTGTTAGTTTCAGGTGTACAGGTTCAGATTCTTTTCCATAATAGGTTATTACAAGATATTGAATATAGTTACCTGTGCTATACAGTAAATCCTTGTTGTTTACCTATTTTATATATGTGGGTATTTATCAGTTAATCCCATACTCCTAATTTATCCCTCCCCCTCCCCTTTCCCCTTTGGTAACCATAATTTTTTTCCTAAGTCTGTGAGTCTATTTCTCTTTTGTAAATAAGTTCATTTGTATCATTTTTTTAGATTCCACATATAAGTGATATCATATGATATTTGTCTTTCTGTGTCTGATTTACTTCACTTAGTATGATAATCTTTAGGTCCATCCATGTTGCTGCAAATGGCATGATTTCATTTTTTATGGCTAATATTCTATTCTGTGTGTGTATGTATGTGTGTGTATGTGCATATATATATATACATATATATATATATAACATCTTCTTTATCCATTCATCTGTTGATTGGACACTTAGGTTGCTTCCATGTCTTGGCTATTGCAAAAGTTCTGCTATGAACATTGGGGTGGATGTATCTTTTCAAATTAGAATTTTCATCTTTTCTGGATATATGCCCAGGAGTGGGATTGCTGGATCATATGGTAGCTCTATTTTTAGTTTTTTAAGCAACCTCCACACTGTTGTCCATAATGCTTGTACCAATTTACATTCCCACCAACAGTGTAGGAGGGTTCCCTTTTCTCCACACCTTCTCCAGCATTTATTATTTGTAGACGTTTTGATGATAGCCATTCTGACTGGTGTGAGGTGATACTTCATTATAGTTCTGATTTGCATTTCTCTAATAATTAGCAATGTTGAGCATCTTTTCATGTGCCTGAGGGCCACCTGTATGTCTTCTTTAGAGAAATGTCTGTTTAGGTCTCTGCCCATTTTTAATTGGGTTGTTTGTTTTCTTTTTTTTTTTTATATTGAGCTGTATGAGCTGCTTATATATTTTGGAAATTAATCCCTGTCGGTTGCATTATTTGCAAATATTTTCTCCCAGCCCATTGGTTGTCTTTTTGTTTTGTTTATGCTTTCCTTTGCTGTGCAAAAGCTTGTATGTTTGATTAGATTCTCTTTGTTTATTTATGCTTTTATTTCTATTGCCTTGGGAGACTGACCCCAGAGAATTTATGTTAGAGAATGTTTTGCCTATGTTTTTTTTTTTTAAAATTTATTTTTATTTATTTATTTTTGGCTGCATCGAGTCTTCGTTGCTGCACATGGGCTTTCTCTAGTTGCGGTGAGCAGGGGCTACTCTTCATTGCAGTGCAGGGGCTTCTCATTGTGGTGGCTTCTCTTGTTGCGGAGCACGGGCTCTAGGCACGCAGGCTTCAGCAGTTGCGGCTCACTGGCTCTGGAGTGCAGGCTCAGTAGCTGTGGCGCACAGGCTTAGTTGCTCCACGGCATGTGGGATCTTCCTGGACCAGGGCTCGAACCCGTGTCCCCTGCATTGGCAGGCAGATTCTTAACCACTGCTCCACCAGGGAAGCCCCTGCCTATGTTTTCTTCTAGAATTTTTATGGTTTCATGTCTTATATTTAAGTCTTTAAGTCATTTTGAGTTTATTTTTGTGTATGGTGTCAGGCAGTGTTCTAATATCATTGATTTACATGAGACTGTCCAGCTTTCCCAACACCACTTGCTGAAGAGACTGTTTTTTCTCCATTGTATATTATTGCCTCCTTTGCTGAAAATTAGCTGACTGAAGATGTGTGGGTTTATTTCTGGGCTCTCTATTCTGTTCCATTGATCTATATATCTGTTTTTGTGCCAGTACCATGTTGTTTTGATTGCCGTAGCTTTGTAGTATTGTCTAAAGTCTGGGAGGGTTATGCCTCCAGCTTTGTTATTTCTTGGGAGGCCCATCTTCTACCTGCCCATGCCTAGACTTGGCAAATGCTTCAGGGAGGAAAAAGCCTACCTGTCTCTGTTCACCTACGAAGTGTTTATGCTGTTTTAGAATTCCGCAACTCTCATATGTCTTTTTAAAATATCTGATTTTTAGTTTATCCATTTTTTCTGGCTACTATGACAGGAACCATGGTCTACTGCAATATTTCATATCTTAACTGGAAGTATAAATGGCAGAATTACATTTTATATTATGTTTATGTACCCCTTCTATTTTATTTAATTGAGATTTTCTGGTAGAGACCAACTTAATTCTGTTTAGGGTGTGTCATATTTTAGAACCAATATTGTGACTTTTATCAGTGTATAACTGCTTTTGAGATCACTAATAGGTATTTCTCTAAGTGACAAATTATCTTACTGCTTCTATTTATCTTTCTTTTTACTTTTAAGGGGAATGTTTTGTTGAGTCAGCATTAGCAAATATTTAACAGACTGACTTTACTTACTACTGGAATCACCACAATAGATTACTAAAGGCAATGATAATTTTTTTCCTATTATTTAAAGAAATCTTACTTATGGTTATTTGGTCAATAAACAGGGATTGTATTATCAATAAAAACAACATTTGCTGCTCTTAAGAGCTTCCTACTCATCACATCTAGGATTCCACTAGGTCTTAGAAGAAATGTTTTAGCTGCTAATCACTGTAAATCTCACCGTGATTGAGGTGGAGTACCAGAAGGTCTGTGTTTACCCAAAGTTCCAACTTAACATCCTAATGTGAAAGGCTTTGGGCTAAAATGGAATAGCTTGCAGTAAGCCAATACTTCAAGTAAGAATAACTTGAAAAGTTGGATTTAAAAAATATATGTGAACGTATGAGAGTTGCAAAGGTAAATAGAGTTAAAGTCTTCAAAGTTTCTAGCATTATCCAGGAAGTAGTAAAAGAATTTTTACTGGATTCTAATAAGTTAAGGATGAATGGTGTAATCTTTAGGATAACCACTCAAGGGATGGAAAGAGAATGCAAAACTAATGCATATCAAAAATGGGGAAAATACAACAATAGAAAATAGAAGTTGAACAATTCATCTTTTTGATTAACCCGAAAGAAGAAAAGATAGGAGAGAAAATGAGACATACAATAGACGGGACAAAGAAAAAGCAATAGTAATACGGTAGATATAAGCCCAAGTGTATCCATAATTACATTAAATGTTTTTGGACTAAATACAAGAACTGAAAGGCATAAGTTTTCGGACTAGATATTAAAAAGTATATCCTGTGTATGAAAGACACACCTAGATGAGGACAAAGAGAGAATGAAAGTAAATGGATAGATAAGGAAATAATCATGCAAAATCTAACAACAACAACAACAAAACTAGTGTAATGGTTGATTGTACTAATATCAGACAACGTAAACTTTTATGGAAAAAAACATTTCTAAAAAAAAAAGCATTTCTATAGTTTAAAATATTTCACTGTCATAAAAGAATCAATCTACATGCAGGAATTTTAGTAAAACTATTAAAAGTAGATGAGAAACATAAATACTGTTGTTTTATTTAATAATAACAAATAACTGTTCTATTTGTTTTGCAAAATTGTGAAAAGCACATTTTGCCCCATTGAGATAGGAAAAAAGGTCCATGAGTGCCATCTGACAGCAAGACCAAGACCTAGTCATTTAGAATACTCATAACTCTAACCAGTTGTTTTCACACTTTGCTAAATCTTGGTCTTTCAATCAGGATAGGCTAGGTTATGCTAAAGAAACAAGCCCAACTATCATGGCTCAAAAGGGTGAAAGTTTATTTCTTGCTCTGACAAAGCCTGTGGCCAGTCAGGGTGATTCTCCACGACCCCAGTTGGCTCAGCATTCCTGGATGCTTCCATTTACAGCACTTCCATGTCATCATGTACTTCCACAATGGCCACGGGATGGGGGAAAGAGCTAGAGGGTCTCACACTGCTCCAGGATAGAAGGAACATGTGTCATTTCTGCCCACAATCCGTTGGCCAGAACCAATCATATGACCCTGCTCAATGGCAGAGGGTACAAGGAAATATGGAAACCTTCCATATTCCCAGAAGGAGAAGAGCATTAGGCTTATAGGTTAGGATCAGAAGTGTCTACCATAGCTGGAAACTCCTGTTTACATGTCTGAGGTCATGAACCTCCATAAGGTCAGGGACCATGACAATCCTGAAGAAAACAGGTATGATTTCTATACCCCCAGCTGCTTCATCTCAGAGATTGATCTCATTTTCACCAAAGGAAGCACTGACTAAGGCCTGGGCACAGGGATGCAGCCCTCTCAACAATCCACTGCCTTTTAGCACTGCTCGGTTGATTAGCACAGGGAGTGCCACGTGAGAGAGGAGGGAATCAGAGGCAACAGGACCAAAACCCCTCCATTTGGGAGCGCAGAGGTAGTAAGAAAGTAACAGCTATACTGAGCATTCTCTGGTTGTAGTACACCTCTGATACTACACAAAATTATCCAGGTAGCCAGACATTGGGTTCTGATGGCCCTTGACTCGTTGGAGGTACAGGCTGACTATCCATCTGTATTTACATGATCTGACCTTGTTTCTGACTATTGTAGTCTACAGTGACACCATTCTGGATCTGACTCTTTCAACTCCTTCAAACATAGTGGTCCACTTGTTCCTACCCTGTAATGAACCCGTTAGCTCTTCCAGAGCCGGATGGCCAAACTGCCTCCCCTGGCCAGGCTGATGCTTGATCCCAATAAGACATTTCTCTAATCTTGGGCTAACGAAAAGATAGAAACATACTATAAGACAGAGCCTCTATAACAGGTTTGATCCATTTTAAAGTTATCCTTTCTCTGTTCTTTTCCTTTCCCTCTTTCTTTATTGACAGCAAAAACAAATTCTTGAAATATTTTTGCTTAAAAAAGACAGTACTGAGGGAATTCCCTGGCGGTCCAGTGGTTAGGACTCTACGCTCTCACTGCCAAGGGCCTGAGTTCAGTCTCTGGCTGGGGAACTAAGATCCCACAAGCCGCACCAGCGCGGCCCAAAGGAAAAAAAAAAAACAACCAAACAAAAAAACCCAAAAAACAAAAAGGCATCGCAGAGCTTACAAACCCGATAGTGGTGTTTAGCACCCACCTCTAAAAGAAGCCTTTGATGCAGTTCTTGTGCTTGAGTGAGTGCATCCCAGGACACTTTCAAGAGTAGCTCCATTTTTTTTAAATTTCGAAAATCTCGCTCTTTCTCTCTCTGCTTACGGGAAAGTTCATCATGGTAGTTTTGCTTGTCAGTGAGACGGTTTCGTAAATTGAGATCCAAGATCCCTCTGTTCCAGGTAAAAAGAGAATATGAAAGTGATTTGTCATCAACTGCCCTTCATGTTTTTCAAGACAGTGCTCAGCAGGTGCATACAGAACTATTTTCATGCTAGAATCAAATTGTAAGTAATGCCCAAAGCAATTCTGTTTGCGAGTTCTTGTCAGAGGCACAGCCACTAAAAAAAACCCCAAATGGAGGAGCAAATTGGCAGAGGCAGAAGTTCCTAGTCTCCCTGAAATTTTGCTTAAAAATGGAAAATAACGCTCTGCCAGAGACTCGCACCACAAAATTGCTCCCATTAGGAAAAAATCATGATTACCTCAGAATACAATAATTTTCAGGGAAAAAAAATCCCTCAATTATAGCACACTCCAGTGACAATTTCCCAGAGGCACGTTTTAGAAACTGAAAAAAATGCGATAGATTGTGTCCTTAAGTTTTTGGGCACAGGAAATTGAGGGCAGTGAAGAATAAAGGATGGAGAAATACTTTGAAATGCTTTATTTAATAATATATTTTTATTAATGGTAAAAATGTAAAATTCTATAAAAATGTTTATTGAATCAATATAAATGTTTGAGATTATGTTTTGAATCCTCAAATATAAATTGAAGAAAATTTAGATGACAGAAACACATTAATATAACTAACCTTTCAGTTAGTGAAGTTGCTTCATTCTCTCTGGTTAATTCCAGTAGCTTGACCAACTGGTTATACTCTCGTTCTTTAATTTCAAGCAAGGCTCGTTTGCCTTCAGCTTCCTTTATTATGTCCTCCTTTTCTTCCATTACAGCATTAATTTTGGTTTCAACTTTCTTTAGGGAGTCATTTAGCTCTTTGAGTTCATATTCCACGACCAGTTTTTTCTTTTCCATTTCTCTGTGAGGGATACATACATACACATATACATATGTACACAACACACACATGAGTTTGCCTTATTTTGAGCCCAGGCTGTCTACCTATTTTTACTTTCTGACCAGGCAACAGAAGGGCTAGTCACAAATTCAGTGATCTCAGAAGTGGGGTGAAGACCACAGATGAGTGGGACTGAGGGGATATCTCCACTGAGTGCCACTGAGGGCAGGAATTTGTCCAGCCTCTCCACTTTCTCCCCAGATCCCCACTGCTACCATCTCCTGGGATTCTACCCTCATCCTGACCAGCCTCCCTGAATTGAGGTAAATTTCTCAACTTTGGTGCTGGTGGACTTGGCTTTTAGAAACGTTACTAGTGCCTGCTGCTTTTTTTCTCTCTTCTTTTAAGATCAGTCACCAGAGCAATCATAGTACTTCTCCAGATTTTTGTATCTTCACTTATCTTTACCCTCTTCGGTTCCTCTAAACCTTGAGAATTCCTCAGTGACTTCTGCCTCCAAATCTACTCTGAATGCTTGGAGGTCTTACACACGTGAATAGCTGGCAAGTGAAGAGTTACTGTCACTTGGGCTTTAGGCCTCTGGCTGGCCAACATATATCTAGACCATGAAACTCTACACAGTTCCAATAATTTATTCCATGCACAGATCTGTTAAAGTCAGTTGGTGTTCTCCATAGAGATATGATATAAAATTGGAAAGAGAATATTGTCCCAAAATTAAGACATAAATGCTAGGAATGACAGTGATGTGCTGCACTGCATTCTCCTGAAGAACTTGATATATACAACATAGACAGGGCCAAATGCAGGTATTTCTAAACTTATAACAGTAATTCGATGTGTTCAGTGGTTAATATTCTTGTTTTAGCATGCACACATAACTTGGGGGAGCATGGGCTGGGAGGGATAAAAAATAAAATTAAGCCATACACTTTTTTGCGTGTTGTTTTTTCTATCTCTTTTCCAGTTTGTACAGGAATGGATTGATGGTGGACCACTTCATCCTAGTAAAGAAATGCAACCATGTTAAATTATGTAGTCTTGGACCAGAAGCAGTCAAGCAAATTAAACAGGAAAGAGAAAAGAACTGCAAGGTGTAGAATTCTTACTATCTGTCCTGTACTATGCAGTGTGCTTTAATTATTCCATTTAATATTCATAATGACCTTACAAGATGGTAATGGTTGTTACCATTTTAAAGAGGAGCTAACTGAGCGTAACACATCCTCTGGGCGCTCTGCCCAGATTCCCTTTATGGAGGTACACCCATCCCTCAGAGGTTGCAGAGGCTGCTGACAGCTCATGCTTGTTCTCTCCACAGGATTGCCACGGCTGGCAGAGCTGCCTTGTCGGGGGAGGGGGGGTGGAAGGTGGAGGGGAGCAGGCTGTGACCCATGTGGAGACACAGCAGCCCATCCCTCTGCCTCAGGGTGGAGCAACCACTGCGGTGCAATTCATGGCATCAGGTTGCCAGGAGGGTTCTCCTGAAACCGTATTTTGGCCCGCTTCGAACCCCACTTCTAGCCTGTTTCCCTCGCTACCCTATGGGATTCTCCTTAGAGCTCCTGCTCAGTGAATACTTGTCTTAATCTCTGCTTCTAGGGAACCCTGCCTAAGACCGAGGCTAATTTTCCCAAACTCACACAGCTTGTAAATGGCAAGGCCAAGATCAGGAGCTAGGTTTGTCTCACGCCACTTTGCACTGCGCTCTGTGGATTCGCGGAGGATTCACTTTTAACCTCAAGAATCTTATGTACATGGCAGGGGTTGTGGAAGAGCCCCTTCCTGCCAGAGGATCACACTGGACTTTGGGGTCTGGCGTAACACAGATGCTTGGGGGTTGAGGACGTCCCTGCAGTGTTGGTGCGTTTCTCCCTGGGATCTTGCTCAGTCTTGAGGCAGATCTAAATTTTGTGAGGCTGAAACTTGTACAATTTGGGGAGCTCTTTTTTTTTTTAAGTATTATATATTTATTTATAAATTTATTTATTTATTTATGGCTGCTTGGGGTCTTCGTTGCTGCGCACAGGCTTGTCTAGTTGCGGCGAGCGGGGGCTACTCTTCATTGTGGTGCACGGGCCTCTCATTGCGGTGGCTTGTCTTGTTGCAGAGCACGGGCTCTAGGCATGTGGGCTCAGTAGTTGTGGCACGCGGGCTTAGTTGCTCTGTGGCATGTGGGATCTTCCCGGACCAGGGCTCGAACACGTGTTCCCTGCCTTGGCAGGTGGATTCTTAACCACTGTGCCACCAGGGAAGTCTTGGGGAGCTCTTTTTAAGAAAAAGAATCAAAAGTTATAAATGATAATTAGGTTCAGGACCTTGGTGGTGGTTCGTGCATGTGAAGCCTTAGTTTCATTGGGTTCCTTGTAAATCCACCTGTGCTCAGTGCCTGTGTTCTGGGTGGCATCTGGGTACATCTTGGCCGACTGCTCTGACTCTTAAGGAAAAGGAGGTCAAAGTGAATCATAACTGTCCTCTAAGCCAAGGTGTCTCAGATGTAGTTTTAAGATGTAAGTCTAGGTTACTTCGATTGTTTTGAGACCTATTACACAAAGGTTTCAAAATAAAATGAAATTTAATTATATCCTAAAACATAAATACAGGCCCTGCATCACTTTCACGGTGAGAGGGAAGTGAAGTGGAATCAAACAGACAAAGAAGGATGCAGTAATAACAGTATACAAAAGAGGTTAGAACATTTGCTTGCTCTTGAAGGAAGTGATTGTGTTTGTGACACTCATTTCCAATATTGAAAAATGCTTGGTGAGGTTTAGAGAGGCCTTTTCCCCAGGTCAGGACTCCAATTTAGAGTGATGCTACCAAACACTCCAGAGTCTTTTGTGAATTCCCAGAGCCCAGGTTTAGTTTGATAGGATCAGTCACAATGCAGAACATTTCAGTGTGTGTGTTTTGGCCTTTGTCAAACATTTGCAGTCAATCTTCATACCCATGCACCTTTATGTCCTTGCAGGCACAATGTTTAAATATTTATGAGCTGTGAGTAACATACCTTTAAGGTGACCTGATATTCGAACAGTTCTTCTAGTTCCTTCTGCTCCTTTAGTAATTGCTTTTGCTTGGATGTCAAATCTTCCCGTAAATTTTTAATTTCTAATTTCTTCTGCGTTACTTCCTTACGTAATTCTTCAGTGCTTTCTCTCAATATTCTTATCTTCTCCATTTCCTTTAAAAGTCATGAAAATTATCAGATTATACAGAGTCTGAGCAAACATTTGTCTCCTTAAAAATCAAATTAAAAATAATTTTACTCACCATTTTGATTATATTTGTTTTGAGATTCATGAATGATTTCTTGCGAAGTTAAATGCAACTTATGATTTCTGACCTCTTCAATAAAGGCATGGCAATTCTACTGCGTGTGTTAAACATTTCACATTAGATTTGAACTCATTTTTAAATTAATGCTCTTTTTAATCTTCCTACATTTTAAGTAGGAAGATTTAACTTTTTCTGAGTTCATATTTATTTCATACCAAAAAGCATTAGTAAAAATTTCCAGCCTTTTTTCTAGTAGCTTTGTGATTTGGCAACACCAGATGCAAATAATCTTTGAATATCAGGTTTATGGTTTTCCTGAGTCACACATGAGAATTAAAGATTAGGAAGTTCATATTTGGAATATCTTATCCTTGGCAGTCCTTAATCCCCTGCTCTCTTATTAATACTACTTCTCTAACTCAGGCACATTATCCCCAAATGCCCTCTGCCCCAGACTCCTAACAGGTCTTTGTTTCCCATGACTGATTTTCTGGGGAGTGTTTGACTTGTGAGAGAGAAGCCTTCTTATACTCAGAAGGTCCACACATTACTAATGACTAAGTGGAAGGATCCATTTAGCCTGCTCTGGCCTTTCTGCATATCACCCTCGTCCTCCTCCACTGTGGCTTCGAGGGTAAAATTGGTGATCCTATGGTCAGGAACTAAAATCCACAATGCTTTTTCCCACAGAATCTGTGTTGAAAATGATGGTTAAGAATACTTCTGTACTAGTATATAATATATACATAATTATATTAATATATAATATGTATCAATATATTCATACTCATATATATTATAGCATTTTACTCTATGAATATAGAGTAAAGGCATTTTACTCTATGCCTTGGAATTAGACCACCAACAACATACTTTTTAAATATAACCGTTTAGAAGGTGAAAGCAATGCTAAGTGTGATGATCTCTGTATTTACTTTCTATGATAGATTGCAAAAAAAGGGACATAAATTCCTCCTATTCTTGTTTGCATGCCTCTTTGCAATATGTCTTTGTCCTTATTCCCATTAAGAGGTAGGACCTATTTCTCTCCCCATTGATTCTAGATGTGACCATGCGACTTGCTTGGACCAATGTGATGTTACCAACAGTGACTTAAGCAGAGGCTTGAAAAGTGCGTGTGTTGGGGTTTGCCCTCTCTTGAGACTCTCTGTCTCTTTCCTGAGACTGGAAACCCTTCCACCGTCATGAGAGTAACCAGTGACATGTGACCTTAGACCAACTAGCGGCCCAACTGGCTGACATATGAATGAAGCCATCCTAGGCCTTCCAGCCCCAAATGAGCCAGCTCAGACCAGAAGAATTCAGAACTGAGGAAAATAAGAAACGGCTGTTGTTTTAAACCACTATGTTTTGGGGCAGTTTGTTAGGCAGGAATTAATAAGTGATACACCTTTATAAAAAATTCTTGTAATAAGCTTGAGACAGTCAGGAAGCTATGAGAGTAGTAGATACAACAAAAGTAATGGTTTTAAGTGCCAACCATTTTTTCCTCTGAAAACAAAGCAGATATTGTCCAACTAAACATAACCTGAATTAGATGCCAAATAGCTAAATCCTATAATAGGCACCACTTATGTTTACTGTAAAAGTTATGCACATATTCCTTTCAGCACCATCCATTGTTAAGATTTCTGGGTCTTTCAAATGTTTCAGGGTATGGTTGTTGTGATAAACGTTAATATTTATCAAAAGGGATGTTTCAATCCAGCTGTATTTAACAAAGTCTAGATCATCTAAGACTTACTCCTGGCTTAGGTATCTTCTCGATTTCCTTTATTATGAGGCTTTTCTCTTCCATTAAGCTGCAAAACAAAAACAAAAACAACTTTGACAAAGTACAAAAAAGTATACTATTTCCACAGTAATAACTTTCTATTTTCTCTTCTCAGAATGCACTCCCAGGTGTGTTTGCCAGACCTGGTGTCCATCCTTTGTGATGGCTTCACTGAGTCCCACAGGCCCATTTAGGTGCTCCCTCCCCAGTCCTGCCTCAACACTGTACACACACCCATCAAAGCAGTTCTCTCATCATATTGTAACTGCTTGGGAGCACAAACTGCCCCCCAGACTCAAGTTCCTTCAGGCGGGCTCTGGACTTTTTCTTTTATTTGCAGTAAACTAGTACCCGCCTGGATTACTGCTACAGCCTCTACTGCTTTCATCAAATTATCAGATCCCACTAGCCAGTAGGTCTAAAGATGCATGCATACCAGGTTTATTTTTATGAAGTTGTATTTGCAATAAAGTAAATTAACATTTGTGTAATAAGTATGCACCACGTGGAATTTAATATAGGTTAGTTGTGTGGGCCACAGGCTGAAGTTGAAGTTTTTCAGAGTTTTGGACACTTACACCTTTCCTTTTAGAGCTTGCGTATAAATTGCTATTTTACTTCCAAGCTTTTGATCCTATGCCTCAGCCGTGTTGCCACCAGGGGGTGGTAGTGTGCTGCCATCTCTGGATTGTAAAGACCACCTGAGCGTCCCTGAGTTTCAAAATGGTGATGGGAAGCTCTCCCACAAGATAAGGCTTCCAGTCTTTTCTTTAAATATAAAATGATATTTTCTTAAACAAACATAAAATGGATAATTCTTTAGGACATTTTAAATTACATTTCTATCATCCGTTCTCTCTCTCTCTCTCTCTCTCTCTGTTTTAAATCTTTATTGGAGTGTAATTGCTTCACAATACTGTGTTAGTTTCTGTTGTACAACCAAGTGAATCAGCCATATGCATACATATATCCCCATAACCCCTCTCTCTTGAGCCTCCCTATCCCACCTCTCTAGGTCATCACAAAGCACGGAGCTGATCTCCCTGTGCTATGCAGCTGCTTCCCACTAGCTAACTATTTTACATTCGGTACTGTATATATGTCAATGCTACTCGCACTTCGCCCCAGCTTCCCCCGCCCCTGCCCCGGGTCCTCAAGTCCATTCTCTATGTCTACATATTTATTCCTGCCCTGCCAGTAGGTTCATCAGTGCATCAGTGCCATTATTATTTATTTATTTTTTTTAGATTCCATATATATGTGCTAGCATATGGTATTTGTTTTTCTCTTTCTGACTTACTTCACTCTGTATGACAGACTCTAGGTCCATCCACCTCACTACAAATAACTCAATTTCGTTTCTTTTTATGGCTGGGTAATATTCCATTGTATATATGTGCCACATCTTCTTTATTGATTCATCTGTCGATGGACATTTAGGTTGGTTCCATGTCCTGGCTATTGTAAATAGTGCTGCAGTGAACATTGTGGTGGTACATGTCTCTCTTTGAATTATAGTTTTCTTAGGGTATATGCCCAGGAGTGGGATTGCGGGGTCATATGGTAGTTCTATTTTTAGTTTTTTAAGGAAGCTCCATACTGTTCTGCATAGTGGCTGTATCAATTTACATTCCCACCAACAGAGCAGGAGGGTTCACTTTTCACCACACCCTTTCCAGCATTTATTGTTTCTAGATTTTTTGATAATGGCCATTGTGACCTGTGTGAGGTGGTACCTCATTGTAGTTTTGAGTTGCATTTCTCTAATAATTAGTGATGTTGAGCATCTTTTCATGTGCCTCTTGGCCATCTGTATGTCTTCTTTGGTGAAATGTCTATTTAGGTCTTCCACCCATTTTTTAATTGAATTGTTTGTTTCGCTGATATTGAGCTCCATGAGCTGTTTGTATATTTTGGAGATTAATCCTTTGTCTGTTGTTTCATTTGCAAATATTTTCTCCCATTCTGAGGGATGTCTTTTCGTCTTGTTTATGGTTTCCTTTGCTGGGCAAACAAAGAGTGTTTTTCCTGTGTTTTCCTCTAAGAGTTTTATAGTGTCTGGTCTTACATTTAGGTCTTAATCCATTTGGAGTTTATTTTTGTGTTAGGTAGTGTTCTAATTTCATTCTTTTACATGTAGCTGTCCAGTTTTCCCAGCACCACTTATTGAAGACGTTGTCTTTTCTCCATTGTATGTTCTTGCCTCCTTTGTCGTAAATTAGGTGACCATATGTGTGTAGGTTTATCTCTGGGCTTTCTATCCTGTACTATTGATCTATATTTCTGTTTTTGTGTCAGGACCATACTGTCTTGATTACTATAGCTTTGTAGTATAGTTTGAAGTCAGAAAGCCTGATTCCTCCAGCTCCATTTTTCTTTCTCAAGATTGCTTTGGCCATTCAGGGTCTTTTGTGTTTCCATACAAATTGTGAATTTTTTTGTTCTAATTCTGTGAAGAATGCCACTGGTAGTTTGATAGGGATTGCATTGGATCTGTAGATTGCTTTGGGTAGTATAGTCATTTTCACACTATTGATTCTTTCAATCCAAGAATGTAGTATATTTCTCCATCTCTATGTCATCTTTGATTCCTTTCATCAGTGTTTTATAGTTTTCTGAGTACAAGTCTTTCACCTCCTTAGGTAGGTTTATTCCTAGGTATTTTATGCTTTTTGTTGCCATAGTAAATGGGATTGTTTTCTTAATTTCTCTTTCTGATTTTTCGTTGGTAGTGTATAGGAATGCCAGAGATTTCTGTGCATTAATTTTGTATCCTGCAACCTTACCAAATTCATTGATTAGTTCTAGTAGTTTTCTGGTGGCATCTTTAGGATTTTCTGTGTATAGTATCATGTCATCTGCAAACAGTGACAGTTTTACTTTTTCTTTTCCAATTTGTATTCCTTTTATTTCTTTTTCTTCTCTGATTGCCGTGGCTAGGACTTCCAAAAGTATGTTGAATAAGAGTGACGAGAGTGGATATCCTTGTCTTGTTCCTGATCTTAGTGGAAATGCTTTCAGTTTTTAACCATTGAGTATGATGTTTGCTGTGGGTTTGTCATATATAGCCTTTATTATGTTGAGGTAGGTTCCCTCTATGCCCCTTTTCTGGAGAGTTTTTATCATAAATCAGTGTTGAATTTTGTCAAAAGCTTTGTCTGCATCTATTGAGATGATCATATGGTTTTTATTCTTCAAGTTGTTAATATGGTGTATCACATTGATTGATTTGTGTATATTGAAGAATCCTTGCATCCCTGGGATAAATCCCACTTGATCATGATGTATGATCCTTTTAATATGTTTTTGGATTCTGTTTGCTAGTATTTTGTTCAGGATTTTTGCATCTGTGTTCATCAGTGATATTGGTCTATAGTTTTCTTTTTTTGTAATATCTTTTTCTGGTTTTGGTATCAGGGTGATGGTGGCTTCGTAAAATGAATTTGGGAGTGTTCCTCCCTCTGCAGTTTTTTGGAAGAGTTTGAGAAGGATTGGTGTTAGCTCTTCTCTAAATGTTTGATAGAATTTGCCTGTGAAGCCATCTGATTTTTTCTTTTTTGTTAAGAAACATTGACATTTTTCCTTTAAAAGATGTATGCTTTTATTTATAGAAATACATCATTCATAATCCCACACCTCTCATACCACAATTGATCATTTTTATTTTCCTTGTATATTTTAATGAAATTATATTAAATATGTATATATTATTGCATCCATTTTTACCTAACGTGTAATTAAAATAGTTTCCCAAGTTGCAAAACGGACTTCATAATTAATAGTTTAATAGCTAGTTTCAAGGTTTTCTAGTGGGTGGATGTACCATAATAAAATAATCCTTAATATTGATATTATCTAATATATACTGAACCTACTGTATGCCACGGTCTTCACAAACATCAGTTCTAAACTGCAGATCCTTTCTAAGTGGCTATTGTTACCTTCAATGTACAAATGAAGAAACTGAGGAGTTAGGCACCTCTTCCAAATTCACCGGTCAAGGCTGAAGTGACTATCAAACCTAGCTCTATCTGACTCCAGGGTGCTTTTCAGTATCAAGCTCCCTCTGGAATACATTGCTATTGAAATATTCCACTATTTTTTAGAAGTTAGATTGCTTTAGATTTTTTGCTTTTATAAATAATAATGTAATAAACATCTTTATGCATTGTCTGTTTTCTTGTTTTGGGTTCTCATTTTTGCGTGGCATTACTGGAATGAAAAAACGTTATTATACTTGTGCCTCTTGATATACATAAACCTGTAAACTTTCAAACTGACATTAAAATCTACATCTGACATTTTCAGCTTTTCTGACTAAGGGGTGGTTCAGTGTCAGAGCTCCTCAGGATTCATTACTTTTCTACAGCAAGAGTCCGAACTGAAACCATGTCATCAAAGGGTTTTGGTTTTAAGGACTTGTGGGTGAAGTGGGACTGCTGGAAACCCTGTGTGCTGCCAAGCGCAGAGAGGCATCATCCACATCAGGAGTAGAACCAGCCTGAATGGGTGGAAGTTATAAGAAGGGAGATTTCTGAACCAATACAAGCGAAAGCCATCTAAGAGTCAGGCTGCCCGAAGCTGGGCTGGGCTGGGCTTGGCTGGGCTGCTGTGGGAGGCTGTGAGCCCCCATCGCTGGAGGTGCTGGAGCACAGACTGAGTGGCCACTGAGAGAAGCCTCAGGTGATTCTTAGAGTAGTCAGTGCTGAGGACTGCTCTGTGGACCCACAGTTCTCAATCTCTGACACGACTCAGAATCACACAGGAAGTCTGTAAGCAATTCAAACCTTGCCTTGAGTGGGGAGGCCCGGATAGAAAGTGGAATCGTTAGTTGTAGGGTTGGATCTGCCTTGTAAACGTGTATCTCGGGTGTTTCTCTCTCAGTTATGAGGACTATACGCTGCAAAACCTGTTGTAAGCTCGCTCTGTTCTTGGTTGGCACAGGGGGAGCAGGAAAGGTTTGGTTTTTTTGTTTTTAATGTTTAGAAGGTAAAATCTGCTCCAGC
Source organism: Monodon monoceros (assembly GCF_005190385.1). Classification (NCBI taxonomy): domain Eukaryota; kingdom Metazoa; phylum Chordata; class Mammalia; order Artiodactyla; family Monodontidae; genus Monodon; species Monodon monoceros. The sequence continues at coordinate 19,956,060 of NW_021703776.1, read as the reverse complement.
TGTGAGTTTTTCCTTACTACTAATCCTGATGCACTGTATGGCCCTCTGTCATATTCTAACTTTCTGGAATTCCAGAGACATCACTAAAATAATCCCTCTGTTCCTTTCTTACCAGATCTGTTTGTTTCTTGGTTCCAATTGTGCTGTTACTGTTGGACTAAGAATGGAAAATGACTGCTAAACCCCTGGGTGAGCACCAACAGGGAAGCAGCTATGGCAGAGGAAATAGTTACCAAGGCCACGGTCACACTGTGATAGTCCTGCACACGTGCAGCACGCGTGTCCCCCTCTCCACGTCCACACCCATGACAGACAGCACTGACCGACCACGGCCCTGTTTCCCCAGCTGATGGAGACTTGTCAGAATATATCAGATTTAGCATGAGAGACACAATTGATTTGCCGTCCAAATCTCAGGACTTAACTAGTAAGTAGAGAAGCCCCCCAAAACGTAACAAAGTGAAGGCAAGGAAAACCTTGAAAAGAATACTAAAAAGTCTTTTCAGGGGAAGTTTTTGGAAAGATAATGAATTCTACTTTGTTTCTAAAATAAGTTCTCGACAGTATTTATTTAATCACTTCATTACTTATTTGTAATGTATTTACTTAATTTATTTAAGTAGGTTACATATTCTTTCCTGAACTGCATATTTATCAAGAGATCATCTATGAATATTAATCCCAAACCAGGAACTGTTGTAACAGATTTAATTATTAACCAGTCGTGTAATTATGCTCACCATTAGCATTTAATAGGAGTTTATATTATGTGAAAACATAAGAAAATCAAATTATAGAGGAATATCTTTTCTCTAGCATATGTGAACAGTATATTGTTCTTAGTAGCTGCCAGTGAGTCAGAAGTTCCAAAAGATGCTGGGGTGGGGGAGTGCTAGTTATTTGGGCTTCTGCTATTCAGGCTCTGAATAAAATGAGATTTTGTTGTGCTGATTTGAAAAATATCATCTGAATATTTGGATGAATAGTGTTTTTTCTTTTTTTTTCCCCCTCGCTGGCTTAGTTTCTTTATTTTTATGTGGGGATGGAAATATCTACTTTTTTCCTGGGGAGGGAGTGTTGAGTGAATTTGTTTCCATACCATGTAATGTTAAGCCAATGAAGTATACAGCCTATAATTCTTTCCTGGTATTTCTTTTGCTATCACCATTATTTTTATGAAAATAAGTTTGTTAATTCTTGAGCTGCTAGTATTTGAGAATGCAAGGGAATTTGCTTAAGCTACAGTATAACATGTTAACAAATCCAACATGAACACACACTAAACATTTCTGCAAATGTTAATTTTGAATGTCCTTGTTTACTGTAGGTCACTATGTACAGTCCTCCACCTCCAGCCCCATCCCAAGCAACTCAGTGAACAATTTGCCTGTCTATACCTAAAAGGCAAGAGTTCTGGTCTTTTTTTTTTTTTTTTCTTCTCCCCTTGGCAGGAATAGTTGGAAATTTTAAACAACTTAAATATCAACTGACTTATGGTCCTCTTACCCTTTTGTGGAAATGTCAAGCATTCATATTTTCAATACTAATGAACAGCCACCAATTGTTTTAATTTCATTATTTTCTCAACTGAAAGAGTGCTTACAGAGCACAGAAATAGTTAGGCTCTCTTTTTACAGATCTCACTGGTGAGCCTGAAACAAGTTTAGACTGAAAGACAAAGAAGAACTCAGATTTCTTTCCCCCTGAATATAATTCTCCTGATTAAGCCAGTCTTCTTCTTCCCCCAGCTGAAATTATAGGCCCCAAAGAGAGGATTCAAAACCAGGGTGGGCAAAGTCCTCCAAAGGTCACCGAAGTCATTCGCTTATCTCTTGGCAGGACTGAGTTACATTCACTCTGAGGGAACTCTACCTACTCTTAAAAATAGCCAGAGAAAGTCCTGTCACCTTAAATGGTAACAAATTCTAGGAGAGGTGGTTTGGCTTTCTCTCCGGTACCCAGGCACAGCACAGAGCACAAAACCTGGATTTTGCAGTTGTTTTGAAATTCAATCTAAATAGTGTGATTTGCTGAACAAACTCTTTCACTGACTTGCTCTTCACAGGAGGAATGTTAGAGGAGATTTTAGAAATAACATTTATCCCTTCTAGCAATACATTTCTGCTGTAGTTCACTGAATGACATCCTCCAGATTTGGATAAGTGAATGTGTCTTCCAAAAGGGTATCACTTTCTTCCTTGATCCTAAGGAATAGTCTGGTAATAGGAGAATAGGGTTGACTATGTGGTCCCCATTCCTATATTAGAAGAATCAAGTGAAACAGATGTGACCCTCCATTCACATACAGCTTGTTTGGCAAGTGCTTGTGGGGTACCGGCCATGCAGACATAGGATCTGATATCGCAAGAGGATAAGGGGCCACCACCAGGGCTGGAAAGGCGGAGAGTGTGAGCCAAGTCCTGGTTCTATGGAGTATGTTCTTTGGTTGCAACTCCTGATGGGTATGGCTTTCCTGACACATGGAAACCACTACAGGGATCTCCTCTTCCTGAGAGCATCTCCCTGTCACCTGAGCTTCTTACTGCAAGTTGTGTAACCTTCTTTTTCAGGGACTGCCTGTTCTAGGGAATCAAGGAAAGAGCTAGGCTTGTCGTCCTCTTAACACTGCTCTCTCATACTCTACCTAAAATTCCTTCTTCAGTTAGTCTAATTTTTCTCATTTCGTTTATGTGGAAACAGCTCTGCTTGTATCTGTCTTCAGCGAGCTTGAGAGAATCATGTACTTACCTATTCAACCTGTACTGATTATGGAACTCTCTTTCCTCCACTGCACTGTATTCATTTTGATACTTGAGAAGTTGTTCTCTCATTTTGGAGACCTCGGTGGTGAATGCCTGCGGAAAATTATCAGCCTGCTTCAGGTGAAACTCCTGCTGTTGTATTTGCTCAGTGAAATGTTTGGCCTCCTGTAGCAGTTGGACCTCTGACTCTTGCATGCTGGGTCCCATAAAAACAGAGATTTGCATAATGAGAAGTGTACACCTTCAGTACCTTTAGTAACTCCTGTGGGGAGGGTTCTAGTGAGGAGTGGAGGGAGTATGTCCACACTGCTGCCCCAGTTCCTTCCATTCCTAGGTTCAATTCAGTTCAGTGGCATTTTTGTAACAAGTCTTGCACTAGGTACTAGAGACAAATGGAGCTCACAGTCTAGCAGAGGGGAGCAGACGTGAATAGGCAGAGGGAATACCAGCTGACAAGTGCTACCTCTAGTGTCTTGATCAAGAAGGTGGGAGATGACAGAGAAAGGCTTAGATGGATGGGAATGTGATGTTTGCACTTGACATTAAAGAATGATCATGACCTTCCAAGGGTGGGAAGAATAATAATGAAAAGAGCGGGTCCTCCCTCCAGGTGCCCCAGCAACCCTGGCTTTCTTGAATTCTTGGACTCTCATGACCTGATTGAAGGAAAACCTTTTCTTCCTTAGTGATAAGAAAAGACAGTAAATTTTCTAATGACACTTTGCTAGGAAACTAGGAAGAAAAATCCTCCTGTAAAATTATGGACTTCAATTAATTTACAGATTTCTGATCATAACATCAGTGCCTGGCTACAGCTGGACGTGAATGTCACAGCAGAGGGCGATTCCTACAACTCCAGTTATATTCTATGGCTTTGGCTTTATCTTGGGAAAAGGGTTAAGCAATCTGGCTAGAGGCAGAACTGAATGAACATAGAAACTGGACTTAATGGAAGCTCCAGTAACCTTCTAGAAATCATTCACCTGTACTGCATCATACGTTAACATCAGCTCCAGCCTTACCGGCAGACTTGACTTATCTTTCTCAGAAACCCAACTTCCTCACATTGGCCATCTCTCCTGTTCGGAAGCAAGACCCTGCCAGTTCCTGTTTTAAAGGCAGCTCTCTGTGTGTGTGTGTGTGTACTCCCCAACAACTTTCCTCACTGGGAGAAATCTTCAGGTTTCTGCTCATTTGCAGAGATGCCCAATAACTTAATCAAGCCTGTCTCAACTGAGGTTACCAGCCCCACCCATTTTCTCAGGCTTCAGTATGTCATTTGCTCAACAGCAGAACATTTATTGGGACACCCTATGCTCCAGGCGCTATGTTAGGTACCAAATAGCAACAACAGCTATAAAGATAATAGATGCAATTTCCGTTCATGAAAGCTGGAGTTATTTCTTACAGTTCAATTTCCTTGTATATACTTTGTAAATCTGAAGTTACCTGATGTCCTTAACATGAGTCTTCAACTATGGAATTGTAAGGTATTGGCTTGGGCCCTAGTGCCTGTTTTCCCTCAGAAAGTGGGTGAACAAGGTGGTTAGGGTTCCAGCCAGAAGGCAAGTGGTAACTTACATACATGGACTTGAAATATAGTGTCAGCAGAAGAGAATTTAACAACACTTATAATGTGGTTTCTATGGAAGACTCATTCAATTTCAGTCCAGCATTTCTGGCCTATATCTGTCCTGCTACAGCCCCGGCAGCAAGAGTAAAGAGTCTATATCTTCATGCCTCTCCCACCCACCAGGCAGTGGGGTGGGAGAGAGTGGTGGGTGTTGGTTGTAATCACAAAAGAGGGAACTAAGGGGTCAGGAGGGGGTAAAATGTGGTAGCAGAAGGGAAGTAATGGTTTTGCAACACAGCCTGGAAGGAGAAAGAAGTAACGTCATAGCCTTGGTCCTGCATGTCTCTCTGACACTGGAGGTTGGTTAGGAACGGAGATGGAGCTGAGTGCATATGGGGTGGAGTCAAAGTGAAGGGAACGTAGGGATGCAGTTCTGCTCTTCTCCTTCACTCCTCCCTCAGGCTCCCATCCTCAGCATAGCCGAATGCATGAGCAAGAAAAGAAGTAGGAGTAATGGTTGGAGATCGGGGGAGAGGATGGCTGGGGAATCACAGGATGGAGTTTCCATTCACTGTGTCTCTTCTTGGATTTTAATGAAGATGTCATGCAAAGCTATGAGGCAGAAGGCGGGGAAAAGGAAGAAGGAGGCTTGGGAGTAGCAGCGGAACAGGATTTCCCCTTCTTTCTCACGCTCCTCCCCCCTTGATTCCCAGTGGCTGATGGCAGATGCTTGGGAAACCTTGTTGAATTATTCTGTTGAAACCTAGTCTTCTGACCTCTGCTAATTAGGACTGGGCTAAGGCGAGTAGCCAGGGAGAGGAGGAGCAGGTGAGAAGTAAAGACAGGAATCTCAGCAGATGTAGGCTGGGCTTGTCACAGAACCTACACCTCTGAGTGATGAAGAAAGGTGGGGAGGAGAGAATCTTACAGGAGTGTGCCGTAGCAGAGAATGTCAGTGCCTCACCGAAGTCCCCTTGGCACACTCTAGGGGTCACCTGTAGCTTTGATGGACAGTTATCATATATAGCAACAGCATCTGTATGCCTCTGCCTGAGAGCTTTCTCTGGCCAATGGAACTTCTTGACTTCTCACAGGGTAAGCTAGAAGTGCCAGGAGCTCACCTACCTAGAAGCAATCTTTGATCAACGAAGGATGGAAATTAGTGAACAAATATGCCAGCATCCTCACCCTTCAGTGGGAGAGCTCTGGGGCGTGTTCTACAGTCACTCAGAGAGTCCTCAGTGAGACTGAGCCCCAGTTGCCTGCAGTGTTAACCTGAAGATTAACACACCCCCAGCTGGATGACACCCTTCCCCATCTCACTTCCCCACTGTCTCACAATAATTTCTGGTACACTTCTTAAAACGCTTGAACTCAAATCTTTGTCTCAGAGTCTGCTTTTGGGAAAATGAAAAATAAGACAGGTCCCACTACAAGTAAGAAGTAGAGATGTGAGTAAAGGTGTCTTCACGCCGGTAAGTAGCATACCTTATCACGGTATCATGCAGCAAGGTGTACTTGGCTTTTAACTCTGCCATCCTGGTTGCAGGAAGTTTCCCCATAGCATGTAACTAGCAAAGAGAACACAGGAATACAAGACCACTATTAGCCATCACCCCCTTTATGCTTTAAGCAGAGATAAAATGGGTATATGGATGTACCATAAAATCTTTCAGTTAAACATTAGGAAACATATGAGGCAATAAGGCTTATTAGAAAGATGGTAGGTGTTCAGAGAAAATGGTTCTAGTTCTGTTCTGCTCTGAGTTCTTGGGCGAGTTCTTTTACCTCTGAGTTCTTTTACCTCTCTAGATGAAGGCTGTGATTTCTTCATCTGTAAATCGAGGGAAGGAATTGAGTGAAATTCTTTCAATTCTAAAACAACCATATTTCTAGGTTTAGCAAACAACCTACAGAGTATAGATTACTAGGATGGCTATTTGTAAGTTGAGAGAACTAATAATTATTGAGCATCTTTTATGAGCAACTGTTGTACATCAGTTATTTTATTCCTGAAAATGTTTTGTGAACAGGAATTATCTCCATTTCAAACTAAAGTTTAGAAAGGTTAAGTAATTTGTTTAAAGTTATAGAGCTAGTTAAAGGCAGAGTCAGGATTTAAACCCAAGTGGTCCAGCTCCAAAAATCCATGATCATTCCTCTGTACCACGATGCCTCTGCCTCTGCTGTCAAAGAAACATGAAAATTTATCTGGTACACAAAGTGATTGTATTTATTCCTTTTTCATTTCTGGCAAAAGAACTTTTGATTTACTCTCTGAGTTAGGTGATAAGTAGCTAACAAACGTCATAACACAACATCAAACGCTAGTGTTACCATAATGCAATGAGCATTTGCATTAGGTTGGACTTAACTGGACTGCTGGTGACATGGCAACAAAAAATAGAACTAAAGATAAGATTTGGGTTTCTCAATGCCCTGTTGTTCTTAGCTCAGAATATTTCTTGAGTCCATCCACTTTCCTCTCCCTTCCCTATCCCGCCAGTCTCGGTCACACCATCTCTCAGCCGGACTACAGTGAAACTCCAACCGCCCCCTCCCCATCTGTGTTTCCACTCAGGGCCCCTATCTATCTACTTCCCATGGAGATCATTTTAAAAAATCAAACATGCTCTTGTTATGCTTGGCGCTCAAAACTTTTCAAGTGGAATAGAATTCAAGACCCTTGGTACAACCCCTGAGGTCCTGTCTGACGCTGCTTCCCTCCCATCAGCCCCTTTTCACAGCACCGTCTTCCAGCTCCTACTGCTGCAGCCACACCGGCCGCCTTCTGTTTCCATAAATGCATGAACCCCTTTCCTTCCTCAGGCCTCTGCATTGGCCATTCCTCGTTCCCACCCTCCTTCACTCCAACTCTTTCTTCGTACCTCAGCTTCAATATCCATAAAAAGGCCTTGAAAAGCTTAAAAGTCCATAAAAAGGCCTTCTCTGAAGTCTATATCTAAGACGGATACCCACATACACCGCACCCCCCAGACAACTGTGTACTTCATAACGTAACATATTACCAGCTGTAATAGTACATTTATTTATTATGATCAAAAGAATGTTATTCCTCAGCTGGTGTAAAGCCCGGTGAGGAAAGGGCCTGGGTTACCCTGTTCTTCACTGTATCGTCAGCCAGGAGAACCCCAGGCGCAGTGTAGGTGTTTGGCATATACGTGCTGAGTGAACAAATGAATTGAATGGAACCGAGAACATGCAAGTGCCTGAGTCTACAGAGTGGGGTTTCATGGTTTCTGTACCAGAATCAGGGTAGGAAAACACTGGTAAATGCACTATGCAACCATCTCTTTGTGAAAGTATCTGGGATCTTTCACGAGGGCCCTACAAGCTGGTGCCAGGCCTGGGTTCCAGTCCCCACAACCCTCTTTTTTATGTATGAGTGAAATATGGGGAACAGGATATTTAAAACCTTTGAGGAGGTTCCACTTCTCACTATATAATTTATGTGTAGCTTCTTGTTTTTAATTTAATTTAATTTGTTATTTTTTTTGGCTGTGTTGGGTCTCTTCGTTGCTGCGCGTGGGCTTTCTCTAGTTGTGGCAAGCGGGGGCTACTCTTTGTTGTGGTGCATGGGCTTCTCATTGAGGTGGCTTCTCTTGTTGTGGAGCACAGGCTCTAGGTGCGTGGGCTTCAGTAGTTGTGGCTCACGGGCTCTAGAGCGCAGGCTCAGTAGTTGTGGCGCACACGCTTAGTTGCTCCGCGGCATGTGGGATCTTCCCACACCAGGGCTCGAACCTGTGTCCCCTGCATTGGCAGGCGGATTCTTAATCACTGCGCCACCAGGGAACCCCCCATGTGTAACTTCTTAAGTGTTAAGTTGCTGTTGGTGGGTTGACCTAATGTTAGATTTTATAGATATTTAATTAAACACATTTATTTTGGTTCTGCGGTTTTCTTTCTGGATTTTGAGCCAATACATAATTTATTTTGTATCACAAACATTGTCATTGGCTCCTAAAAAGGGTATAGGACATAGGCACTGTACCTTTAAAGTCTAACTGGTTAAAAAAAAAAATCTTTGCATATGGACACTCTTAAAGGAGAAAAGTAACTGGGAAAAGGTTGTGTGTGTGAGTGTGGGCTTATATGAGTATGTGTGTACTACGAAGGCCACATGGGAGCCAGCCTTGTAACTAGCCAACAAGCTAGCCTAGTAAGATAGCCACTGGAGGTCAGCCATTGGGTAAGGTAATTATGGAATCACATGTTTAGAAACACATATAGTATTTTGTTTTAAGGCTGAAGAGACCATTACCTTCCACCAACTGCCCTGCACAATGGAAACAAGTGAATTGACATAGGGCCTCCCTACAGTAGCCCACAGTTCAAGGAGAGAGACACAAAAGAAATTACGGAATGCTTAAAACTACTCTCAGTAGTTTTATTATTCATAAAAAAGTATATTTGGTATTTTGCAATTATTTTCTTTAGATTGTAAGTTAAAGCAAATAAGAACAATTATAAATTATAGACCCTTTCCAGGGGGTGGAACTTCCAGAATGGTAGTGTGAAGAGCTCGATGAATCCTCTCTCTCAAAGAAACATCGATTAAACTGGTCAAAATTATCTAAGACAACCATTTACGGTGTCTGGAAATTGACCTAAGGGTGTGCAAGAAATTGAGAGGCATTTATTTAACAAAATCTACTGAAACTCACTAAGAAGCGTGGGAGACTGTGGCATTTGCACCATGAGCTGCATCCATCACCCTTAGCTCCCAGTTGTGTAAGAACTATTCCGGGCAGGGTTGGTGGCCAATGAAGAGCCCACCGCCCCCAACTTCCTATTCCTGAAGATGCATTCAGGCGGGTGGGGCAGCCCCAGAAAACTGCTGCACTCCACCTCCCCTCCTGCCCAGCTCCGTTTGTGAAAGAACTTCACCGGGGGGCGGCTGCAGCCGTTCAGTAGTGCCCACTCCCCACTCCCCAAGCTCCTGCTTTCCAAGGAGTCTCTGGGCAGGCGTGGCAACCTAGGAAGATCAGAGTCCCCTAGCACCCCAGCTTCTGCTGATCAAGTCCTGCCTGAGAATGCTCACTTTACTTGGAACAGTGTAGACTATTCATGCCCCAGAGCATTGTCAAAAACAATAGCTATCACAGGAATGAACAGTAAGAGGAAGCTCATAGCTTGGTGATACCGGTGGAGGCAGATCAGCAGAAGTTTAACAGAGAAATCGTGGCCAGAGACAGTCAAAGAGGACCCTGCTAATATCACAATCAGTACTGGTGGTCGAGAAGGCTGTGGAAAAGCTCAAGGCTGTGACCTCTCGGGCATGACCAGAGAGGGTACTTCCAAGCTATCAGTCGCTGAGCTAAAGGTGGGGCAGATGTGTAAACGCCCTGAACCTTGAAAGTGGTCCCCAAGCCACATACAGACTCAGTGGAAAAGGATGAAACCTTTACTGGCTCGGGAGGCTTAAATACAATCTCTGACTAATCAATGACTGACCAAGCTATGGAGCACGGCACCCAAGAAGCCAAACTTAATAAAAACAAGGAAAGATTACACAGAGACAACAGAGGCTGCACACTATGGAGGATACACTTCAGAATTAGTTCAGCCAAGTCACTAAACAAATAAACGTTTGAACAACAATAACAAAGACAAAACAGCAACAGGAAGAAGCCTGGGGAGGATCAGAATCCGAAGTTGCTCCAGCGTTATCCAAAATGTCCAATTTTCAACAAAAAGTCATGAGACGTGCAAGGAAAAAAGGTTGGAGACTGCTTTGGGTGTGTAGACGTTGGACTTAACAAAAACTCCAAAGCAGCTATTATAAATATGTTGAAAGAATGAAAGGAAACCACATTTAAAGAATTAGAAGTGATTATGATGACAATTCATCGAATAGAGACTATCAATAAAGTACTGATCTCGGATAAGAACTAAGATTTTTAAAATGAGGTCCTTTGGGTAGTAAGAATGTATGGTTTTTATATTTTTATTTTTGCTTATCTGTATTTCCTAATTTTCTCCAATGTATACATAGTACTTTTAATAATACAAGGCTGTTAAAATATGCTTGAAAACTCTTGCTGTAAGCAATAGGAATTCAGAGCAGAATTTCAAACTGCAGAGTACTGCGATCAGATCCTAGTGGCAGATACAGCCAAATTCTAGCTCAGACTTTTTGAAAACTCAGCTGTATTTTCCCTAACTTGAATCTCATCTGAAACAGCAGTAGTTCCAAGCTTGATGGCAGGTGGGCCAAGGATGCCTGTTGGCAGGTTTTATGACCACAGAAAAAGCAGGAAGTTGGAGAGATTTCCTTTCCTATTTGCTATTTCCATCACTCCACCAGCCAGATTGCCTTTGGTACCCCAGAATCTGGAAGAAAGCTGACAGGGCAAAACATCTGATATGCCTTTGTAGTTTTTACATAACTTGGAAAAGGTGAAGTCATAGATGTTCGGAAAGAGGACTGATAACCTATCTTTATTTGGTCTACTCTACTAAAAACAAATCTCTTAAAAAGAAAAAGATTCAATTCTAGTAGATGAAATGCTTTGCTCATAAACATAAACGTGGAAAAGATAGTTGCATTTTCACACTGCATGATACAACCGGGTACAGAAACCAAGTTTGTCACGTTTTAAAAATGCAGAATCTAAGAAATAGAGCATAAAGCCCGAGCTTAAGTTGTCAAAGAGTATACACAACAAAAGGTTAGATATAATGTCATAAGTTCATAAATATGATTTCACAATAGATACTTGTATTACTGAATTGCCTTGTTCGTAATTGAGAATGGAAGGAAACATTTACTCTAGAGCTCAAAGTTTAACAAGAGTTCATGATTCATAGATGACATGTAATAATATGGAAAAAATTTTGAAAATTGAAATTTTAGGACATTCCAAGGAAAGTAATAGCTCAGTAAGAGCTTTTACCAAGTGAACTTATCTGGAAGGAGGTCAGCATGAGGAAACAGTTAGGTGTTTGTGTGGGTGTTTGCAGGGCAACCAAGGTGACCGTCGTTATTAACCTACTCTATTCCTGTTGCCTCTTTGACGTTACCTACGGGGGGCCTCATCCTGAGAAACAGCTGCCATGCTGTGGGAGGTGGGCAAATCCTTACCATCCTTATCTCCCTCTCCCCCTCTCCCTTTCACTGCTAGAAATAAACAACATAGCCATTTGACGTCGCTCAAACGCAATTGAACTCTCAACAATGATTCATCACTCTTTTTGTTTGACTTTTCCCCTTAGTTGTTATATCGTTTTAGCTTTTCTGTACACCTAACTCATTTACCAAACAAAATTAGGCCACCTAAACTCATCAACGAATCCATTTATCTTACACCTACACCCACTCTTAACTTCTTTCTCCAAATCTCAAAAATGAAATCTTCCTTTCCTCCTGTCAAGTCCAACCCATCCACCTGGGCTCTCAAATATATACTCTCCTACTTCTTCCCAGGCATCGGTTATACCTTCTCTCCTTTATAACCTCTACTTGTCCTACTTTGCTGGCTCAACACATAGAAGTCAAGTACATTACAAGTGGACTTTGGTTTGAATTCCAGATCTGCTACTTTTTAACTCTGTAATTAGGAGTAATATTTAATCAATCTGTACCTCAGGTTTCTTCAGTTATAAAAGAGAGAGAAAAATAGCCCCCATAAGACTCTAGTGAAGACCAAATGAATCAATATATATTAAGGTATTGAGTATAGTCTCTAGTACACAAATAAGGGCTTAATCAATGTTAGTTATTAGCATTAGCATTATCCTCAACCTGTAAATTTGCTCAAGTCTATCTCATTAAAAACAAACAAAACCGAACACCCCTTGGATGCTATGCTCCCATGTAATTACCCCTTTCTTTCTCTCCTTCTCTTTCGTTTCAGTTTTTCTCAAAAGAGTTGTCTCTGCCCTTTATCTCCACTCCCTTACCTTCCAGTCACTCACCAATCCATAGTGACCAGGCTCCCACTCCATCACCAGACTGGTAAACGGACAAATGACATCCTCATTTCTCTGGCTGATTTTGATATTTTTCTCATGATCACCGTTTTTCAATAATTTGTTTAGGATATGTCCTGGTGTGGTTTTCTTTGGCTTGAGATTTGTTCAAAGTTTTCAATCTGTGGGTTTATAGTTTTCCTCAAATTTGGAAAAATTTCAAGTGTTATTTCTTCAAACATTTTTTTCCGTCCCCTTGTCTACTTCTTCTGTGACTCTAATTAATCATTTGTTTGGCCGCTTGATGTCCACAGATCACTGATGTTCTGTTCATTTTTATCTTCCAGTCTTTTTTCTTTGTTTCATTTTGGATAGTTTCTCTTGCTATATCTTAAAGCTCACTAATCTCTTTATCTTTAGTGTCTAATCTGCTCTTAATCTCATGTGGTGAACTTTTCATCTCAAATGTTGTATTATTCATCTTTAGAAGTTTGATTTGGGTCTTTTTATAACTTCCACTTCTCTCATTATGCGCATGTTTTCCTCTACCTTTCCCCCTACATTCAAAATATATATAATAGCTGTTTTAATGTCCTTGTCTACTAGTTCTATTTTTGTGTCTACTCCATTGATTGATTCTTCTCATTATAGGTCAGATTTTCCTGCTTCTTTGCATGCCTACTAATTTTTTTTTTTTTTGGCAGTACGTGGGCCTCTCACTGTTGTGGCCTCTCCCGTTGCGGAGCACAGGCTCCGGACGCGCAGGCTCAGCGGCCATGGCTCACGGGCCCAGCCGCTCTGCGGCATGTGGGATCTTCCCGGACCGGGGCACGAACCCGTGTCCCCTGCATTGGCAGGTGGACTCTCAACCACTGCACCACCAGGGAAGCCCGCCTACTAAGTTTTGATTGGATGCCAGACACTGTGAGTTTTACACTATTGTGAAATGGATTTTTCTTTCTTTTTTGGGGAGGAGTATTCCTTTAAATACTTGGGGGCTTTGTGAGTCACAGTTAAGTTTCTTGGAAACGGTTTGATCCTTTCAAGCCTTGCTTTTAAACTTTGTTAAGGAAGTCCAGAATAATCCTTTTTCTGGGCTAATTTGGTCCCACTACTGAGTCAGTACCCTTCTGTGTCAACAGGTCTTTTTAACCTCCTAACATGAACTCTTCTTGGCTCTGCATGACCTCCAAGTATTGTTCCATTCCCTCCTCTCTGGGATTTCTTTCCCAGCCTCAGTGGTGTCCTCACACGCATGCACTGATCAGTTTCCCTCGGCAGATTTTTGGAGCTCTCTCTCTCTCTCTCTCTTTGAAACTCTTCCATTGCCTCACCTGTATATTTTAGTCAACTTGGCCTCCCTGAACCCTAAACTCTGTCTCCTCAAATCAGCAAGACCACCTGGCTCTGTTTGGAATCCCCTCTCTATGCTATCATTTGGAAACACTCTCTAAGTAGTAAAACGGGGCAGTTGCAGTTCTCAACTCTTTTATTTCCCTATTCCTAGGGATCACTGTCCTGTGCTGTTGTCCAAAGTCTGAAAACCATTGTTTCACCTGATTTGGTCCATTTTTTAGTTGTTTCAGGTAGGAGAGTAAATCTAGTTTATGTTATTCCATCTTGATTAGAAGTGGAGCCCCAGTGACCTCTTAATTATTAAATTCAAACATTTCTCTGTCCTTATCATACTTGATAATTTTATGACATTTATTACTATTGACTTATTACAGTTCATTGTTCCTTGAACTCTCTCCTCCTCTGGTTCCTGTGACATAGGGTCTCAGGGTTCTCTCCTTACTCTTCTGTTTTCTTCTCTGGTCCTCCTTTAAAAGTTGGTGTTGCCCATGATTTTGTCATTACCTTTTTTCTTTTTTAAAATTATTCGCTGTCCCTCATCTGAACTACCTCCTACTCACAGTCTGAACCTACCTACATGCTGATGACTCCTGAACAGAGGGGCCTGCAGGCTACTGTTATTGGACAAGCTAGGACTTTATTTCGGCAAGGGCCATTCAAGACTATGGGAATTAGGGTTAGAGAACAATAAACATCTTCATCTAACACCTGGAACACATGAAATGGTTTACATAAATGATACAATATCAATGTTCATGTATTGTGACCATTTTTTTGGAGAGAACTTTGATATGGGGCATTTCATCCATAGATTCTGTTGAACTAGATATTATCAGAGAGTTTCTTAGAATAAACAGAATCTATATAGTGCTATACACAAGTCTTCATCACTTCTTATTGAGAAGGTGGCAGTAGATAACAAAGCACTTTCCTTACTTCAAGTTGTGTCCCCTTGAATCTGTCCTTCACACTGCCAGCAGAGTGCTTTATCTAAAACACAATTTTCGCCTTGCTTAAAACCCTTCAGAGGATCCTGTCACCTTCAGGATTAAGTCTTGGTCCCTCTACATGGTTTACCAGGGCCTTCAAGATCCGGCAGCTGCCACCCTCTCCAAACCTGTCTCCTCTCTTTCTAAACCTATTGTGACCATTTCAGTTCTAGGCCACGTGCTGTGGTAGGAAGAATGATTCCCCCATCCCTAGATGTCCACATTCTAATCCCTATCGTGTGTAGACTTGTTACTTTATATGGCAAAAGGGACTTTGCAGATATGGACTTTAAGATGAGATTATGGTGGATTATCTGGCTGGGTGCAGTCTAATCACGTGAGTCCTTTAAAGCAGAGAATCTTTCTTAGCTGAGTCAGAGGTATGAAATGGAAGAAGAAGGAAAGATTGGAAGTGTGAGAAGGACTTGACCTGCCAGAGGAAGGGGATCTCAAGACAAGAAATAAGGGCAGCCTCTAGAAGCTGGAACAGGAAAAGAACCAGATGCTCCTCTAAAGCCCCCAGAAAAGAATGCAGTCCTGTCAACACCTTGATTTTAGCCCACTGAGACTCATATTGGACGCCTCACCTACAGAATTATAATATAATAAATTTGTGTTTAAGCCACCAAGTTTGCGGTAATTTGCTGTGAGAGCAATAGAAAACTAACACAGTTCCATACCATGTCTTTGCACATTATATTGCCCTAGCTTCAATTTCTCTCTCCTGTCCACTTGGAGAATTCTTATTCTTCCTTAAAACATCTCAGTGGTCAGCATCTGTGGCTGCCTGACATCTCCAGGCAGAATTAATTCTTTCTCTCTATTGCTTCTGTATTTTTAGATGCACCTGTTACTGTACACATTGTACACTATTACCTCTATTATTATACTACACTAATATGTCTCCTCCATTGGGCTGTGTAGTCCTTGGTGATAGGAATCCTACTGTATTCATCTCTGAGTCCCAGCCCGTAGCTTGGTATCTTATAAGTACTCAGCAATGTTCCTTAAACTGTGTTGACTTAAGCTTATCTTAAAACCAGTAATGTAGCTGGAAGAACTCTTGTTCATTCACTCACCTCCATTCCAACTGACCCGTCAGAGAAGGCAGGTGTAAAAGGAGGAGAAGAGCAAGGTAACCTGGCCTGAACACAAGACTTGAAAGAGCAGGGAATGTGCCAATCAAAACTGACTGCCTCACCCCACAGCTCCCCTTCTCTCTTCTGTGTGGCTGGCAAGGCTCACAGGATAGGCAGGGAGATCTGGGACGGTTTCCCACAGCTGTCTTGTTCCTCCTTTTGTGGCCGACCACAGGAATGCGAGGGGGAGGCTACAAGTGGCAAACAGGACCTCCCAGAGTTAAGGTCGCAAAGGCAGTGGACATGGTGGGTGAGTAATGCAGGTGGCTTAACTCTATGTAGGACTTCAAAATTAAGTGACAATAATTTTAAGATAACATGTACAGCCAAATAAATAAAAAGCATGCCTGAGCACATACATGCTAATGAGTGGCATTGCTTTAAAACACTCACATTTGTCCCAGTGAAACGACGATTGCTTGGAATTTTAACGATCATTTATCCTTTGTTTAAATGATTTCCCCCTACTTCCAAAGATCTGGGAAAAGATGATGGCAGGTTGGAGTGGCTGTGAGCCCAGGAGGCGGGAGACGAGCCAGATTAAAACCCAGGGGCCTCTTTCTGAACTTCAAAGGGTGAGCTGATAGGTAAGAGTACAGAAGCTAACGGGGCCAGAGTCCTGAGGGGCATTTACACAAGGGCCAGAACATAGTGGGGGCAGGAAACAGAGCCAGGCTAAAACCACGAATGACTGAAGTCACAAAAACAGGAACCAGGAGAGTAGGGGTGCAGGCAGGAGGGGCGTGGGCCCCAGAAGGAACTGTGTTGCCTGCTGACTCTGACCAGTCAGCTTTCAGTCCTTCACATGTAGCATTCCCACCTCTAGGGCACCTCTACAGACCTTGAGTGGGTTTAGCCAGGGAGAGATCCAAAAGGGAGCCGGGACATTGGAGAACAGAGCATCTCTCACACAAGGGTCACAAATGTATAAAGATGGTCAACTGTTCATCTCACTATGCAGATCACAGACCACAGCCCCTGCCCTGCCCCTGTCTTAAGAAGCTGTCACTGTAAACGTGGGTGAGCCCAGAGCGCAGCGGGCAGGGTCCGTGGGCCAGGGTGCTCTCTCTGCTGCTGCGCCCACCTTTCAGGCTCCTCTCTGTGCTGAGAGCACCGCCCCTCTCAGCTGGCTGTCAGCTGTCAGCCCCCAGCTCTGGGCTATGAGGTTACAGATAAAGGATATCGCCACTTCCCGCAACAAAGAAACTTGGGACCTCTGGTGCCCACATTCCTGTTTTGAAGATGCTTTTGCCCACAGTGCTCTTCCCAGTATCCATAAATAACAGATCATTTACCGTAGAGGCACCTGGGAAGCCCGGGTGCCAGCAGTGTGTGTGCCACGGCAGTGCCACCCTCCACTCCCCCTTCTAGCAGGCGGATTGCGATGCACAGTGAAGCTTTTCACTGCTAAGCGAAGAACTGTTCTTTGAAAAAGAACAAAAACCCAAAGCTGCAGCTTGCACTTCCGCATTGATACCATAAAATGGAAACTTGGGAGCAGAATATGAGGATGTTTGAGTTCCACTCTTGCTGATCCCCCGGTACGGGGGCTTTTCATCCTGGCAGCATATTTGGACAAGTCATTTAATTTTTGTTCAATTTATTCTGAAGTATTTTATTCTTTTTGATTCTATTGTAAGTGGAATTGTTTTTGCGATTTCTTTTTTGGATTGTTTATTTCTAGTGTGCAGAAGCCATTCAGTTTTGTTCAGTAAAATTATTAACCATGAAAACAGAGGTCAATCCTTAAAACCTGGTATAAGCTTTCCTATGTGTTCTACAAATGTTTCAGATAAGGCAGAGTATCTTTGACTCTTTTATTTACTTGAAATAGCCTGAGTACCTAGAAAACTGCTTGACACTAAGATGCTCAGAAATATTTAATGAATGAGGTCACTATATCGCACACATTCCTCAATTAGAGTGCTTATCTCGTTAAGCTGAAATCATGCTCACATATCTGTTCACCAGATGGGAAGCTCTCTGAAGACAATCATTCTGGTGTCTCAAGAACCTAGCATAGTACATGGCAAACAGCAGGTGCTCACACATGTCTCAAGAATCCATCAGTTTCTAGCAGACTGGGGGTGTGGCATGAAAGGTTGGGCATATCACAGAAGGATATCTCAATGTATGGTTTTCTCTCTCCACGTACACATGTGAATTGGGCCAAAAGGATCAAGGATGTCACTGAAAGACTCTAGAAAAAGTCAGTCTAGAAGGAACACCAACAGGTTGAAGGGTGTGTGTGTGTGTGTGTGTGTGTGTGTGTGTGCGCACGTGCGTGCACGTGTGTGCATGTGGGCGTGTGTGTATAAAGATAACAGGATATAAACTTGGTATTGATTGTGGAAGATTTATGGATTGGTTGATTTTATGTGGAATACACACTCCCCATACAGGTTGGAATGGAATATTAAGAGCCTTTGAATAGATAAACTGTCAAACATTTTCTCCTGACAGCTTGTCACCCAGGGAAAGTCCTCAACTCAATGTGCTCTACCTCCAAGGATGCATAGCTCAGCCCATAGTTACTCTGTATTAATGACTTCAGTATATTGGTAGGTCAAATTTAGGTATCAGAGATGTTCAAATCCGTCAATAAAGCATAAATTCCAACACCTGAATATTTGAATCCTAAAAAAAACTCTTTAAAGGGCAAGATAATAGAGTTTTTATAACTAAATGGGTCTTACGATATGTTACGCTTAAACCCAAAGTTAGATCCTCAGAATCTTTTGGTTTGTGTTCTAATAGAAACCAATTAGTCACCTTATAAGTTTCTTGAAAAACTGTAATTGAATGGTAACAGATGGATAGCAACTACCCAAGGCAATTAATTATATAACAAATTATCTTGGAATTTCCTCAGAATAGGGTGGAATATTTAGAAACTAACACAGTTTTCCAAGTAATCTGGTTTTTATGATGTTTGGAGAGTGTTTTAGCTTGTTTTAGTTTTGGAAAAAGGAGAGCAAAACCATATAATACAACCAAGTATAATTTTAACTTCTTTCAGTTGATACCAACTTTGATACCTAAGCAAAGTAAAATAAAAAGAAATGAAAAAAAATTTAAAAAATAGATTCTAACAAACATTTCACCAAACACAGCTGTTTCTAGTTCACTAAGTCAACGATTACAAAATATTTTAATGTGCTTTCTGGCAAACAGGAATAGCCTCATTTCATGGAAGTGCCACCGTTCCAGTTATTCTTGATAGGTTGTAACAATATAAGGATCAGTTATTATTTCTACATATTTCTTTATCAGGAAAAGAAGGTAAGATACTACCTGTGTCTCTTAAAATATGTAAGATAGCCCTTAATCCATGTCACAGCAGTGTATTTCACTCCAAATTTTGCAAACTAGCAGCCAAAAGTATAAATCTGCAGATGTTTTTAGTATGCACAATTTTTAAAGTTAGAAAAATTAGCTGGTAATGTTTAAAAATTTGTAGATTTTGCCATAGAAAACTGAATTTTCAGCTTTTTCTTGAAGAATTATTAGATTTGATGACACCGGATTCATATTCTAACATTGTAATAATCAGCTGGCATTGAGCAGAGACTGGCTTTCAGAAGTGATAGAACAGGCTGCCCCTTTCACAAGAAGCGCAGTCGGCCCCCTGCGCATTCACGGTGTGTGCAGTGTCCTGACACCTAGGCTGTTCCACTCATTCACGTGCCCTTTACGGGCCTTGTAGGCATTTAACATTGGGGTCCTGCTTTGTGGCATGTTTTATAAACATATATATACATGTGTGTGTGTGTGTGTGTGTGTGTGTGTATATATATATATGGACATAAGGGTGTGTGACTGCATCGTTTGAGGTTTAGAACTTAATGCTTTAAAATTTCTGAGATTTTCCTGCTATTTTTCCATTTTAGCTTCTGATACTTTTATGAAAAGATGAAATAAACATGTCTGATACTTTTTTGACTAATCGACATACTCTAAAAATATTTAAACTGAAATATTTTATTATTTGGATATTGAAATATATTTTATTCACTTTAGTAAAACTTTATGCACCATGGAACAAAAAATAAGCTAAAACGGTTGTGAAAAAATGTGTCAGTCGGCTAAATTTGGCAGGCAGAGGGGGGTGCTGAAAAACAGGAAACATTCAGTTAACATAAAGAGCTTTTCCTTATCTACAAACTTCATCCTTGCAGCTAATGACCCTTTGGCTCTGTATTTTATGAGCTTTGATGAAAAAGCAAATTATAATTTATAAGGAAGTTGCAGATAAAATTCTGAACAAATTACCCTAGCAGTTATCATTTTAGTAGAGGCTTGAGCCAAATAAGAAGTGAACATTCAGTAATCAAAAAGATTACTGAGTAGTCAAATGAGAAAATTATTTCCAGGCAAGTAAAGCACCAGAACACAAGGGATTCTAAGAGGGGAGTTATTGGGACAAAAATAATATATTCAAAAAGAGTGTAATTTATGACTTATGGTAAGAAGAAAGACTGGAAATTCCATAAAGGTAGAGACCATGTCCACCTTTCCCATCACTCTGTGTCCAAGGGCTAACCCATGTGGAACTCACAAATACTTGTTGAGTAAGTGAAAGAAAACACACATGCAAGTGCTTAGCAAATAGCAGTCATTCAATAAATATTTACTAAATAAATAATTCATCAAATGAATTTATTCAATAAATATTTACCAAATGAAAATACACAAAAAGTACAAATTAATAATTCTTCTTTTATATCTTATTGAAAGTAATGCTTAATATTTATTTATTTATGAGAGATTGCTATGTACTATGTTGGGTGCTTTATGTATGTTATTTAGTCCTCACAATAACCCTGTGAAATAAATATTACAATCCAAAATCTAAAAAGTAAAAGAAAACTGAAGATACTTGAGAAACTTGAACAAGGTCACAAAGCTTGTGAGAGGCTTTGTAGGAATTTGATCACAGTTCTATTCTGTCACTCATTTTTAAGTGAATTAGAGAAACTCACAAAGGAGTAGCGTAGTCTCTTGCTGATGGCATGGAGACAGTGTGAAACACATCTAGAGAACTTAAGGTAGTACAGGTGGGCAGACATAAAAGACCATAGGAGTGGGTAATATTTGTAGAAGGACAGACACTGTGTCAAACTGATGTTGTGAGGAAGGGTGGGGTGAAGAAATAATATTAGCTAACTTGAAGTCACTTGTAGTGTGAAACCAAAAGACAGTAGTCAAAAATAATTATAAAAAATGAGAAATGATATTATATAAAGATAACCATTATAACAAAAGCACAAACCTTCCTAAATTCAACAAGCTATACTATATATACCTTATATAAATATAAAGGAAGGATAAACTTTAAAATAGAATTATACTATAAGAAGGAGGAGGAAATGGGGGAGGGGCTAGGGATAGAAGTAATAATTCTTTGAATATACTTCATTTTGTAGATATGACTTAGAACAGTATAGTACCTTAATTAGAAAATTAAATTTAAAATCAGTTGCTGAAAACTGAAAACAAAATAAATCAATTGAACATAACTATGTATCAAGTTGTTTCATAACTGCACAGTAATTTAAACAGTTATATAGGACAATTAGGGAAGTATGAACTGACTGGATAGCTAATGACATTAAGGAATTTTTGTTAGCTGAGGGAATGTGATAATGGCATCATGGTTACATTTTAAGGGAGTTTTTGTCTTTTAGAGATACATACTGAAATATTTATGAACAAAAATACTTTGATATTAGGGATTTGCTTCACAATAATCAGGAGTTTGGTGGTGTGGGCAATGAGTGGGGGATGAATCTAGATTGACCATAAATTGATGATTGCTGAAGCTAGGTTATGGGTACTTGGGGGTTCATTATACGATTTCCTTTACTTTTGTATAGGTTTGAAAATTTTTATTAAAAGGTTATATATATTTCTTGATAACCAAAAGTATCAGAATTTAGATATCCAAGAGAGTGTTGACCTAAAATACTTTAAAGGTTATTAATTTATTCCAATAATATTACATTGTTTCTATAAATATTATAATTGTATATTATAATAATAAATATTATAATATACTTAATCATCCATATAGTCAATGTTAGTTTTTTAAAAAATCACTCTCAGTTGGCTTGTTTTCCTACCTTACTCACCAAACTTAGGTCTACAGAGAGCTAAAATGAATCTTTGACTTTCCTAAAAACCGATTCCATCCTCAGGGAATGAATATTTGCCAGCCATAGAGATGATGAAAAGAATATACCACAGAATTAGAATAGACTGTATTGACTAGTTTAAAAAGAAAGCACAAAGGAACAAAATTTCCTAGAACGTCTTACAAAGACACTTTGAATATGTTCTGATGTTCTTATCAAACTTAGAGACTACACACTCTATTCCACAGAAGAAAACAGATGCTTAGCATTGACTGGTATCCCATCAAAGTGGTTTCTCACTTCTATTTTTTTGTTCTTTACAGAGATGCTCCTTATTTTGAGCATTTTGAGAAAAATAGATGAATGTGATTAATAGAGATGAATAGAATGTTAGTTATACTTACAAAGAAATTTTTGGAAAAATCTAAACAATCTAAACTATAGTGTTTAGATTGTGCATAAAAACAGTATATGTCAGAAAAATATACTAGGGGCCTGGATTATGTTATCTCATTTAATTCTTGTAATAATCCTATGAAATAGGTATGTGCCAGAGAGGCTGTGCTCTAAGGAGAGAGGCAAGGGTTCAAATTCATGGTGACTTCAGAGTCCATCCTCTTTTCACTATTCCACTCTGCCTCCTGCCATTTTGGCTAGAATCGGACAACAGCAGTTACAGGCTTTAGTACTAATTATTGAGAATTTATTATCCTTTAAGCACCAATTTCAAACAAATAGCTAGCGTCACATTTTAATTATGGAACTCTAGAGGAATTCCCACTAAAATCAGAAATAAGGGGGCTTCCCTGGTGGCGCAGTGGTTGAGAGTCCGCCTGCCGATGCAGGGGACACGGGTTCGTGCCCTGGTCCGGGAAGATCCCACATGCCGCGGAGCGGCTGGGCCCGTGAGCCATGGCCGCTGAGCCTGCGCGTCCGGAGCCTGTGCTCCACAACGGGAGAGGCCACAACAGTGAGAGGCCCGCGTACCACACACACACACAAAAAGAAATAAGGTAGGGAAGAGTGACTGGTATGAGCATGATCATTGAATATAATTCAGAAAATAAATACCAAGGGATTTAGACAGGAAAATGTGTATATATGAGAAAGAGGGACAAATGGTCATTATTTGCAGCTGATATAAATGCCTACATGAAAAATACAAAATAATTTTATAATGCAGTAAGGTGTCCATCTATAAAATAAATTTATAAAAATATAGCTTTCCAAATTAATAATAAGAAGAAGTTTGAAAACATATTGAAGAGAAGATCTGATTCATAATACCAATGGGAAAGATGAAAAATCTGGAAATAAACTTAACAAGATATGTGAAAGATCCATATATAGAAAACTACAAAAGTGTATAGGGAAATGTAAAAGAAATTGTGAACAAATGTCCCAGGCTGATAAAAATATTTTAAAATAGGTCAATTATTCCCAAATTAATCACTAGAATTTTTGGAAATTATTGTAAAGTACAGTTGGAATAATAAGTTATTTAAATTTATAAAAGGAAGACTTCTAAGTGTGCATTTTCCCTTTCAGATTTAAGTTGCATTCTAGATCTATCATATTTAAGCAGTAGGACAGTAGCACCAGGATAGAGAGCCATATCAATGTAACCAGAAAACGTTTTGCTTATGGATAAGTTCATGTCAGTGCAGGGAAAAGGTGGAATTCATTAAAACTTTGTATTGTAAGAACTTTTTAAACATTTGGGGGAAAAATATAGTTAGGCTCCTGTGTCACACTTTAAAATAAATTCTAGAGTATTAAAATTCAAACATAAAAAATAAAACCATAAAAATAATAGAAAATGCACATGGCATTTATATGATTGTAGTATTGTAAAGGAATCATAAGGAAAAGATTAATATAAAAATGAAACATCTAAAGACTTCCATATATGTAAATACCACAATTGAAATTCAAATGCCAAAGTTGAAAAAAGTATGCAAATACTTGATATACAAAGAGCTAATAATACAAATGTATTAAAAAAGAACAAATAAGGTTTTAGAAATTAAAAGAAAAACATTATATTGGAAGAATGGAGATCATGAAAATAAAGTCACTTAAACCCAAATGACTAATAATTATATGAAAAATTACCTAATCTCACAAACCCCATGGCAAAACAGTTCTATTCCTTGATAAATGCCCACAGAGGTGCATGCACAAGTACACCAAGAGACACGCACAAGAACGTTCAAGTTGCATTATTAGTAATTTATGAAAATTGGAAACAACCTCAATATTCATTGGCAATATATTGGATAAATATAATATTGGTAAAACCAAACAGTGAAAATATACATGCAAAAATATGAATGGTTCTCATAAATATAACATAGAGTGAAAGAAACCAAACACAAAATAATACATTTTGTAGAATTCTGTTTCCATCAAATTTAAAAATAGGCAAAATTGGGACTTCCCTGGTGGCACAGTGGTTAAGAATCCTTCTGCCAATGCAGGGGACGTGGGTTTGATCCCTGGTCTGGGAAGATCCCACATGCCGTGGAGCAACTAAGCCTGTGCTCCACAACTACTGACCCTGAGCTCTAGAGCTTGTGAGCCACAACTCCTGAGCCCGCATGCCACAACTACTGAAGCCCGCGTGCCTAGAGCCCGTGCTCCACAACACGAGAAGCCACCACAGTGAGAAGTACGCACACCACAATGAAGAGTAGCCCCATGCTCCACAACTAGAGAAAGCCCACATGCACAACAAAGACCCAACACAGCCAAAAATAAAATAAATTTTAAAAATAATAAAAATAGACAACACAAAAGTATGGTGTATGGGGATTCATGCTTAGGTGGTAAAACTATTAAGAACAACAAGAAAAGCATTATCATAAAAGTCAATACAGTGGCTACTACAGGGTGAATGACAGAGTAGGAGGGGAATTTCCTGAAGCTGGCAGTATTTTTTTTTTTGACTGGATGGTGGTTGAGTATTTGATTTCAATTGTATCTTTATATTTTGGACACTTTATATGTGTTACATTCAGAATTTAAAAAGATTAAAACCTATGTAGAAGATGGTCTAATTTTTATAAAATTACACACAAACATATATATTTGGAAAGATGATTTGAAATAGTCTAAAATGTTAATAAAAGTCATCATTATACTACACTCAACAACAACAACAAAACAATGCCAATTCAAAAATGGACAAAGGATCTAAATAGACATTTCTCCAAAGAAGAATACAAATGGTCAATAAGCACTCAACATCACTAATCATTCTAAAATACAAATCAAAATCACAATGAGATAGGACTTCACGTCCAGTAGGATGGCCATTTTCAAAAGAACAGGAAATAACAACTGTTGGCAAGGGTGTGGAGGAACTGGAAGCCCTGTGCATGGATGATGGGAATGTAAAGTGGTGCAGCTGATGTGGAAAACACTATGGGCAGTTCCTCAAAAAATTAAATGTAGCATCACCATAGGATCCATCAATTCCACTTCTGGGTATATACATAAAAGAACTGAAAGAAGGAACTTGAACAGATACTTGTACACTCATTTTCATAGCAGCATCATTCATTACAGCTAAAAGGTGAAAACAACCCAAATGTCCATCAACAGATGGGTAGATAAACAAAATGTGATGTGTAAATACAGTGGAATAGTACTCAGCCTTAAGAGGGAATGATATTCTGATACATGCTATAACATGAACAGACCTTAAAGATATTATACTGAGATAAGCCAGATATAAAAGGACAAATATTGTATGATTCCACTTATACGAGGTACCTAGAATAGTCATTTCCATAGAGACAGAAAGTAGAACAGTTTTTACCAGGGGTGGGGCAGCAGAGAATGGGGATTTACTCTTTATTAAGTACAGAGTCAGTATGAGATGATGAAAAATTTCTGGAGATAGATGGTGGTAGTTGTTGCATAGTAATGTGAATGAATTTAATGTCACTGAACTGTACACTTAAAAATGGTTAAAATGATGAATTTTATGTTATGAATATTTTACTACAATAAAAAGTGGTAGGAAAAGATAAAAAAAGTGGTAGGAATATAGTTGTCATATACATTTCTGTATTTTTTTTTTATTGAGGTATAGGTGACTTACAATACTATGTTAGTTTCAGGTATACAACATAGTGATTCAAAATTTTTATAGATTATACTTCATTTAAAGTTATTATAAAATATTGGCTATATTCCCTGTGCCGTACAATATATCCTTATAGCTTATTTATTTTAGACATAGTAGTTTGTACCTCTTAGTCCCCTACCCCTATCTTGCCCCTCCCCCTTCCCTTTCCCCACTGATAACCAGTAGTTTGTTCTCTATCTGTGAGTCTGTTTCTGTTTTGTTGTATTCATTCGTTTCATTTTTTTTAAGATTTCATTTTGAGGAAATGATTTCCACTTTTTG
The DNA here is from genome assembly GCF_005190385.1 of Monodon monoceros. Classification (NCBI taxonomy): domain Eukaryota; kingdom Metazoa; phylum Chordata; class Mammalia; order Artiodactyla; family Monodontidae; genus Monodon; species Monodon monoceros. Next base: position 19,929,758 of record NW_021703776.1, on the reverse strand, counting down.
CCACTGAATATGATGTTAGCTGTAGGATTATCATATTTGGCCCTTATTATGTTGAGGTATGTTCTCTCTATACCCACTTTGTGGAGAGTTTGGTTTTTTTTATCATAAATGGATGTTGAATTTGGTCATAAGCTTTTTCTGCATCTATTGAGATGGTTGTGTGACTTTATTCTTCAGTTTGTTAATATGGCATATCACATTGATTGATTTGCAGTTATTGAACCATCCTTGCACCCCTGGGATAAGTCCCACTTGATCATGGTGTATGATCGTTTTAATGTATTGTTGAATTTGGTTTGCTAGTATTTTGTTGAGAATTTTTGCATCTATGTTCATCATTGATATTGGCCTGTAATTTTCTTTTTTTGTGTGATATCTCTGTGTGATTTTTGGATCAGGGTGATGCTGGCATCATAGAGTGTGTTCGGAAGCATTCCTTCCTCTGTATAATTTTCTGGGGTAGTTTGAGAAAGATAGGTGTTAACTCTTCTCTAAATGTTTGGTAGAATTCACCTGCGAAGCCATCGGGTCCTGGACTGTTGTTTGTTGGGAGTTTTTAAATTACTGATTTAATTTCATTGCTTGTAATTGGTCTGTTCATATTTTCTATTTCTTCCTGGTTCAGTCTTGGGAGATTGTACACTTCTAGGAATTTGCCTGTTTGTTCTAGGTTGTCCATTTTATTGGTGTGTAGTTGTTCATAGCAAACTCTTATGATCCTTTGTATATCTGTGATGTTGGTTTTAAGTTCTCCTTTTTCATTATTGATTTTATTGATTTGGGCCCTCTTTTTTTCTCGATGAGTCTGGCTAAAAGTTTATCAATTTTGTTTATCTTTTCAAAGAACTGACTCTTAATTTCATTGATCTTTTCTATTTTTTTAAGTCTCTGTTTCACTTATTTCTGCTCTGATCTTGATGATTTCTTTCCTTCTATTAACTATGGGTTTTGTTTGTTCTTCTTTTTCTAGCTCCTTTAAGTGTAAGGTTAGGTTGTTTAAGATTTGTCTTGCTTCCTGAGAATTTCTGTATTTTCTAACCTTTTTTTAAAAAATATTTATTTATTTATTTGATTGCACCAGCTCTTAGTTGCAGCATGTGGGCTCCTTAGTTGCAGCTCGAGGGCTCCTTAGCCGTGGCATGGGAACTCTTAGTTGCGGCATGCACGTGGGATCTAGTTCCCTAACCAGGATCGAACCCTGGCCCCCTGCATTGGGAGCGCGGAGTCTTAACCACTGCGCCACCAGGGAAGTCTCTCTAATCTTTTTTATAATGAGCAAGTATTTCATTTATAATCAGAAATTATTCTTTTCAGAAAAGAGATTTAAAACTTTATTTTCTCTTGCCTTCTAGAATGCAGTTCTTGGCAGGGTGAGGCATAAGATGTCTTTAAAAAATTATTATTCTAAGAATTTATACTCCAAGCCAGACAACGCACACAAGCATAAACAGAAAGACAGGTTGAGAAAATTAGAGTGACAGATTAGAATATATTGGAGAAATTGTCTGAATCATTTTCACATATAGCAAGGTATGTGAATAGCTCATTTGGTAATGCCCAGTTATTTTGAAGGACGTGAGGAAACTTTATTGCTTTCTAAAATCCCAGGGGCATTGTACCAGGAAAGTTTTAATATGGGTAGACTATATTTTTGTAGCATTCTTCTATAGTCTAGCTACAAATTAAGGGTACTGTAGAGATCAGTGTAAACTAGATGGCATGGAAATTGGGAGACATGAGCAGCCTTGGCCAGGCATGGACAGGTCATTTAGTTTTTCCTAGACCTGTTTACTCATCTGTAAAATGAAGGGGCTAGTCCTCAAAACATGTAATGTCATTTTCTGAAGTTTTACAGCACTGGAAAAGTTTGAAATAGCTGTTTAATATTAAAGTTCCTTTATTAAACTGTAAATGCTGTTTGTTCTAGATATTTCATATTAATTACTGGAATATGTATCTAGTATATTCAGCTTCTACCTGACAATGTTATTATTCTATTTGATATAGTACTGGTGTTTTAAAATATGAAAAATTCAGGAAATCACAGTGAATTGAATTGTTATGAAAGCAAATAGTTCCACAGCAAAACTCCTTTAAACATTGGAAATTGGGTATATTGGCTAAAAATTCACACTGTTTATAAAGTAAAGCTGTTTGGAAGGTCTATGTCCTAAAAGTTTATTTAACTTCATTTATGGCAATGTAATAATATAATCTGAAGCAACTATTAACACAACTGGCCACTGCCAAAATGATGAAGAAAGCATTTATCTTTGATGCCATAATGCTCTGATTCCAGCCATGTCCTCTAACTTTGTTCTCTCAATTCCCATTCCGGAAAAGAAATCCTATAAAATTAGCTTTCCATATGGACTTAATATCTTCTTTAAACAAGACTCTGGTACAGACCGCACCATGATTCAATTTCTCTCCCTGTTTTTCCCTCGAGTCTCTTTTCTTTGTCATCTTTATCCCACCACCTTCATCTCTCTGGGCTCCACTACATTCCTCTGTACTATATTTCTGTCTTCTGTGTTTTGGGTGGGAGTTAGCAGGAAAATTAGAGAAGATGGGCCACATAATAAGCAGCAGATGTTAGCTAGTCGTGGAGCAGGGAGGAAGAGCCACTTAAACTTAGCCTAGATTCTCCCAGTCAGGCCAGGCTCCTCTTCTGGGGCTTGCCTTAGAAAAGAGAAAAGTAAAATCCCCCAATCCATATGCTTTTAGTTGCTAAAGAACAACTTCTTCTTCCTCCGTACCCCTACTGCCTCACAATGCAGAAGCAAAGATAAAACAAGAGGGAAAAAATAGGGAAAACAGCAAATGTAAAAGCAAAAAGTTTTAATATGTTTACCTCCTGTGCTCTTATATTTTCAATGCTACAGCTGTATCTTTATTCTGTGCATTCTGCCTAATCTGTACTTTATTGAATTAATAAACCCTATGATCATTATATAAATTTTAGACCTAGGAAAGCTATACACGCCATTTGTACAGAATATGGTTTTCTTTTAAAAATCCCTTTCATTCCAAACACTCTGCTTTGTAAATGGGAGATTTTGGAGTGCTGGTAGTTATGGAGGTGGGTTAAGAGGCAAAGAAATAAGCCTAATAAAGAAAACTGGAAGTTCTTTTCTCTGCCAGGAAGCATATATCCAACATAGGCATGATTATATACAGACACTGTACAACCTTTGTGGTCTAATTTGAAAAGAATGACTCTAAAGTTGGCTATTTTCAGAGTTAGCAAAGGGAGAGGCCAATGCCATGGCATAGTGGGAGGGAATTGAGAGGTGCAGAAAAGGCCTTGGTGTGCTTACTGACCCCCTTTCTAACACCAAACACATTGCCTTGGCCCAAGGCTAGCTCTGGCTTGAAATACTTTGCTCTGCAACTTAAAGCTCCATGAAGTGAGGACTGGGTCTGTTTTTTCACTTATGTCATCCCCAGGGTCGGTACAGAGCATGGTTCAATAAATGCAAAATAAGGACTCATTGAATGGAGGAATAACTAAAACGAAGAAGATCTTTATAATTTTCCATTGGAATTAATGATCTAATTAAAGGACCATCTATACTTATGACTTGCTTTGCTATTACATGACTTCTAATTAATAACATTTACAGTCATAAACTATTACACCTGAAAAGGACCTTAAGATCTCTAATCTGACCTCATATTATAGATGAGGAAACTAATGCCTAGTTAAGTGACAAGAAAGTGGGAGTTTCCTCACTAAGATCATGGGTTCCATAACTACCATTCTAAGGCTCTTTTCACCCTGTCATGTCATGCTATTTTTGAGATGAAAATGGTAGTGATTGGAGACTTATTTTAAGCCTACGTTTATACATGACTTGACCACAACTGTGCATCTGTGTTGTCATCTTTCTGTGCAACAGCAGTTGTTGCAGCTGAACTTTATATTAAGTATCAAAATACATGCCATATCATTTGTACATGTAAACATGATTGAACTAATTGTGTGTTAAATACACAAGCAGAGGAAAGCTGTGGTAAATAATGGTGGACACTTTAAAATAAGGGCCAAGCAATTTTACATCTCTTGATAATGATCAAGAAGTAGTTTCTTATACTCTGAAAAATTTTCATTGCAAACAATAGGATATGACTCAAATCATAGATAATATCAAACTAGAAGCGGAGAAAGAAATAATAAGATAATGCTATACCTTAGAATGCCATACTTTAAACCATGTTTACTATTAAAACTACAACATTTACTCCATTTCATAGATTTTCTTTAGTTACCAGCACAGTAGAAATCACCTTTAAATTAACATTTATTGAGAATTCATATGCTGACATATATATTTCGTAAGATAAACTTGAGTCTTTAAAAAACAAGTTTCAAAGAGAGGAAAGAACAGGCTTTTAAAAGACATACATGCAGCATGAAATTATTCAGTTGGCATGGAATTAGTTTACTATTTTCATTTTTCCCTAAAAAGTTAATTGTTTAAGATGCATACTGTTTTTATGAATGAACTGAAACAAATTCCTAAGCTAAATTTTATTATTCAGTTTAAATTTATGTAATTATATAACATACATGATATTGCATGATATTATATAAAATTATATAACATAACAGATATATGTAATGTTATATATTCTATAAATTCATATTTATATATTATTTTTAAATGCCAAGTAAAGGCAAACAAAGCAAATAATACCCTAAGGAATGCAAGTGATAAAACAGATAAAACCAAATTAACACTTAGAATGAATATATAGACATTTCTAAGAATTTAAAGCCTTGGATTTTGTAACAGTGTAAAATCAATCCTCATTATTCATGTATTGCATATTTGCAAATTCAGTTACTTATTAGAATTTATTTATAACTCCAGGATAATACCTGTGGGCTTTGGGGACCATTTGTAGACATGGCCAGTGTGGTGAAAAGTTCGAGTTGCCCAACACATGCATTCCCAGCTGAGGTCAGAGATCAACACTCTTGTTGTCTTATTTCAGCTCTCATACTGTAGCCAACTGCTCTTTTTGTGGTCTAAGTGCCATGTTTTTCCACATTTTTGTGTTTTTTGCTGATGTTTTCACTGTTTAAAATGGCCCCTAAGCATAGTTCTGAGGTGCTATCTAGCATTCCTCAGTGCAAGAAGGCTGTGATGTACCTTAAGGAGGAAATACATGTGTTAGATAAGCTTCCTTCAGGCATGATTATAGTTCTCTTGGTCATGTATTCTGTGTTAATGAATCAACAATATATACTAAACAAGATGTCTTTAAACAGAAACACATTGAAAACAAGGTTATATATTGATCAGTTGACAAAAATATTAGGACCAGAGGCTCGTAGAAGCCTAACCCTGTATTTCCCCTAGGAGCAATGGTTTGGTATTTGCTAATTCAGTGTTTGTGGTGACATTATAGAAAACATAACTACCGTAAATTATGAGAAACAAAGGGAAGACAGGGAAAGCCACAATTTCATTTTTATGATTTCTTTATTATGATTTTATTTTTTGTTTTGTTTGAGGAATATAAAAGGAAACTCAAGATCAATCTCCAATACAAGAAATAAAAATAAACATATTTTGTTTCCTCAGCATTGGTTATACGAAGTTTATTGAGTCTCTGGAAATTTAGAGAGATGACAGGAAAATTAGATGCCATGCCCCATGGATCTCTTAGCTCCACCATGATCCCTGGCTTGGTGTGGGATACACAGTAAAAGATTTTGTTGATAAGATATTGACATTGATAAGATGGACATTCCAAGACTCCCATGAAATATTCCAGTGTCAAAAAATTCTAACCTGAGAAGCCCTGGATATCTCACTGAAGACCTAGGCCATTAGTTCATCAGATGACTGCATGTTTTATAGTCTTATTAAGAGTGGACCTCTGCATATTTCTGCCCTATATTTCTCTTGATCCAGACCCTTAAGGATTCACATAGTGGATCTTTCATGGTAGGTCCATGCTGGAGGGTTTCCTAGTCTGGATCTCTTTATCTATGCTAGAGATGTACTTGCAAGACATTACAAAGAACCTACCAACTATTATTCTAGTTTTAACCAAAATCAGTCAATTCTCTATGGGCTGCTGAAATCAGGCTTTTGTTTAAAGTTCTTTCCATGAACTTTATACTGAACAAGGACTAAGACCTCTAAGGAATATTAAGATAAACATTATTTACTGTTGACATTACAAACCAAGTAGATTAAAAAGTGAATGTTTTAATTTTTTATCCCCAAACATGTACTCCCTAAAGAACCATCAAATTTAGTAAGTTAGAAACTACAAATATGTTAAATTAATAGGCATAATATCAAGAAAAGGATCTCAGTACTATAAATAATAATTGTTATTAAATTTACGTACTTCCTTTGGTACAAATAGAAACATAAAGGGTTTCTTTATTTTAAGAAAACTGTATTAAGGGAAATGAAAATTTGCTTTTGGGATCTGATCCAGATACAGTAAATGCAGATCCTCTCTTAAATATACTTTGCATAAGAAAAAAAAAAGTTTGAATATATTGTGAATATAGACTGATGAAAGTAATTTTCATATGGGGCTTATAAAGATATATCTTGCTACTTTAAAATCCCAACATGTATTGGTGTTAGATAATTTGTTTAGATCTGAAAAACAAGTCTGTAAGTGGGCATAATGCATCAGTTCCAGTTTGAGAGCAGATACGGGGTAGAAGTTTCCGACACTGCCATGAGGAATCAGTAGACGATTCTAGGAGTCAGGGCAGGCTGGGCATGAGAAAATCTGGAAAGGTTTTCCAGCAAGAAGGAGACGGCAGAGAGTCAAGGTCGGACGGTGGGAATTCTGTAGGAGTTGAGGACCAGAAATCAGCTCTTCAAGTTTTTGATTATCTGATGGCTGCTTTGAAACCCTCTCTCCTGGTCTTTGTGACACAGCACTCTTCTGGTTCTCATGTTTTACCATCCTTTTGGTTCCTGTGGCCTCAAATTGACATCCATATCCATTCTGTGCTGTTTGTAATACTTAGATGTTCAACTGTATGTTAGATATTTCTACTTGGTGGCTTGTCACTCTATTCAAAACAGAAATACTATTACTACACTCTCTCCAGCTTATGGCTCCCTCTCTACTCTCATTGCCATGGCATTACTTAACTTCAGTTGGAGTCATATTTCGTGGTGCTCTCTCAACTCTCCCCTCTCCTTCCATTTTTCATCCCTTATCATATTCTATAGATTCTATTACTCTTTGACAAAAATAGTTGCTACCCCTTCACCACCCCTCCTGCCACCACACTAGTTCACCTCTTACCTAGTTCCCGCCACTACACTAGCACCTCTCACCTAGCACAGCATTTCCTACTGGTTTCTAGCAGAAGATTCATTCCTAAAAATGGTGCTAGAAAAAAAAAAGATTCCCATTATGAACCAAAATTTGAAAAGTGCAGCATATGTTATTTTCTTCTTGGCCATCCGTAATGCACATTGGCAAATTACTGATAATTTTCAGAGCCACCTGTCCTGGAACTCTGTTGTCACATAACATTTATCAACATCTAGGTACTCAAGTTCCAGAAAACACACTTCGGGAAGCAATGACTTGGACTATTTAAATGGCCTCTAAACTGCTCTTTTTGCCTAATCTTTCCCTTTCCAGCGCACCTACAATTTCAATGATAGATTAATTTCTCTCAAACGCTTAACTGATTATATTATTCCTTTGCTCAAAACCTTCAGAGGCTCCCCACTGATCTAAGTAGTGATTTAAGCACCCGGCTCTCCACAACATGGTACCAATATTCCTTTCCAGTATTATCTCCCTGCCCCCCACATGGCAGGGTGGCACAGGAGAAGACGTGAACTTTGGAGTCAGACCCAGGTTCAAATTCCAACTGTCCTTTAAAAAGTGCGAAACCATAGGCAAGTGATTTATTGCTTTGAACCCTTTCTTTGCTCATCTGCACATGCAGGAAGTAGTTGTGTAGATGGGAGGATGTAGTGAGATAGTATTTGTGAAAGCTTCCTGCACAACACTCTCTGCCCCCGTGGGCTGTAAACTCATTAGGCAGATTGAGCCTCTTTCATGGGGTGGTCACTTAGTGTCTGCCTCTGGCAAGTGAACAGTAATCTTTTAAAATTAAGAACCCAGAATTCCCACTTACTAGTGTCGATAAAAACTGATTAATGAAGCAACTTTTGGCCTTTATTTGGGGTATTTTCTATGGTCCCGAAGGGACAGGAGCCAGTTCCCATAGCACAGCCAAGCTTTTTAGATGGAACTATGCCACTGGCCCTTGGCTAAGTGGGGTGTGCAGGGCCCAAGAATCAACATCAGTGCCTAGAAAGCAAATCCCTGATTCACAGAGATGAAACAAAAGCCCAATGCAAGAGTCAGAAAGCTATATTTGTTAGATTTAGAAAAGCTTAAAAGTGCTTATGATTTCACTTGAAAGTCCAACATGAACAAAATACAAAGCCCTCAATACCCCTTCCTAAGAAGGAAAAGGGGATTTTTGTTTGATGTGTTCACTAGTGTAGCCTAAGTGCCTGGAACAATGTCTTGCACATAGGGGATGCTCAATTAATATAGGATGGATGGATGGATGGATGGATGGATACATCTATATTCTCTAGCATAGTGCTGAGTATACAGATCTTTAATAAATTCCTGACTGGACTTGACAGGCTAAATATGTGCATTTATAGCCTATCAAGTCAAAGGCATTTAATAATGTACCTTGAGCTAAATATCGTTCCTATATATTTCTGCTTTATAAGATATTATTATCTGTATTATCGTAATTCTCTGTCTTTTTTTTTTTTTTTTTTTTTGCGGTACGCGGGTCTCTCACTGTTGTGGCCTCTCCCGTTGCGGAGCACAGGCTCCGGACGCGCAGGCTCAGCGGCCATGGCTCACGGGCCCAGCCGCTCCGCGGCATGTGGGATCTTCCCGGACCGGGGCACGAACCCGTGTCCCCTGCATCGGCAGGCGGACTCTCAACCACTGCGCCACCAGGGAAGCCCAAGAATGTTACATTTTATACACTGCATATTTTTCCTTCAGCACTGCACCACTCAAAATTTTTGTAACTATCATTCCTGTATGAGGGGAGAATAGCCAAATTTCTCCTTCACAGTTACAGGAACAAAGGCTCAGCAAAGTTAATGATCTATAGATCCAATAAGAAGTAGATGCAGGGGTGGAATCTAGGTCTCCTGAATATCCAGGAGTAAATACAGTTTGGAAGTGTAAAGTGAGCCTGACACATTTAGAGCACATGTATAGTTAGGCTGAATGGGAGTGTTTGGCTGGAATGAAGGAGTATATAGAAAAATCATAGGAAATCAGGTTAAATAAATAAATAAGAGATAGATTACAGAGCACTTTAGATAATACAATAAGAATTTAGATTTTTAGCCATAACTTTGAAATTATTTTTAAAACAATAAAATCCTTTTTTAATAAGAAACCTTACATGAGATACCAATATTTAAAATAAATTCAAAGGAGGTGGTTCCTTCAATAGAAGCTGTTCCCCCTTCCTGTCCTCAGCCTCTCAGGAGAAGAGTTTGAAAACCATGAAAAAAGGTTTGAAAAGTGTGAAAAGTCATGAATGCAGCCGTGTTTGGGGCAAAGCAGTGGCATAGAGACCAGGTGGAGGGCTCACTGCGGAGGCAGAAACACAGAGAGGGGACTGCTAGGGCTGCCCGCGGGGAGGGAAGGCAAAGATGCCGGAGACAAAAGAAGAATCAGAACCGAGATGGGACAGACTAGTTCAGAGATTCGTACTTGGCAGATGTGGAAGGACAGTACAGTCACAGAATTGGTGAAGAGCAAAGGAGAAGGCTGCTGGTTTTGATGAAAGGCAAGGATGTATTTTAATGGTGTTTTTGTCAGTTAGACATTCCTCCTATGCTATGCAGTGGTCGGAGAAATAGAAAGCAGCACTTTTTTCTCTACCAGTTTTCTTCCCTTTTCAAACAGATGAAACAAAAGTCCATTGCAAGAACCAGAAAGCTGAACTTCATTATATTTAAAATTTTAAGTGCTTGAGATTTCACCTGAAAGCCCAACGTGAAGAAAATACAGAATTCTCAATGCCCCATTCCCAGAAGGAAAAAGAACCGTTTCCATTTTGGTAACATTTCTGTCTTTCACATAATCTGGATAACTAGCACATTCAATTTTATCTTTAAAAACTATTTACTCCACTGTGGAGTTAAGTATCATGAAACGATTTACTTCAAGGATAATTAAATTTTAAGATTCAAGATTTTTCTTGTGCTTTTTAAAAATAAAAGATGAAAGTGAAACTTGTTGAGTATGTGCATCTGACCAACTGCAGGAATTCCAAAACGGGTGGTTTTGATTGAGAACAAATAACAGTTTGGGGCACACTGAGTTTGATGAGGACGATCTCCTCTTCCTCCGCGTTTCTGAGACTGGTGATGCAACGTGCTCCCGCCCTTTTCTGAGAACAGGGAAAGCCTGACTCAGGAAGGCAGCTGCAGCTCTTAAAAAGAGCTCCAGCCCGCCCCCTTCTCTGCTGGGGCGAGCGCCACCGCAAAGATGAAGCTGGCGAAGTGGTGCTGGCTGAGCTCCGCTGTCCTTGCTGCTTATGTTTTTTTGGTTGTGGCAGACAATGCAACAGAGGAAATTAAAGATGAAGCAGCCCAGGACGCCTGCCCGGTGAGACTAGAAAGCAGAGCGAAATGCGAGGAGGGAGGCGACTGTCCCTACCAGGTGAACCTGCCCCCGCTGACCATTCAGCTCCCCAAGCAGTTTGGCAGGATCGAGGAGGTGTTCAAAGAAGTCCAGAACCTCAAGGAAATTGTAAAGAGCCTGAAGAAGTCTTGCCAAGACTGCAAACTGCAGGCTGATGACAACCGAGACCTGGGCAGAAGTGGACTGCTGTTACCCGGTACAGGAGCTCTGGGAGAAGCTGGTGACAACAGAGTTAGAGAGTTAGAGAGCGAGGTTAACAAGCTGTCCTCTGACCTTAAGGATGCCAAAGAGGAGATCGACGTGCTTCAGGGTCGCCTGGAGAAGCTGAATCTTGTAAATATGAACAACATAGAACATTATGTTGATAGCAAAGTGGCAAACCTAACATTTGTTGTCAATAGTTTGGATGGCAAATGTTCATCTAAGTGTCCCACTCAAGAACAAATACAATCACGTCCAGGTATGTATAATGTTTTCTTATCATTTGTTCATGAATGTTATATAGCTAGACAGTATCTAGAAACATTAACCTTATCATATAAGTTAAATAAAGGATGAATTATATAAGTTAAGCCTTTTATTCATCAAGGTGATACAGAAAAAACTATTATCTTTGCACATGTGCCCACAGAAAGGAATAGGACCTAATTACAAAAAATCATGAGTTCTGTATGCATTAGAAAGCACTTTCAATTTCAAAGATCTTATTTGCTGACGCCAGAGCTACACACAAACAGAAGTGGAGGGAGAGAATTTCTTTTCTTTATTTTTTTTAAAAAACATCTTTATTGGAGTATAATTGTTTTACAATGGTGTGTTAGTTTCTGCTGTATAACAAAGTGAAGCAGCTATATGTACACATACATCCCCATATCTTCTCTCTCTTGAGTCTCCCTCCCACCCTCCCTATCTCACCCCTCTAGGTGATCACAAAGCACCTAGCTGATCTCCCTGCGCTATGCGGCTGCTTCCCACTAGCTATCTATTTTACATCTGGTAGTGTATATATGTCCATGCCACTCTCTCACTTACTCCCAGCTTCTCCTTCCCCCTCCCCATGTCCTCAATTCTGTTCTCTACGTCTGCGTCTTTGTTCCTGCCCTGCCCCTAGGTTCTACAGAACCATTTTTTTCTTTTTTTTTGATTCCATATATATGTGTTAGCATACGGTATTTGTTTTCTCTTTCTGACTTACTTCACTCTGTATGACAGACTCTAGGTCCAGCCACCTCACTACAAATAACTCAATTTCATTTCTTTCTATGGCAGAGTAATATTCTAAGAGAATTTCTTAATGTTTCAGTGAGTTTAACTTATTTATCTCTTCACTGAAGTGTTTGAAAACAGTAGAGTTAAGGCAGTGTTTGGGGTTGTACTCTGTTCTTTGGAAATCAGTTTATTTGTGTGGTCAGGTGACTGCTCCTTATATGGCAACAAGAGACCTCTGAAAGATTTTAGCAAGTAATCTGCAGTTCATGATCCCAAATGTCTAGTGGAAATGGGAGATTTTATAGATGGGATAAAAGCAGCTATATGGCTTCATATGTGTGCAAAACTTTTTGCTTTTAGACCTAGTGGCCCAAAAACATTTTAAGGGGCGTTTTGGCATGCCACTAAGGGAAGGAATACTTCTTATTTCTTCCTCTCTTTCACTAGAATTCAAGCATGTAACAATAGAACCCATCTTCCCCATCCAGATTATTTGCTGATAATCTGAATTAGCTTTAATAAATATATGTTAAAGGCCATAAACCTAACTGCCTGTTCTGCCCACGAACTGCTAGCTGTGGCACTGGTTCCCCCAAACCCTGGTTTTTCCACATGAGTTTCTGGGACCATTGCTGATGGTGGTCTTATCACACTTTGGAAAGCCATCTCTGCATGAGTGTGAGGCTGAAGGGATATGGTGCCTGGAGCAGAGATCATGGCCCTTAGAAACAAGCACCTCATGCATCTTCCCTAGGTAGATTCCCCAGGGAATCTACCCAGTGAAGGTATTTGGGAGATTCCAGGACCACTGTTGCTAATACTCTCAGCAGCCTGCATCTAAATGTGCCCTGCACATTGCAAGGCAGAGTTTCACATCTTAGGTGACATACATGGGTGAACATTAGATGTGGTACTGCATGGCAATTTGTAATGACAAGAACAAGATTCTACTGTCTTTTTTTCTACTAAGTTTTGGGGAACTATCTGAATATTCTAAGTACACATGAATAGATTATTTGTGGCTCATAAGCGGCGTGTATTAAACTTGCCTGATCCAGTACCAATTTTTTTAAAAATTATTTTGGAGTAAATATCTGTATTGGTTCCTACAGAACCACATTAACTGTTTATTACACTAATCCTGAGCATAATCACCTGTGGTTTCCTTCTAGAAACCAGACGTGTGAAACACTAGCTAAATATTTTCCTAGATAATAAATTCAGAGTAAGAATATTGGCATATTATTGAAGTTTTTAAAAAGAACTTAAGCTTCTGTGTCTAATTGTCAAGCAAGTAAAATAAATGGAAATGTTGATCAATGCTGTATTTTAGAATTTTAATAAATCATTTGGAACGATCCTATAAAACTGCCTGAAAGTGGAGTCTATCAGCCTCTTTAGGTGAAAGGATATAGAAGCCTGTGCTTCCTCTGTATACATGGAATGCAGTTCTAGGAGCGTTGGAATCAGCTGACTTTCAGGACCAAGGGATGCAGTGGTCACAAGGACAAGCTTTGCAGCCAGCCAGATCTGAGCTCTGTCCTGGCTCTGCCTTTTAAAGCTTCTGTGAAGTTGGGCAAGCCACGGATCCTTTTTGAGCCTAATATTCTTTCTCACCAGCAGGTTGTTAATAATATCTACATCATAAAGTTCATGTGCAGATTAAGTGTGAAAATGTTATCAAGTCTTTGGCAGAATCCCTAGAACACATGCGGAGCCCTCACTAAATATTACTGAGTTACTAAAACTATCACTTTTATGTCTTCTTGTTGTTGTTTGTTGGTGGTGTTGTCAGTATTATTACCAACCAAGACTGTGTTGGGGAGCTTTGTCTGCTTTATGACACCAGGTTCTTGTTCTGAGGTGTTAACAAGCATTTGATAAACAGGTTCAAGTAAGTTTAGCTGAGCAAGGTTTCATTATCACCATTGATCGAATTATAAAACTGCTTTCGTGCATATAAAGAATTCTTTAGATGGCCAGTTTTTATCAACAAAATCCAATGCCTTTCTTTTTTTACCCCTGCAGTTCAACATCTTATATATAAAGATTGCTCTGAATACTACACGATAGGCAAAAGAAGCAGTGAGCTCTACAGAGTTACACCGGATCCCAAAAATAGTAGCTTCGAAGTTTTCTGTGACATGGAGACCATGGGGGGAGGCTGGACAGTGCTGCAGGCACGTGTTGATGGAAGCACCAACTTCACCAGAACGTGGCAAGACTACAAAGTAGGCTTTGGAAACCCCAGAAGAGAATTTTGGCTGGGGAACGATAAAATCCATCTTCTGACTAAGAGTAAGGACATGATTCTAAGAATAGATCTTGAAGACTTTAACGGTGTCAAACTCTATGCCTTGTATGATCACTTTTATGTGGCCAACGAGTTTCTCAAATACCGTTTACACATTGGTAACTATAATGGCACAGCTGGAGATGCCTTACGTTTCAGTAAACATTACAACCACGATCTGAAGTTTTTCACCACCCCGGATAGAGACAACGATAGATACCCTTCTGGGAACTGTGGGCTGTACTACAGTTCAGGCTGGTGGTTTGATGCATGTCTTTCTGCAAACTTAAATGGCAAATATTATCACCAGAAATACAGAGGTGTCCGAAATGGGATTTTCTGGGGGACCTGGCCTGGTATAAGTGAGGCACAACCTGGTGGCTACAAGTCCTCCTTCAAAGAAGTCAAAATGCTGATCAGACCCAAGCACTTTAAGCCATAAATCACTAATGCTCATTCTTTTGGGTATTTGTTACCTAATAGGGCAATTAAGTCCTTCAGCACTTCGGAATATGTTTCATACTCTTTCCATGGCTTAAAATTTCTCTCTGAGCAATGGGTTCTTATGCTATACAGCATTTGAAATAAAGCTGAAAAATATGCCATTTAAAGAAGTCCTTTGTTGCTGTTATGCTGTTATCCAAATAAACACTTGCAAGCAATTGGGAATATTGAGAATCACACAGTAGATTTATAATTCTCTTAATGTCTCTTATTTGAAAAGTTTTTACTCATATTACTCACTCTAATTAAAAAAATACTTGTTTATTCAGTAGGCTAGATTTTACACAAGTAACCTGTATTTTGACTATGACTTAAACACATCTTTTCAGGCTATAAATAGTTATTGGGTATTTATTTGTCTCTAAATACCCTATTCCTCATTCTGAGATAAACTTACTCAATTTATGGCATTTACAGCATTTTAATTCCCAAGCAAAGGGAAATATACGTAATTAAACCTGTTCCTGCACTATTCGTGAAATGTAACATTTTATCATTTAAAATATTTTAAAAGGTGATAGCATAATGTCACTCCTAAAAGCATTCAGAAAATGAATTTAACCTTAAAGACCATGGTTTAAAGGTAATTCATTCATAGTTTATAACTCTTTAGATGTTTGATGGTAAAAACTGCTTTAACATGAAAAATATCTTCCTTTGCTCTAATGCACAATTGTTTTTAATTTAAGACTGCTCACTACTGTGCGAGACTACTGGTAGACTTTCTTTTGGAGAGGTAGGTGTGGGTGAGGAGTGAAGCACTTACATGTAGGCCAATTTTATATCCAAAGCGATAATATCATTAAGTGATTCACTTCATAGAAAGCTACGTTTTATAGGACAAATAGATAAATCTATTTATAAAAAAATATGAATTTTGAAATATATAGAACCGTAGTTCAAATATTATATATTTCAACCCTAAATGGTATATTGCTTGTTTTGCTGTCAGAAGATTCAAATACGGGTGTTTATTTTTTTTAACAAAACAAAAGTATCTGGAACTTTTATAATTCATTAATTAATTCCAGAATGCAAAAATGATATTCAAAAGATTATAAAAATAGTTTGTTAAATTTCACCATTGTAATAAAGGGACCATTTCAGAGAGAACAGCTGTATTCTAATGCACGTTTAAAAAAGTGCTCTAGGATAAAATTTGAAAAGGATACACCATACTGTATGTGAGTCATAGAAATACATTCAACGTTCAATTTCTGGTGTCTGTTTCTACTAAAGGAACCAAGTTTTCAAAAATAAATTCACAAAGATGCAGCTTTACCCATTATTTGAAAATGATTAAGGAGGATAGTAGCTTTAGGTAAGAAGTTAATTTTTCAACTAATGTCTTTTATAGAAAATTCTAATCAAAAAGAAGCAAGATATTCTTTTAAAAATATATAACATACAAAGTGTTCAGGTAAACATGATGCAAACTATATTATTAATACTATTAAAATACTAAAGCAAGAGAAATGCAAATAGAATTAAGTGATGACAAAAATATAAAATATCGTAGATTTCAGAGGCTTCATATCTACTCAGTAATACATCAAATGTAAATGTTGTAACTAATTTATTCTTTATTTCTCTCTCTTTTCTGTTTTCTAAAAAAGACTATGAAGATTTTGATATTATACAATGTATTAATTTCAGATAAGGGCATTTTCACTTACTATATATAACTATTAATATATGTATAAGTTTAGGTAAATTTCTTTGATAAAAACGGACTCCTTAAAAAAATACAGTTCTAAAGAAAAATAGCTCATATAGCAAGTGTCCACTGATTTAATAGGAACTAGGTATCATTTCAGGAGAATTTGGCAAATAATTCATTAACCTACGTAAATACTTAAAAGCTTATCTTTCTATCTTTCCACATTATATTAAGTAACTAAAATTTTATTTCGCATTATACTTTTATGGTACCTTTCTAATAACAAACTCTGTATCCTTTTTGAAATCATTTCATGTCACTTATTATATTATAAAATATATTTTAGATTTTGGTAATCTTTAACATATTGATGGAAATAGATTATATCTGAGAGAGTCTTTTGGCTTAACATAACTGTTCACTAATATATGCTAATGTTCATAAATGTGGGTTGACTACTAACAAATACATTATTTTAGAGTCTTGTCTCAGTTTCATTTTACTGGCTAATATTATCTTAATTAACAAATTATTTCTGAGCTTTATCATACTTTGAAAATATTGGCTAAAATTAGGCCTCTAGAAATTCCAAATGGAACTGGCTCACGTATCACAGAAAAAAAATCGGATTTTCTGATAAGTAGTAATGCTCTAAATGAAATGATGACACATTCATCCAGTAAATAAAGAGCTTAAATATACGACGATAAAAGACATCCAAATAACAAAATTCACTGGTCCTTATTTCTGAATGGCTACCCAAGGAAAGGGTAGAAGGTTTAAAGGTAAAGAATGATGGGTAATGTCGTCATGATAAGCTCTTGCTTAGAATTCTTATTTTCCTTTATGTATAAATAGGTTTATGTTTTGTGTCTTTTAAAAGCCTCGTGAAATAAAAGATTTAATCTTCTCATCTATTTATTTCTTCAATGCAGAAACATTAAGTATTATTTGTAAAATAATTTTTATATATTTACTCTTGGCTGAAAACTTGCATAATGTTTACCTAACTAGACAATATCTTTGACTCTGTGAAGACTTTAATGAGTACTATTTCATTAACAGGAAGACAGAGACAAACACAGGAACACCATTATCTTATTTCCCTCTAGAATACTGTTGACACATTTGAAATACAGAAGTTTCAGTTTCAGTTTGCAGCGTTCAACTCCGTCTCCCCTTTTTTCCATCATTCTTGCTGTTCTGGTTTAGCCCTCATCATCCTCTTAGGATAATGCAAGCCCTTCCTAATAGTGACCTGTGCCCCCAGTTTGAATCTATTCCAATCCATCCTCCATATCACTGCCACAGGGATTATTCAAAAATACAATTCTGATCATGTTATTTTCCTGCTTAAAACCTGTCAACAGCTCCTCATTTTGTATATGATAAAATCCAGCAAATAAGCCCCTTCGTGAACCGATTTCTGCCTACCCTTTCAGTGTCCTCTCTGCCACTACTCACACTCCTGCCAAACTGAATGCCTTGTTGTTCTAGTACAAACCATATTCTCTCATATTTTCATTACTTTGTGTTACTGTTCCCTTGGTCTGGATAGAATGCCATCCTTGACCCCCACTGAGTTTTGTCTTATTATCAGTAATTAAGAGCAGGGACTCAGCAGCCAGGCTAACTAGGTATGAATTTCAGCTCCATTATTTGCAAGCTGTGTGAAAACAGGCAAAATCACTTAATCTCATTGTTCTTTGGTTCCTTCAATTATAAAACTGGGATAACAGTAGAATAGAGTTATTGAGACGATTAAATGAGATAGCATATGCAAAGCACCTAGAACATACATATATATTATCATCATCACCATCATCCTAAATAATTATCTTTCCTGATGACATCAGGAGGGGTTTGGTGCCTTGTCTCTTTGGTCCTATACCGTCCTATATATTCCTTATTATATATTACATTATTCCATAATCGTCTAGGTTCTACCCTAAAATCAATCTGTTAGGCTAGGATGTAAAGGAAATTTGAGACAAGAGTGTTATTACTCAAAGTGGTTCATGAATATGTTACCATAGATGAAGAGCTGTAGTCTAAAGAAGCCAGAGTTACAACTGGGGAAGGAGTAGGTACCATCAAATCTGAGGATGTGCGAGATTGTGATGCGGTTTAGAAGTGATTGACTTCAGGGGAGGATATGGCAAGACAGGATCACATATACCATAGCATTGCGTACATAAGAATGACAAACTTTTAGAAGGGGTTCTAGGAACATGCCTCTGGGTATATATCATGCAGAGGAGTATGGTTGTACTAGGCCAGACAGTGATTGTTCTACCTGGCTGAGTTCCTAGAGAAAAAAGTAGTTTTTCATACTTATACCATATTGCAAATTTGAAATTAATTTTAATCATACGAAATGCATAAATGCTTTAATTTTTTTTAAATTATAGCTCAGACTAAAGACCCCTTTGCAAACCACCTTCAATTCCAATGTCCTCCCTCTCCCCAGAGCTAACAAGGAGAGTTGGCTGAATCCAAATTCGAATTTCATTCTGTGCATTGCCAATTTGCAATGTTTACTGAATCATAGCTCTGCCAGGTTTCTTTTGTTTATTGATTGGGAAGAGTTGGAAGTGAGAATAGGAGTGAGGGAAATTGGGGGTACTTGGAGAACTCGGAGTCCCCTGAATTCCCAAATGTGACTGAGCCTGCGTGACTCGTTGGAGTGGTCCCTCCCCCACATTAGATAGAGGTCTTCTTGCTGAAGGCACTGTTGTCTTCTTTCCTGAGGGAGTAATCTTTCAAAAAAAATTTTAATACAGTTTTTAAAGGTGACTTTCCATTTACAGTCATTACAAACTATTGGCTATACTGCCCATGTTACATGGTACATCCTTGGGTCTATCTTATACCCAATAGTTTGTACCTCCTGCTCTCCCACCCCTATATTGCCCCTCCTCCCTCCCCACTGGTAATCACTAGTTTGTTCTCTATGTCTATGAGTCTGCTTCTTTTTGTTATATTCACTATTTTGTTGTATTTTCTAGATTCCACATAAAAATGATATCATTTAGTATTTATCTTTCTCTGTCTGGCTTGTTTCACTTAGCATAATGCCCTCCAGGTCCATCCATGTTACTGCAAATGAGAAAATTTCATTCTTTTTTATGGCTGAGTAGTATTCCATTGTATTTATATACCACATCTTCTTTATCCATTCATCTGTTGATGGACACTTAGCTTGCTTCCATATCTTGGCAATTGTAAATAATGCCACCATGAACGTTGGGGTGCATGTATCTTGACAACTACATGTAAAAGAATGAAATTAGAACATTCTCTATCAAATGGATTAAAGACCTAAATGTAAGATTGGATACTATGAAACTCGTAGAGGAAAACATAGGCAGAACACTCTGACATAAATAGCAGCAATATTTTTTTGAATTTGTCTCCTAAAGTAGAGGAAGTAAAAGCAAAAATAAACAAATGGGACCTAATTAAACTTAGGTTTTGCACAGCAAAGGAAACCATTGAGGGCTTCCCTGGTGGCACAGTGGTTAAGAATCCACCTGCCAATGCAGGGGACACGGGTTCGAACCCCAGTCCGGGAAGATCCCACATGCTGCAGAGCAACTAGGCTCAGGCGCCACAACTACTGAGCCTGCGCTCTAGAGCCCATGCTCCGCAACAAGAGAAGCCACCACAATGAGAAGCCCGTGCACCGCGACAAAGAGTAGACCCAGCTCGCCACAACTAGAGAAAGCCCATGTGCAGCAATGAAAACCCAATGCAGCCAAAAATAAATAAATAAAAATAAATACATTAAAAAAAAAAAAAAACCATTGACAAAAAAAAAAAAAGACAACCTACTGAATGGGAGAAAATATTTGCAAATGATATGACCAGTAAAGGATTAATATCCAACATATATAAACAGCTCATACAACTCAACATCAACAGAACAAACTACCCAATCAAAAAGTGGGGAGAAGACTTGAATAGACATTTTTCCAAAGAGGAAATGCAAATGGATGGCCAACAGGCACGTGAAAAGATGCTCAGCATCACTAATCATCTGGGAAATGCAAATCAAAACCAAATAAGATATCACCTCACACCTGTCAGAACGGCTATCATCCAAAAGAACAGAAACAACAAATGCTGGCAAGGGTGTGGAGAAAAGGGAACCCTTGTGCACTGTTGGTGGGAATGTAAACTGGTGCAGCCACTGTGGAAAACAGTATGGAGATTTTTCAAAAAACTAAAAATAGAACTATCATATGGCCCAGCAATTCCACTCCTGGGTATGTATCTGAAAAAAACAAAAACACTCATTCTGAGGGAGTGATCTTAATTCTCCTTTATGCTTCTCCATCCCACTTCTCAGCATCCCCAGATCTGTAACCAGGGCAAGACATGCCCACTGGTCAATTATAAAGTCAAACTGGCGGAGAAGCCTTTATACAACTTTGCTAATTTATATCAGCAGAAAGCTGGGGAATATGCATAAAGACAGATTTTGAGGTTGCTTTTGACTAAAGAAGAAAAAACAGAATTTCATATGTGACCGAGTTCATTGATACAGGTATATTTACCGGAAATTCTGAATTCAATGGGCTAGTTTGGGCAGATGTGTTTGGTTCCAATAGTTTGATTAGTTAACACCTGCCTAAAGCAGAAACTAACACACCATTGTAAAGCAATTATACTCCAATCAAGATGTTAAAAAAAAAACAAAAAACACCTACCTAGATTCAACAGCAGCTTGTATTAACTAAAGTTGAGAAGCCAAAAATTGTCTTGGAATTAAAAGATTTATGAAGACAGAAATGTTAGAGTGGAGTTTGCTGTCATTCATTTAAAAGGTATTTATTGAGTGTATATGATGTGATCTTCAAGGAAGACCGAAACAGACAAGACCCCTATACTCAGGGAGTTTATATTTAATCACAAGAGATGAATAAATAAACAATATATGATAAATGCCATGAAAAATTAAGCAGGGTAAAGAGAGATAAGAAGTATCAGAGGAAAGGTGCTATTTTATACAGGTGGTCTGGGGAGACCTCTCTGTGGAGGTGACATTGGAACAGAGACTTGAAGATACAGGAGAACAAGCCAGGCAGATATCTGGTAGAAGTATGCTCCAGGCAAAGGGAGCATCAGGTGCAAAGGTGCTTGGCACGTTTCAGGGTCAGCAAGGAGGCTGGAAAAGCAGACAGTCTCGGGTGGGAGGGGTTTAGGAGATGAGGTCAGAGAGAGCTTGGGGAGTTGGGGTTAAATAAGAAATGCGGGTGGGGCTGCCAGATCATCTAGACCTTGTGAGTCATGGTGAGGATTTTGCCTTTTACTCAGAGTAGGTAAGAGCCGTAAGGGTTTTGATTACAGAAGGTACATGATTTCATCCAGTTTTAAAAGCAGAGAATAGACTGTTGAGAGACAAGATTGAAACATGAACACAAGTTTGATGGTATTTGCAATAACCTTGGAGAGTGACAGTGGTTGCAGTGAAGTGGATCTTTAAGATAAAGGGGTGGACAGTGGAAAGATTTAGAGTTATCACAGAAAAGTACGGGATTTTAGCCTGAGCAACTTGAAGGACGGAGCCACTGTTGACTGAGATGGGGAAGAACTGCGCGGGGGAGCTGTCTGGAAAGTGTGTGGGCGGGCAGGTAAGGGGTGGGGACCCGCAGTTTTGAATCTTCTCAGTTCAAATATCTATAAGACATCCAAGTGGATGGCATTTGGATGTTAGTGTGATGTTCAGGGAAGACATCTAGGTCGCTAGAATATAGATGGTAATTAATCTGTGGGACTAGATGAAATAACCTAGTAAATAGGTGTACGTGGGGCAAACGCTTTCACAGAAGGGGTTGGAGATAGGGAGGAACCAGCACAGTCGTATCCCATCCACCCACCTTGTAAATGTGTCACTTGAGAAGGCCCAGGGTTGCTTCCTTATGAAGAGGGCAGAGATTTCTTCCTACTGGAACAGATAGCTTTCTCTGGATTATTTGAGATTTGGATGTGCTTTTCCTTGCTTCTGCCAGCCACACTATTTTGTTGGGTTACTAGATGTCTTAGAAGCCATTATGTTACTCTACTATGGATTTCTGCAAATCATTTCTTTTGACTTAAGCAGTCACTTCACAGTGGAGGAAGCAATGACATACTGAAGCCTCAGACAGTGCATCTTCTGGGAGACGCCAGCTTGTGAGGGTGGAGGGTTGTCACGCAGGATACAGTGTGTGCATGTGCGTGTGTGTGTATGTGTGTACGTGTGCATATAGCAAAAGAAATATGAACTAGGCCATAGACCAAAAAACATTCTTTGTTAACAGTGTAATGCCCAAGTTTGAGGAATCACGTATGGACATTTTAAATCATTAGAGCACTAGTTTGCTATGATTATAAACCTTTAGTTACGCAGAGACTGGTTTTACTCCTTTTCTCTATTTTTAAGACATTAATGATCTTAAAACTTGCTTCTTTCACAAACATTCTCCAATAGCTATCCAAATTAGAGGTAACCTAATAGCTTTCAAAGAGCTTACACTGGAATGGCTATCAATAAATATGACTCGGAGTTTTCACTTATGTTGGGTCCAGCTGCAGGTAGAAATGAGAGTAGTTCTCTGCGTATGGGTAGGTTCCCCTTGTGGTGTGTTGATGCATGTACATGCACACATACACACACACGAATACCCCACATGTACATATATAATATACATTCATGCTTATATATGGTATTTGTAACACATCTGCTATAGCACACAAGGAAACCTGCCCATTGAAATAAAATAGACATGTAGCTCTTACATGTAGTCAAAAGTCAATACAACAAAAATCACACTTGGCCAATAGCTAACTTATTTTAAGCAATGTTATATAAAATAGATTGTCATAAAATAGAACTTCAGGCAGTTTAATTCCCTATAACAAATTCTGTGCTATTAGTGCACCTGTGTCCCAGGGGTAAACCAAAATTAAAACGATTATCTAGATAACTGGTGATCAGCATCTTCCTAGGCTTCACACAGTAACTCAAAACGATCTTTATTTTTTTTTTATTTTGATGTAATCCAACTTATCTATTTTCACTTTTGTTTCTTGTGATTTTGGTGTCAAATCCTAGAAATCATTGCCAAACCCAACATCATGAAGCTTTTGTTTTTTTGGGGTTTTTTTGTGGCTGTGTGTGGGCTTTATCCAGTTGAGGCGAGCGGGGGCTACTCTTCGTTGCCGTGCACAGGCTTCTCATCGCGGTGGCTTCTCTTGTTGCGGAGCACAGGCTCTAGGGTGCAGTCTTCAGTAGTTGTGGCTTGCGTGCTCTAGAGCGCAGGCTCACTCAGTAGTTGTGATGCACGGGCTTATTGCTCCTCAGCATGTGGGATCTTCCCGGACCAGGGCTCGAACTTGTGTCCGCTGCATTGGCAGGTGGATTCTTAACCACTGTACCACCAGGGAAGCCCGATCTTTATTATTTTATTAACCATTTTCAGAATGAAATCTGCACTGTAATGCTTAGAATATATATTCTTCTTTTGAAAGCAAAAAAATCACATTTTAAAATAGACAGCTTTTTTTGTTTTAGCCCCTTAAAATAGCTATTACATTTATCTTTATTATCTTAATCCAATAAATATCATTTGCCTACTATGTGTATAGCATGGTGTGATGTGCTTATTAAATTATTTTGAATAAGACCTTTTCCAAATAATAACTTTCTAAACTCTCAAAATATAAGTTTAATCTCTAGCATTCAAGATTTCCTCTGAGTGGGACTTCCCTGGTGGCGCAGTGGTTGGGAGTCTGCCTGCCAATGCAACGGACACAAGTTCGAGCCCTGGTCCGGGAAGATCCCACATGCTGTGGAGCAACTAAGCCCGTGTGCCACAACTGCTGAGCCTGTGCTCTAGAGTCCACGAGCTACAACTACTGAGCCCGCACGTTGCAGCTACTGAAGCCCGCACGCCTAGAGCCTGTGCTCTGCAACAAGAGAAGCCACCGCAATGAGAAGCCTGCGCACCGCAACCAAGAGTAGCCCCTGCTCGCCTCAACTAGAGAAAGCCCGTGTGCAGCAACGAAGACCCAACGCAGCCAAAAATACATAAATAATTAATTAAAAAAGAGATTTTCTCTGAGTGATTAAGGATGACACTGTTTAAGATGAATTGCTTCTCTATTCCAAAAGCCCTCATACAAAAGTTCAGCATATTTGGAATCATATAGAATCTGAAAACTTGCTCACTTTCTATCTCTGGAAATTGGTTTTCTCATCTTCTACAAGAGGCAAGTTATTTGTGCTTATGTTGTGAAAGTTTATCAGAGAAGGGACCACAAAACTATTTGCCTACAATTTATTTCCCATTCAGTAATGAGTATCATAATTTTTTTCAGTTAATCCAAGTAACCTGTTTTAATTTTTGTTTAGCGATTCTGCTTCTGGATACTCATAATGATAAGCAGCTGTCCCTTGCCGAGTGCCAACCATGTGCTGGACACTTTCCTGGGAGCATTTCCAATGTTATCTCTGTTGCTGAGGATAGTGCCACAATAAGGAGGTAAAGACTTTACACCACTAAAGTCTTCCCTGAGGAAAACAAAGAAACAAACAATCTCTGTTATCTACAAACTCTGTATCATGTGTGGGCCATTATCCATTTTCAGCTTTCCTGGCTTTCTTGGTGTTTTTCTCATGAAATGGACGAATTTTCTCTGATAAATAACCTGTGGAAATTCCATGGTAAAGTACATACATTGTAAACCTCAGTATCACCCCTGCTCTGATTTTCTGTGTGAATCTACAAAGTGGAAGATGATTCCAATTAAATCTTAATTTAAGGTGAAACATCTCTTTTGTATCTTAACAAAAACAATTACATGATATTCTGTTGACGGAAGATTTTTTTTAAAAGAATTTATTTTCAAGGGTGTTAATGTCCCTACTTAACCTAGTGGTTAAAAATTATTTATTTTCTGTAGCTAAGTCAGAATTTATAACAATTCTGGCAGAAAAGGCAAGCAAGTTTCTGTTCTCTCCAAACACTGTTTTACTTCCATGGTAACATGGCAGGATTCACAAGGAAAACATTCCCCTTAACTACAAAGCACTTTGTAAGTTCTTTGGGAGCCAAAAGATTTCTCATGTAAACACCAAAGTTCTTATTTTCATTATATAAAATTTAATTATATAAAATAATTCTTTAAAAATGCAAATATCATTTATAAATGAATGGTGCTGCCGATGGTGACTTTTAAAATTTCTATCGTATAACAAGTAAAATTTTTGTCTTTATCTGATCAAGCAAATGATTAAAAATCTAGAGCAGCTCATGGGTATGTCATGGGTAGTTATGGAAGTTGAATGGTTACATAAGTTACGGTCTTTATGGTAGGGTATTTATGGGGTTGGTATTTAACAGGCTGAACCGCTGTAGTAGAGGTTCTTGAACTGGGTCCCCAGCGACCCTAAGGTTCTGTAGACATATTTCATGAAGGTTAAAGGAAGTGGGGTAGGGGGAGATGCCAGGAGAATGTATGCTGCATGAAGCACTGTTCACCTCGAATAGTTCTGCTTTTATATCTTGGATTTTGGGGCTTCATCTTCAATTTCACTTAAAAGATTTTGCTCTGTTTTCAAAAAATATTTGAAAATCATTGCCTCCCCATTGCATATCCCTTGCTCAGTCAGCAAAAATAAAACTGAAATAGATGTACAATGGCTCTAACTTGTTATGATATTTCTTTTTTTTTTTTAATTTTATTTTATTTTATTAATTAATTTATTTTTGGCCGCGTTGGGTCTTCGTTGGTGCGCGCGGGCTTTCTCTAGTTGCAGCGAGCGGGGGCTACTCTTCATTGCGGTGCGTGGGCTTCTCATTGCAGTGGCTCCTCTTGTTATGGAGAACGGGCTCTAGGCACGCGGGCTTTAGTAGTTGTGGCACGAGGGGTCAGTAGTTGTGGCTCATGGGCTCTAGAGCGCAGGCTCAGTAGTTGTGGCACACGGGCTTAGTTGCTCCGTGGCATGTGGGATCTTCCTGGACCAGGGCTCGGACCCGTATTCCCTGCATTGGCAGGCGGATTCTTAACCACTGAGCCACCAGGGAAGTCCCAGATATTTCTAACTTTAAACATTTAAGTATCTGAGAATTTAGGTGGACTTGATGTGGAAAATGCATTCAGAAACTCAGAAGAAATTTCTCCTCTTTAAGTGTGCCTTGTAAAGTAGTGATTCAGTAGTGTGATTCTTTTGGTGGAGGACGTTACTAATTACTATGTACATCTATTCCTTTGCAAGTGGCATGGCTACACATGTTACAGTGCACTAAGAGTTGGCAAGGAATATCAAGAAGAATAGCAAAGGCTTCGTGCTTTCAAAGTTCCTAAAGCTACTATAGATTAGCTTAAAAAACAGGGAAGAAATAATAAGTGGCATATGGTACAAGCACTATGCAGGGAAGTTACAGCAACAGAAGTGTTCCCATTTTGTCAAGGAAGTGGCATGTTTTAAGAAGGTGGGGTCTGAGCTGTCCTGGAAAAACTGCATAGAGTTCTGAAGCGCTGAAGTGTGGAAAGCACTCCTAGGCTGTGTAGAGGATGAGCAAAAGCAGGTTGGAAAATCAGGAGCTAGTTAGGAAAACAATGATATGTCTAATGTGGCTGGAGCATAAGGTATATATAGCAGAGGACAGTAAAAAAAATTAAAGAGAAGAAAGAAATGGTTGATCAGATTGTAGAGGGATTTGACCATAAGTTCAAGCAAGTGATATTTAATCCTTATGTTAATGCAAGAAAAAAATCAAATCTAAGTGCCTACAATCTCCCCCTACCACCTATTGATTGTTCAGTTCTGTGCCTGGACCTGAGGTGATGATGGGATACTGGGTGGGGAGGAAAACTGGAAGGAACTCTAAAGACTGTTTTATAAAATAATGAAATGGCCAAAGATATCAAGGAGAAGAGGGGTGTAGATAGAAAGGGGGAAAAACCTGCCTGGGGATGGGAAGAAATGTTTCCGGGGAAGTTTTTAAAGAGGGGGTCAAGTTGGGTGTGTGTGGGAGAGGCATCTGCTTTGATGAGGAATTTTAGGAAGTTTTGCCTCATGATGTGCTGTGGAACTCCCTCCTCTCTTCCTGAAGGAACCTTCAGAATAGTCAAGTTGCTTTCCACAGCTTTCTGGAGGCAGATCTGTGTTTCCTTAGGCTGTGCTGAGATGGGTTTTAGGGTGGAAGAGAGATGGCTCCCTTTTATTCAGTTCACAAACTATCTACACAGAGCATGGGGGTTTCCCCAGTGCCCCAGGGGGACTGGAGCTGTGGTGCTGGTGGTGACAGGAGATGTGAAGGGGAGAGAATGGGGAGCGACCTTCACCTCTGCATCCTTCACTTCTATATCCACCACATCCAACTCTGTTTTACATATTGTGCTGCTGTGTATGATTTTTACTGGAAAAAAAGTGATAAAAGCAGTTTAAAAAGAGGATGAAAATCACGATGGTAGACAGTGAGTTACCCTTGAAGGTGAGAAATGTACTATTAGTGTAAAATGAGGCTCAGAGAACTTACATGGCTTTCTGAAGCCTGTATGGCTAGTACATGCAGAGCAAGGACTACAACCCATTTTTACTGAACCACTCTTCCACTCCCCGCAACCTCCCACCAATCAGAGATTTTCTTTCCAAACCATTAGTATTTAACATAGTTTGAGCCTGTCCATTCTTAGATGTAGTCTCTATAGACAGCAAAATTCCTGTCTTCTTAATCTGAGGTTGATGTCTGGTAATGCTTGTACCCCCTTAATTCATATCTCTGATGCCACCCAGGTATACTTGTTTGCCTACACCTAGGTATGCATGGGCTGGGAATATGTAAAGAACATTTGCCTCAGAAGATAATGGACTTGGCGTGAGGTTCTAAGCTTCCCATCATCTCCTCTCCATTTCCCCTTATACCAACATACATGCCAGATAGAATAAAGGTTAAAATAAGATGACTCAAACTATCAATGTACTAGGAGAAAACACAGGAAACAATTTATGTATCAGAGTGCCAAAGGTCTTCTTAAGTAGGACATAAAATCGTGAAGTTGTAAAAGAAAAGATCAGTAAATTTAAGCACATAGAAAATAAACTGCCACATGGAGAAAAGCCACCTTAAGCAAACTCAAAAGAAATCCAAAATCCGAGAGAAAGAGTTTGCAATGCATATTATACACAAAGGCCTACTTTCTGTATGTATAAAGAGTTTCTATGAATCTCTAAGAAAAACTACACAATAAAAAAAAAAGGAAAAAAAGACGTGAACAAAATTTACGAAAAAAAGAAAGTACAAATAGGTCTCTACATTAACCATGCTTCCAGCTTCTGTAAAGGTGATGCTTTAGCATCTGCCCTACACGCCTATGCCAGATACGCCTTGTTCAAAACCACCTGATAATATGCCTGAGTCGTCTTGCCTCCTTCATTGTCCTCCTCGCCCACCTTGACAAGAGTCCTCCTGGGAGGAGGCCAACCTTTCAAATGGAAACCAACCAATCCAGAGTCCACACCCTTAGCCATCTCGTTTATTAGGTCCTCACACTCTGGTCAACTATACAACTGCCCTCATCATCCCAGTGCCAGGTGCCAAACAACTAGGGACATCTCCTATGCCCCAGAGCCTGCTGAAATTATTCAAACTAGCCAATCCTAAGCTGCTTACTCTGCCTCATCCATTCCTTCCCAGGGAAACAACAATAAGGGCTCTTGCCCACTGTTCCGCCCTCTCCCTCTGCCTCCTGACCCACCTGATGCTTCCCCCCATGACATGGCATGCCTCCTTCTTTTAGGAACTGTGAGTAATAGACTATCATTCCAGTGGCAATTGTCTCCTGACCTGTTGGCCTTCCTATACCTCACATTTTTTATTAATACACTATATTTTATTTATCTATCTATCTATCTATTTATTTATTGGCTGAACCCCGAGGCTTGCGGGATCTCAGTTCCCCGACCAGGGATTGAACCCGGGCCACAGCAGTGAAAGCACCAGATCCTAACCGCTAGACCACCAGGGACTCCCAATACACTATATTTTAAAACAATCTTAAACATATGAAAAGATGCTCCACTCCACTCATTCTAACGTAAATGTAAATAAAGACTATGATGAGATAAACTTTTCCCCCAACAGAGTGACAAAAGTTGAAAAGTCAGAACACAGTAAAGAGACATTTATTGTTGAGGGGAACATAAATTATTACAACCTTTATGGAGAGCACCTTAGCAGTAAAAAAGTCTTTTTAAATACACAAACTCATGATCTGGCAATTCCACTTCAAAAGTATTGAAAGTAGGATCTCAAAGAGATACTTGTACACTATGTTCATAGCAGCATTATTTATAATAGCCAAGAGGTGGGAGCAACCCAAGTGTCCACTGACAGCTAAACGGATAAACAAAATGTGGTATGTACATACAATGGAATATTATTGTCTTAAAAAGGAGGGAAATCCTGTCACATGGTACAACATGGATGCATCTTGAAGACATTATGCTAAGTAAAATAAGCCAGTCACAAAAGACGAATACTGTAAACTATGAGGTATCTGAGAGTAGTCAGATTCATAGAAACAAAGTAGAATGTGGTGGCCAGGAGCTGGGAGGAGGGGGAAATGAGAAGGTGGTGTTTAATCGATAGAGAGTTTCAGTTTTGCGAGATGAAAAATTCTGGAAATTGGGTGCAGAACAAGGTGAATATACTTAGCACTACTGAACTGTACATTTAAAAATGGCCAAGGGGCTTCCCTGGTAGCGCAGTGGTTGAGAGTCCGCCTGCCGATGCAGGGGACGCGGGTTCGTGCCCCGGTCCGGGAGGATCACACATGCCGCGGAGCGGCTGGGCCCGTGAGCCATGGCCGCTGAGCCTGCGCGTCCGGAGCCTGTGCTCCGCAACGGGAGAGGCCACAACAGTGAGAGGCCCGCATACCGCTAAAAAAAATAATAAATAAATAAATAAAAAGGTCAAGATGGTATATTCTATGTTATGTCTATTTTTCCACAATTAAAAAAAATTTTTTAAATAAACAAACCCATTGATCCAGCAATCCCACTATTAGGAATTTGTCCTTTTTTTAAATTTTTAAAATTCTTTTCGTTCAGGGGCTGTCTTCTTTACTTTAATATTCCACATTGTACTGGTACAGTTCTTTTTTTGAGGATTTTCAGTAAACATTTATTGGAGGTAAATTCTACTGACTTAAAATATGCTCACTTTTTAAAATAAGAAGGTGTACTAGTGTTAATATTTGGAACTGGATAATTTTCTAAAATAATGCCAATATTTAAGATTTTTTATATAAAGTAGTTACACATTTGATTAAATCTAAGACATCATTGAATATATGACACACCATTATTTTATGTTCTATGGAGATAGGAAAAAAGTGCTGTCAAATTATGACAAAATGCTTTTTTATCACTTGAATTTTTATTTTACACTCATTGAGTTTTTTTAATTAATTTTCATTGGAGTATAGTTGCTTTACAATGTTGTGTTAGTTTCTCCTGTACAGCAAAGTGTATCAGCTATATGTTTACATATATCCCCTCTTTTTTGGGATAGGAACATGTCCTTTTAATATAATTATTTCAGTGTGAAATGAGGCACGCCTAAGGTTACTGACTCTATCATTGTCTGTAAGAGCAGAAGATCAGAAATAATCCAAATATCTTATAATAGGGATTTGATTAAAGTATGCTCCACCGTGCATTGAAATACCATGCAAACATTAAAAAGAACATAACGGTTGCATGTATATGTGAAGAAAGCAAGTACGTATATTATACTACCACTTGCTTGTTTGTGCGTAGACTTCGGCAAGGCTATATAGGAGACTGTTAATGATGGTTGCCTCTGGGGAAGGGGACAGCGGACTGGGGGATGGGGTGACAGCCTGACTCACTTTTCACTGTGTAGTATTCTGCACCTTTGAATTTTGTACTCCAGGAAGTCCCCTACATAGGAACCTTCACGTTGCGAACTTTCAAAGATGCGAATGTGCATTCACACGTCCAGTCACATAAGTTAGTTCACACGTCTGGTGTATATTGTCACATGCATGCATCCTCTACAAGTGGCTGTGCTTTTGTGTACTGTACTGTATTGAGTACAGTAGTACGGTATCTTTATTTCAAGCCCAGGATGTCCAGAAGCAAGCGTAAAAGCAGCGGTATATAGCCAATTGTGTTAGTTGGGTACCTACGCAAACTTTGTTGGACTTACAAACAAGTTAGACTTACGAAGTCGCTCTTGGTACAGAACTCATTTGAATGTAGAGGACTTACTGTACTGCATATTTTATGTATTAGAAAATAGTTAAAAAGAAAAAAATACTAACCTCATGGCTGAAAAAACTTTAATCCCTGGCTCTCTGATATTCTATTCTTTAACTTCCTAGTCTGGCTTGTATCTTACTACTTGACCCCTGAGACCCTGATCTTGTTTGCCTAGTGAAGACTGTAATGACTGCTTTGTTTCAGCAGACTTTTCTGGTGTTCACTACTGCTGACTCATTTACTGCTGTTACCTGTAAATGCAGTTGCTGAATAGCCAAATTCCCAACCCTACTCCCCTCTGCTTTATTTCCCCAAAATCTCCCCAACAGATAAGAGTACCATCTCCCCATCCACCTATATAACATAGATTTTAATCAAAAAAGCATTATTTATTTTAATCCTTAAGCTTCCATCTTCAGTGACTGATATATTCAAATAGTTCTTGGGTTTTACTAAAGGTACTTTGTTTCTCAAGATGTACATTCTCTACTGAGAACCACAAGCTATCAAAAGCCGACTTACTTTCTCTCTCAAGAACTTTCTTTCTCAGAGGAAAAAACAGTACCATTAAGTATTTCTCCTAATCCTTATTTTAGAAAGCAACATCTGTTCACAGTGACTATTAAAAAAAAAAAAACAGCATCCGAGTTTAGAGTATTATTTTAAATATTTATATCAACTTGTTACAATAGTAGCTAAAAAAACCAGTGAAAAATAAAGAGGTAATTAAAACTTTATTAAGTATATAATTAAAATAAACACACGGGCATGCACGCACACACAAACTAGGTTCTCATTATGTCAGTAAAGGAATCAAAAAAAGGAAGGGGAAATCAAGAAGCATTAACCACACAGATGAAGGAACACATGCGGCCGAGGGTGGAGCTGCTCCCTGCTGCATTTGCCTCTGGTCCCAAGCCCGGAGTCTGACGTGTGGTGGATGCTCAGGAGAGATTTTCGGGATGAGTAGGAGATAAGCTCACAGACAGGAGGCAGAAGAACTGCCAAGTCCTCTCTATCCCCAATTTTCAACACTCTCTGACTCCCATTTAACACTGATCATGTGTTCAGATAGCAGAGTTTTTTGTGACAACACCCCCAGATTCCTGGCCAGAATCACCTTGCAGGTGCCAAGGGTGAGGATATCCTAACATGGGGCCTTCTTTTCTCTTATCCTGAGTTCTTGTACAGTGTACGATTTTTACTGATTGAATTTAGGGGTGCTAATCTACTTTGCAAAGTGGAATATGGCTTCCATGCCTGTAATCCTGATATAAATATATATCCTGATATAAATATATATCCTGATATAAATCTCCAATTTTTGTAAATAGATATGAGCCATGTCAATACACCAAACGTTTAAGTGTATGCCAGGCATGACCCACGGTCTTCTTCCACATTGGAAAGATTTTTAAATTTCCACCTTACTGTCGAAGTAAAAAAATAAAATAAGACCCTTTATGGGAAAAATGGAACCTATCTGTATTGTTTAACAAATTATCAGTCTGTCTAAAGTTTCTTGACAGCCAAACAAAATCTTGAAGAATTATTCTTGTAAGCCTGCCTCAATGTCTGAAGAAAAAGTGAAAACATGCCAACAATAGCAAGACTTGTGGAAATATTTTAAAAAGAAATTTAGCAGTTTTTAAATGCCTATTCTCTAAGTACAGCTATTAGTGAGGTGTGATAACTAAGAAAGGATAGGGAAACTGAAGAGAAATATTTAAATAGAGAGTTAAAATATTTATCTTTATTTTTTCTTTTAATATACAGTTTACTTAAAAAGTCAATTTGTAAAACCCTAAAACAGCAGTGTTTAAATGTGTGAATGTCAAGTGAAGAATGTCAGGTGAAATGTGTGTCAGGCTAGGAGACAGGAGACTGGGTTCCAGGCCTGGCTCTGCATCTGCCTAGCTGTGCAAACCAGGGCAAGTCTCAATCTTTCAGAACCTTTAAGATGGAGATAATGATATCTCAAACTTCCTTATGAAATCATTATGAAAATTAAATTATATACTTGAAACTACCTTGACTGTAAGCTCCTTGAGGATGGGAATCTTACACTTTCATCTTTGTAACCAGTTACTTGATTAATTAATTCATGTATGAAAGAAATAGAAAACATTTTCAATCTTTGAAAAACATTTTAAATTTCATTACAGATTATTTCAAGAAACTCATCAGTAACTCTATAGAAGATCCAATCTTGAAAATGAAGGAAACTTTAGTAGCATCAGAAAATCACCAAGTTTTCAGAAATTAATTTAAAATTTTATTAAAAATTCCAAAAATATATTTAATCTGTTACCAGCCTTAAGAGATCAAAATTAATAAAAAATAAGAAAGCGTCATTTGAACATGTGAATATCCCCCCCCCCCAAAAAAGAGATAATTTTAAAGGTAGGGAATTAGGTAAACAATGGCAGCATCTTTTCATAAATATGCAGTGGTAGACTGTGCTGTTAAATACACATAAGAAGCAATTTGCATTCCTTTCAGAAAAGCAGTCTGAATACCAAGAACCTGCTATGTCTATATCTTCAGCCCAGGGACTTCCCTGGTAAGCCTGAGATTCACATATTGGACACTCCCCTCAGACCATTGCTTATTCTGAATTCTCTGTCACTTATAGTACCATAATCCAGCCACTTTCCTAAATCAGAAATCCAAACATCAATTTAGACTTTTTCCTCTCCCTCACCCTGTCCCCATCCATTCAGACACTAAATCCAGCATGTTATGCTTCCTTACTATCTCTCCTATATGTATTCTATCCTTTTTTCCATGGCCATTGCTTGGTTCAGTCTCTCTTCACATCTTCTCTTGATCACTGAAATGGTATTCCAGTTGGTGATATGGTGGTGGGAATGGAAAACAGATGAATTTAATAGATATTTAAGAGAGAAAATAAACTGACAGAATACAGGAGGAGAATTAGGTTTGGGAGGAGAGTAATAAATTTAATTCTGAGCATGTTTAGTTGGAGGTAACTTGGGGGTCATCCAGGTGAAGACATTCCAAGTATATGCATGTATAGGTGTGGGCAAAGCTTAAGATAAGTAGGTTCATAGTGGACACCACGGATATGGACAAAATATCCCCTATTGTGTCTTACTGCCTCTGAAAAGCTTTTTTCCAGATCATCTCAACCCACGGTGATTGTTCCTTCCATTCAGTTCTAATTACACTTTTGGCACCTCCAGACTCTCAACGATCCATTGCCTTTTGTTGATATTTAACATGTCAAGTTTCTTATTTCCCAAATTAAGCTTCTAAAGAACAGTACCCTTTTATATGCTTTATGCCTGTGAATGTCCATGCGTCTAGCACTGTGCAGCACACAGGACGTGCTCAAAACAAAGGAGGAGCTGAAAGGATAAATTTGAGTAAATTTCAGTAACTTTAATAATAATGGTAATAAACATCTCCTAGCACAGAGCCTGGCACATAGTGGGTGCTGAATTAATATCTGTTAAACGGATTAAGACTTAATGTCTCCCACTGCTCTTCAAAAACTTCTTGCTATCTCAGTTCTTTTCCCATTGGATGTGAAACTAAAACTTGAACACAAATATATTTATTACACATTTTTAAGGAGTCCAAAAGTTGATAGTTTTATATAGAAGCTGTTTCAGTGAAAAGGTCACATGTCAACAAGCCTAATCCATCTTCATCTACACACCCACAATGCTTGCATACCCCACACTCTACTTTTAACAGAATTTTGTACTCTGTGCAGAGTCACACTTTTACTCCCTTAGTGTTTCCCTCCAGTGTTCACACTGTCCCTTGTGCCTCCCAAATGCTCCTGTGCTACCTTTTCTCTACCCCTGGGTTAAGTCAGGTCAAAGACTTAACAATGACTGGCACAAAAATTATTTTCAGGGAATGAAGAGAAGGGAGGAGCTGACTCGTTCTGGTGAAAAGTAAAAGAGCCAAAAGTCTTAGGCAAGATAATTTCATGTTTTGATTTTGGCTCCTGGCATTAAGACAAGGATGACTTTATGGCGTCCAACTTTTGGAAAAATTCAACATCTGACACACTGACATTTGACAACCAAGGTCACCCTTAGAAATCAGTGCTACTTTACATAACCATGTACAGTTTAAAAGTAGAAATCCTGACTTACGGAATACCATGAAAGCTATAACTTACATTAAGCCTGAATGTGCAACAGACATGAGCTTTGAACAAAGAGACATAAGCTATTTGTTAAAAGAATGATTTTTAAATACTAAATATTTACTGCTTGTCTCTGTGCAAGGTCTTGAGCCAGGTGCTGTGTAGGATATACATAAAATCACACATGACCCTTGCCATGGTATTAGATGAAAACAGTTACATATTGCCCATCAGAGTGTATATATCTTGGTATAATCTTTTTGGAAAGCCAGTTGAAGGTATCAACTAAAGCTGAATATAAACCTAAACTATGACACAGGAACCCCACTCCTAGGTAAACACCCAAGATAAATGAATTCATAAGTATAAGGCATGCACAAGAATGATCATGGCACCTTATTCATAATCATCCAAACAGGAAACAACCCAAATCTCTAAATCGAATAGAATGGACAAGAAAATTATGGTATATTTACACAAAAGAACACTATATAGCAATTTTTAAATATTGAACTAAGGCACACATGGTACTATGAATAAATTTCACAGATTCAGTGCTTACCAAAAGGAGCCAGACACAATGGAAAACATACTGTATGATTCCATTCATATGATTTTTGAAAAGAGGCAAAACTAATACATAGTGATAAGTCAGAATAGGTCTAACTTTGGTGGGAGAAATGACTGGGAAGAGTCTCAAGGGACACCACTGTGTTGCAGGAAATATATTTTCATCTGAGTGGGAATATGACAGAAATGAAGAAGAGATAAATTCAAGAAATACTTAATGGAGATATTTTACCCTCAAACTGGTAAAGAGAATGCAGGAGGAGAATTAGGATCGGGAGAATGATGAATTTAGTTCTGAACACGTTGGTTATTGGCATATGTAAAAAAAAATTGCTGGACCCTGAGTATTTGCGAGGTTTACTGTGTATATGTTATACCTTGGCAAAAAAAATTTTTTTAAAAAGTTTTCAACGGCACAAGAAAAGTCTGTAGAGTGCCAGGCCTCATAATTAGGCAGCAATGGAGGAGTTGGGGAGCAGGTGTCCAGAATTAACCCACACAGTGCATTGTTGTGACTTAGTTCCCAAGCCCCACTTTGAACATTAATCCCAAAGTGTGAATTTAACACAGTGTAGTTCATACCCTGTTAAGTCTTATTGTTTAATGTGATCATAATATCAGTGAGAAATTAAATTTTCTATGCAAAATATTATATGATGAGAAGATATTCAATAAATATTCAATAAAGTGAAAGGTACAGCCTACAAATGCTGTAAGAGTAGACAGGTTGGAGAAAACACTGTGAACTGACTGCACAGGCACAGTTTTTTGAAGGAGGTGGGAACTGAGCCAGATTCTAAGAGGTTAGGAATAGATGCAGGGGTTTCAAAGTGTGGCCTATACAAGTGTTTGATCTGATTTTTTCAGTTGGAGTAACACAGTCTTTCAAGAGGCAACGTGAGTAGGAAGATTGTGGACAGCCACGACCTTGTATCATGCTTTGTGAATGTGTGCCAGTTTCCTAGCCATCTGAACATGGGAGAGTCCATGCTAAGGGGAGTAACGTAAGCAGAAGATCATGAAGACCTAAGTAAATTATTAGATTACAAAAATAGTTTGGGCCCAAATCGCAGAGTGCCATAAATACTGAACACATTCTGTAGGCAATATTAGATGACAGCATGACATCCATGTTTTACAACTCAGTAGTGCTGGACCAACTGTGTGACTACCATTAACAACAATAAATGCTATAAGCAGTATCTGGTTCTTTCAGTGTGATGCCAAGCACCTGGGCCTTTGGAAGTGGATTTCTGACAGCTTTCTTTCAGAACTCTTGCTATTCTCCAGGTTCAGCTTCTCTTTAGACAACTGAAGGAGGATAGCTTTTATATAGTAGGTTAAAAAAATTGTAAGACTCGTGAATCTTAGAGGAATGTTAAAAGAGTTAGAAAAAAAAGCTATAGATGCCAATAGGAACAATCTCAGGGGTGTTTATTATGGAAACAAAGTTGTTTGAAGCCAATAATTCATTCTGCAAGATTTTGCTGACTAAAGGAAGAATTCTCCATAAAATTACTGGTGTAATTACTACTTAAAATGGGAGGACCATTCTTTCACCGTATAATCTAAGTTATCTACTTTATTAGGGGCTGGTCATACTCAATGATTAATAGCTGTAATTTGTGCATACGTTGAGTATTGAGAGATTCTTGAAATATTTAATGAATTGTTACATTGAAGATCAATATGCAAGAGAAGTTGTCCTAAGTTCTCCTTTGACTTTACAAGTCAAATCTTCCATGTTTCTTTATCTGTGGCTTAAAAAATTTGACTATAATTTTTATTGTTAGCATAACCTTTGGTAGAAATAAACTGTACCTTTATTTGATATAATTATTAAAGGTAGTGGTATAAAAGTAGAAATACTATTGCAAAGCTGGACGTATGATGGATTT
This sequence comes from Monodon monoceros, assembly GCF_005190385.1. Taxonomy (NCBI): domain Eukaryota; kingdom Metazoa; phylum Chordata; class Mammalia; order Artiodactyla; family Monodontidae; genus Monodon; species Monodon monoceros. The sequence goes on along the minus strand of NW_021703776.1, from coordinate 19,891,505 downwards.
TAGCAGAAATAGAGAATGCTGATCATTTGAAAATATTAATACTAGAGATATGAACTCATCATTCTAAATATATCAAGATATATATAGAAATGGATATAAATTTGTGTGGATAAATATATTTATGCACCTATTTCCCAGCTCTGAGAGTGCTGAGAAGCAATGACAGACCAATAGCAATGAACACAGCCAGCAGTGAGATCTTAGTTTTCAAATATCATTCTCCACTAAACTAGGAACCAAGGATCCTTTGAGAAATGGCTGATCCTAGAGTTGGAGCAAAGAAAATGCAAGATGAATCTGGAACATATTCTATGACAGAAAGTTAAAAGGTACACAAAGAATCATAGGAACATGTCAAAAGTAAGCCTTCTTGAAAGGGTGTACACTGGCCAAATCTGGGACAACTGAAGCGTCAAAATGAATAATGGCAATAATGGATTATAGCTCACTGAGTAGAATAAGAACTCATGAGTCCACCCTGATGGATGGATGGATGGATGGATGGATAGACAGATAGAAAGAAAAGAAGAGAAAGTTCTACCTTATAGCAGGAAGACAACTAATAAATGTAGAAAAAATAATGGAATGAGGAAATTGCCATTTGGCAACCATTGTAATCATAATTAATTTGGGCAAGAATCATCAAGAGATGTAAAACTAGTAGGTGAAAATTTTAGAAGGAATAGGATACTTAAATAGCCTCAGAGTATCTCCTCGTAGGTGCTTATCAATTTCAAGAAGAAAAGTAATAACTTTATAGGAGAGAAAGCTAGAAGTCACCACCTTAACCAAGTGATCAGTGCTGAAAACATGAGTAATGGGACAAACTGACATCATGTGTCCCGGATATGAGGTTTATATGTACATATAAAACAAAAGCTCAGGCTTCCCTGGTGGCGCAGTGGTTGAGAGTCCGCCTGCCGATGCAGGGGACACGGGTTCGTGCCCCAGTCTGGGAGGATCCCACATGCCGCGGAGCGGCTGGGCCCGTGAGCCATGGCCGCTGAGCCTGCACGTCTGGAGCCTGTACTCTGCAATGGGAGAGGCCACAGCAGTGAGAGGCCCGCGTACCGCAAAAAAAAAAAAAAAAAAAAAAAAAGCTCAACAATAGTTGTAGCAATTGTTTAAAATATTTACACCAAGAAAATATTTGGGCGGGGATTTAGTACTGCTTCTTGGTTTTAAGTAAAATCTGATTTTGCCCAAAGACTTTTTAAAGCTTATTTTTATTATGACTATCAAATTTCTTAGATGTTTTATTCAGTTATATTCACATAAGGTTAAGAGTCCAGAATTCAAATGTCCCCTAAATCATTTTCTAAAGTACAGCTCTCAAGCGTGACAGATTGCATATGTGGTCAGTTACTGTTAAAGAAAAACTCTCCTCATATATGGGTATTTCCTAAATGTTCATCTCATTTTTTAAAAAGTCAGACAAAAATCTAACAAAAATCAGATTCCCCTTTTTGCTTCTCTGCTAATAGGAAACAGCATGTTTCTGTGCTGTACTGCAGTAACTACATTTGGTTAGGTAAATGTATATTCTTTCTATCGTTATATGACAAGATATTTTATCTTCATTTTATGGATGTAAATGTAATGTATCCAGTAATGAAAGAAATCATTTACCAACATACAGAATATATTTAAGTGGCTGCATATATGCAAATATTTATTATGCCTTAAAAGTATCAGAACCTACACTACTGCATTAGTCCAGGAGTATACCATAGGCTTTTGGAAGAGAATGTAGGGGCTGTTTTATTTTAAAGTGCTTCAAACAGTACCTATTGCCTACAGGTTACAAATAATAAATTATTTTGATAATGATATTAACTTCATCTGAATTTTTAAGTAGATAGTGAGGCAAGTCTTACTGTAGTAATATATAAATATATATGTACCTCATGCAGACAAATGAAAGCTGGAGTTGTGGATACATCAACGAATCGCTCATCTCGGATGTTAATCGTGGGTGCTACAGCATAAATGGGGTCTTCTTGATCCTTTTCACCTTTCTCCTCTTCCTCTTCTTGTTCTGTGTCTGTGGTACTGTCTTCCATTTTTCACAATTCTAAAATAAAATCATTCCATATTCAGCTATTTAGGGATGTCTTCAGTTATGGTAAAATTAATGGAAAATAATAAAAGCAAGCAAAGCAACTAGAGGAATCTATTCAATGAAATTATAGGTCAGGAAAGTTAGCTACAATAACATTATTATAATAGACTGCATTTTTGTAAAGATACTCTCCAATGATGCATTCAAAGCAATAATTCTAATTTTAAAGAGTAGACTATTACTGCATTAATTGGAAAAAATTATGTAACTAGAATATAAGCTCCATGAAGGCAGAAAAGAAACCTAATTTTGTTTATGGAGCATTGTAGTAGGCACTCAATTACTATTCATGGATTGGGTTAATAAAAAGAAGCTTCATCCTTAAAATATAGCACAAAGTTAATTCAAATTAGTTTTGGAAACATCAACACCAACACCCTGTGGTGCCACATACTGCCTGAGGCATGCTTCTGCACACTAGACTACCAGGCTAATTGCTCCATACCCACACTGCCTGCTACCCGCGCAGCTCATGCCTACAGGCTTGTGTGCATTGCCAACTGGCCTGTCTGTGCTGTTCATGTGTGCGCTCAGTTGTCCCATCAGACTTCACTTCCAAAGCATAAGCTCAAAAATAAAATTACTAAGGATTTCAAGATGGTGACACCAGAGCATTAAGCCAAGTGCAGGCCCTTCCGAGAGTGGATCCCTTTTTCTTTTTTTTTTGGCAGCACCATGAGGCATGTGGGATCTTAGTTCCCTGACCAGGGATCGAACCCAGGCCCCTTATTGGGAGGACAGAGTCTTAACCTCTGAACTGCCAGGGAAGTCCTGAGCGGGTCCTTTTTTGACTGCACAGGTCACACACCTTTGATGCCAGCCCTGTGTATTGGCCATCGGTTTGCTCATGTAGTCAAGTGGACCCAGAGTCGTTTCTAAAAGGACCCCTGTCTTGGCTGGCAAGGTCTCTATTGGCTCATTTTGGTGGCATTGGGATGGTTACCCTTCTAACAGAGAACTGGTAAGAGGTCCCCATTGCATAAGGGAATGCCAATGTAATCTGCTCTTTTGATCTCTGATATATGTGAATCTGCACACAACAGAAGAGCGTACTTACTTTCTTCTCTTGCTGGAGAGGATAACTCCAACTGTCATAATTTTTTTTTTTTTGCTTAAAAATTTTTTTAAAAATTTATTATACAATTTTTAAAGGTTACTTTCTATTTACAGTTATTACAAAATATTGGCTATATTCCCTGTGCTGTATAATACATCCTTGAGCCTATCTTACACCCAATAATTTGTACCTCCCCACTGGTAACCACTAGTTTGTTCTCTATATCTGTGAGTCTGCTTCTTTTATGTTTATTCACTAGTTTGTTATATTTTTTAGAGTCCACATGTAAGTGATATCATACAGTATTTATCTTTCTCTGTTTGACTTATTTCACTTAGCATAATGCCCTCCAAGTCCATCCATGTTGCCACAAATAGCAAAATTTCTTTCTTTTTTATGGCTGAGTAGTATCCCATGTGTGTATACATACAACATCTTCTTTATCCATTCATCTGTTGGTGGACACTTAGGTTGTTTCCATATCTTGGCAATTGTAAATAGTGCTCCTATGAACAGTGGTGTGCATGTATCTTTTTGAATTAGAGTTTTTGGCTTTTTTGGGATATATACACGTGGAATTGCCTGGTCATATGATAGTTCTATTTTTAGTTTTTTGAGGAAACTCCATACTGTTGTCCACAATGGCTGCACCAATTTACACTCCCATCAAGAGTGTATAAGGCTTCCCTTTTCTCAACATCCTTGCCAACATTTGTTACTTGTGGTCTTTTTGATGATAGCCATTCTGACAGGTGAGGTGATATTTCATTGTGGTTTAGATTTGCATTTTCCTGATGATTAGTGATGTTGAGCATCTTTTCATGTGCCTGTTGGCTGGCCATCTGCATTTCCTCTTTGGAAAAATGTCTATTCAGGTCTTCTGCCCATTTTTTTGATTGGGTTGTTTGTTTTTTGATGTTCAGTTGTATGAGCTGTTTATATTTGTTCGATCTCAATCCCTTATTGGTCATATAATTTGCAAATATTTTCTCCCATTCAGTAGGTTGTCTTTTCATTTTGTTGATGGTTTCCTTTGCTGTGCAAAAGCTTTTAAGTTTAATTAGTTCCCATTTGTTTATTTTTGCTTTTATTTCCTTTACTTTTGGAGAGGGACCCAAAAAAACACTGCTATTTATGTCCAAGAGTGTTCTGCCTATGTAATTTTAAGGCTTTGTTGAACACGTATCACCTCTCATATCTATTTTATCAGATTAGCTACTCTTTGATGATAGGGATCCCCATTCTTTTAATATGGAAAATATGTTCTGAGATATGAATCCAGAAGTGCTGGTAGGCTCTTATTCCTGAATTTATTAAAGTGGCCACAGGCATATCATTGATTCATTATGTTTCTTTTCTCCTCTCTAAAATGGGAGTAACTAATTTTTCTGTTTCATAAAAAATATATGCATATTAGATGTGATAATGCGTCTGGACTTCTAGCTTCCACTCTGCTATCTCCAGTTTTCTGCCAAAGCCATAAATTACACTTGCACTTGTCTTCCTCCTCTGCTACAAAAACACTTCATAGGTGGTAGCATGTACTCCTATCATGAGGCACCACATGTCAGACTGTCTTTCTTTATATGATATTAATAGTCATTGATTTTGTTTGGACTTCCCCTCCTTTAACATACATGTTTTTAATGCCATAAAGCAGTCTTTTAATAGAACCTATTATTATTAAGGCATCACAACACTTTACATTGGGCAAATAATCACAATTTCTTGTTTAAATCTTCAGGGAGTTGAAAATGGTTTGGTGATATATCTAGATTTATTTGTGTTAATAATCTAAAACGTGTGTCCAATCCATGGATGAAAGATGTTAAGGGCTTTTCCAGGAAAATAGTTTCTTCAGAACATTAGATCATATCTGTTATTTTCAGCTTTTTCTTTAAGAAATATTTCAAACGTAACCATAGAAACTTCAACAAATATCAATTCATGAGTAATTTTGTTTTATCTAAACCCTTTCACTTCCCCTCTCCACTCTCCATATTATTTTGAAGCAAAACCTAGACATCTAGACTGAATAATATATGCTGAAGAATTTCATAATAATATATAGAGATAGTTCTCATTCCATTTCACAGCTCCATAGCACCCCATTGCATAGATGTGCCACAAACTGTTCAAATAATCCCCTGTTTATAAATATATGGAATGTTTCCAGCTTTCTGCTATTACAGTTTTGCAAAGTACAGCACATCTATTTATTTTAAAGTAGATAGATTGGGAGTTTGTGATTGACATGTACACACTGCTATATTTAAAATAAAAAAATGCCTTTCCACAGGAAAAAAAAAAAAATTTTAAAGGCTCTTGGAATCTTTATAATCAAGATGGCATTAACTTGAAAGCTGAAGTTCAGGCAATCTTCTCAAAGCATGGCATCTTTAAATATGGTACAGTTTACCTAGGCAACAAAAGAAGGTGCTATGCTGAATTTGCACAAATTCCTCAGTCTGCTGAAGTTTTCGATCTCTATTATCTTGAAAACATTCTAAATATTTTAAGGCAGGTAAAACATTTTACATAGGGAAGCAACTAAAAGACACTATAACAGAATTCTGATAGACATTTTCAGAAAAACTTTAACCCTTAGGAAAGAAGGAAGAGTAAGAAAGTAAGAAAACACAATAGAGGCAAATGCAAAAGTCTCATGCGAATTAAAATCTAAAGCACTAATTAATCTAATTAAATACAGGGACAAAAGGACTTTAAGTAGATACAAAAGTTTAACAGACGAAAAAAATATTCAAGGGACTTCCCTGGTGGTGCAGTGGTTAAGAATCCGCCTGCCATTGCAGGGGACACGGGTTCGAGCCCTGCTCCGGGAGGATCCCACATGCCGCAGAGCAACCAAGCCCGTGCTCCACAACTACTGAGCCTGCACTCTAGAGCCCGCGAGCCACAACTACTGAGCCCGCGTGCCACAACTAATGAAGCCCGCACGCCTAGAGCCCGTGCTCCGCAACAAGAGAAGCCACGGCAATGAGAAGCCCGCACGCCGCAACGAAGAGTAGCCCCCGCTCACCACAACTAGAGAAAGCCCGTGCGGAGCAATGAAGACCCAACGCAGCCAAAAATAAATTTAAAAAAAACTCTTTAAAAAAAATATTCAAGGATCAGTTAATATAGGATTGCAGAGCCCATTATACGAATATTATCATGTGGCAGGCAATATAATTGAGACCTGTAAATAAAACAACGGAATAAAATATATTTGCAGGGCACAGTGATATAAACGAGAATAATTATAAAACATCTAAATTCCTGGTGAAAGAAGAACTATATAGCTATCCAGTATAGTGATTCTGGAGACATATATCTCCATAATACTTAAATCAATTAAGCAAATATTTATTGACTCGTTTTATGAAGACCAAGAGTCTACAAAGATGCAAGCAATTTACAAACTAAAGAGGAAGCAAGGCAGGGAAATAACTAGCTCTATGTCATACAAGGTAAGGTAAAATAAACCTAAATAAAAAGCAGTGTTTTTAGGAAAGTAGATAAGGCTTAAAAAGCAGCTTGTATCCTGGAATTTAGATTTTAATCTATATGTATGGGGAACCATTACATTTTCTGCAGAGAGGACTTATCTGAGTTTGTAAAGATGTTGGTAGCAGTGAGAAGAATGGTTTGCAAAAGGTGTGAATTTGGAGGCAAGGAGACGATTTAGAAGCTATGAGCCAGCCCCCGTGCTATGGGTAAGAGATAGATGCCACGGTAAGCAAAACCAGACAAGGTCCCTCACCTCAGGGGGGCTCACAGACTGGTGAGCTAGCAATTAATCAAAGAATCACAGACATAAGGATAAAAATATGAATAACTGAAACAGGTGCTGTGAAAGCGTGGATGCAGAAGCAGGTTTATACGGGCACTGCACATTCCCAGCGGGCGCCATTCACAGGGAAAGTTCTGCAGTGAAGCAGCCCTGATTGGAAGGTTAGATTCTGAGAGCCTGAACCAAGGCAGTACCACTCTACACAGTAGGAGTCCAAAGAAGAGAGGGCATGGTTGTATGAGGCTTCCTAGAACGAAAGGGCATGTACTGAGCTTTGACACAGGAAAGCAAAAGGCCAGTGAAGGAGAAAGGAAGATAAATAAAAGCTTTAGTCCCATTACAGAAGAACACTGAACTCCTCTATTATTTACACTTCATCTCGGGGCTATAAGATAGAGCCAAAATGGAAGCTTCACAAAGAATAATTAAGCAATAAACATTGCAGGGTATGCCCTGTTTTATAAGACACACCACCGCTTCCTCTTCCTAAAGCTAAAGAGGTGATCATCATTTTGTTTTAATTTTGAAGGAAATTTGTCTTGAATTACAAATTACAAGAAGCACATGCAAAAAACCAAATACCCCAAGCACCAGAGAATGAGCCAGGATACACAAATGAGGTGACTCTTTTAAAATGGCAATGCTTGCTTCGAGAAAGATGTAGCGGGTAACTACCACATTGTCTTTTGATATTACTTGTCACTGAACAAGCACAAGTTTTGCTTATTTTAGAATAGTGGGAGTATAATGTAAAGTCAAACATAGTATTTCTTCCTTAGTCCCACACAGAACATGAGCATTCTTTTTCATAATTTAGCTGTTCTAACTGCCCTGGAAACATAATCCCGTGCTCCTTTCCCCAGCACCCATTGCTATGAAAGGTTAGTTACACGACCGTTTCTACAGTAATTCAGAGCTGGACCCCTTAGAGGAAGGGGAAATTCTGGGACATCTAATTTTTTTGTTGTTTCAGTTTCCTATATTTATTAAAAAACATAGAAATATCAAAATGGGGTTACAAAAATTGTGGTATATTTAAAGTTATATGGCAAGTGCCTCTCAGTCCTGTCAGTGTGTCTCTGTGATTACATGCATATTCTCTTTTGAAGATAAGTTAAAAGCCTACATTGAAGGCTTTTCTTTCTGAGAAGCCTCTGGTCCACAGCATGACGGGCTCAGAATATTGGGCAGCCAACCCGACATGCAGCCTATCGTCACCTCAGATCCAATTAATTCAACAATAACAACATCATCATCTTCAGATACTATGACCTTGGCAGTCCTAAATGCAAGAGATACAATTATTGCACTTATTCATATCTAGATTCTTTATGTGCAATTCTATGTACAATTATACAATATCCATTACTACCATACAAAGATTAGACTTGAAACATTTTTTAAACATACAGATACAGATTTCAGTTCGTGTTTTTAAAAAGAGGGAGTAGAAAAGCTTTGTCATTGAGACCCAGCAAATCAAACCACAACTTCTTTCTGTTCCTCAAAAAAATGAGAAAGAAAAAAACTCTCTCAAAAAAGAATCCTGCGGGGGTGGGGTGGGGAAGAACCATTCTGGCACAGAAAAAAACCACTGCAGTCAATGTGTACAGATAAAATTTGTCTCATAATCAAAGTGTTAAAGTAGCAATGTAGCTTGGACCAAACCTTTAATTAAAAACATACATACACATAAAAGAAAACAAAACTCTTGAGGGGAAGCTCCAAGTGCATATCTAAACTTTAAAGTAAATGTTCACAGTATTAGACAGTTAAGTCTTAAGTTATTTGCATGTGTAATCAGTGAGGAGCCTGTTAATTGCCCATGATCATGGAAAACCCAAGACTGTTACAGCATGAGCTCCTTTCCTTGGGATGGAAGGATGCTGAGAGAGCTGGAGCCCTACTTCCAACTCATTTCACTGTCCTTTTGCCTCTGTGTGCATACTCCCACCCTACCCCAAACGCAGACCGAAGAAAAGTTACTCTTTCTTCAAAGATTCATATGTTTTCCCCCCTTTCTTCTCAGAAACATACAGTGCCAAAAGGAGATCTATATTACTCATTTCTGAGTGGGTATAACATATAGCATCGTGATGGTAGCACCATCCATGTGGAAGAACTGTCATGGAAACAGACATGATTTTTGTCTCTAACACATCCTCCTGGCTGCCCTCATTTGTGTGCAGATACCCCTGCCCAGTGGCCACTTGCCTGTGCACCTAATAATAACATTTATATAGTCCTTCAAAATTTAAACAAAACTTTCCCTCATATTGTTTCACTTAATCCTTACAACAACCATGTTCCATAAGACTTATTATCTCCACTTTATAGATGAGGGAATTGAAGGTCAGAGAATATAAATGACGTGCCCAAGATCACACAGCAATAAATGGCAGTGGTTTTTCAAACCCATGTTCACTGGCCCCAAATTCCTGACCCTTTTCCATTGAACTCTACAGGACACTTGCCGTGGCCTTAGCAAAGCCCTTTCCTCTAGGCCTCCAATAGTGGAAAGCAGGATCAAGAATACAGGCAGGCTGATTGAATGCAACTTCTGTCGCCCTGAAGGTGTAAGGCTAGGACCCCTTCAGGAAAGAGCAGGGCAGTAGCAGAGTGTAAATCAGTTAAAACCAAATTAATTCTTGTAGAGCAGTAATTATTAGGCAGTCCATGAGGTCTTAAGACTGAGCTGTGCAAAACAATGGGCTATAGAATTTGTTGTTCTAGTTACAAACCAAAGGAACGCCTTCACATACACAAAGTATGACAAGAAATGCTGGATCTTATATCTGCAATAACTTACAGTCATTCTGCAAACCCAGTCAGGCATGCCTCAGAAGCCCTATTGGTCTCCCTAATAGTTTGCAAATAATTTATTAGTAAGCAGAGACTGAGTTCCAAAGCCTGTGGGAGGTGTGGAATGCCCAAGTAGCTCAGAAGCTGACAGTCTTCCAGAAGGTCTGTTAAACAGAGATTCTACATGTTTGCATGCAATCTAGAATCGTCACGTTGCAAGCCATTCCTCACTCTTGCTATGAAAATGCCCACGTTTTTCAAATTCCATTATCTTTGCTTGCTCAAAAAATATGAAGACACCTTCAAGATGACGGAGGAGTAAGACGTGGAGATCACCTTCCTCCCCACAAATACATCAGAAATACGTCTATATGTGGAACAACTCCTGCAGAACACCTACTGAACGCTGGCAGAAGACCTCAGACTTCCCAAAGGGCAAGGAACTCCCCACGTACCTGGATAGGGCAGAAGAAAAAAGAAAAAACAGAGACAAAAGGATAGGGACGGGACCTGCACCACTGGGAGGGAGCTGTGAAGGAGGAAAACTTTCCACACACTAGGAAGCCCCTTCACTGGCGGAGACGGGGGTGGCAGAGGGGGGAAGCTTTGGAACCACGGAGGAGAGCGCAGCAACAGGGGTGCGGAGGGCAAAGCGGAGAGATTCCCGCACAGAGGATCGGTGCTGACCAGCACTCACCAGCCGGAGAGGCTTGTCTACTCACCCGCCGGGACGGGTGGGGGCTGGGAGCTGAGGCTCGGGCTTTGGAGGTCAGATCCCAGGGAGAGGACTGGGGTTGGCTGCGTGAACACAGCCTGAAGGGGGCTAGTGTGCCACAGCTAGCCGGGAGGGAGTCTGGGAAAAAGTCTGAACCTGCCTAAGAGGCAAGAGACCATTGTTTCGGAGTGCACAAGGAGAGTGCGAGCCGTGGCTATGAGTGCGGACCCCAGAGATGGGCATGAAACGCTAAGGCTGCTGCTGCAGTGACCAAGAAGCCTGTGTGCAAGCACAGGTCACTATCCGCACCTCCCCTCCTGGGAGTCTGTGCAGCCCGCCACTGCCAGGTTCCCATGATCCAGAGACAACTTCCCTGGGAGAACACATGGCGCGCCTCAGCCTGTTGCAATGTCACGCCAGCCTCTGCCACCACAGGCTCCCCCCACATTCTGTACCCCTCCCTCCCCCCAGCCTGAGTGAGCCAGAGCCCCCGAATCAGCTGCTCCTTTAACCCCGTCCTGTCTGAGCGAAGAACAGACGCCCTCAGGCGACATACATGCAGAGCCGGGGCCAAATCCAAAGGTGAACCCCAGGAGCTGTGCTAACAAAGAAGAGAAAGGGAAATCTCTCCCAGCAGCCTCAGGAGCAGTGGATTAAATCTCCACAATCAACTTGATGTACCCTGCATCTCTGGAATACCTGAACAGACAACAAATCATCCCAAAATTGAGGAGGTGGACTTTGGGAGCAACTGTAGACTTGGGGTTTGCTTTCTGCATCTAATTTGTTTCTGGTTTTATGTTTATCGTAGTTTAGTATTTAGAGTTTATTATCATTGGTAGATTTGTTTATTGATTTGGTCTCTTCCTTTTTTTCTTTTCTATATATAGATTTTTTTTCCTTTTTCTCCTTTTGTGAGTGTGTATGTGTATGCTTCTTTGTGTGACTTTGTCTGTATAGCTTTGCTTTTACCATTTGTCCTAGGGGTCTGTTGGTCCATTTTTTTTTGTTTGTTTTTTTAGTATAGTTTTTAGCACTTGTTATCATTGGTGGATTTATTTTCAGGTTTGGTTGCTCTCTTCTTTCTTTTATTACTTTTTAATATTTTTCATTTTTAATTATTTAATTATTTATTTATTTCTCTCTTTCTTTCTCTATTTTCTTTCTTTCTTTCTCTCTTTTCTTTCTTTCTTTCTTTCCTTCCTTCCTTCCTCCCTTCCTTCTTTCCTTCCTTCCTTCTTTCTCCCTTTTCTTCTGAGCCATGTGGCTGACAGGGTCTTGGTGCTCCAGCCGGGTGTCAGGCCTGTGCCTCTTAGGTGGGAGAGCCGAGTTCAGGCCATTGGTCCACCAGTGACCTCCCAGCTCCACATATCAAACAGCAAAAGCTCTCCCAGAGACCTCCATCTCAATGCTAAGACCCAACTCCACTCAACAAGCAGCAAGCTACAGTGCTGGACACACTATGCCAAACAACTAGCAAGACAGGAACACAACCACAACCATTAGCAGAGAGGCTGCCTAAAATCATAATAAAGTCACAGGCACCCCAAAACACACCACCAGACGCAGTCCTGCCCACCAGAAAGACAAGATCCAGCCTCATCCACCAGAACACAGGCACTAGTCCCCTCCACTAGGAAGCCTACACAACCCACTGAACCAACCTTACCCACTGGGGGAAGACACCAAAAACAACGGGAACTACGAACCTACAGCCTGTGAAAAGGAGACCCCAAACACAGTAAGTTAAGCAAAATGGGAAGACAGAGAAACATACAGCAGTTGAAGGAGCAATGTAAAAACCCGCCAGACCAAACAAAAGAAGAGGAAATAGGCAGTCTACCTGAAAAAGAATTCAGAATAATGATAGTAAAGATGATCCAAAATCTTGGAAATAGAATAGAGAAAATACAAGAAACATTTAACCAGGACCTAGAAGAACTAAAGAGCAAACAATGATGAACAACAAAATAAATGAAATTAAAAATTCTCTAGAAGGAATCAAGAGCAGAATAACTGAGGCAGAAGAACGGATAAGTAACCTGGAAGATGAAATAGTGGAAATAACTACCATGGAGCAGAATACAGAAAAAAGAATGAAAAGAATTGAGGACAGTCTCAGAGACCTCTGGGACAACATTAAATGCACCAACATTCAAATTATAGGGGTCCCAGAGAAGAAAAAGAAAGAGAATGAGAAAATATTTGAAGAGATTATAGTTGAAAACTTCCCTAATATGGGAAAGTTAAATAGTTAATCAAGTCCAGGAAGTGCAGAGAGTCCCATACATGATAAATCCAAGAGAAACATACCAAGACACATGTTATTCAAACTATCAAAAATTAAATACAAAGAAAAAATATTAAAAGCAACAAAGGAAAAACAACAAATAACATACAAGGGAATCCCCATAAGGTTAACAGCTGATCTTTCAGCAGAAACTCTGCAAGCCAGAAGGGAGTGGCAGGACATATTGAAAGTGATGAAAGGGAAAAACCTACAACCAAGATTACTCTACCCAGGAAGGATCTCATTCATATTCAATGGGGAAATTAAAAGCTTTACAGACAAGCAAAAGGTAAGAGAATTCAGCACAACCAAGCCAGCATTACAACAATGCTAAAGGAACTTCTCTAGGCAGGAAACACAAGAGAAGGAAAAGACCTACAATAACAAACCCAAAACAATTAAGAAAATGGTAATAGGAACATATATATCGATAACTACCTTAAATATAAATGGATTAAATGTTCCAACCAAAAGACATAGACTGGCTGAATGGATACAAAAACAAGACCCATATATATGCTGTCTACAAGAGACCTACTTCAGACCTAGGGATACATACACACTGAAAGTGAGGGGATGGAAAAAGATATTCCATGCAAATGGAAATCAAAAGAAAGCTGGAGTAGCAATTCTCATATCAGACAAAATAGACTTTAAAATAAAGACTGTTACAAGAGACAAAGAAGGACACTACATAATGATCAAGGGATCAATCCAAGAAGAAGATATAACAATTGTAAATATTTATGCAACGAACATAGGAGCACCTCAATACATAAGGCAAATGCTAACAGCCATAAAACGGGAAATCAACAGTAACACAATCATAGTAGGGGACTTTAACACCCTACTTTCACCAACGGACAGGTCATCCAAAATGAAAATAAATAAGGAAACACAAGCTTTAAATGATACATTAAACAGGATGGACTTAATTGATATTTATAGGACATTCCACCCAAAAACAACAGAACATACTTTCTTCTCAAGTGTTCATGGAACATTCTCCAGGATAGGTCATATCTTGGGTCACAAATTAAGCCCTGGTAAATTTAAGAAAATTGAAATGGTATCAAGTGTTTTTTCTGACCACAACACTATGAGACTAGATATCAATTACAGAAAAAAATCTGTAAAAAATACAAACACGCGGAGACTAAACAATATGCTACTAAATAACCAAGAGATCACTGAAGAAATCAAAGAGGAAATCAAAAAATACCTAGAAACAAATGACAATGAAAACACAATGACCCAAAACTTATGGGATACAGCAAAAGCAGTTCTAAGAGGGAAGGCTATAGCAATAGAATCCTACCTCAAGAAACAAGAAACATCTCAAATAAACAACCTAACCTTACACCTAAAGCAATCAGAGAAGGAAGAACAAAAAAACCCCAAAGTTAGCAGAAGGAAAGAAATCATAAAGATCAGATCAAAGATAAATGAAAAAGAAATGAAGGAAACAAGAGCAAAGATGAATAAAACTAAAAGCTGGTTCTTTGAGAAGATAAACAAAATTGATAAACCATTAGCCAGACTCATCAAAAAAAAAAGGAAGAAGACTCAAATCAATAGAATTAGAAATGAAAAAGGAGAAGTAACAACTGACACTGCAGAAATACAAAGGATCATGAGAGATTACTACAAGCAACTATATGCCAATAAAACGGACAACATGGAGGAAATGGACAAATTCTTAGAAAAGCACAACCTTCCGAGACTGAACCAGGAAGATATAGAAAATATAAACAAACCAATCACAAGCATTGAAATTGAGACTGTGATTAAAAATCTTCCAATAAACAAAACCCAGGACCAGATGGCTTCACAGGCAAATTCTGTCAAACATTTAGAGAAGAGGTAACACGTATCATTCTCAAACTCCTCCAAAATGTAGCAGAGGGAGGAACACTCCCAAACTCATTCTACGAGGCCACCATCACCCTGATACCAAAACCAGACAAAGGTGTCACAAAGAAAGAAAACTACAGGCCAATATCACTGATGAACATAGATGCAAAAATCCTCAACAAAATACTAGCAAACAGAATCCAACAGCACATTAAAATGATCATACACCATGATCAAGTGGGGTTTCTCCCAGGAATGCAAGGATTCTTCAATATACGCAAATCAATCAATGTGATAAACCATATTAACAAACTGAAGGAGAAAAACCATATGATCATCTCAATAGATGCAGAAAAAGCTTTTGACAAAATTCAAAACCCATTTATGATAAAAACCCTCCAGAAAGTAGGCATAGAGGGAACTTACCTCAACATAATAAAGGCCATATATGACAAACCCACAGCCAACATCATTCTCAGTGGAGAAAAACTGAAACTATTTCCTCTAAGATCAAGAACAAGACAAGGTTGTCCACTCTCACCACTATTATTCAACATAGTTTTGGAAGTTTTAGCCACAGCAATCAGAGAAGAAAAAGAAATAAAAGGAATCCAAATTAGAAAAGAAGAAGTAAAGCTGTCACTGCTTGCAGATGACATGATACTATACGTAGAGAATCCTAAAGATGCTACCAGAAAACTACTAGAGCTAATCAATGAATTTGGCAAAGTAGCAGGATACAAAGTTAATGCACAGAAATCTCTGGCATTCCTATACACTAATAATGAAAAATCTGAAAAAGAAATGAAGGAAACACTCCCATTTACCATTGCAACAAAAAGAATAAAATACCTAGGAATAAACCTACCTAAGGAGACAAAAGACCTGTATGCAGAAAACTATAAGACACTGATGAAAGAAATTAAAGATGATACAAACAGATGGAGAGATATACCATGTTCTTGGATTGGAAGAATCAACATTGTGAAAATGACCATACTACCCAAAGCAATCTACAGATTCAATGCAATCCCTATCAAAATACCAATGGCATTTTTCACAGAACTAGAACAAAAAATTTCACAATTTGTATGGAAACACAAAAGACCCCGAATAGCCAAATCAACCTTGAGAAAGAAAAACGGAGCTGGAGGAATCAGGCTCCTGGACTTCAGAGTATAGTTCAAAGCTACAGTAATCAAGGCAGTATGGTACTGGCACAAAAACAGAAATATACATAAATGGAAAAGTAGAGAAAGCCCAGAGATAAACCCACGCACATATGGTCACCTGAATTTTGATAAAGGAGGCAAGAATATACAATGAAGAAAAGACAGCCTCTTCAATAAGTGGTACTGGGAAAACTGGACAGCTACATGAAAAGAATGAAATTAGAACACTCCCTAACACCATACACAAAAATAAACTCAAACTGGATTAAAGACCTAAATGTAAGGCCAGACACTATAAAACTCTTAGAGGAAAACACAGGTGGAACACTCTATGACATAAATCACAGCAAGATCCTTTTTGACCCACCTCCGAGAGAAATGGAAATAAAACCAAAAATAAACAAATAGGACCTAATGAAACTTAAAAGCTTTTGCACAGCAAAGGAAACCATAAACAAGACGAAAAGACAGCCCTCAGAATGGGAGAAAATATTTGCAAATGAAGCAACTGACGAAGGATTAATCTCCAAAATTTACAAGCAGCTCATGCAGCTCAATATCAGAAAAACAAACAACCCAATCCAAAAATGGGCAGAAGACCTAAATAGAGTACGTCAGTCAGAAAGAGAAAAACAAATCCCGTATGCTAACACATATATATGGAAGCTTAAAAAGAAAAAAAAGGTTCTGAAGAACCTAGGGGCAGGATAGGAATAAAGACACAGATGTAGAGAATGGACTTGAGTACACAGGAATGGGGAAGGGTAAACTGGGACGAAGTGAGAGAGTGGCATGGACATATATACACTACCAAATGTAAAATAGGTAGCTAGTGGGAAGCAGCCGCATAGCACAGGGAGATCAGGTCAGTGCTTTGTGACCACCTAGAGGGGTAGGATAGGGACGGTGGGAGGGAGACGCAAGAGGGAGTGGATATGGGGACATATGTGTATGTATAGCTGATCTACTTTGTTATAGAGCAGAAACTAGCACACCACTGTGAAGCAATTATACTCCAATAAAGATGTTAGAAAAAAAATGATACCAGAAAGCACATTCATATCATTACAACAGTTGTCTATTGCCATTGCCTTGCAAACCTCCTCTGTCATTTACACCTTTTCTCTTCCCCATAGCATAGTCAGGAGAAACTGTGAGTCTACATGGGTCTGTTTCCTTAGCAATGATCTTCATGAAAAATGGGGTATCACTGAGACAGGCTGGGACCTAGGCCCCTTTGCTGCAGTGCTGCAGTGCTTGCACCGGGACACACCTCTCCTGTAGCAACAAAATACAAAGAAACTGTATGTGACTAAAAATAACCACGTGCATGTGCAGTTGGGGCAAATTATGGACCCCAAAGATACAAAAAGACCAAAAAACCCAACTGCCACTTTTGAGGAGTCTGGAGCAAAACCAGGGTGTTGGGAGCAAAAGCAGGGTACTGAGCATGCCCCCTGCACGCAACACCACCTAATGGGTAGGCAAAACAACTAAGCCACCCCTCTGGCCTGACCCCTGGACACACCCCTACCCTCACCCCATATAAGGGACAAGCTCGCCCTCCCCCACCCACACCCCTCGAGACAGCAATCAAGGGAATCTGTTGTTTGTTCCCGCTCCCCGCTGCTGCAGCAGGGGCTCCAGTAAAGGCTTGCCTGAATTTCTTGTCTGGCCTCTAGTCAATTTCTCTAGACTGGGGAAGGCCAAGAACTCTGGTCGGTTTCATCAGTGCTTCCCATCTGCAACAGCCCGGGTCTCTCCCTTCCTCCTCCTCCTTCTCCTGTTATTTCATCTAAGACTGGGATTAGTGGCTTTAACTCAGTCTACCAGGATGAGAGCATGGCCTAATGGAATTGACTACTTGGAAGTTCCTCACTTTGGGCTTGAATCTCATTCCTCCCCTTCCTTTGTAAATTTTGGCAAGATATTTAGCCTCTAAGTGTCTGTTTCCTTAGCTGCAAGATGATTTAAGAGTTGTTGTGAAGATTAAGTGGGACAACGCATGTGAAGTCTCAGCCCAGGCCCAGCATATAGTCCTCAATAAATGGTAGCTTCCTCCCGTCACTGCCTGGTTCCTCAGCTTTCATATATAATATGCCTTAGATTATTTTTATAGGGAAAAAATAAACAGAGGTCAGCCTGGGCCTGGACCAAATTATTTTAGGAATCTATGATCTGAAAAAGGCAATTTGGGTCCTCTTGAGCATGATTTTGTCCCAGAGCTCTCCTTAGGATTTGGTGTGAGAGTCCTGGTAAACCTAATCTTCAAATCCCACTGTGACATGTTTAAATCTAGGATAAGAAAGACTATATAGAATATTGGGTACTGGAGAGGGAGAAAGGGAGCAACTAAAAATTTTAAAAGTCCTTAAAAGAATAGGTGTCAACTCTGAGTCAGGGAAGAGTCAGCTTTAGACAGTAAGTAAAGCAGGCAAAGTTCCCTCTCCCATATCTAGAAATTTCACAGGCTCCTCTTTTCATTGCATGAGTATTTCCTGTTCTCAGGCTTCATCTGGCCCTAGGCAGATCTCTACTTTTGTTTTCCTCTCCCTGGGCAGCATCCCCTACTCAATTTCTTTCCTTCCTCTAAAGGCAAAGGTTCTTACATTACTTATAGGATTAGAAGACTATTTAGCAAGACAATCTTCCTACTTTACATTGGAAGAGGAAATTAAAAATAAACCAAAAACACCCTCTTTCTGAGCTGGGGAACAAGGAGAGGTGGTGAGGAAATAAGTTGACATGGGCCCCTGAGGCACCCTGTCCACCCAGGATCAAGCTCAGGAAATGAAATAGTGCAACTTGGACTTCAAGGACATCAGAGGGATAATGTACCTCCTTCCCCAAGTGGGACTTGGGGAACGTGGCAAGTTTCCAGAGCCAGCATCAACTCTGCCCTTTCATGTGATAAAGGAAAGAAAACTGTCTAGGCAGAGAGGGGCCCAAAAGAGTTCACAGAGTGGAGTGGGGTAGGTGTTGAGTGTGGCTGGGAGTGCTATACCCCAAGTGCCCTTAGTGTTATGATGAAAAGACACTCTTCAGAAAGCTTTGTGGACCATACAATTGAGCATCAGATGGGGTTGCAGAATTCTCAGAAGATGCCAGCATGAAGACCCATATCTGAGACCCAGGTGGATGCATATCTCAGGAGGAGTCAGCATGGTCAGACACCAACCACCCTGAAGTATTATGCTACCTAATAACCCTGAACTTGGGTCTCATGCTCAGGAGGAGGAGAGGAAAGGAGAAACATGAATTGAGTAAATTTTTTAAAAATTCAGCTTTATTGAGGTATATAATTTATGTTCAACAAAACTCATAATTTTAAGTATACAATTTGATGAGTTTTTACAAATATTGACAGTTGTGTAATCACTGCCACAAACATTCCTGTCACTTTTAAAAAGTTCCTTTCTGCCCCTTTACAGCCAGTGCCCCTTCTATCCCCATCCCCTCCATCCCAGGCACCTGTAACAACCAGTATTTTTGCCTTTTCTAGAATTTCATATATAGAGAATCATATATATTTCTGTCTTCTACCATTTAAGCATAAGGTTTCTGAGGTTCGTCTACACTGCTATGGATATCAGTATTTCATTTCTTGTATTGCTGAATGCTACTCCATTGTACAAATACACCATGATTTATTTGCCATTCTCCAGTTGATAGACATTTGTTTCTCATTTTTGGCTATTATGAATAAAGTTGCTATGAACATTCAAGTACAAGTCTTCATGTGAACATATGTTTTCATTTCTCTTGGGTAAATACCTAGGAGTAGAATTACTGGGTCATATGGTAAGTTATGTTTAATTCTATAAGAAACTGTCAAATGGTTTTCCAAAGTGGCTGTACCATTTTATATACCCACCAGCAGTGTATGAGGGTTCCCACTGCTCCACACCCTTGTCAACACTTGGTATTGTCAGTATTTTTAGTTTTAGCCATTTTGGTGGGTATGTAGTGGTATCTAATTTTAATTTTGTGGTTTTAATTTGCACTTCCATAATGACTTATTATGATGAGCATATTTTTATGGGCTTAGTTGCCATTTATATATCTTCTTAGTTTAAGTGTATATTCAATTTTTTTGCTCATTAAAAAAATCAGGTTTTGGGCTTCCCTGGTGGCACAGTGGTTGAGAGTCTGCCTGCTGATGCAGGGGACGTGGGTTCGTGCCCCGGTCCGGGAATATCCCACATGTTGCGGAGTGGCTGGGCCCGTGAGCCATGGCCGCTGAGCCTCCGCATCTGGAGCCTATGCTCTGCAGCGGGAGAGGCCACAACAGTGAAAGGCCCGCGTACAGCAAAAAAAAAAAAAAAAAAAAAAAAAAAATCAGGTTTTCTTCTTATCATTGTTGTAAGAGTTCGTTGTGTATTCTGGATACAAGTCCTTTATCAATACGTTTCATAAATATTTTCTCTCAATCTCTCCTGGTCTCTTCATTCTGAAGAGCAAAACTTCTGAATTTTGGGGAAATCCAATTTATTGGGTTTTTTTCTTTTATGGTTCATGCTTTTTGTATCTTATTTAAGAAATCTTCGCCAAACTCAAGGTCACAAGATTTCCTCCTGTATTTTCTTCCAGAACTTTTATAGTTTTAGCTCTTCTATTTGCATCTTTTAACTATTTCAAATTTTTGTGTATGGTGTGAAGTAAAGGTTGATGTTCTTTTGGAGAGTGGATGGACAGGCATATGGATATTTAATGTTCCAGCACCATTTGTTGGGAAAAGCCTCCTCTTCCCATTGTCATATTATAATTATAATAACACCTTTCTCAAAAATTAACTAACCATATATGTGTAGGTCTATTTCTATAGTCTCTATTCTGTCCCATTGATTTAAATGTCTATTCTTATAGCCATATAACATTATGTTGATTATTGTAGTTTTACAGTAAGTCTTAAAATGAAGTAGTATAAGTCTTCAAACTTAGTTCTATTTTCAAAATCGTTTTGGCTGTACTTGGTACTTTACATTTCCATAAACATTTTAGAAGTTACTTGTCAATTTCTATTTTTTGAAAAGACTGCTAGAATTTTGACTGACCAATGAATCAGTACATCAGTGTGGAGTGATATGCCATCTTGAGTCTTATTTTACTTGAATATGGTATTTCTCTCCACTTATGTAGATCTTCTTCAGTTTCTCTCAGCAATGTTTTACAGTTTTCAGAAAATAGGTCTTGCATGTATTTCATTAAATTTATCCCTAAGTATTTCACATTTTGTATGCTATTATAAATGGTATTGTTTTTAAATTTCAATTTCTAAATGCCATTTTTAGTCCTTAGAAATAGAACTGATTTTTGTTATTGACCTTGTATCTTGTAACCTTGTAAACTTTTTAATTAATTCAGTTAGCTTTGTATAATATTCTTTAGAATTTTCTACTTAGATGATCATGTTGTCTGCACATAGACAATTTTACTTCTTTCTGTCCAATGTAGATTCCTTTCAGTTTTTTATTGCCTTATTGTACTGTATAGGACCTCTAGGACAATAAAGTGGTGAGAGTGAAAAACTTTGCCTTGTTTCAGATCTTAAAAGGAAAAAAGCATTCAGTCTTTTATGGTTAAATATGGTATTAAGTGTAAGTTTTTCATAGATGCCTACATTAGGTGGAGGAAGTTCCTTCTCTTCCAAGTTTATGGAGGATTTTTAATCAGGAATGGGTATTGAATTTTGCTACATGTTTTCTTTTTAATCCATTAAGATGATCATATTTTCCAAAAAATGATGCTGGAACAACTGATCTTTAACATCCTTATGTAAAAGAATGCACCTCAACTCATAGCCTGCATGATTTACAAAACCTAACTTGAAATGAGGCATAGGCCTAAATGTAAAACCTAAAAGTAAAAAACTTCCAAAAGAAAATGTAGAAGAAAATCTTTGCAACCTAGGTTTGGAGAAAGTTTTGGGTTTTGTTTTGTTTTCAGATGGGACACAAAACCACAATCATAAAAGAAAAAAATAGATAAATTGGACTTTTTCAAATTTAACAGATGTGCTCTTCAGGTGACAGTGTTGGGAAACTAAACAAGAGCCACAGGTGGGGAAAAAATGTGACCAAATAATGTATCTGACAAAAGACTGGTATCAACAATATATAAAGAACTCTCAAAACTCAATAATAAGAAATCAAACAGACCAACAAAAAATGGGCAAAAGATCTGAATGGATATTTCACCTAAGAAGATATACAAATGGCAAATAAGAATGTGAAAATATGCTCACTTCATTAGTAATTGGGGAAATGCAAATCAAACTCATAATGAGAGAGAACTACACACCTATTAGAGTGGTTTTTTAAAAAGTGACAATACCAAGTGTTGGTGAGGCTGTGGAGTAACTGGAACTCTCACATATTGCTAGTGGGAATGCAAAATTGTGTAGCTCCTTCGGAAAACGGTTTAAATATTACTTATGAAGTTAAATACATTTACCACATGACCCAGCCATCCCCCATTCATATGTAAATACACATTCAAGGGAAATGAAGAAATATATCCATTCAAAAACTATATACAAATGTTTATATTGGCTTTATATAGTCACCAAAAACTAGAAACAACCAAAATATCAACTTGTGGATATATAAACAAATTGTGGTACATGTATGTAATGGAATAAAACTCTGAAACCAATTACTGATACATAAAACAACATGGATGAATCTCAAATATATTATACTAAGTCAAATGGCTATATACTATATGATTCCATTTACTATATGAGTTTCTGAAAAAGGCAAAAAGTATAGGGACAGATAATGGATCGGTGGTTGCCAGGGGTGAATGTTGGGGGACAAGGATTGACTACAAAGAGAAATGAGGGAACTTTGGGCAGTGATGGAAAAGTTCTATATCCTGATTGTCATAGTGGTTACATGACTCTATGTATTTGCCAGAATTCATAGAGCTGTATACCTAAAGAGGGTGAGTTTTACTGTGTATAAATTTTACCTCAATAAACTTGACTTTAAAACAAAGCAAAGCAAACAAAAAGAACTAAACCTACACAGAGTGCTGAAATGTAAACTATTAAAACAATGAAAAAAATTCCAAAAATCACCAAAGAGAAAAAGCAGACTCTCCACAAAGCAACTAAATTAGACAGATAGAAGACTTCTCATTAGTAAAAACTGTACCTCTTCAAAGTACTGAGAGCCAGTATATGTCAGCTAAATTATTACTTAAGAGAGCAGGTAAAAATAAAAACATTTCAAAGTCTGAAGAAACTACTCAGAGACTCTCATTGAATATATACAATGAATATACTTCAGTAAAAAACTGAGGGGCTTCCCTGGTGGTGCAGTGGTTAAGAATCTGCCTGCCAATGCAGGGGACACAGGTTTGAGCCCTGGTCTGGGAAATCTCACATGCCGTGGAGCAACTAAGCCCATGCGCCACAACTACTGAGCCTGCATGCCACAACTACTGAAGCCCATGTGCCTGGAGCCCGTGCTCTGCTACAAGAGAAGCCACCGCAATAAGAAGCCCGCACACCACAACGAAGAGTAGCCCCCACTCAATGCAACTAGAGAAAGTCTGCATGCAGTAACGAAGACCCAACGCAGCCAAAAATAAATAAATAAATAAATTTAAAACAAAACAAAACAAAACTGAATCTAGAAGGAAAGAGATGAGCAAATAAATTGGTAAATGTTGCTAAATTTAAATAAGCATTAAATATAAATAGCAACAACTATCATGTGGCTTCAAAAACAAGGTGGAACAAACATACACAAGACAATAAATGACATGGAAGATGGAAGGGAAAAGACATATGTTAAAGAATTCTATTCTTTGAGAGGAAGATGGAGATATTGATTAGCCATTTGCTAAGTCAAGTGAGTATGTGAAAAATTTAAGGATAATGATTAGAAGTAAAATAGCCTTTCAAATTACTACAGAGGGAAAAGGTGAACAAAGAAAAACATTTAAGCTAAAGATATGAATGGAGAAAAAGGGGAACACCAACAACAAAAAGGCCTAAAAAAGGCAAGGTTAATAGAAAACACAAAAGAAGATGGTAAGAATAATTACAAATGTAATAGTAATTACCAAAAAAAGTAAGTGGATTAAATTTACTTGTTGAGACAGATTGTTGAATTGCATTTAAAATATCTATCTGTATTCTGTTTATAAGAGACAGGTCCCAAATATAATGTCACAGGTTTGAAATAAAAGGATGAAAATATTATTATTAGATAAAAATATACATCAAGATAGAAAGCAGTACTAGAGATAATGAGGATCATTATTTAATGACAATAAAATTTTATCAGGAAGCAATATTAATCCTGAACCTATACATAACTAACAGCATAGCCTCAAATTATATAAAATGTAAATGGAATTTCTACTCAAAGTGTATATTAATGCTACTATAGTGTAAATGGTTGCAACACTATTGCTACTTTGTAGAAATGGAATGAAGTGTTAGCACATACAAGAACTCTAGCCTAAAGTGAGCTTTTAAAGTTTTTCTATTATAAGTTAGCTTTCCGTTTGCAATAAATATTATCTTACACACGCACGCACACACACACACACACACAAATACATATTGCTTTAATGTACAAAGTACTCATATCCACCCCAACCATGAGAATCTTCTTCAGATATTTGTAAACTAGGCAATTTCTCAAGGTGTTTAAAGTGAGGGAAATTTGACTACATTAAATAATAAGCTTTTTCCTGTACATCATCTACATCAAAATAAATAACATGTAGATTTCAAATAGGACTGCCTACATATTCATTAACTACTTCTCAGTATTGTTAGTTATTTGTTTAGATTATTGAGTTTATTAAGATTCATAAGAAGAACAGAGGTCATAATATATATTTATTTCAAAAGTTTATAATTAAGAAAGTTAGCAAAATCCTAGGGCTTCCCCCACTTAAACTGAATTCCAGAATCCTTTCTTTAGGTTACATTTTTTCTGAAAACTCTCTCATGCCCTCTGCTGTCCATTTATTGAAAATTTTTATTGAAGTATAGTTGATTTCCAATGTTGTGTTAATTACTGCTGTGCAGCAAAGTGATTTAGTTATATATACATTCTTTTTTTTAATGTATTCTTTTCCATTATGGTTTATCATAGGATACTGAATATAGTTCTCTGGGTGATACAACAGGACCTTGTTATTTATACATTCTATACATAAAAGCTTACATCTGCTAACCCCAACTTCCCACTCCATCCGTCTCCCAACCCTCTCCCCCTTGGCAGCCACCAAATTGTTCTCTGTGTGTGAATCTGTTTCATAGATAATTTCATTTGTGTCATATTTTAGATTCACATATAAGTGATATGGTGTTTGTCTTTCTCTTTCTGACTTCACTTAGTATGATAATCTCTAGGTCCATCCATGTTGCTGAAAATGCCATTATTTCACTCTTTTTTATTGCTGAGTAGTATTCCATTGTGTCTGTGTACTACATCTTCTTTATCCATTCATCTGTCAATGGACATTTAGGGTTGTTTCCATGTCCTGGCTATTGTGAATACTGCTGCTGTGAACATAGGGGTGCATGTATCTTTTTGAATTATAGTTTTGTCTGGATATATGTCCAGGAGTGGCATTGCTGGATCATATGGTAATTCTATTTTTAGTTTTCTGAGGAACCTCCATACTGTTTTCCACAGTGACTGCATCAACTTACATTCCCACCAACAGTGCGGGAGAGTTCCCTTTTCTCCACACCCTCTCCAGCATTTGTTATTTGTAGACTTTTTAATGATGGCCATTCTGATTGGTGTGAGGTGATACCTCATTGTAGTTTTTTTTTTTTTTTTTTTGCAGTACGCGGGCCTGTCACTGTTGTGGCCTGTCCCATTGCAGAGCACAGGCTCCAGACGCGAAGGCTCAGCGGCCCTGGCTCACGGACCCAGCCGCTGCGCGGCATATAGGATCTTCCCGTGCTGGGGCACAAACCCGTGTCCCCTGCATCGGCAGGTGGACTCTCAACCACTGTGCCACCAGGGAAGCCCCTCATTGTAGTTTTGATTTGCATTTCTCTAATAATTAGTGATGTTGAGCATCTTTTCATGTGCCTATTGGCCATCTGTATGTCTTCTTTGGAGAAATGTCTATTTAGGTCTTCTGCCCATTTTTGGATTGCGTTGTTTTTCTGTTGTTGAGTTGTATGAGCTGTTTGTATATTTTGGAAAGTAAGCCCTTGTTGGTCACATCATTTGCAAATATTTTCTCCCGTTCTGTAGGTTGTCTTTTCGTTTTTGTGACAGTCTGTTGTGGCTGTCCACACATGGTTTTTGTGACTGATGTCACTCAGAGCATCTTGTAAATCCTAGGGCTTCCTGGAAGACAGTTGCCAATTTCATGCAAGTATCATCTGTCATTTGTAAGGTGTAGGAGTTGTAGAGTTCATCGACTTATAAAACCTACCTGGCATTTTTTAATGCTGTAATGAAAGTACTTATAACAAGTTATCCTCACCTAGGACCTTGAAGTTGCAAGTCAGTGGATCTTTAAGGACAAATCTTTAAGTTTCTTATTTTTGTAGCACAAGGCAAGTAAATTTCCCTTTTTTAAACTTGAGAGAGATCCCTTTCTGAATAGATTCAGTCCACAGAACTTAACATGGCGACCATTTCCTATCATGGACAAGAGGCCTTGAATATTTATGACTTTGCAGCCTGAGAGCCTCAGGGGCTGATGATGGGTCGCTCGGAGAGGACTCTCTAAGCCACAGCAGTTGGCCCCTCTGAAGGAGATGGAAGACAAACAGAGGGGATCTCCTGAGCTCAGCCAGAAGCCAGGGGACTTCAGCCAAAGTTCAGGAAAGTCTGAAGAAGAGCCCTGGCGGGGAGGGGACTCCCAGCTGCAGGGGCCCCGCCCTCCCTGCCCCAACACTTGAAACGACTCGGTCCCTCAATGAGAGAATGTAACTCACTTTACAGAATGTATAATCCAGTGTTGAATAAATTTGTTCCATTAGGCTGTGTGAAGTTGTTAATTCTTCATCACAGGGCAAGGTGTCAAGATTTAATCACTAGGCTAGTTTAGGCAACAGCTGCTTAAATTGTGGCTTTAACTATCAGAATAGTCAATCATAACAAAATTTCAATATGGAATTTTCATTTGGTATATTAAATTGTACATTTATTGAATATTAATTATTAAATTAAGTAAACTATTCATTTAGAATATTTAGATGGCATTTAGATGGTGAGAAAGACTGACTCACTATTTGAGTCAGTCTTAGGAAACAATATATGCTAAGAAGTACATTTAAATTTTTTAAATTATAAATGTAATATATGTTCATTATTGAAGACACATAAAAAAATGAAATAATTCATCTTACTACTTGGAGATAAGCATTGTTATCAAGTTGTGTGTTTCTCTCTGCAATTGTTTCTATGGAATATATGTTAAAATTCCTATTATTATAGAATTGAGATCATACTATACATACAATTTGGTATTCTACTCATGTCACTTAACATTACTATGAGATAATAGAAATATATATATATATATAGGTCTCTGCCCTTGGCTCCTAACAAGGGCTTCCTGAAACCCTTATAATTTCCTGGGTGATAGGAGTGTCTTTTGTTCTAATGAAGCACCTTTGGGTAGACTCCTGGATGAGGGCTGGTCACCAGAAAAAACAAGGCATGATTAGAAGCTTGGAATCTACAGCCCTACCCCTGAGTCTCTTGAGAAGGAAGAAGGACTGAAAATATAGTTAGTAATCGATCATGCCTATGTGATGAAGCTTCCATAAAATTCCCACTAGTATGGGGTCTGGAGAGCTTCCGGGCTGGTGAACACACCCACACCAGGAGGGGGGACACATCGCAGCTCCACGGGGACAGAAGCTCCGGTGGTCCAGACCCTCCCAGGCCTCACCCTCTGCATCTCTTCATCTGGCTGTTCATCTGCATCCTTTATCAAACCCTTTAGTAAAGTGGTAAATTTAAGTGTTTCCCTGAGTTCTGTGAGCCACGCTAGCAAATGAATAGAACCTGAGGAGGGGGTTGTCGGAATCTCCAGTTTGTAACCAGAGGAGATAGAAGTTGTGGGTAACCTGAGGACCTACTACTTGTGACTGGCATCTGAAGTGGATGGGAGTGGTTTTGGGGAAATGAGCCCCTAACCTGTGGGATCTAACATTAGTGTCAGAAGTGAGTTAAATTGTCGCTTGTTGCAGGGGGAAAACCTCCACACATTTGATTACTAGAAGTGTCAGAAGTGAAGCTATGTGGGTGTGGTAGTTGTGTGAGAGTCAAGGAGACATACACAGAAGGAGAATTGTAGGATTTTCCTTTACAATTATGTTATGGAAGATTTCCCATTTCATTGAATAGTTTTCAAAATACAATTTTAAGTTGCATAATATTCCATACGTATACTAATTTATGTAACACCCTCCTATTTTTGGACATTTAAGTTGCTTCAATTCTTTACTATCGTAAGTAATCCTGAAAAAAAAATTCCGTAAATGTAAGTTTTTGTGAACATCCTTAATTTTATGTTTACATTAAATTCCAAGAAGTACAGTTTCCAGGTCGTGGATACACATATTTTAAGGTGTTTTATGCATATTGCTAAACTGAACTCTGAAAGTTTTAATAACTTACACTCTTACCAGCTGGACATGTTCATGACCACAGGAATGGCTTTTAAAAAGTATGCTACAAGTAAACTCTAAATATGCGGGAGAGTTATATATGACTCTCTATTCATTTCATAAATAACTTTTTTTTCTCCAAAGGTGTCAGGAAGATAGAAGGACCTTTTGACAAAGTGGTAAGACGGCCAGGCCTTCTAATTGTTTTTTAACCTTTCAAAACTTGTTTCTTCATCAATAATGTGAGCAAAATAATACTTGCCCTGCCAAACAGAGTGTTTTGTGAAGATACTATGAGATGATACATGTAAACATGCTTTGAATACTATAATGTCATACAGGTGGAAGGTACTACTTTTATTGGTCATTACTGATATGTGGACAGACTTGCTACATGTCATTAGACCTTTAAAAGTATCAATAAATTTTTAATTTATTAAAATTTATTAAAAATTTATTTTTAATTTATTATTATTATTATTATTATTATTATAATATTATATATATTATATATTATATATATAATATATAATATATATATATATATAATATATATATATATTATATATC
>NW_021703776.1:19823764-19862114 GCF_005190385.1 Monodon monoceros | reverse complement strand
ATATTATATATTATATATTATATATATTATATTTATATTATATATATATTTAATATATATAATATATAATATTATAATATTATTATTATTATTATTATTATTAAATTATTAAATTATTAAATTTAATAATTTAAAAATATATTAAAAATTTATTAAAATTTATTAAAAATAAATTTTTAATATCTTACGTTAACCTTAATATACATAATTTTCTCCATTTTAAAACTCAGATGATCCAAAAAGTAATTTTTTGTCAATTTTCTTTTGTTTATCTGAAAATCGTAAAACAATGATTTTGCCACATATGCAATTATTGTTCAGTTGCCAACTCCACTAACTAGGTTTGCACCAGAAAAGGAAAAATTACCATAGAAAGAAATTATCTATTAGGGTTTTCTATTTAATCTAAAAATGTTTGGCATGGGTACAACAAATTTAAGTGCATTCTCAACTTGCTTAAGCCAATGCCTTTTTCAAAGTTATTCCTGTGGGTTTTCATTAAAAAGACTGTTTGAAGATCAGTTTGAATAATTATGACCAAATGAAACACAAAGTCAAGGATAGAACTAGTATGCAGTGGGAACTTGGTGAATCTAAAAGCTTGCACCTATTGTGAGCCTTCATAAGGAGGAAGAATAAGGAGGGAGGAAGGACTGGGACAGAAAGGATGAAAGGATAACTTAAGAAAAACACTGAATTTCTAACAAGGTAATGGCTTGCAAAGCACCCTATGACTTGGGCCCCTGAGGACTTTAGCTCACTTCATTAGGACTTTAGCCTATCCCTCTATCACTATTACTCCCAGTAATTCTGGTTATTGCACTTGGCCAAGGGCTTCAATTTTTTATGGCATTCAGTTTCAGCACTTGCATTTTATCGGACGTCATTGTTTGCAGGGTGTCTTTGCTAAAGAACTTAGGGAATAATTTGTAGGAGGAGGAACTGGCACAGAAAGGGAGAGATAGCAGGAAAGGAGAAAATAAATCTTTTCTCATTTTTAAATTGCCCACAAAATAATAAAAGGTAAAACAGACCTTACGGAGTCATTTAGTACAATCCTTCTTCATCTTAAAGTGGAAGAAACAGGTGTAGGTGACACAGATAAACCAATGGCCGAGCCAGGAAAATAACCAATTCCATACTCTTCCCATGGCACTATCTCTCTCTCTCTCTCTCTCTCTCTTATTTTAGTCCTAAAACCGAGGATCATTTGTAGTCAAAGGGAACAGTGCTGCTGTCAACACAAATCGTGATCGCTCAGATTTTTCTTGGTAACTTAGAGTCTATGCTATAAAATAAAAATATAATAATTTAAATTGCAACTTGGCAGCCTGTGCAGCGTGTTCACATCCATTATCTCATTTGATCCCTACAAAAACCCTTTGAGGCAAGACAAGGAAAGTATTATTGACCTCATTTTAAGAGCGAGCGGTTAAAACCCAGAGACGTTCAATGACTGACGTAAGATCACTTAGAGTCAGGAAGGAGACAGGACTCTAACGCTATTCCTACATTTGATATCAAAGAGGGAGTTTCCTCAGAAAACACTAACTGGTCTTGATCCTCTTGCCTAGGGATTCTCTATCCCAAGGTACCCCGCACTAGTTTAATGAAGTTTGGAACTAACCACTCACTGAGGGTACTCCTATTTTGCATCTAGTTCTCACCTTTAAAAGCGCAATTTCCTACCACTTCCCTCGGTCCTGATGCTTATTTAGGCTCCTATTTTTCTCTGTGAGTTTTGGCTTCCTCGTCTGACTCCAAAGCTCCACCCTCTCCAAAGAAGTAGCGTCCTCGGTATCCAAGGAAACCACACAGCCTTGCCCATCTTTCGCCTTCCACGCTTTCCATTGGTCAGTTGGATTCTGGTGTGATGTTTTTCCCCCCCCGCCCCCCGTCCCTCCAATCGATAATTGGCTAGAGGAAAGGAGCGCTTGCCTTCCGAGTCCCGTGTAACACCTGCTCTTACTAGCCTTAACAACCTTGCGCATTGCCTCTTGGGAAATGTAGTTTCTAAGCCGCCGAGCCCTTCGACGTCTGACACCATTAGAACTACCTATCCCACCGGCCTTTGCGAAAGGGCGGGAGTAGGCGAGGAGTCAGGGTCAGGGTGGATAGTTAGCGCTTTGAAATTCCAATTTGCCCCCGAGGCGTGTGTAGTTGAGGTTTAAATTGCTGAACGAAGTGAGCAGTCCTGCTGTTGCTTCAGCACACCCTCTCAGGTGTCTCCCTTTTGACTTGCGCCGGCACAGCGGCCAAGTCGACTGGCCGTGGCGAGACTAGCCTGTGGCTGAGGTGATCTGAGGGAGCGTGAGAGCACGCCATGTTCGTCCCCTGCTCGGGATGGGGGCTGGGCTGCCTCCGGCTCTGTCTGCTCCGAGTGTGGGCCAGCGAGGTCGCGGGGCGCTGTGCGTGCGGGGCCTGTCAGGCCCGGCTGTACGGCTCAGGTGGGTCCCAGCCCGACGTCTCTCGGTCTGGTCCCGCGCGCCGGACTCTGAAGGAGTGGGCACTTCTGGTGAGCCCTTTCGGCCGGCTGCGGACGCGGCTCCCCTGCTCCCTAGCCGTGAGGCCCCTGGACCCTCTCACCTACCCGGATGGTGACCGCGTGCTGGTGGCGGTGAGCGGAGTGGAGGGTGGGGCCGTGGCCAGCCTGCAGGTGAGGTACGACGAGGCGCAGAAGGAGGTGGCCATCGTGTCTGACGTCATCGACCCCCAGGCGTCCGTGGAAGTGAACGCGCCCCTGAAGTTTGGCAAGTGAAGTTTAAACGGGCTTGGGTCCCGGGGCACATCCAGTGAATTTATAGAATTAGGCCGACCTAATTTT
This sequence comes from Monodon monoceros, assembly GCF_005190385.1. Taxonomy (NCBI): domain Eukaryota; kingdom Metazoa; phylum Chordata; class Mammalia; order Artiodactyla; family Monodontidae; genus Monodon; species Monodon monoceros. Next base: position 19,859,290 of record NW_021703776.1, on the reverse strand, counting down.
TAATTGGTCCCTTTGGATCTGACTTTCCAACGTAATTTACAATTTACGCTTTCGGAGGTTGCCTCTTTTTTTCTGTTGTGCTTTGGGTTTCTGGGCAGTAGTTAGGAATTAGGTTCTCAATTCCAGCAATTTTATAAATTGAATGGAAACATGATTTGGAATAATCTAAGCCGAATAACATTTGTGGAGCCCCTTCTGTTCTCCTTTGGCACTTTGTTCCTATTTGTGTCACTGCACTTTGTCGGTAACAATGTGGTGTATTTTTCAGGGTTAAAGTATCTTGATAATCCACTCAGTGGCATGGCAGACCATCCGCGTTTCCCCTTGCTCACTGCCTGGCGTCTGTCCCCAACAGCCTTGTCTTTAGCATGTTCCATCGAACCTGGACCAGGTGTTTGGTTTCTGATAGGCACCCGGCTTCTTACTGAAAACGTCACCACTCATTTTGGCCTAAGTAAATGTTCTCTGAGTAGCAGGCCATGAAGAAAAACACATAGTAAGATTGCCTGGGAAACTTCAACTGATAATGGCTGCCAGATATGTTTCGTAGGTATTTGGGTTCCATGTTATTTCTCCCATGGAAACGACTGTGTACGCAGCACTTTTCTAGGAAAGTCTTCCCTGGCTCTCCGACTTCCCGGAACTGAAGGAAGATACTAATGAAGATCGTAATAGCAACTAACACTTCTAAGATCATCTTTTTCAATCCTTACTGTTGCACTGTATTATAGACACTTATTGTCACCATTTAGGATGAGGGAATTGAGATACAGCAAGTTTCATATACTAAGTATTTATTGTGGGTGAACAAGTAGAAGAAATCCGTGCCTTCATGAAATTTAATTTGTAGTGGGGTTAGATCAAGAAATATGCCTATTTTCTCTCAGATATAAAGTGGTAGAGCTGAGATTTGAACTGACTGGAGTCTGCTGAACCACTATGCCTTATTGCTTCTCAACTTGTTTTTAACTAGCCTAGGTGAATAAGAGACCCTGATCTCAAAATGTTAACAGTCTGGGGTGGGGAGGAAGATTTGCCAATGTATTATGCAGTACAAAATAGACTGAGTATTGAAATAGAGATAAGCAAAATTTTATGGCAGCACAGATAAAAATGGAACTACCCAAACCTTATTATTTGCTGATTCCTCTTTTTAGAGCCAGAATTTCATTTCCAATTTAGTGTTAACATGTGGATATTCCACAGGCCCTCAAATCAACATAATTCAATTTTACTCATACTTACTCATGTTCCTCCAGTTCGTGTATAACTGTTTCAGTGAATGAGTGAGCGTAGCATTACTACCACTCAGTATGTAGCCTTAACTTCTCTACCCACCTACTGAGGGTAGAGTATATTTAGAAATTGTTTTCTTCTTCCCATGCCTATCATTACTGCTTGAGATCAAACCTTATGTTGTAACACTACTTAACTAGCTGAAAGTTTTGCAGTTACATTTGCATCCATGTAAGTATGGGGTAAAATTGTCTTTTTATGTATTTTATATTAATCCCAACCAAAATATTGCCTTTATAGAGACTGCCATATACTCAACTGTAGAAATTGATTTTTATGTCATGACTATTGGAATTGTAGTGCTAAGATCCCAGTAGTTTGTGTTTGGGGTAACATTAATTCTCTGATCTGTTTTAAGGGAAATCATCAATATTTATTTGAACTAGGTATTAAATATCAGTGTTTTAAAGATTTTTAATTTTTATACAGAGACACCTAAGGTTACACCTTAAATTGAATTTAAAGTTAAACTTTAAAGCTAAGTATGGCTTATTTGCCAAATTTTCTTTGTATATATCACTGTTATTTATCCACAATTTTGAGGTTTTAATATTATTCAGTACTAGATTTTTCAAAGTTGTTCCCACTTTTTATTACTTCAAATACCTTGTGATATAGTTGCATGATAATATCTTCATTTTTTACATATGAAAGGTTAGAGGTAGGATTTGAAAACCGAACTCATGGTCATATATACTGATCCATGCCACTCCTGCAGTAGGCTTTTTAACTTGGGGAAAGTTTGGGAACAAATCTTTAAACTTTCATGAATATAGAAGAGAATAAGCTAACTGACTTATCCAGTTCACCATAATGACTTGTTAACTTGCTGCACTCTTACTCAAATCTGTGTTTGTGTATTTTCTCAGTGGCGAAGAGGCTTCTATGATCTTCTATAAGAACTGGAAGCTTTGACCTGCTTTACTTATCTCCTATGTTACTTTCTCTCTTTAGATGATATCTGCCAACAGAAATAACTGCTTTTTAAAAACTGGTAGAAAAGGGCTTTACATTTGGTCCTGTTGCTGTGGTGGAGATCCCTTACCTTTAGAGAGAGGCTGCTGACAGCTGTGTTCTTTCCAGGATTCAGTAAACTGAGGAGCTGGATTTCTGCGGGACACTGAAATGCTTTGGAGCTCATTAACCATAGTACTAACTTGGTTTTTCTTTTTTTCATTTCTAGATTTGAATATCAAGTCATCAGGGTCTGGCTGTGTAAAAGTCGAAAATATTGAGTGTGATAATTGCAAAATTGAAACTGAACAGGGGACCAGCATCTTACAGTCAGTTAAGGTATAAATATTTTTCTAATTTTGTTTCAACGTTATTTTTTAAAACACCTTAAACTGTGAACTGCGGTATCAAATTAAGGTTATTATTCAAGCGTCATTTATTGGAAATATTGAGTATCATTTATTCATCACTCAGAAATTCCTTGCAAAAAGTTTGTCAGTTCTGTTATGAAAGTATAGAGGTTGTAGCAACTTTGAAGGTTTTCGTCATGTTCCTTTTAGATTTCATTTCAAAGTGTACAGTGATACTAATAACACATTCTTAGTATTCTCAGATCTTACTAAGTTTAAGAAATTTTAGTTTTAACGAATGATTTTCTTCCATTTATTAAGGAGTGAGGAAAAGTCATTAAGCATTATAAATTTGCTTAAAATATTAAATTAATCACATTTTTAATGTACCAGGTAGTTCATTACTTAAGGATTAAGTAGTTATTTGTGCTAAAGAGCAAATGATTCGTCTCACTTTGTAACAACGCTTTTATATTTAATTTTCTTAAAATTAGATTGGTCTCAGCTCTAAATGATTTCAAATACATCTCTGATAAGTTCTAGCTTATTGTTACTACTGATACTACTTACACTTGCATATTCAAAACTCAATACTTTTTTTTTTTTTTTTTTTGGCGGTACACGGGCCTCTCACTGTTGTGGCCTCTCCCGTTGCGGAGCACAGGCTCCGGATGCTCAGTCTCAGCGGCCATGGCTCATGGGCCCAGCCGCTCCGCGGCATGTGGGATCTTCCCGGACCGGGGCACGAACCCGCATCCCCTGCATCCGCAGGCGGACTCTCAACCACTGCGCCACCAGGGAAGACCCAAAACTCAATACTTTTGTGAACTTTGGTGGTATGTAACTTTGTTGAAGTCAGGCATCTTTGCTTCATAATTGCAAAACATTTTCATTTTTAGATGCATAAACAGTAATTAGTATGATTAATTGGATGCATTTAAAAATGTTTACATTATTTATTTTGTCCCAGCCACTTTTATTTGCACACCTACCTTTGGCATGTCTTCACATGTGAACCATTTCAGTAAATTTAGTTGCACAGGGACTTCCCTGGTGGTCCAGGGGTTAAGACTCCATGCTCCCAATGCAGGGGGCCTGGGTTTGATCTCTGGTCAGGGAACTAGATCCTGCATGCCGCAACTGAAAGAGCCTGCATGCTGCAACGAAGATCCTATGTGCCACAACTAAGACCCGGCGCAGCCAAAAAAATAAAAGTTTAGTTGCACAAATATCAAAAACGATTAAAGAATACTATTACATATCCTTTTGGAAAAATGAGATGGTTCCAGTTCTTGTAGAAGATTGCACAATGAAGTTTTCATGTTGAGTGACTAAATGGATGAGAATACCATGGTTCATTTTTGTCCTTATAAATATATTGGTCACTCATCAATGCTTGAGTTTCAGAAATTCATCTAGAATATTGTTCTCTGGAGACTTAGATTCTTAGATTTTCAATTTCACAGCCAAAATTAGAAGCTACTGTACTGCTGTCTGTCTCTTTGCAATCATCTTTTGATCCATCTGATAATTCTGAAAGATCTATTTTGTCAGTTTTCTTTTTTCTGCCATTATGTGCATAAAATGAAAAATGATTTCTCAGCTTTGGCACTGTTGACATTTTGGGCTGGAAAATTCTTTGTTGTCAGGGGCTGACCTATGCACTGTGGGATGGTTAGCAGTATTCCTGGCTTCTACCAACTAAGTGCCAAGAAACACACTCACTTAGGACAATGAAAAATATCTCCACACATTGCCAAATGTCCTCTGGGGGACAAAAATCACCTTTAGTTGAGAACCATCGTTTGAAGCAAGTTCATCATTCTTCTGTTGTCTTATTCTTTTAGACATTTTCTAGCATAGTTAGGAATAATTGACAAATAATAATGAAATAACTGCTAGGATAATGAAATAGCAGAATGTTATGAGACATATGAAAAATAAGAATACTAAAATCCCATAATGTATTTTAGATTTACAAAGGAGTCCAGTGAACCATTATGGTAATTTTAAGATAGAATGAGTTTTATTGTATTTAAAAAATGAGTAAATTTTCTATTTATTCTTTGGGGGACCTCTAAGAAAGAATAAAAGTCATGAAATATCAGTCCTACAAATAGAATAGCTCAAAAAAGAAATTCAAGAATTAGAATTGGGTCCGCTGAATCTTAATGGTAGTTAGGAGAATTAAGAGGTAAGAGAATTATTCTTGAGATCTTAGGATTTAACTGACTTAAATTCAGAATGGGAACGCTTCGTGAAATATCTGGTTTAAGTTTTAAATATAGTACAATATCATTATCTCTAATTAGTGATCGCCTATTAATGTAAGTTTCTCTTCCACTCATTTTAAGGATTTGAAATATATTTGATGTATGTTATAAGATGTTTATAGCAATAATAACAGCTACTGTTTACTGAGTCCTTATTATGTACCCAGAAATGTAGCTAAGGCTTCATTTAATCCTTGAATTATCTTCTTTTTATCAAGGAAGAAACTGTGAGCTACTAAGAGATTAAGGAACTCATTTAGGTTCCCACAGCTAATAAATTGAGCTAAAATTTGAACTTGGGTCTTTCTGCATTCCAAGCTCATGCTCTTTCCACCTTTCCTTATTGTCCAAGCAAAATGTCTGGCAGTACTAACTCACTGAATGCCACATATTTGCATTTTTAAAAAATGCAATAGTAATAGTTTATATTATACTAAATAGCTTCTGATTTATTTAAACATTTTAACTACTTTGTTTTGCATATTGAGGCAGGAGATAGATGGGCCCCAGGGTAAGCAGCTGGAGTTCATTCACTGTGGCCAGAAACTTCAAAATATCAATAGCAGGACAATGGAGAGAGGAGGCTGGGCCCTTCCCAGATAAGAGATAAAAGACCACATATTCCTTATTCTCAAAGTCAAGGAGACCTTCCCGACTACACATGCCCAGAAAGGCTTCTTGGAGGTCCACAAGGGAGGGGGCACCACCCCAGAGTAAGTGATGTCAACTATGCATAGGCCTCTTTGCTAGAATCCATCTTGGCTGAGAGATGCATGCGCACACACACGGGGAAGATCCTGAGATATACCAAATACGGACTCAGAACCAGGCAAAGCAAGATGATTGGTCAAAGGAAACCTGGAAGAAATGTTCCATAAAAGTGATTCAAACTACCACAAGGTGGCAACTCTCTCTCTGAGCCCACCCATGTTTCTATCCACAAGAACTGTACTTTTTCCTCCTATACACTTTACTTGCTTCACTACTTTCCGTCTCTATGTGAAAATTCATTTCTACACAGCTGATAGTCTAGGGCCTTGTCACTGGCCACTGGTCCCCAGTGGTCTAGTGGCTAGGATTCAGAGCTCTCACTGCTGCTGCCTGACTTCAGTCTCTGGCAGGGAACTGAAATCTTGCTGCAGGCCGAGGCCACCCAAGATCAGTATGTTTTTAAATTTTATAATCTACTTTACATTTTTTGAAATTAGATGAGCTTTGAACTTAATGATAGCTATTAACATTTTTGTGCTTTAGACCTCTTTGAAAATATGATTATTTCCTTAGAAAAAATGCACACATATGAAATTTTGCTTACAATTTCATAAGTTTCACAGACTGTCTAGAATGTCGTGTAAACTTGGTTAAGAACTCCTGATTTAAATAAAATAACAGTTGTTTTGGAGATACTTTTTTCTAAGGTTCATCAGTTACTTGTCTGCTTGATAAAGACTGTATTAAATACAGTTTGACTTCTGACTCATGTTTCTATTGCCATGAAGTCTACCATGCTGTAATATAGATAAACTTTTTAAGAATGTTTCATTTTGCCCTTTTCACTGAATTTTTTTAACTTCATTCCTGGGCCATTTTAGCCAAGGCTTTACTGTTTTTCCCCCTGAGTAAAGCAACCAGAAGGTTGTTTTGTATTTTTTTTCCCAGTTTTTAGATAACGTCTCTACCGTTGCTGGTTATGATATTGGTGGGTTTGCTTTTGCTATTTTTCTTCTTCTGGTATTTACCTATTCTTTTTCTCTTTATAGATGTGGTAGAACTGAAGACTTGTGCAAATATTAAGGTGAAGTAAGCTACCCTAAAAAATAGACCAAACATCTAATGGCTCACACACAACTATAGTTTATTTTTCATTTGTGTCCAAGTGTGTGGGTGACTCATTTCTATTCAGGTATTGTAGGTTCCCTTCATCTTCTGGCTCTGCTATCTGTTAGAGCCTTATTGTAATATACGTGCACCTGGTGGCAGGGGCAGAGCACAGAGAACGCACATTAGTTCTTCTAAAAGCACCAGCCTGGAAATTGCACATAACATTTCTATTTATATTCTGTTGGCAAGAACTGAGCAGCACCTAGGAGGTAAGGGAAGCTGGAAAACATTGTCTCTTCATGGGCCCAGCTATACTCTGTACTTGGGGAAAAAGTGGATTTTTGTGGACCTATCATAGTTTCTGCCACACTTGCCAAGTGTGAAATCAGGTGTTACATACACACACATTTTTTTTTGTCTAGCAGAGGAGGCTAACCGTAACTGCTATTTTCTTAGAGACATTTTCATTTAGTTCCAGTTTCTGGGCTGTGTTGTACTAGAAAGTTTAACAGTCAGTGGGTTGTTATCCTAAGTGTGAATATATACTTCTTCAGGTGACTCCAGCAATAAGAATGTAGGATTTGAAATCATACAGAGCTTGAGTCTATTAGTTTAGATTTTGTTGTTTTCTAATGTGTCACCTGATAAGGTTGTTTAACCTTTCTGATTCTTGGATTCCTTCCTCTGTAAAATGGGAAAAATATAATACCCCTCTCTGAATTGTGAGAATTAAATGTTAGTTCACATAAAGTAGTGAACGTTGTTATTTGGTGCAAAGAAAATGCCAAGTAAGTAATAAATATTACTGTTATTAATGATGAATATTAATAACGATGAACAGTGATTATTGTTGTCATCCTCATCATGATGTATGTTTAGTTAGCCATTGTGATCTTTGATTCCCAACCCTTTCTTCAGTGAAGCTACCAGAACACCCAAGTATCTTTTTTTTTTCCTTTGAGTCCAAGGAGCTTTATTTAATCACTTTAACAGCAGTTGACATTCTTTTCTCACTGATGTTATTATTCCAAACAGTGCATTTCTATTCATTTCTACTTCCTCTTTTACTGCTTTATTATTATTTTAAAAGAAATGTATAAAATGTTGGAACATTTTTTATTAGTATAAGTCAAATTTATTGTCTCTTTTTCTATGTGAATTTTTGTATTTGTCTTTCAGAGTCAAAAATTACATATTCAAACAAAAGGAGGTAAAGTGATCTGCCTGGGAACAGTTTATGGAAATATAGATATTCATGCATCAGATAAAAGTGTAAGATTGTAATTTTCTTTCCTAGTACTTGCAATTTTGCATCTGGTTGGCTCACACAGTGGGTAGATTCTACAAAATTTGTGGCAAAACATTCCCTTTTTAATGCATTTGAGTTAATTAGTAAATTCAAACTTGAACTGAGATGATTAAATATTATACAATTTAATTTTAAATTTGTGATTTACTACTTTTGATAGATATTTAGTTACTTATTTGGAATCAGTAACATCTTTTTATAACTTTTACGTTTTATTTTATTTTTTTAAAGTTTTTTTTTTGATGTGAACCATTTTTAAAGTCTTTTTTGAATTTGTTACAATATTGCTCCTGTTTTATGATTTGTTTTTTTGGCCGCGAGGCATGTGGGGTCTTAGCTTCCCCACCAGGGATTGAACCCACACCCCCTCCATTGGAAGGCGAAGTCTTAACCACTGGACCACCAGGGAACTCCCTCAGTAACATCTTTAAATTCTTAATATTTCTTTAAAAAATTTTTTTGTATTGAAGTGTAGTTGATTTACAGTGTTGTGTTAATTTCTGCAGTACAGCAAAGTGACTCAGTTATACACACATATACATTCTTTTTTATACTCTTTTCCATTATGGTTTATCCCAGGATATTAAATATAGTTACCTGTGCTATACAGTAGGACCTTGTTGTTTATCCATTCTATATGTAATAGTTTGTGTACTAACCCCAAACTCCCAGTTCATCCCTTGCAAATACTTAATATTGAATTCTAATTCTGAAGAGATTTTAATCTTAATGATCATGGGTTAAAATCAGTCATTACATAATACCAAAATAAGTGGGATTAAATTTTTCTTATTGTTAGGTTTATTTGAGTATTTTTTCCAAGTCCTGTTTATTTTGCCTTTAGGCAATTTTAGGAGTTTCGAAACTCAACTTTCTTCAGTGTTTTCCACAAGATGGCACCATTAGACAGCATTACTGTTCTCCAAAAGCTTTTATTATCCATAGGAACTTTGATTGTTATAAGACAGTTTGCATTTTTTCAGTCAACTTTTGTTGCTTTCTGTGGCTTAGCATAGTATTAAGAATAAAGGTATAATTTTGAAGTATAAATTGTCACAATTTTTTAGCATGATCAGTAATGTTTTAAATCTTTTAGAAAGGTCTGAGCCACCTTTTATTTTACAGTTAGACAATTTGCAAGGATTCTTTTGTCATAAATTTGTTCAATTCCATACTCAGCTGTATTCTCCGATAATTGGTGGGGAGGAATTGTATCTTATATGTAGATTATTGTTGGCATAATTAAACAAGGTAGGTTATAACACTAATTGTTCTACAATTGTCACTTTTATTTTCCATCACCTTTCTCTTAGAACCTGTGGGAGACTGTTTAAACCCAAATATTCAAATTTATCTTTTTAAAAAGTGGTGAAAGACACTGCCTGGCTTTATGTGGCAGCTGTTTTGAGACAGCATTTAGTTTCACCTCTCTGATTGTTGTGGTCTTGGAGGTGCAAAAGGGAAATTGGACAACTGCAGTTGCAGAATATTGCATATTGATGTTCACATGTAACTATCAAAGAGGAATTTAAATCGTCTTAATTATTTTCTATTTTTAATATTTTGACCACTATTTCCACTCATTATCCTCTCAACTTTCATGGTTTATTGAATATTCATTTATTCCTACTTTCTGTTATACTATTTTGTTTCCTGCCTGATGGAGTTTTGTGTTGTACTAAAGAATCAGTTTTGATATTTCTTTCTATTTATATTATGCATAGTATTAATTTTTAAGGCATATTTCTAAGTTTCTGAGGTTTTATATAAAATAAGTTCTTATGAAATATGTTAACTTTTAATACACAACTTCCATAGAAATGTGTTTTGGATATTTGAGAGGCAGCATAGTGAATTGGTTTAGAGCACATAATTGAGAACCAGAGTACCTGGGTTTGAATCGTGGCTCAGCCACTTACTAAGCTCTTTAACTTCAGATGAGTTATTTAACCTCTATTTTTCTGGAAAATAGAATAATAGTAATGACATTAACTCACACTGGTTGTTATGAGGATTAAATGAGTTAATGCATAATACAGATAAGGTACTTAAAATAATGTCTTGCATAGCTAACTCCATTATAGTGTCGACTATAATGATGATGATAAAGGTAAATAAAACACAGGAAAGGTAATTTGGCCAGTCCTAGACCTACCAGTTAACTTGACTGAGACTGTGTTTCATTATTCATAAAATAGGGATGGTATTGTTTGTTTTTTCTGCTCAAAAAGATTGTGAGAATCAAGTGAGCATTATAAACACTTAACAGTATATTCTTTATGTATCATTTTATATGGAATGGCTGTTTTTAAATTGTATTGTTAATTTCAGTATCCTAAGTTTAATTCAGACAAGATAGAAATCCATTGTATGAATGGATTGTTGAATGAATGATTGTTGAATGAATTGATAATATAGTTATCAGTTGACCTTTCTTTCTTAGTTTGGGCTACAAGGCCACAGTTTTTCCTTAAAACTTCATTTTTATTTTATAATGTTGATTTATAATAACTAAACTTTATGAAAAAAATTTCCTCTTGTATAGAAAAGCAAATTAATTTATAGCACTATCTCTCTAAGAAAGGTATTTTTGGATCTACATTTTGTTCTTTCTTTAAATATCTACTTCACTTAATAAGCAAGCTGTACAGTTTAATCTATTTTTTTGAGTGTTCCATTAGCATTAGTAACTATAAATAAGATCCTCAATATTTTGCTGTAAACTATGGTGTCCTACGTTTAATTGTTCTAGTTAGTATCTGATATAGTGCATTATATATGGCCCTTAGTGAATTTTCTATTTCTTTGAAATTAATTTTACGGATTGATTGGTTAAAATAGCCATATTATTGTGATGAGGAGTGTTGTACTTTTGCTTGCTTTCATTTAGTTTGGTGGGGCAGGGGAGGATATTTTTTAGCTTCCTACAGGGTAAGATATTTAGTGTTTAATGAACAAAGTAAATCCTTGGCATTTTCCTGATACTCATAAGGAGTGTCTTAAAAGCTTTATTTGGTTGTGGGGAGAGTCTAATCAAAAGTTCCCCCTTGCCAATTCAATTAAGTTTCAAGTCTTCTTGCAACATTTATCTTTTCATATTCCCTAAAACAGCCTCACTATTTATAAAAAGCTAGAGTATTCATACTTGTTGTCTGCTTTATGGAAATACTTGGAGAATTTTAAGCTATGCATAAAGCAACTTTTCATGAAGAAATTTTGTAGGTAAAGCATAAATTTTTTCAGAAATTTTAAACCTTACTATTACACTGAGGAACGCAAAACGTGTATTCTCACAAATCTGAATGTATATAAAATATCTTTCTTTGACAGATTTATTGAAACTAGATTTTTTAAAAATTCCTATGAATCCATAATTAGCTGTAGCAGATAAGAAGCAATTGGTATTTTATATACCTAATAAAAGTCCATTAAAAACCAAAATTATATACTTCAAATCTGGACAGCAAAGTAATTTTAGTTTGCTTTCCATAACAACCTCTGGGTACTTTAATTTCTGTTTTTATAGTTTATCTGTCTTCTAATATTTTAGTATTCTTGAAACTCAATTCTTATTAAATAATATTTTGAACTCAACAATTTTTGAAGGAAGTATAACGATTGAATATAATACTGATGCCAATGTGTTGAAAAACAATGATGTTCTTTCTTTAAATACCTCAGTGTAATGCTTGAATTTGACCCTGGGCAAAACTGTGAGAAGCCTTCCTAGTGATTCAGTTTTTATGTCAACAATTTTATATTAACGCTCACTTTATGCTTATAAAACATTTGTTTAAAATACTATAAAGATCATTTGGAATCCTTAATTAGACACCTTCATTTTACATTGGGCTCAATATTTGAGACGTAAATGCATACTGAATTTTGTTAGAGAAGTTTAGGGATAAATACAAAAATCCTTCCATTTTGTTCAGTGGAAAGCTACTGACTAATTAGATGTAAAGTGGAAAATTTCTAGAAGTAATAGTGTATTCACTACATTAACAGATGAAATAAGAAAAATCATACGAGAGTCCAATAAAATCAGAAAAAGTGTATGCTAAAATTTAAAACCCATTCATGAGTTAAACAGCAACAACAACAAAACAGATTTGAAATAGAAGGGAACTTCTTTAATCTAAAAAAAAGGGATCTAGAATATATCTATAGCAAACACCATACTTAATGATGCAATGTTGTAAGCTTTCCCTCTGAGAATAGGGATAAGATAAGGATGCTTACTTGTTATCTCATCACTTCTATTCACTGTTAAATTGGAGGCCTGAGCCAGATTGTAAGGCGGGAAAGAACAGAAAAAGCAGTATTAATATGAGGATTAGAAGGGAAGAAATGAAACGATCACTTGTAAAGAATATAATTATGCATGTAGAAAAATTGTTTTAATTCAGGTAGATTATTAAAATCAGTTAAGTGAGTTTAGTGAGGTTTTGGATTTAAGGTCAAATACAAAAGCCAGTTAAGATAAAATGAAGTTTAAAAAGCTATCTTTTATAATAACATTTAGAATACATCAAATAGGAATAAATTTAACAAAAGATGAAGAACTCTACATAGAAAATATAAAACATTATTAAAGAAGATCTAAATAAATGAAGGAATATAATGGGTCTATTCCACAGAGAAAACACTGTTGCTCATAATCTTGTATTTAGAGCTGGGGAATTGAAGTCAATAAATTGGCCATGTACTGTACATATTAGTTGCCCACTAATTCTGGCTTTTTACCAGTCTTCATTTTATAATGAACTGATTTGAGTCTTTCTCTTACTAGACTGTGACCGTAGATAAACTGCAGGGAAGTTCTGTTAATGTATCTACTGAAGATGGTTTGCTGAAAGCCAAGTGTCTTTACACAGAATCATCATTTCTATCTTCTGCTGCTGGGGATATTACATTAGGAAGTGTTCATGGTAAGGTGACAGAGGCCTAATACATCTTAGATATGCCACATGACATAAATTTTAAGAGATGACTGTGTTTCTTTGTAGGTGAAGGAGGATCTGCCGATAGGAAGCTGCCCCTCTAAATAATTAATTGCAGAGTAACCATCTTTTAAAAAACCCACAAAATAAAGTGACTCATATGGTACTGAATTTTATTTTGGCAAGAAATTGAATATTATGCTGTTATACATGAAGCTAATAATAATTCTGATTTTTAATGCATTTCTTTATAGAAGGCAGCAAACAACAAGGAAATATGTGCAGGAATATTCAGAGGAAAGCACAATTAAATAAAAGCAGTGTTAAAAAATAAAGATGGGTTCTGAGTGATTGCTTTTATGTTATGATAGAAAAGCTAAGGATTAAATAAATTAATGAAACATTTGTGTGGGATCCGATTATAGCAATTCAGTGATACTAATTTTGGCTGAAATGCTTTATGTGTATTAGTACTAGCACCAGGTCCTCCCAGTGCCCTGCCATTTTCAGTTTTCTTTAATTAAATATCATCTTGTGACTTTTAAAACATGTCTCTGCAGATATGTAATATTACTTAGTTAACTTTTGTGTTATTGAAAGAAAAGAAGAGAATGTAATGGTGAAGTAATATGGCAAAGGGCATGCTGGTATTCAGTGTCACTCAGCATGCTTCTTCAGTTCCCACATAGCAGATGATTTAAGTCCAGGTATGTTTTCTGAAATATGTACACATAGAATTAAGAATCTCTTATCCTGGCAAGTAGTATATACACATCTGCTAAATGCCTTTTGGACCATTTTCCAGGAGTTATAGACAAACTTTTGCTGTACGTAGTCCACTCATTTAACTTCTGTAGGAAAGCTGAATATATTTATCTATACATTTTGGTAAAACCTCCAGATTTTAGTAGTCAGCATGAATTATTAGGTGGTATTAGAAAACCTGGCTAGTGCAAACCATGCATTTTGTCAAATTGGCAGGTAGTCTTACAGTTAAAAAAAAATCTGAAAAAATGAGTACTTATATGCTTGAAATAATTCTTGAACCTCAATTTCATAGTTAAACCTCATCAACCATTCTTGTAGGGTTAAGGTATTATTTGAGTCCAAAATAAAGCAAATAGTTAGTTATTCATCAGTTTTGTTGTTTTTTGTTTTGTTTACTGAGGTGTGCCTTGAATAGTTCTGGTAATTTGTAACTCCATATTTCAACAATGACTTTTATGTAAGCATTGTATTTTTAACTGTTAATTGTGATTAAAAGTACTGTACTTAATATATTGAGTAATTTTTAGTGGAAAATTCCTTATCATGTCACATGTTGATTAACACCCAGGATAAGAACAGCTCTGTTCTCTGCAGTGCTTTATACCGTGTTTACACTGAATTCATTAATGTTTAAATTTTTTGCTTTCTTTTAAGTAAGTTGAGAATTGAACTTGGTACATTAGTAGCTTACATGATAGTAAAACAGATGTACTTTTTTGAAGCAGTCCTCAAAATACTCTAGGTCTCTTTTTTTTTTTTAACATCTTTATTGGTGTATAATTGCTTTACAATAGTGTGTTAGTTTCTGCTTTATGACATAATGAATCAGCCATACATATACATATATCCCCATATCCCCTCCCTCTTGCGTCTCCCTCCCACCCTTCCTATCCCACCCCTCTAGGTGGTCACAGAGCACCTAGCTGATCTCCCTGTGCTATGCGGCTGCTTCCCACTAGCTATCTATTTGACATTTGGTAGTACATATAAGTCCATGCCACTCTCTCACTTCATCCCAGCTTACCCTTCCCCCTCCCCGTGTCCTCAAGTCCATTCTCTACGTTTGCGTCTTTATTCCTATCCTGCCCCTAGGTTCTTCAGAACAAATTTTTTTTTTTTAGATTCCATATATATGTGTTAGCATATGGCATTTGTTTTTCTCTTTCTGACTTATTTCACTCTGTAAAATACTGTAGGTCTCTTGATTACTTACAGTGGCTGAAATGGAAGCAAATTGCTAGGAATAAAAGAGTTCATTCTTTAGCCTTTATAAAACCTTTTATATTTACTGACCTTTAATGTGAAGTCAAATACCTTTCCTTTGGTGGTTTCAATCTGAGCCAGACCTAGATCCTCTTTTGAACTGTTGTCTCTGGTTGGGATTTTGAAAGACTCTGAGATGGAAATTAGAGTGTAGCAAATCTACCAGGGAGGCCTCTGGGGACCAGTGCCATACAAAGGAACAAAGCCCAGTTTCCACAGGAGAGGTTAGACTTGATAAGTCTCAACAACCCCAAAAGGGTGCTCTGAAGCTGGGATGGTCCTCAGAATTGTCTCAAGTTGGGGTGAGGGGAGATGGACCTTTATATCCCCAATCCTTAGATGCAAACTGCCCCAGAAGCACAATGATCTTGGATCAAAATGGCTCTCTTCAGATAAGGCAATTCCCTAAGAGAGCAGAGAGCTGAAGACTGTCTGCCAGCAGTACTCCCAATAGATAGGAAAATAAGCCCTGCAGTTACAAAGGGGTTCTGAATGATGGCTCATAGCACCGACTACCGTTATATTTGTTCATTCGTGCAGTACATGTATTGACCACCTACTGTGTGCCAGATTTTCAGGCACCAAGGGTATGAAGTTGTGCAGGAGATGATACCTGTCCTTAAAGAACTCACGGTCTAGTGGAAGGACTGAGCATCATCTTTCTTGTTTGTAATACTAGTAGAGCAGAGAGAAGTAGGAGAAGGGAAAATTTGATCCAGTTGCCACTGTAGAAGAGATTCCATGTTGTTCAGCCCTGCTTTCTCCATCTAGTCCTTGGCCCTCATTCTGCTTGGTTTTTCAGTGGTAGTAAGTATATGAAAGAGAGAGATTTGAAAAAAAAATCTGCATTTCTTAGTCATACTCTGTGCCTGCCTACTTTTTAAATTACCCTTAAGAGAGGCCCAAGTTTCTTGCCTCCCCCTCCTATGCCATCCGTATTTCCATCCTTGTCCTAAGGGATTATACGCACATGTTCCTTGAGTTTGGAGTGTGGAGGTGGGATGGGTACGGAAGAACAGGCAGTGTTCTAGCCCTACGTCCTAATAGGTTAGAAGATTAGAGTCGTGACTGGTGGAAGGAAGTCCCTATGCTCTAGCTACTGGGATTTTAGTAGGGAGAGATACCTCCCAAGGATCATCCCAAGCTGGAACTCTGAATACATATTCCACTGAAGTCTTTGTTCAAAGTGGTGATGGTCATATAACACCAATTAGATCCATATTTTGGCTGTATTTAAATAAACTAGCTTGGGAATCTTAAAACTTACTTTTACAGGAAAATATGTTGCTACTTCTAAACATCTGACTTACAGAAAACAAATTCATAAGAATAATTCTTATTCTTAGAATTCTTAGAATACACATTCTAAGACCTGCCTGTTCAGGATTTATTTAGTTTGGCTTCTTTTTCTTTTTTTTTAATGTAAATTTATTATTATTATTTTATTTATTTATTTATTTATTTTTGGCTGCATTGAGTTTTCATTGCTGTGCGCGGGCTTCTCATTGCAGTGGCTTCTCTTGTTGCGGAGCACGGGCTCTAGGCGCAAGGGCTTCAGTAGTTGTGCCTCGTGGGCTCTAGAGCACAGGCTCAGTGGTTGTGGCACACGGGCTTAGTTGCTCTGCGGCATGTGGGATCTTTCCAGACCAGGGCTTGAACCCATGTCCCCTGCGTTGGCAGGTGGATTCTTAACCATTGCACCACCAGGGAAGTCCCAGTTTGGCTTCTTTTTCTTAAGGTAGATTTTTTTTAAACCCAACATACAGATGTTGTAAAAAGCCATTTGTACCACAAATATGATGACAATAACTGTCTTTTTCATAGATTTACCAGGTATATGAGTTTGGAGCCCTTGTGTTAATAGGTTGGGGGTGGTTGTTTGCAAGCAAACATGTATTGAGTGCCTAAGTGAGCCAGCCCATTTTATTTAATGGATAATTGGCTGTTTACAAGTGAAGAAAACAAAACTTAGAAATGTCTAATTGTTTGCTCTCAATTATAAGTTAATTAGTGGAAGAGCAAGAATTTGATCCAGGTTTCTTGACTTTTTAGGAGATGTTTTTAAACAGTGTTCAAACAAATGTGTGCACGTAGCCATGGTGAATTTCTTGATTGCAACCCAAATTCCATCATTGCTTTTAGGGCTACCTGGGTCACTCTAGAGATGTTTCCTCTAGACAGACAGCACTACAACACAGATGCACTGCTTCAGCTGGGTTCTAAATTGTAAACTCCAATTTCAGGATTTTTGTGCCTTATGAAAATGTGGTGTTCCATATAGTGTTTGGGTTCAGCTTAGCTCCGTGGAGCCATTCAGGGACTCGGTTCATTCTTTAAAAGTGATGCTGCTATCTTCAGTGTGTGGCTTCTAAGTCTTCCATGAAAGGAAGACAGAGCATGAAATTTATTTCTTGTCTGTATATTCTTTTTGTTCATATACCCTGATGCAAACTAATACCCAACATACTGCTGAATACTTAAGAGGTAATGAGGAAAGGGAAAATGAAAGGAGTAATATGTCTTTCCTGGCTTTGCAAATTGACTCGTGTGTGTAGAGAAGGGAAAAATCTATCTTGAATGGTTTTCAAAATGAAATTTTTAAGTAGAGCTAACAATATTTTCTTGGTAAGAAAATGAGTAATCTAATTGACTAGTAATATTTACTATTTATAATGTTGGTTGAATCACATCTATTAAGTATGTGTGCCTTCTAATACAAAAGAAACTAGTTTATTCATTGACTCAACAAATATTCCCCAATGTTCTGGCACTGAGAACCTAGTGGGAGAATGAGTACTTGGATAGTTTGTGTTTAGATATAAAATTTTGTGACAGTTTACTATCTTGATTTCCTTCTAAATTATAAAAAATTAGATTCTGTGTAAAGTACATTTTATTATATTCTGCTCTTTGAATATTTGTGATTTTAAAAGAATTTTGTACATGTATATATAAGATATACATGTATTTATATATATTCTAGTAAATATATTTTTTAAATATAGGTATATAGTCTCCTGACTTAGAAAGAAAAGCTTCCTTGAAATGGTTTGCTGGGATTGATTTTATTTATGACATAATTTAAACAAATTAATTAGGGTTAATATGTAGGAGTACTCATGACAGTCATTTTAGTGTTTTATATTTAACTTATGTTATTATTTGGAATAAATGATTAATGAATAAAACTGCATTTAAAATATTTAGATTCCCTATATAACTTAGGGTCTTATTTTAGACTCTTTGGGAACATACATTAATACATAAATTGATAACTATTAGTTCTCTCATTTTTCTGTACTTCGGAAGTCCTTTGTTCCCCAAAGATTTAGCAATTTGTACATGCTTAAACTGTTCCTTAAATAATTACTTTGGATTTTGGAAACTTTCACAGAAGTAAAAGTTATACAAACTATACAAATACAGTTGATCATTTTGATAGCACAAAGAAATGCCTCAATTTGCTTTAAGAAGGACATATAGGCTCTGGTGAATTTATAAATCTGCCTTGTGAATTTAGAAAGTCAGAAGTAATATAAAATTTTAAAAGAAAGGAACTTTTATTGGATTAAATGGAACTCTTCATGAAGTTCATGAAAATGCTTTGTTCTAATTCTAGTGTTTATTCTTAAGTTCATTGTGAAGTTTGTCATTTTAACACATGATAATTTATGTTAATGTTGAATCTGGACACTTAAGACTTTTTTATATGAAATACCAGAGAGGAATTACAGCTCCCTTTGTGGTACAGACAGCATAGTTTTTTTTTTTCATGATTTAGACATATGATAAAATATGTTGCTACTTCATGCAGTGTTTGGACTCCGCTCAGGTCCTTCGAGGGACTGGGCTCCTTCCATAAAGCTGATGCTGCCATTTTCAGTGTGTGGCTTCCAAGCTTCCACTAAAGGAAGAGAGATCATAGAGGATCATGTGAGAAATTTGTTAGCCAGAATGTTTTCAAATGACTTTAACTGCAGAAGTCTGAGATAAAGAGTTTAGTGTGTTCTAAGGAAGGAGAAAGGCACACAAGTATTAGGGGGTACTGGCCGTCTGTGTCACATCTTATATTTATAACTGCTCTTTCTCAAATGTCTATTAGTTCCTCCTCTTTCCACACCCCCTTGCTGTTCTCCAGAATTTCATCCTTGTTTCATTGTTTTTTCCATTCTTTCTTTTCCTTGGGCATCTTATACACTTTTGAGTCTCAACTGCCCTTGTATTCTAATAATTCAAATATGTATCTCTAGTGCTGACTTCCAGCTTATACATCCATCTGCTTAGTAGATATAGATATAGCCATTTGGATCTTTACAGGCTTCTCAAACGACTTCACATTTCTAACTTCTTTTCTCCTACTTTCCCAGCCCTCACCTCCCCAACCTCATCCATAATATAATCCTCCTCCTTTATTTCCATTTGCAGATTCTAATATTACCATGTACCTAATTTCCCAAGCTAGAATCTAGAAGTAACCCTAAATTCCTCTCTCTATCACCTTCCACATCTATCAATCCCAAAGTATAGGTAGGTTTTATCATCTAAATATTTCTTCAATCTATCCCAGTTTTTTCTTTCAAACTTCTACTTTTCTTTTGGTTTTTTAAAAATTTATTTATTTACTGATTATTTTTGGCTGCGTTCGGTCTTTGTTGCTGTGCGCGGGCTTTCTCTAGTTGCAACGAGCAGGGGCTACACTTCGTTGTGGTGCGTGGGCTTCTTATTGCTGTGGCTTCTCTTGTTGCGGAGCACGGACTCTAGGCGCGTGGGCTTCAGTAGTTGCAGCACGTGGGCTCAGTAGTTGTGGCTCACGGGCTCTAGAGCTCAGGCTCAGTAGTTGTGGCGCATGGGCTTAGTTGCTCCGCGGCATGTGGGATCTTCCCAGACCAGAGATCGAACCCGTGTCCCCTGCATTGGCAGGTGGATTCTCAACCACTGCACCACCAGGGAAGTCCCCAAACTTCTACTATTCTAATTCATATTCTTGTCATCTCTTGCCTCAACTCTAACAGTAAGTTTGCTTCCAGTCTTGCCTTCTTCAAATTCATCCTCTTCACTACAGCTATGGTTGGTTATTAGAAAGGCACATTGAACATGGCGTTTTCTTACCCAAACCCTTTTCTACTGCTTCAGTGACTTAGCTAACTTACTAATTCCTTTTTCTGACCTTATGCTTTGTCTTCTAGAATTACACAGTGTCTTACTTCTTCCTGTGTATATTCTTACTTGTTCTTCTGAGTTTTTGATCAGAGCCCTTGATCATATTTATCAATTATAGTCTTCCTAAAATGATTTTCCCGGCTTTCTTTATCTCATTGACTTTTAGTAATCTTTTAGTACTCAGCTAAAGCAGCCTTCCCCCATCTCTGGCCTTCCATTGACCCATAAATTCTTGCCTTATTAAAGAGCAAAGGTCGTGTTTTATTTATCTCTGTGTTCTTACCATTTAGCCCTGTGGCTTGCAAATAAAAAATCTCTCTCTTCCTGCTCCTGCAGCCCTCCCCCTAAAAAAGAAGCACAAAAAGGATTTAACTTTTAAGGATATTTGCTTTCTCTGTTTGGATTATGAAAGTATATGTGCTGTTTTTAACCATAATTACATTTATTTTAGTGAAGAAAAATAAACTGATGTTTATCTTTAAATCGATAGCTTATTTTTCCTCTGACCACACTAGAATGAAGAGTTGCTAGTTAAGAAGAACTATATATTTTCTCAAAAATTGGGGTTTGTGGAAAAGTTTCATAACTTGAAAGAAGAGTCAGCACACATAATTATTACAGACCATATGGCATCTGCTTTATTGGAAGGAAGGCTTTTGCAAAGATGTACTGCTCTCAAATAGTTGATTTGTTTATTTTCAGTGGTTGGAGATGAAATGGGTGAAACCAAAATATAGAAAATTGTGTTAGTAATGCCCATTTGGTAGATTTGTGTACTTTACAATATTCTACCTTATTCCACAAAGTATTGGAGACAAGAGTTCCATGTTGTATATTTTAATGACTTTGGAATATTTCTGTTTAGGGTAGAGGTTTTCTAAATATTTTGATATAAGTGGAGAATTTTTTTTGTTTATTGCTTTAAAAATCCTTTAGTGTTGATAAAAAATATTTTGATATATTCTTTATATTTAAAATTAGTTCCATACTTTTCTTGTTCTGTTATGCTTTTACTGTACAGAACTAACATTCAAGAGAGAGGTAGTTTGAGACTGTACAGATTCTGCTATAATGTGAACTAGTCCTCATTTTTTAATGGATCTAAAGCTATTTTATGGCTCTAAAACTGTTGTTTTCTTGATCACTTCACTTTCATTACAAGCACTAATGATTAACTTTTTGAGAAAGACCACATTTTCTATTTTCATTTAAAAAAGTAAATTTTTACTGCATTCACTGAAGACTAGTATAAGGTAATAAAGCTCCAAAATTTTGCCTTGCGAGTGGGTGACTGAACTTATTACTAGCTAAATGACTGACTGTAGAACTATGTCATAGTTCTTTACTAACAGTTAAAATCACAAATATCAGGGGTCTGCTTTACCTTATTTTTGAAGTATTCATAAGGTGAAAACAGTAAAGAGAATTCTGAGCGTCTCACACTAGCTTAATTTTCCTAAAGATTAGGAAGGAATACAAGATGTTTTTCTTGTATTGTTGCCTATCTTGAAATTCTTCAGTGACTCCTTCAATATAGGATAAAGTCAATAGACTAAGCACTCTATGGTTCTTCTACAGATTTATTTTTACCTATTTTTCGAAACTAATTTGTTCAAAAAATAATAGTATTTACTATGTACTGGGCAATATACTAAGCTCTCAAAATATAACACTAAATAAGAAAGACTTAATCCCTGTCCTCATAGACTTGCCTAATTGCTCCAGCCTAACTGATGAGCATGATTTAAATAGTAGCGTGTATCGTTATGCCTTTTTACCTTTGCTTACTTCATTATTTTTTCCACAAAATCCTTTCCCTTCAGCATCAAATTTTACCCACATTTCAAACTTCCACTCTGGTGATACCTCCAATATCACTATTCTCCCTGTTCATGCCAGGTCATTTTAGCCTGTTTCCTCTGAATGGCTGTGGCAACTAATTCATACTGTTCAGTTACAACATTCACTTATAATTATTAATAAATTCTAATTTTTAACTTCTCATGTGTGCATCTCCCCAGATAGCCTATAAGGTTTTGGATGGCCAGTCTGTTCTCTGCAACCCCTGCAAGTGATTCGGGTCCTTCCCACATGCAAAACGCACTCCCTTCCTTTCAGGGTTCCCAAAGTCTCATCCCATTACATATCTCCTCAGAGTCCACAATCTCTACATCAAAATCAGATCCAGATGTAGATGAGCCTCGTTGGGTATAGTTGCTTAAATATAACTCAAATATTGTTCTTCTGAATCTGAAGACCTGTGAACTGAAGAGACAAGTTCTTTAGCCCCCTCAACCCACATACACCACCTACACACTCAGAATACAAGGATGGGATATGCATAGGATAATTTCTATAGACTTTCCTGTCCAAAGAGGAGAAAATAAGGGGCACAAAGGAGTCATTGATCCATAATGATTTTGAAATTCAGGTGGGCAAACGTTGGAGGTTACTTGATTAGATCTCAAGGCCTTGCGATAATTCTTCAGGGTTCCAGACTTTGCACTCTGAGTCATCCTTCCTTTTTCATGAAATGTAGCATGTGTTTGCAGCTGAGGAGTTTGCTCAGTCTGCTTCCTGCCAGCAGAATTTTGGGGGTTGAATGGTCTCATTTCACTTTGTACTGTCACTGTCCCTCTCAGTAGAAGTTAGCAATGTGTTTGCTGATACACTTCTCTCAAATATTTTGTCAGCCTCCTGTGAATCATATTGGGGTTTATTCCATTAGATAAAAGCCACAGCCAAGAATCTCTTCAAAATACGGACTTCTGCAGAGTTATTAAGGTACAGTATTCTCAAGCTTTCTAGAGGACCTATTGTTTGACTGAGAGGATCTGTGAGATACCCATAATCTGTTTAATGGACGTTTTGTATAACTGATTAATACTGTGAGGTATCACCCTTGAGCTTTCTGGATTCTTAACAAAAGATTTTACAGTCAATCCACCAGTTTTATTTTTAGGCCGTGTTCTGGCCATGCCCTGGATTCAGACTTTGTATAGAAGCCATTCTTACCTTTAGCATCTTTGGCCGTCTTGAGAAGCTCAGACTTTTCAAAATCATTCATGTCCTGGTCTTTTTGTTGTTTAACAGTCCTTTCTTTAGTTTAGCTTATCTTTCTTCTCTTGCATTTTACTGAAGCGCCAAGGAAAAATAGGCAGCGCCTACCACACTTTGACTCTGCTTGGCAGTCTCTGTGGCTAGATCATTCAGTTCATTAGGCACATTTCCTACTTTCCACGTTACTGATAGTAACAGTGTTGAAGAGTTTCCAATACTACTTAACAGGGATCTGCCTTCCTGCAGTTTCCAAAAACATTTTCTTCTCTTCCTTTTGAGCCTTCTTGGGAAGTAGACGCAAAGTCCAGCTTTCTGCTAACACACTGTTCAAGCAATTTAGGTTTTCTCTACCATGCTCCTAAAAATCCTTCCAGCCTATGCCTACTGTCAAGTTCCAAAGCTATTCCAATATTTTTAGTTATTGTGGCATCACCCCACTTCCAGCTTTCAAAATCTTTTCTAGTTACCTCGTCCTGTGTAACAAATTTAGCAGCTGAAAACAACGAACATTTATTTTCTTACACTTTGAATGGGTCAGGAATCTGGGTGTCGCTTAACTGGGTCCTCTGCCTCCAGATCTCTCTCAAAGTTGTAATCAAGGTATCAGCTGGGGCCATGGGCTTATTTGAAGGTTCAGCCAAGAGAGAATCTGCTTCCTGGTTCACTCATGGTTGTTGGCAGGATTCAATTTAGATTCTCTTGGCTTGGGGCCTCTTTCAGGTCCTTGCTCTTGGTCCTTTTTCATAGGGCAGTTGACAACATGGCAAGCTGGCTTCCATCAGAGCAAAAGACAGCTGGCAAGACAGAAGCCAGAATCTTTTTGTTACCTAGTCTTGGAAGTAACATCCCATCATTTTTGCCCTTAGTATTCTCTTTGGTAAAAACAAAGCAAATCTCCTACACATGAGTGGAGGAGATTATACAAGGGCATGAATACCGGGAGGCAGGGATCATTGGAAGCCATCTTAGAAGCTATAAGATCTTTGGCTACTACTTGCATGTGAATCTGCATTTACTGGGTTTGAAAATTGGAAGAGTATCTAGAGCACACCAATGAAATAATATTTATTTACTTAACCATTTAACAGGAGGTTCTTCCCAACCTTGTAACTTACTGAAACTTGAAAATAGTTTTATAAGCTTAACTTCACACAAGCCCAATTTTTTTTTTTTTTTTTTGCGGTATACAGGCCTCACTGCTGCAGCCTCTCCCGCTGCGGAGCACAGGCTCCAGACGCGCAGGCCCAGCGGCCGTGGCTCACAGGCCCAGCGGCTCCGTGGCATGTGGGATCCTCCCGGACCGGGGCACGAACCCGTGTCCCCTGCATCGGCAGGCGGACTCTCAACCACTGCGCCACCAGGGAAGCTCACACAAGCCCAATTTTATTCATATATTCACATGAAGTATGATGGAATATAAAACTTTTAGAGCACATTTGACTTTGGACAAATGAATCAAGTGCCTTTTTTTTTCTTCTTTTTCCTGGGTACTGATACATGTCAGTATTTACAAGATGCATGAAATGAAGTAAGTGATTTCACTTACTCTAGATTAATTCTGAGATAAGTTATTCCTTTACTTCTTACTGTAGTTTTGGAATTATGGTAGAAGAGATAATATTGCCTACACTTTCAGTGCAGTAAATATAGGTAGTATGACTCTAGGAGTAATTATACATGCAAACACATATGAAGAAAAATCCTACTGTTTTTGGTATTGGAGGAAGGGGCTGGGAAGAATGGTTGTAATATCCTATACGTATCCTGGAAAATATATTTTCATTGAAAGGTGGAAATATTATAAGATTATTTTCTTTGTTGGTCGTATTTCAGTGTTTTCATTATTCCTGCCTCAAAACTTTTAAACTCTTGGCACAGAAACCACTTTAATCTAACAGATAGACATGCCAAACTGGCCTGAAAAATAATAGTAATTACTTTTTTCCATGGATTATTTTAGTGTTATTTGGTTCAAAACTTGGCTTTGTGTGGTCTGATAAATATTGTGATGTTTAGATTGAAAATGAGTATTGAGCACATTTAAGTAATTTTTTCATTTTAGGGTATTAGAAGAATCATTATTTTTCTTCCATGTTTCCCGGAAAGTATGGGGGTTTGTTTTTTAGTTATGCTATAAAAGATTAAGGTGGGGTGGAGGAAGAGAATTTGTATAGTTGTCTAAATCTGTTTATTTTCGAGTTGCAACTGAATCTCTCACTAGGTTTGTGATCTGAGAAAAATTGCCAACAATAATAACAATGTTATTAAATAACGTTGTGGGTATCTAACCATGTTTTAGGATACCATTAACACAGTTCCTTTTTAGATTATCCCTAATGTATAAAGTTGTCTTTTTCTCTTTTACAGGTAATATAACATTACAAAGCAAGATGGGTAACATCACAGTAGGTATGTGCTAAGCGGTTGGTAAATTTTGTGTGCTTTTTAAAATAGCTATATTTGTGATATTTAATTAGAGTAAATAAAGTCTACAGTTTAGCTGATGAACCTAATAGGATCAAAATATACCTATTAGGATTCTGCCTGGTCAAATATAGGCAGACCCAGTATAGGAATATGTGAAATTGTTTCTACAAGTTCATTGGTTCATCATCCTATAAATACTGTATAATTATAGGTTTGCTATCAATCAGAATACTGTTAGAATTCTGATTTCACCACTTTCTACACATGGGCAAATTACCTAACTTCTCTGTACCTCAGCTTACACATCTGAAAAAAATAGAAATAACAGTAAGTACCTATCGTGTGGGGTTCCTGTAAGGATTAAATGAGGTATATAAAGTACTTTAGCACAGTGTCTGACATATGCTTAAATACTCAATAAATAATAGCCATTTAAATTATTGTAATTGTTCTAATCCTAGGCCAGAACTAATAGTGGCTAATGGTACTTTAGACCTAATCACCACATGTGATGCTGTGCCTGTGGGAGCAGAAGTTCAGATTTCCAGATTGTTTGTTTTTGGCTGCGTTGGTTCTTCGTTGCTGCGCGTGGGCTTTCTCTAGCTGCGGTGAGCGGGGGCTACTCTTTGTTGCGGTGTGCGGGCTTCTCATTGCGGTGGCTTCTCTTGTTGCGCAGCACGGGCTCTAGCACGGGCTTTAGGCGCGCTGGCTTCAGTAGTTGTGGTTCGCGGGCTCTAGAGCGCAGGCTCAGTTTGTGTTGCATGGGCATAGTTGCTCCGCGGCATGTGGGATCTTCCCGGACCAGGGATCGAACCCATGTCCCTCACACTGGCAGGAGGATTGTTAACCACTGCGCCACCGGGGAAGTCTCTTCCAGATAGTTTAGACAGAGCTTTTCTCTAACCCAAATAGCACCTGCTTGCCTGTTGGGTGAAGGAACACTGTGAGCTCTAAGAGTGGTGGTTGTTTTTTAGGCCTTAGAGGGTGGGGATTTGGGGATGGGAAACGCTCTCTTTATTGAGCAGCTGTGGCTTATTGCCAGTGTGAATGCCCAGGCCTCCTGGTTTTGTCCTTTTTGACATTTGACATTTTCTTTTTCTTTGTGCTGACTGAGATAGTGAATATACCCAACAGTCCTTTTCACTATCATTCCTTCTGGATTCTCTGGCTTAGAGTGCACATCCTTTTTTAAGTTTTCTAGACATTATAACTTTTATGTTCAGTGAGGGATACATAGAAGATAAAGGCTTCCTAAGTGATGATTATAAATCATTTTAACTAAAACATGACAGGATTTACCTGTTTTCCAGTGAGAAAGCAAAATTCACTGCTGACTCTTCAGGCCATTTCATCAGAGGGTACATCTGGGGATAGTAAGGGAAGTTTCTAGGGTGAAAAAAAGGTACACTAGTGAGAAGCTGAGCTAGCTGAGGAGAGAAAGTCCTAGACATGGGTGGAGTTTGTAGCAGTAGGGAAGGAGGAAAAAGAAGGGGAATATTCCAAATTGGGAGGCATAAAAAGTTTCATTACCCACTACTAGCAGGCCCTTTAGGCAGATGTGAATTTGAGGAATACTTAAAATCTAATATAATACAATAATGCTAGTATTATTGTTGGATGGAATTGTGGGAACTTAAAGGGAAAACCATTCTCTCTAAAACTGGAAATAAATGGGTTATGTATCCATACTGAAAAAGAATAGTAATAACAAGGATGAAATGATCAGTAATTTACATCTTTGAAGATGGTTTCGCACTCTGTATAATTGATTAACATTATGAATTCTTGTTAATTTCCCCTATAAACTTTCCCCTTTTCCCACTATTAAGTATTAGAGAGATTTTAAGGCAAAGTGTTTTATTTTTCTTAAATAAATCTCTGTTCATTCAGAGAAAATTACCTGAGCTCAGTGTTAAGAAGTATAACTGACCACAATTATAGAAGTATTTAATGAGCCTTTATAATTTTCTTCAGTGAAACATAAATGGCATCTGTGGCTTTAGGTTGTTCTTAAAAATTCCAAATAAGTGAAGGTAAATAAAGGTTGAATTTCTAATTTTGTAAACATCATTGATAAATTTTGAGTCCTATTTTGGAAGAATCTTTCAAAATAAGAGAAAAAGTATGCATTAAGTTATCATGATCTGTGATAGTGTGGAAAAGCATGGACTTTAGAAGACTGTGAATTTTGGTCCTACCACGTGTTAGCTGTGTGGCTTTGAAGAAATTACTAAATCTCTCTGAATTTGCATTTTTATACATGGTTACCACCCATATAGACCAAGGTTTTTGAGAAATTAAATAATGTAAAGCACAGCCCAATGCATGGTAGTCATTCAATGTTTAACCTTAATAATAAGGGAAGTGTTCATTTCTTAAATTCCTTTAATTCTTTGAATATCTCTATTAAGACTTTGGAAGAAAGTATAAGCTATGTCACTGTTTATATTGATCTTAAGATTGTGTTAGCATTTGGAGACAACCCTGAATATGGCAATAACTAGTCGACATATATTTACTGAGTGCCTGCTTTATAATAGTAACTCATTTAGGTACTGAGGAATATTTTGGTCAACAAGATGTCTTTATGCTCACCTTTGGGCTGAGAAAAAAAAACAGTCGGTATATAAATAACAAAAGATAATTTCACATAGTGCAATGAATAAATAAGAGAGGGTAATGGGATAGAGAGAGGGGAAAAGAAAGCTACTTAGTTTAGCAATCGGGGAGGGTCTGGAGAAGAGATATTTGAATTAAGCCCAGAGTAATGGGAAAGAGGCATGTAAAATTCTGGATGCACAGCTGCCCAGATAGAGGACAGCCAGTGCAAGCCCTTAAAATGGAATTAGTTTATAATTTTTGAGATATAGAAGGGAGACTTCTGGAGAAAATGGTGTGAGGTGAGGTAAGTGAGAGCTAGATCACAGGGCCTTGTAGATGTGGTAGGAGTTGGAACTTTATTCCAACTACAACAGGGTGGTAGGAGGGTGTATTTAAGTACAATTTGTATTTAAAGAGAACAACCTAGTTGTTGTATCACAGGGGTGCCAACGTGGAAGCAGGTGACTAGAAAGCTTAGTTTGTTTATCCATTCTTCTGTTGATGGCTACCTGAGCTGTTTCTAGTTTTTGGCAATTGTAAATAAAGCTGCTATGAACATTCTTAGACAAGTTATTTTATGGATATGGAGATTTTATATATATATATATATATATATATATATATATATATATATATATATATATATATATATATATATATATATATAATTGACCCTTGAACAGTGCAGGAGTTGTTTCAACCCTCCCTGCAGTCAAAAATCCCACATATAACTTTGCAGTTGGCCCTCTGCATCTGTGATTCTCCATCTACGGATTCAGCCCACCTTAGATCGTGTAGTACTGTAGTATGTATTTAGTGAAAGAAATCATGTATAAGTGGACCTGCGCAGTTCAATCCCGTGTTGTGTGTATGTATTTATTTTACATGTATGTATATATGTATTATATGTATGTATATACATTTATTTTATTTATATGTGTATATATAATATATATGTGTGTATATATCACACATACACACACATATATATATGTATTTTTTTTTCCTTCTTAATACCTAGGAATAGAATTGCTGGTTTGAGGGAATTCCCTGGTGGTCCAGTGGTTAGGACTCCACGCTTTCACTGTTGAGGGCCTGCGTTCAATCCCTGGTCGGGGAACTAAGATCCTTCAAGCCACACGGCGTGGCCAAATAAATAAATGAAGGGGGCAGGTGAGGGGGTGACAATAAAATATGGATTAAATTCTAAAATACCAAGTAAAATAATTTTTAAAAAAGAGAATTGCTGGTTTGAGTAGGTATGTTTATGTTTAGTTTTATGATGAACTACCAGACTTTCCCCAAAGTTCCATTTTACATTTTCTTCTACAGTGTATGAGAATTCTAGTTGCTCCATATCCTTACCAACATATATTATTGTCAGTCTTTTTGTTTTTACCCATTCTGGCATGTGGATAGTAGTATATCTCTGGTATTAATTTACATTTCCCTAATGGCTAATGGTGTTCAGCACTTTTTTTTTTTTTTTGAAGTATAGTTGATTTACAATGCTGTGTTTCTGGTGTATAGCAAAGTGATTCAATTATATATATATATTTTTTCATATTCTTTTTTCATTAGAGGTTATTACAAGATAGTGAATATAGTTCCCTGTGCTATATAGTTTATCTATTTTATGTATAGTAGTTTGTATCTGGTCATTCCAAACTCCTAATTTATCCCTCCCCCCCGTTTCCCCCTTGGTAATCTTAAGTCTGTGAGTCTGCCTTGTAAATAAGTTCATTTGTATCATATTTTAGTTT
Organism: Monodon monoceros; assembly: GCF_005190385.1. Classification (NCBI taxonomy): domain Eukaryota; kingdom Metazoa; phylum Chordata; class Mammalia; order Artiodactyla; family Monodontidae; genus Monodon; species Monodon monoceros. The sequence continues at coordinate 19,829,302 of NW_021703776.1, read as the reverse complement.
CTACATAAAGTGATATCATATGTTACTTGTCTTTCTCTGACTGTTTTGCCAAAAGCCTGCTTTCGGTTTTAAGGTTCATTGGATTTGCTGCCAAAATAACCACTCGTCTCACACAAAGTTTTAATCAATTCTTTAATGAGAGGTGATTTAACTTAATTTTAATATAAAATCATTAGAAGGAAAAGAATAAGAATATTAGAAAAACGTTACAGGGTATTTACATCACCGAATTGGGCCAACACCTACTTCCAGATCCAGACAGCAGCTGGGAAGTCCCAAGTAACAGCAATATGGAGCCCCAGTTGGGAAGGGTCCTGGGTGGTATGTGCATCACACAGGTGAGACTTCAGATTGGAGTTCTGGGGGCTTCTGTTTATAATTAAAGGCAGCAAACTATTAGCAGTTTTTGCTCAAAAATTCAGCTCTGGTTCAGTTGTAACAATGCTGTTAATTTCATCATGTGAGTCACAAGATTTTCCAGACCCCAGGGGACTGGCCAGGTCCCCAGGGCTCAAGAAATTCCAAGACCCATTCCCTTTCTTATTGTAAGTGCTGCTTGACTTGCTAGCAGCAGTTGTTAGGTGTGCAAGCAGGCATGCAGTCCAGGCAGGGTCACAGGTCGATCAGAGGCCTGCTTCTGCCTCTGAAGCCTGAAGAAGACCATTTTACTAGTTTTCCCAACACTGACTTACTTCCCTTAGTATGATAATCTCTAGGTCCATCCTTCAGCACTTTTTCACGTGCATATTGGTTATTAGTGTATCTTTTGTGAAGTTTTGTTCAGATCTTTTGCCCATTTATTTTTTCCATTGGGTTATTTCTTTTTATTATTGAATTGTAGGAGTTCTTTATATATCCTAGGAACAAGTCCATTGCCAGATATTGTTTTTCTGTATTTTCTCTCAGTCTTTGGCTTGCCTGATTATTTTCTTAACAGTGTATTTCGATGAGAAGATTTCCATTTTGATGAAGTCTAATTTACCAGTTATTTTTATGGTTATTGCTTTTTGTGTCCTTAGAAATCTTTGTCTGCCTTCAATCATGAAGCTGTTATCCTTTGTTTCTTTTAACAGCTTTAAAATTGTTGCTTTTACCTTTGATCCATCTCTAATTTTCGTATTTGTTGTGAGTTAGGAATCAAGATTCATTTTTTCCCATATGAATACCTAGTTTTACATCACCATTTGTTGAAAAAACTTCCTTTCTCCAATGGATTACTTCCATATCTTTGTCTGAAATCAAATGACTGTGTAAGTATGGATCTATTTCTGTTCTGTCTCTCCTGTTTCATTGATCTATTTGTCAGTTCTTAGGCTAGTACCACACAGCCTTGATTATTGTAGCTTTATAACAGTAAGTCTCTTTGGGATTAGCAGATGCAAACTAGTATATATAGGATGGATAAACAACAAGGTCCTACTGTATAGTACAGAGAATTATATTCAATAACCTGTGATAAGCCATATTGGAAAAGAATATGAAAAAGAATATATATATGTATAACTGAGTCACTTGACAGCAGAAATGACAACATTGTAAATCTTGACAACATTGTAAATCAACTATACTTCAATAAAATAAAAAAAATTAGTAAGTCTCTAAAACAGGTATTTTTCCAAATTTGTTCTTCTTCTTTTTTTTAATTTATTTTATTTATTTACTTTTGGCTGCGTTGGGTCTTCACTGCTGTGTATGGGCTTTCTCTAGTTGCGATGAGCGGGGGCTACTCTTTCTTGCAGTGCGTGGGCTTCTTATTGCAGTGGCTTCTCTTGCTGTGGAGCACAGGCTTTAGGTGCACGGGCTTCAGTAGTTGTGGCTCGTGGGCTCTAGAGCACTGGCTCATTAGTTGTGGTGCACGGGCTTAGTTGCTCCATGGCATGTGGGATCTTCCCGGACCAGGGATCGAACCCGTGTGCCCTGCATTGGCAGACAGATTCTTAACCACTGTGTCACCAGGGAAGCCCCTGTTCTTCTTTAAAAGTGTTTTGAATTTGATTTTCTATATAAAATTTAAGATTAGCTAGTCAATTTTTTACCAAAAATCCAGTTGCAATTATATTTGGAATTGTACCGTATCAGTTTGGAGAGAGGAGACACTCACAAAAATTGAGTCTTTCAATTCATGAACATAGTGTAATTCTTCATTTATATATATCTTTAATTTCTGTCATCTTGTTTTGTAGTTTCCAGTGTAGAGGTCTGACACATCTTTTGTTAAATTTAGTTGTGTTTTTGACCCTATTATAAATGGAATTTTAGAAAATTTCATTTTCTAATGGTCTGCTGCTGGTATATACAAAATACAATTGATTTTTATACATGTACCATATATCTTGTGACCTTGCTAAATTTATTTATTTGTTCTAATAGCATATTTTTTAGAATCCAGAATTCTTTTCTATGTAGGCAGTCACTCCATTTGCAAATTAATACAGTTTTACCGCTTTCTTTCCAATTTGTATTCCTTTTTTTTTTCTTTTGCCTTATTAGGCTGGCTAGGTTCTTCAGTACGATATTGAATAGTAGTGGTGAAAGTAGGATTCCTTACTCTTGTTCCCAATCCTAGTATACAATATTAGAGGGAATGCATTCATTGTTTTACCTTTCAGGTGTGATGTTAGCTATACAGGCTTTTTCTAGATGTTCTTTACCAGACTGAGGAAATTCTTTTTTATTATTAGTTTTCTGAAAGTTTTTTTCTTTTCTTTGATCATGAATGGTTGTTGAATTTTGTCAAATGCATTTTCTGTATTTATTGAAATGATTGCATGTTTTATTCTTTTTTTACTCTATTAATATGATCAACTACATTGATTTTTGCATGTTAACCAACCTTGTGTTCCTGGAATAAACTGTACCTAATCATGATTTATTATCCTTTTTATACATTGTTGGGTTTGTGTTGCTAATATTTTGTCAAGGATTTTTGCATTCATGTTTATGATGAATGTTGATCTGTAATTTTTTATTTTGTAAAATTTCTGTAGGTTTTGCTATTAGGATTTTGCTGTCCTTATAAAATGAAGTTGAATAGATTCCCTCCCTTCTCTTTTCTAAATTTATGTAAGATTCGTATAATTTCTTCCTTAAATATTAGATAGAATTCACCAGTGAAACCTTCCTTGCAAATAGGAATGTTGTTGATAATGAATTAAATTTTGTTAATAGATATTCTGTTATTCTATTTCTGTTTTATCTGGTATTACATTTTGGTAAGTGGTATTTTGAAGGGGTTTGTCTATTTCATTAAATTGTCAAATTTGTTCACATAATGTTCATAGTATTCCCTTACACTCATTTTTATGCCTATAGGAACTATACTGATACCCCCTGTTTCATTCCTGATATTGATATTTATATTCTCTTTTTCCTGATTAATGAGGCTAGGCTTTATCAATTTTGTTGATCTTTTCAAAGAACCAACTTTTCACTTTGTTAATTTCTCTGTTGTTTGTTTTCTAATTTATTGATTTTTGCTCTTTATTTTGTTCTTTTATTTACCTTGAGTTTCCTTTGCTCTTCTCTAGCTTCTTCAGGTAAAATGTTAGGTCATTGATTTTACACTTTGTTAATATTAGTTTTTAAATGATAAGTTCTTTTAAGCAGTGCATCCCCAAATTTTGGAATGTTGCATTTTTCATTATTTTTCATTTTAAAAGATTTTAAATTTTGCTTGTGATTTCATCTTTGGTCTGTACAAGTCTCTTGTTTAATTTTCATATATTTAAGATTTTTCTAGATCTCTTGTTTTTATTGATTTCTAACTAAATTTCATTCTGGTTAGAGAACATACTCTGTGTGATTTCAGTTGTCTTACATTTATTATGATTTATTTTATCATCCGGCCTGTGGTTCTAGCCTAGTGCTACATGCCCTTAAAATGATGTGTAATGCAATGATTTTTTTGTTGTTGTTCTAGTTGTATCAGCTGCTGAGAGAAGGGGTTAAAGTTTTCAACTAATTCTGTCAGCTTTACGTTTGGCTTTTGAATCTCTGTTATTTAGGTACATACGTATTCATGATTGTTATGTCTTCCTGGTGAATTAAACCTTTTGTCATGATAAAATGTCTTTCTTTATCTTAGGTAATATTCGTTGTCTTGAATCTACTTTGTCTAATCATAATAAAGGCACTCTTTCCTGCTTATGCTTAATGTTAATAATAATAAAGGCACTCTTGCCACCTTATGCTAAACGTTAGCGTGGTGTATCTTTTTCTGTCCATTAACTCTCAGTCGGTCTTTATGCTTAAAAAAGCATCTTTTATACATAGCATATGGTTGGAACTTGCTTTTTTTAAATTCATTTTTAGAATTCTGTCTTTTTAAAAAATTTTTTTAAATTAATTTATTTTTGGCTGCGTTGTGTCTTCGTTGCTGTGTGTGGGCTTTCTCCAGTTGCGGTGAGCTGGGGCTACTCTTTAATGCGGTGTACAGGCTTCTCATTGTGGTGGCTTCTCTTGTTGCAGAGCATGGGCTCTAGGCATGCGGGCTTTAGTAGTTGTGGTTCGCGGGCTCAGTAGTTGTGGCTTGTGGGCTCTGGAGTGCAGGCTCAGTAGTTGCGGTGCACAGGCTTAGTTGCTCTGCAGCATGTGGGATCTTCCCAGACCAGGGATCAAACTCATGTTCCCTGCATTGGCAGGTGGATTCTTAACCGCTGTGCCACCAGGGAAGTCCCTAGAATTCTCTGTCTTTTAATTGGCGTGTGTAGTCCATTAGCATTTAGTATGATTATTGTTATGGTTGGGTATTGGTCTATGATTTTGTTATTTATTTTATTTTGTCCCTTCTATTTTTGTTTCTTTCTTCCTCCCTTTTTTTGACTTCTTTTGCATTAATTGGATATTTTTCAGAATTCCATTTTAATTTTCCTTTTGACTTTTTAGCTATACCTGTTTGCATTTTTATTGGAGTTTCCAGTGATTTCAATATAGAAATTTAACTTTTCTCAGTCTATTTAGAATTAATATTATGCCACTTCATATAAAATGCACAAGACTTGCAACCAGATAGATCCATTTACCTGTTCTTGTTCTTTATAGTATAGGCTATCTTATATCTACATATATTATAGATGCCTTAATATTGATTCATTGATAAGACTTTTGCTTTATATTGTTATATGTATTTTAAAGAACTTAAAAGAGAGGAAAGTAATATTTTATATTTATATAGATATTTACCATTTCCAGTACTCTTTATTCTTCCTGAAAATATGATTTTACAAATGGTATCATTTCCTTAGCATTTCTTATAGTCAGTCCAAGTCTGCTGGCAATAAATTCTCTTAGTTTTTTCTCATCAAAAATGTCTTCATTTTGCCTTCTTTTTGGAAGAATATTATCATTAGGTATATAATTCTGAGTTGATTGATTTTTTTTTTTTCTGTATGAATAAAATATAAGCCAGAGGGCTTCCCTGGTGGCGCAGTGGTTGGGAGTCCGCCTGCTGATGCAGGGGACGTGGGTTCGTGACCCGGTCCGGGAGGATCCCACATGCTGCGGAGCGGCTGGGCCCGTGAGCCATGGCCGCTGAGCCTG
>NW_021703776.1:19571675-19823664 GCF_005190385.1 Monodon monoceros | reverse complement strand
AAAAAAAAAAATATATATATATATATATATATATATATATATAAACCAGAATAAAAGACAGGTAACAAACTAGAAAGATATCTGATACATATATATAAAATCTCCATCCATATGTACATACAACAAATGAGAAGAAAAGGAACAATCAGTGGGATGGGAACACGGATAAACATGAACAAGCAGTTCACAGGAGAAATAGTCCATATACATGTACAATGTTGTTCCACCTTACTGCTAATCCAAAACATCTAAATATAAACAGTCATGATTTAAAACATTGATAATATCCATTGTTGAGAAAGTTATGGTGAAACAGAGATTCCTATCAGTTGTTAGTTCAAGTATGAATTGATCAACCATTTTGTAGGTCAGTTTGGAAATGTATATCAGAATTGGAAGTATCTACATTTGCTTTGCTCTAGCACTTCCTCTTTTAGAACTTTATCTCAAGGAAAAATCTGGTAAGGATATAAAGATACATGCATGAGGGCATTTATCTCTTTGTTTATGATAGCAAAAGAGCGTATACATTTTAAGTTGTTCCCAGTAAGAGAATAATTATAGTATGGTACATTCAGAAAGTGAATATTACTCAGCCTTTAACAATAATAATAACCTAGCTCTATAGTATACAATATAGAAAGATATTCCTGACATTTTATTAAATGAATAAAAAAGAGTAAAACATTGTACTATCATTTCAAAATATTATGTATATTTTCATATCAAGCATTAATTCAGAAAAAGAAGGGAGGAAAAGAGAATGGGAGAGGAAGTGAGAGAGGAGCACAGCAGAAATCATCCAGCATTTATATAGAAATCAAAGCTGTTTAGATCCTGTGATAGGTTTCTTCCTTTGCATATATCTGGACCTAAGTCACTGATTCGTGGGAATACATCCCATTTCTGCTGACAACTGGGTCAGGAGATGCCATACAATTTTTCAAGAACCCGCTTGAGCTCTTTCATAAGTCAAAAAACATTGCTAAATTTTTTGTTTAATAATAGCATACTGCTTAAGAGGTTAAACAAATAAACAGAAAGTTGACATAATATTTAAGCAAGTCAGCAAAGTCCTAGTTATCTGCTTGGTGATGTGCTATTTCTCACTTTAGTAAATTGGATGGAAGCAACTCTATTACCCCTAGAAAACAGTAAGCAATCAGGGTCAATGAAAAGCTTGAACTACCTTAAGACAACAACTTTTTTCATTTCTATAAGCAAGAATTGTATACCTATCTGTGTACATTACTGAAGCCTTAGAAAAAAAGGGCTGGTTTCATTTGTAAATCTCTTTGTCTTAAATAGAATCAAATTTTACATTTTGGTTTTTTTGGAGAAAAACTCAAAACAAAATGTTTTGCTCTAGGAGCAGCAGATTTTATCTATAAAAGGCCAGATAGTAAAATTTTTAAACTTTGTGAGCCACACGGTCTATCTGTACTATGGACCTCTCTCACTTTAACATGAAAGCAGCCATTGACAATATAGGAACAAATAGTTGTGTCTGTGTTACAATAATACTTTATTAAGAAAAACAAGAGGGGGGCTCTAATTTGGCGACCCTGCTGTAGAGTCTAAAAACCACTGTTGTTAAGAATCTGGAGAAATTTGGGGTTTGATGCCTTGATCCCAAAGATGACAAGTGGGTAATGTTTATTTGAAATTTCTTGATTGATTGGTTTGTGTTTTCCTTAGAGTAAAAGATCTGCTGGAGAAAGTTGAAGGCAACTCTGCAAATCATGACACCCTAATTAAAGTCAATTGAGTAACTTGGATTTTGAGAAATTGAGATCAGTAGAAGCAAAACAATTACAAAGAAACAAAAAGTGATTTAGGTACCTGAGAGGGAAATTTGTTAGATTAGCAGAGGCTTCAAAATATTGGAATGGATATAGAGAAAAGGCCATATAATTGTATCAAATTGGAATATTATGAGACTAGAGGTGATTTAGGTATTATACTATCTGATTTCAGGAAAATGGATTGTGTCATCTCCATGATTCCTTTAAGAAGAATATGTGTAATTATGGTTCTTTAATTCTAGTTTAGATAATATAATTGATTAGCTTCTTAGGTAATCTCATCAATCACTTGGATTTTGTAAATACATTCTAACCTACATCCCCAAACCCTGTTCTTCCTAATTTCCATACATATAGAGGACTCTTAGAAGCTGAAGTGCTATAAAAATTTTGATTATGTATATCAAAACCCTGATTTTACCTAGACTCATATTTTTAAAAATAATATCTTCTTCTGGAATACCTGGTCATCTTCCATTTAAAAAAAGTCAACAGGAGAAAGCAGAGCTTGATAGTAGATAATGGTGGAATAGAAGTTGCTCACCCAGCTTTACTTTCCATGCCCTATGTTGCCTCTTTTGGAAGGCACTGTCAAAAGCTGTATACTGGTAATTATATCTTTTAAAAAAGAATATCTTCATAGGTTTTTTTTGGGGCTGTGGGGAGCAGTAGGGGTTGCCTTGTGTGTCTCTCATAAGCCCAGCCTCCTATATGCTATCTCCCTAACATAGAATACCTAAGCAGGACATTAATTTAGAAAACTTTCCTTGAAGTGACCTTAAAATTCTGCCTTTGCAAATCCTTTACATCCTATATATAAAATTCGTTCCTTGTTCTTGCAATTAGTGTAGCTTTGGAAATATAGGAATCAAGTTGCAGAAATCAAGAAATATCTTTTGTGTTGCTGTTCCTTAGTTATCTACATGTTGACACTTGAGGTGAAATTATAAAAATTCAGAAGAATTTTCTGAACATCCTTGAACAATTTCAAAAGAATTCTCCCTTTATCTGAAGGAAAATAGAAAAGTTTGGAATTTTAGCCTTTTGAGCTTAGCTGTTATTCTTTGCTTAATAGCAGAGTATATATCACAAATTTCTATTTATTTGGTTATATATAGTTTTAGCTGGTAGTTGACATCAGGTTTTCTCTTTTGTCTCTGTAATTTTCCAGGAAAACTCAGTGGTCTCTGTCAGATGAACAAAATCTTTGTCCAAAACTGTGGTGATAGAAAACTCTTTGTGGGAGTTTATTCCAGTCACTGTCTGGACTAATAATTTTCTGTTTACTTCTTAATCTCTAATGCATATTTCCCTTAAGTCTTCCTCCAAGAGCTATAATAGAATTTTTCTGTTTTGTGAGTCTCCAAAAAATGAAATTCTGTGAATGAAGCCTTAATTTGACTCTTGATAATTAATTTTTCTTTCCAATGATTTGTATTATAGAATATAAAAGAAAATTAGTATTTGTCTTGCTACGTAGCTTTTAAAATACCACGTTTGCTTTCTCTTTTGAAAACACATCTTGAGTTTTAATTTTTTTGACAGCCTCCAGTGGATGGTCCATGATTAGAGCTCAAGACCAATAACATGAGGATGTAATTAATTAGTGGCTTAGGATATAATTATTTAGGTGTTGTTTATGTCCCATGTGAAGGGGAAAAGAAATAAAAAGTATTGTTTATGAACCATATAAAAATCTTGTGGGTTTTTTCCCCCTAGAGAAAGCAAGAAATTAAACTGTTGTTTCAAATATTTTACTTTGTTCAATTTGGGATAATAGACACTTTGTAGTTCACATTATTTTACCGTAATATATATTTACTTGACTTATTTAGGATGTAGTAAGAGATTTTTAAAGGAATTTCTCTTGGTGCCTGAGAAGAGAAATATTCATCCTTGTCCAGCTATTCTGTCATTTATATCCAGTGACTTAACTTCCCAGCTTCAGTGTTCGGTTTTGACACTTAAAAATTGAATACACTGGATCTTATAAATGGCATTTTGATTATAGGTTAGAGATAAATTATTATAAATTATCTTGAAGTCACATTTTAAACAGTTTCTTTGCAAGTTTTTGTCTTTGTTTAGAGTCATTTAACATTTATTTTAAAGAAGAATGTTGGCTCCTTTGTGAGTGTACAAATGTTTTTTCCTTCACATTTTGCAAAAAGTACAATGTAATTTTTGGCATTATTTTCACCATAGTCCCTACTTGGTTTCTACTTTGAAGTAATAAAACCTCCTGATAAAATATGCTTTTTAAGAGATCTCTCTAAAAAAATATGCTTTGCTCTTTTCAGGGCAATCAGATAGAATATTGAACTGAAAGTTCTGTTGCTGTGGGAGAGGAGGAAAAAGGAGAAGCTACCTAGCACTGACTCTTCAACATAATTCTCTTGTTTATCTGACTGTCAGCTTTCCCTGGAACTTGAAATGTTGGCTGATTGAAAACTGGGTTCATTGTTGACCTAGGGGAATTTGAGTGTCAAATCAGGACCACCTTAATTGTAATTTTCTTCCCCTGACTTAAAGATAATCTGTTCAATTCCAGAAACTTGAAATATTTAGATATTAACAAGCTTCACCCACTTTTCAGGTCATTCCTTCCCTCCCCCCCATCTCTGTCCCTCTAAGAAATGCAACAAAACCTTATCTAGAGTAATCTTTCACTATTAGCCGCACTTTTTAGTACTAGCAAATTTGCTAAAAGGAGAAAATATAAGAGTTTTGATTTTTGTTAACTTCGCTACTACTTACATGTGACTGTACGTGAAATAGAGTTCTTTAGTAAATATTGAAAGTTGATAATAAACTAAATGTATCAATGGTGCTTAATGGTCTTGGCTGTCATTGCTTGTGTACTGTCCTTCCTACACATTAGGTTTTAGAGTAAACATGTTTAGAGTTAAGTTTTGGAGATTACTACAAGCATAGGGATTTTCTTATTAGTTATCCAGCTGTAGATTTCCAGATTGCTGATTCTGTTTTCATTTTAAAGCAAAAGATGGTATAGTTATAAGGAAAATACAAAACCTTGCAGGACTCTTAGCTCCTTACCCTAATGCTGAAGTAGAGCCTTTTATTTCAAGTTTATAATTTCAGTTACTCAAATAAGACGATTATGCTTATGGTTCTTCCTTCCTCCTAGATTCGTCTTCTGGGTGTCTAAGTGCCTCGACTTATCAGGGTGCCATAGATGTTTATGTCAGCCAACTGGGAAAAGTGGAATTGAAATCCCATAAAGGTTAGCCAAGTAGAATGTTTTATTTTGACATATGGTGTAAGGAAGGTTTTATGTAACATTCAGGAAACAGATGGTCAAATTATCTTATCTACACTGACATAGAGATTTCAATAAAATTTTTCTCTGTTCGAACCTGATTTAAAGACTGGAATACTAGCCCTCTAGACCAGTGATCTTTGAAACTTTTGGAACAGATGGCCATGAAGACTACCTTTCCTTTTCTAATACAAACAAAAATGTTGTAATTTATTGACTGTTATTGTGGAATTTTTTAGTGTTAGTGTTTGGGTTTTTTCAGTTTAGTTTTATGTCGGAAATAGAATATTCTTTGGAGGGAAAGTGCTCTCATACATTCTTTTGGAAGCTTTCCTGCTAACTTGTAAGAGGACCTTCTCAGGCCATTACTCTAGAGTAATACTTTTAAAAGCGTGATCCTGCAATAAAGGTATCACCAAAAGGTCCTCTAAAGTGATTATTGACTTGGTCTCTTGTAGTATCAGGCTTATGATGTGTCTCTTTCTGTAATCTTATTTCTAATACAAATAGCTTATTCTAAGAGTCCAAGTCTTTCATTAATAATTATACACTTTTTAATCATCTGAAGGCTGAATATACAAGTCTTTGTGTGCGTGCATGCACATAGATGTACACGTGCGTGCTGGCAAGTGACTTGGGTACTTGGAGTAGCTTGGCTATAGTGGCTTAAGTGACCTGGGTTCAGAAAGTTAAGAACCATAGCTCTGTATAAAAAATTTTTTAGAGAAAGTCTGGAAGCTCTTGCATATGAGCCAGAACAAGGCTATGTGTATAACAGGGAAAAAACCTCCACAGAGACCAGTTGTTCCTGCTGTTAGTAATTTCTTTGCCATGTTGGCAAAGTTTAAATACTTTAAACCTTAAAGTTTAAATTTTAAATACTTTAAAATTTAAAGTTTTAACACTTTTTAATAGCTTTTTGCCCAGTGAGGCTCTCTTTGTCAATGTCAAAATAAAACTACAAACACAGACGTCTGAAACTGAAGTTATTGCTGAGACACAGGTATTTTTTGATTTCTCAAGATCATATATTTTTTCCTTTTAAATAGGATAATATTATGTTCTCACTAAATTTCTAAGAGCTTCAATAATACTATTCAGGGTATTTTGTAAATGTCAAAAAAGGTCATATAACTGCTTTCTTGTATTATGAAGACCCAAGGAGAAAAAACATTACTACATTTAATGTAACTAGTAACAGAGTAAAAACAAAGTTTTGAATAGCAGCTCTTACATGAAAATTATTTCCTGTTTTGTATGGATGGGCAAAAAAGTGAAACAAAAAGCATTGCTAATCTTCATCCACTTTAATTATTTTTAACTATTATTTGGATTGTTGTTCCAGTAACTTACTGAAATAGCATATGATGTTGCAAGACTTGATTGGGATTACAATTTTGTGTTTTCTCCTATTGGGACCATGATACTGGCAGGAGCTTAAAGATAACTGGAAACAAAGATTTCTGTCTTAATTCAGGTCTCTAATTCTCACTACACTTGGGAACAGTAACTTTCTGGAGTGATGGAAAGTTATTCAGGATTCTATTGCTTAATAGTAAAGACATCTGGAATCCTTTCCAACTCTGCCACTGTCTTGCTGTAGGGTTTAAGAGCCAGCTACTTGAGTCTCTTAGGCTGCCCTTTCAGCTCCTATGGCCATTTTGCCAAGTGAAAAAGAATGTCACAATGCTTGTTTCCTCTCTTCCTATGAAACTTAACATAGTGACCTTATTCATTCATTCAGAAAGGCTGTGTTATGGCTTGAGAGTCAGAACTGCATCTGAGTACTGACTTTTCCACTTAAAAATTGTCCTTGATAAAGCCACTAATCTTAGTATATAGTATCCCTTCAATTAATGATGCTGTTGTTAGTTCACTTTTTAATTTTTTAAAAATGGTATTGATGTCAATAACCGTGAAGCAGTTTTTGAAGTGAAAAGAGGTTGAAGACATACAGGCGCTCTCCTTTCTAAAGAAGATAGTCTTAGAGATGGGACATTTGGGAAAGCTTTCAAGTCGTGAGAATTCTTCATTCATAAATAGGAATGGAGTTTTAATAGTGATAGTTTTTGCTTTTTAAGGATGTGGAGAGAGATGGGGATAGAACTATCTGCATTGCTTAACATTTTTAAAACTCTGACAGGGCTTCCCTGGTGGCGCAGTGGTTGAGAGTCCGCCTGCCGGTGCAGGGGACACGGGTTCGTGCCCCAGTCCGGGAGGATCCCGCGTGCCGCGGAGCGGCTGGGCCCGTGGGCCATGGCCGCTGGGCCTGCGCGTCTGGAGCCTGTGCTCTGCGGCGGGAGGGGCCACAGCAGTGAGGGGCCTGCGTACCGCAAAAAAAAAAACAAAAAAAACCCCCACAAAAACTCTGACAGATTTAAGATCCCTTATTTAAGAACAGAAAAGAAAGATGTTCATAAAATTATTACATTTGATGTATGTAGAGGTAATGTCCTAGAAAAAGTTTTTAAAATCTGTTATTTTCTACTTTTTAAAGTATGTTTGGTAGAAAAAACATGTATCTTCTATTCCTCCTGACATATTCCAGGTTTGTTTTTGTTTTGTATTTTCCTAAAGCTCTCATATCTGTTTTTATGGGCAACTCCTGTTAGTAGTTTACATTTAAACCCTGAAAAGCAATTTCTTTTTTAAATAAGATAAACCAATTGTATTTATGTGCTTTGTTCCCCCCTTTTTGAGTAGTAAATATGAAACTTCATCAGTCTTAACCCCAGATTTCCAACTCCCATTAGAAAGGCTGAGAAGATGTGGAATTATTTAGTGAAACTTAAGCTGATGTTCACCAAACTAGAAAGCACACAAAGACCCATAAATAAATGCCTTCTAAAAGGAATCTTTACAACATTCACAATGGATGTCATCCTGACCATCTTTGTCCACAGAGTTGGGGTTACTGTTTTATGGGAAAGACCTCTCTTATTTATTTGATATATGAGAAATAGAGAAAGAAAAACTCTTGAAACAGGAGTGTACTGGTGAGTTTGCACTGCAAACCACATAATTGTTTTGAAAAATGATTCCTTCCTAACAGAGTACTTTTTATTTCGTCCTTTAGAAGTTGAATTATTGTAAGATTGTAGATGAAATAAAGTTGAGTGTCTTGCTTCAGGTACCCAAAATTCTGTAATCCATTAAAAAGAAATGTTAGTCAGTTGAAATTTAAATATTTCCGTTTTAAATTTTTGTTATCGCCCTCTCCACACCCCCAACCAAATAAGGTACCACTGAAAGCACAAGAGCTCAGGGTTCTGGTTGTATTATAATAATCAGTGAGGTTACAAGTCCTGTAATACAATGAGGTAGCAGTGTATGAAACACGACAATGGTTAAGAGCATAGGTTTGTTGTCATTGAAATGGACCTTGATTCCAGCAGTAGCTGTAGTGGAAACTTGAGCAAGTTCTTATCTGTAAAATCGGAATTATAATAATACCTCATAAAGTTGAGAGAGAAATTAAAAGATAATATAATGAAGGTGTTTGGCTCTTAGCAAATGCTCAATTAATGGTAAATTCTGTCTATAAGCTGCATGTGTATTAAACTCTACACTTTTCTGGTATTGGATGAGCTGAGAAGGGCTATTGGCAAAAAGAGAAATAGTAGTTCATGATGTCCTAATGACTCATATTCTTGACAGAAGATACTGTGAATGCCTTGGGAATACCTGGGAGTAAGGAAAAGGTACAGCTATTTAAATAAAATAAGCTGATGAGTAAAGACAGTGTATCAGGAGCAGTGCTACCTGTTCAATCATTTTTTATAATAGGCTCTAGTACTTTTTATTTCTTTGCATTAATAAGCTCTCCTTTAAATTTATCACAGGATCTGTTCTTGTCAAGGTTGCATCTTCTCTTCAAGCTTATTTACAGTTATCAGGGAAAGAGATTGATGTGAACTCAGCAGTCCATGTTGAAGAAATGGATGAAGCTCATAAAGATGACGGTATAATAATTACTGGTAAGGAGGCTGCATTTTGCTATGTAAGGTGAATAGTCATTGTCCATCTATGAGTAGAAATATGCTACATTTAACTGAAGTTTTAGTCTTTATTCCTTTCCATTGTCACATGTTGGCGTTTGACACTTTTTTCTTCCAACTGCTTATCAGTAACACAATTGCAGACATTTAGTTTGAAGCACTCACTATTCCTGGATAGTGAATAGTCATTAGATAAAATTTATTTGAAAAACTTCCCTATCAAAGAGATATTTGCACACTCATATTCATAGCAGCATTATTCACAGTAGCCAAGAGGTAGAAGCACCCCAAATGTCTATTGATGGATGAAAGCAAAAATGAAATGTGATATATAAACATACAATGGAATACTGTTCAGCCTTAAAAAGGAAGGAAATCCTGTCACATGCTACAACATGGATGCACCTTGAGGACACTATGCTAAGTGAAATAAGCCAATCACAAAAAAGACAAATAATGTATGATTGCATTTATACAAGATATCTAAGGAAACAAAGTACAGGGAGAGGAAAATGAGTTGTTCAGCAGGTATGAAGTTTCAGTTTTGCAAGATGAAAAAGTTCTGGAGATCTATTGCACAACAATATGAATATACTTAACACTGCTAAACTGTAAACTTAAAAGTAGTTAAAATGGTAAATTTTATTTTATGTGTTTTTTACCATAATCAAAAATCTGAAAACCATTAAAATTTTTTTTTTCTTTTTTGGCACAGCTGCTTTCTAATTCTTGGACTTGAAAATCAACTACAGTTGACCCTTGAACTACAGAGGGGTTAGGGACACTGGTCCCCTGCCCCAGGGCAGTCGAAAATCCACCTGTAACTTTGCAGTCAGCCCTCCATATTTGTGGTTCCACATCTGTAGATTCAACCAACTGCAGATCGTGTAGTACTATCGTATGTATTTACTGAAAAAATCTGTGTATAAGTGGATTTGCATAGGTCAAACCTGTGTTGTTCAAGGGCCAACTGTAAATACATATATTACAGTGTAAGATGTAAAGTTAATTTTGTATGATTATAATAAATAGGAGTTTGGTTTGGTATTATGCACATTGTAAACTTGATCTTTTAGTACAACCTGACCTTTTAGTACAAATTCTCAATTCCAGAAATGTGAAGAGCTTTTCCACATTTTTTCTAATTACCTGTGGATGTATTAATGGCTGATACTACTTAAAAAAATATGTATGGTATAGATAATTATATAGTAAAAAAAATTAATGCTGGCAAACTTTTTAAAATCTTAACCAGAATGGCATTGAGAAGGACATTGAAATTACCATGAGGTCTTGATATAGCAATCTATGTATGTATACAAAATTGTTTTAAGTTTCTGGTCTCTTAGTTTCAAATGCATTTTCAATATCCTGAATTTGTACTGTCCTCTTCTCACGATTGCTGGTTTTGATGTCATATTTGTGTGTGGATGATTTCCTACCTTTATTCTATGTTTGCCTTTCCCATTTGTTAGTTTTCTTGTTTCTAATTGTGGCCTTTTCTTTTCTGTATACAGAAGTTCCTTTAGCATTCGTTGCAAAGCTGATCTAGTGGCGCTGAATTCTCTTAACTTTTGCTTGTCTGTAAAGCTTTTGATTTCTCTGTCAAATCTGAACATATGTATCTTAAGTATATCATGCCACTCCCCTTCTGGCCTGAAGAATTTCTGCTGAAAAATCAGCTGATAACCGTATGGGGATTCCCTTGTATGTTATTTGTTGCTTTTTCCCTTATCTTTTAATATTTTAAAAGATTTTAAAATTTTTCTCTTTGTCTTTAATTATTGTCAATTTGACTAATAGATGTCTCAGTGTGTTCTTCCTTGAGTTAATCCTGTATGGGACTCTGTGATTCCTGGACTTGAGTGAGTGTTTCCTTTCCCATGTTAGAGAAGTTCTCAGCTATTATCTCTTCAGATATTTTCTCAGTCCCTTTCTCTCTCTTTTCTCCTTTTGGGACCCCATGATGCAAATGTTGATGCATTTAATGTTGTCCCAGAGGTGTCTGAGATTGTCTTTATTTCTTTTCATTCTTTTTCTTTTGTTCCGTTCGGCAGCAGTGATTTCTACCAGTCTGTCTTCCAGCTTACTTATTCGGTCTTCTGCCTCATTTATTCTGCTATTGATTCCTTCTAGCATATTTTTCACTTCAGTTATTGTATTGTTCATTTCTGTTTGCTCTTTAAAGCTTTTAGCTCTTTATTAAACATTTCTTGTATCCTCAGTCTGTGCACCATTCATTTCATGAGATCTTGGATCATGTTTACTATCATTACTTCTGAATTCTTTTTCAGGTAGATTGCCTATCTCTGCTTCACTTAGTTTTTCTTCCGTGGTTTTATCTTCTTCCTTCGTCTGTGACCTATTTCTCTGCCATATCATTTTGTTTAACTTCCTCTGTTTGTGGTCTCCATCCCTCAGGCTTTAGGATTGTAGTTCTTCTTGGTTCTAGTGTCCGCCCCCTGGTGGATGAAGTTGGTCCAGGGGTTTGTGCAGGCTTCCTGGTGGGAGGGGCTGGTGCCTGCCCACTGATGGGTGGAGCTGCATCTTGTCCCTCTGGTGTGCAGGGTCGTGTCAAGGGGTGTGTTTCTAGGTGGCTGTTTGCTCAGGCCAACTTTAAGCAGCCTGTCTGCTGATGGGTGGAGCTGTGTTCCCACCCTGTTGGTTGTTTGGACTGAGGCGTCCCAGCACTGGAGCCTGCAGACTGTTGGTGGGGCCGGGTCTCAGTGCCAAAATGGTGACCTCCAGGAGAGCTCATGCTGATGAGTGTTCCCTGGAGCGTCCACCACCAGTGTCCTTGACTCCACAGTGAGCCGGAGCTGACCCCTGCCTCCACAGGAGACCCTCCATAACCCGCAGGTAGGTCTGGCCCAGGTTTCTATGGAGTCACTGTTTTGCCCTGGGTCCCAGTGCATGTGAAAACTTGTGTACATCCTCCAAGAGTGGAGTCTCTGTTTCCTCAGACCTGTGGAGCTCCTGCACTCAAGCCCCACTGGCCTTCAAAGCCAAATGCTCTGGGGGCTCCTCCTTGCGATATCAGACTCCCAGGCTGGGGAGCCTGACATGGGACTTGGAACTCTCACCCTGTGGGAGGACCTCTGCAATATAATTATTTTCCAGTTTGTGGGTTGCGCACCCAGTGGGTATGGAATTTGATCATGTTGTGAAAGTGCCCCTCCTACTATCTCGTTGTGGCTTCTTTGTTTTGGGGTGTAGAATATCACTTTTGGTAGGTCTGAGTCCTTTTTGTTGATGATCATTCAGCAGTTAGTTGTGATTTTGGTGTTTTCGTGAGAAGAGGTGAGCTTAAATCCTTCTACTGCGCCATCTTGTCTCCAGCCCAGAGGACATTGAAATTAAAGTGTGTATGTGCACGTATGCCACAGGCTTACCCATGAGATAGTCTCAAGAAAAAGAAAGTGTGGTGGTGGTGTGTGGTTATGGTGGCATTGGGGTATCTTCATAAGACCAAGTTTCACAATTATTAACAGCCACTATATTAAATCTTGGCAGAGAGTAAAGATTATTTGGGGGAGGCAGTATTTTTTTTGGCAAAAATAATTTATTTAATGACGAAGAAAAAAGATCAAGTTTCAGTTTTAAATATTCATTTTATATATCGTAAAGGTTAAGAAGTCAGTCTTAAAAATCATAGAATATTAACAAAAAGCACAGCAGTAATAAAAATAACACCTGTACACTTTCAGATTAACTCAGTGCCTAATGGGCAGACTCTTAGTTACGCAGAGAAAATTGGATGAAAATTTAAGTGTATTAAATGTGGTAAGAATCAGTTTCTTGTGATCTGATATCTTGAATTTGATAGGGAGCCAATAGAGTTACCTTTTTTGGCCCTGGTAATGTAAAGTAATAATACAAATTTGTTTAATAATGCTCTGAATGATAGCATAATCAAATTATTTTACATAAGTTAAGAATGTTTGAATTATAAATTATTTTTTCAGTTTTCATTCTGTAACTCGTAGAATCATATGCCTTTTTAAAATTTAGATTTAGTTTAAGTTGCATTTCAAAACCCTGTTCTCATCATTCCAACCATTAAAAAAAAAAGACCTTATTAAATCCTCTAAGAACAGTTACTAGTCCTGTCATTGGATAAAATCATTATCTGCGGACCCAATCTCTTTATTAAGTCTTGCCCATTTCCATTCCACTAAACAGGTACCACCTCAAACTTAATATATTTGAAAACAAATATTATCTTTTCCTAGCCTAGTTCCTCTTCCACCTGTCATCTCTATTTTCCTTTATTTGTTCAGTCAGTCCCTCAGCAAACATTTATTGAGTCGGGTACTGCTAGAAACTAGGAGTGCAAAGATAAGATAATAAAGTTTGGTCTCTCTGCCATCTGAGGAGGTTACATCCTAGTGAAGCAAGACAGACAAACCAGTGAATACAATACAATAAATGTTATAATAAAGGTATGTACGTGGTACTGTGAGAGCATGGAGGTGGTGCATCTAAATTACACTAGCGTTGTGAGTTTGAGGAAGTGAGACAAGTCCAATATAGCTAGAGTGTAGCGAGTAAGGGGCACAGTGGTATAAAAGGAGGCTGGAGAGTTCGATAGGGATCAGATCATATAGGGCAGATTTGGCTTTTATACTCAGTGCTTTGCAAAGGCACTGAAAGGTTTTAATCTGGGGTTCATATAATCAGATCTGTATATTAGAAAGATCACTAAATGTTGAGTGGGGAAAAATTGGAAAGGACAATGGTGGATGAAGGAAAAGTTAATTTTAATTAGCAGGTTACTGTAGTAATTCAGGAGAAAGAGTTCAGTGGCCTGGACTCCACAGTGATCTATTTTAAACTAAACAAATAAATAAATAAGCCTTGGATAAATTTTGGTGGAAAAAAATTGATATAGGTGTACCTCATTTTATTGTACTTTGCTTTATTGCAGTTCACAGATACAATTTGTGTTTTTCACAAATTGAAGTTTTGTGACAACTGTGCATGGAGCTTGTTTGTTGGCACCATTTTTCCAAGAGCATTTGCTCACTTTGCATCTCTGTATTTCGTTTTGGTAATTCTCACAGTATTTCAAACTTTTAAAATTATTATTTGTTTTGTTGATATGTGGTCAGTGGTCTTTGATGTTACTGTTGCAGTTGTTTTGGGGCATCATGAATGACGTTGCCCATATAAGACATAAAACTTAATTGATAAATGTTCTGTGTCTTCTGACTGCTCTACTGATTGGCTGGTCCCCTGGTTCTCTCCCTCTCCTCAGACCTCCCTATTCCCTGAGACACAACAGTATTGAAATAGGCCAGTGAATAACCGTACCATGGCCTCTAAGTCATCAAGTGAAGGGAAGAGTTGCACATCTCACTTTAAATCGAAAGCTAGAAATGATTAAGCTTAATGAGGAAGGCATATTGAAGCCAAGATAGGATGAGAGTTAGGCCTCATCCAGGTAGCCAAGTTGTGAATGCAAAGGAAAAGTTCTTAAAGGAAATTAAAAGTGCTACTCCAGTGAACACGTGAATGATAAGAAAGCGAAACAGCCTTATTGCTGATATGGAGAAAATTTTAGTGGTTTGGATAGAAGATCAAGCCAGCCACAACTTTCCTTTAAGCCAAAACCTAATCCAGAGCAAGGTCCTAACTCTTTCCAATTCAGTAAAGGCTGAGAGGGATGAGGAAGCTGCAGAAGAAAAGTTTGAAGCTAGCAGAGTTTGGTTTAAGGAGGTTTAAGGAAATACGCTGTCTCCATATCATAAAACTGCAAAGTGAAAGCAGCAAGTGCTGATGTATAAGCTGCAGCAGGTTATCCAGAAGATCTAGCTAAGGTAATTAATGAATGTGACTTCACTAAACAACAGATTTTCAATGTAGAAGAAACAGCCTTATATTGGAAGAAAATTCCACCTAGGCCTTTCATAGCTAGAGAAGAGAAGTCAGTGCCTGGCTTCACAGCTTCAAAGGACTGAATGACTCTGCTTAAGGGCTAATGCAGCTGGTGACTTAAAGTTGAAGCCAGTGTTCGTTTACCATACTGAAAATCCTACACGCCTTCAGAATTACACTCAATCTACTCTGCCTGTGCTCTATAAACGGAACAACAAAGCCTTGGTGACAGCATATCCGTTTACAACATGGTTTAGTGAATATTTTAAGCCCACTGTTGCTACCTACTGCTCAGGAAAAGAAAAAAAAGATTCCTTTCAAAATATTACTGTGCACTGACAATGCAGTTAGCCACCCAAGAGCTCTGATAGAGATGTACAATGATATTAATGTTTTCATGCCTGCTAACACAACATCCATCCTGCAGCCCACAGATCTGGAGTAAATTCGACTTTCAAGTCTTATTATTTAAGAAACACATTTTGTAAGGCTCTAGCTGCCATAGATAGTGATTCCTCTGATGGATCTGAGCAAAGTGAGCTGAAAACCTTCTGGAAAGGATTCACCATTCTAGATGCCACTAGAACATTTGTGATTTATGGGAAGAGGTCAAAATAGCAACATTAACAGGAATTTAGAAGAAGTTGAGTCCAACCCTCATGGATGACTTTGAAGGAAGTCATGACTTTGGAGGAAGTAACTGCAGATGTGGTGGAAATAGCAAGAGAACTAGAATTATAAGTGGAGCTGGAAGATGTGACTGAATTGCTGCAATTTCATGATGAAACTTTAATGGATAAAGAATTGCTTCTTATGGATGAGCAAAGAAAGTGGTTTCTTGAGATGGAATCTAGTCCTGGTGAAGATGCTAGCAGATTGTTGAAATTATAACAAAGGATTTAGAATATTACACAAATTTAGTTGATAAAGCAGCAGCAAGATTTGAGAGGAT
The DNA here is from genome assembly GCF_005190385.1 of Monodon monoceros. Classification (NCBI taxonomy): domain Eukaryota; kingdom Metazoa; phylum Chordata; class Mammalia; order Artiodactyla; family Monodontidae; genus Monodon; species Monodon monoceros. Next base: position 19,807,752 of record NW_021703776.1, on the reverse strand, counting down.
TGGCTCCAATTTTTAAAGAAGTTCTACTGTGGGTAAAATGCTATCAAACAGTATTGCATGCTACAGAGAAACAATGAAAGGAAGAGTCAGTCAATACACCAAACTTCGTTGTTGTCTTATTTTAGGAAATGGCCGTATCCACTCCAGCTTCCAGCAGCCACCAGCCTAATCAGTCAGCAGCCATCAACACTGAAGCAAGACCCTCCACCAGCAAAAAGATTATTAATTGCTAGTCAGATAATGGTTAGCATTTTTTGTTTTACTCTTTATAAATTTTTATTATATAAAAAATTTATAAAATTTTAAATTATGCTTGTAAATGGATGCTATGAGGAAGATGCATGCTTACCTCATTGGTTATTATGAAGCTTCTTAGGCCATTTAATTATTTTTCTGTTATTTGTTACTATATCTTATACTCTAGCCCCTATTTCCTAAACCAGGAAGGACCAAATTTTAGAGCAAAGTTTATTTCCTGCCCACAGTCCAAGAATCTGGGTACTGATCAGCAAATTTCTTTTGGAGAGTAGCACATGATGTACGATGAGGTTGGGCCCCAGGTTGTCTCTGATAGTAGATTAAATCCATTAAAGTAATCGTACAGAGGGACTTCAGATAAACACAACAGTCTCCTGTGGAGAGAGCTGTATGAACAAGTTATTGAGTTTAGAGAAACTTTTGTTTCATTTTGATTCCAAAACTGGTGCCCAAAAGGCCACAGACCTTATTTATCAAGTGGATATCAAGTGGAATAATTTGAGGCCTAGAAAATTAAAGCAGTTTGCTTTTTCTATGGAGATTTTCAATCTGAAACCCAAGTTTGGAAGTAATGAGCAACTTTATGTGTCAGTTGTTATTATAGGCAGCTGAGCTCAGCTCTTTTGGGCCACCATACAGAGCCTATGAGGCATAGAAACAGAAATACTCTCACTGCTAAGAGTTCTGGATTGTATCTGTAGCATGATTTCTGCAAGAAACCATGCCAATAAACTTTAGTTCCTGGGGCTCAGGCTTCCCACAGGGTTTGATGTGTCAGCCCTGTAATTTTATTTAAATTCCTGCTCCATGGTTTCCCTTGTTGTTGCCGTCACTGGTAAATAACTGTGTGTTGTATAATTCTTTTTTTTTTTTGAATTTTATTTTATTTTTTTATACAGCAGATTCTCCAATTTTATACACATTGGGATTGTCAATCCCAATCGCCCAATTCATCACACCACCACCCCCACCCCTGCACCGCTTTCCCCCCTTGGTGTCCATACGTTTGTTCTCTACATCTGTGGCTCAGTTTCTGCCCTGCACACCGGTTCATCTGTACCATTTTTCTAGGTTCCGCATATATGCGTTAATATACGATATTTGTTTTTCTCTTTCTGACTTACTTCACTCTGTGTGACAGTCTCTAGGTTCATCCAGGTCCCTACAAATGACCCAATTTCGTTCCTTTTTATGGCTGAGAAATATTCCACTGTATATATGTACCACATCTTCTTTATCCATTTGTCTGTCAGTGGGCATTTAGGTTACTTCCATGACCTGGCTATTATATATAGTGCTGCAATGAACATTGGGGTGCATGTGTCTTTTTGAATTGCAGTTTTCTCTGGGTATATGCCCAGTAGTGGGATTGATGGGTCATATGGTAGTTCTATTTTTAGTTTTTTAAGGAACCTCCATACTGTTCTCCATAGTGGCTGTATCAATTTACATTCCCACCAACAGTGCAAGAGGGTTCTCTTTTCTCCACACCCTCTCCAGCATTTGTTGTTTGTAGATTTTCTGATGATGCCCATTCTAACTGCTGTGAGGTGATACCTCATTGTAGTTTAGATTTGCGTTTCTCTAATAATTAGTGATGTTGAGCATCTTTTCATGTGCTTCTTGGCCATCTGTATGTCTTCTTTGGAGAAATGTCTACTTAGGTCTTCTGCCCATTTTTGGACTGGGTTGTTTGTTATTTTAATATTGAGCTGCATGAGCTGTTTATATATTTTGGAGATTAATCCGTTCTCCATTGATTCGTTGGCAAATATTTTCTCCCATTCAGAGGGTTGTCATTTTGTCTTGTTTGTAGTTTCCTTTGCTTTGCAAAAGCTTTGAAGTTTCATTAGGTCCCATTTGTTTATTTTTGTTTTTATTTCCATTACTCTAGGAGGTGGATCAAAAAAGATCTTGCTCTGATTTATGTCAGAGAGTGTTCTTCCTGTGTTTTCCTCTAAGAGTATTTATAGTGTCTCATCTTACATTTAGGTCTCTAATCCATTTTGAGTTTATTTTTGTGTATGGTGTTAAGGAGTGTTCTAATTTCATTCTTTCACATGTAGCTGTCTAGTTTTCCCAGCACCACTTATTGAAGAGACTGTCTTTTCTCCATTGTATATCCTTGCCTCCTTTGTCATAGATTAGTTGACCATAGGTGCGTGGGTTTATCTCTGGGCTTTCTATCTTGTTCCATAGATCTATGTTTCTGTTTTTGTGCCAGTCTTGATTACTGTAGCTTTGTAGTAGAGTCTGAAGTCAGGGAGCCTGATTCCTCCAGCTCCGTTTTTTTCCCTCACGACTACTTTGGCTATTCGGGGTCTTTTGTGTCTCTGTACAAATTTTAAGATTTTTTGTTTTAGTTCCATAAAAAATGCCATTGGTAATTTGATAGGGATTGCATTGAATCTGTAGATTGCTTTGGGTAGGATAGTCATTTTCATAATGTTGATTCTTCCAATCCAAGAACATGGTATATCTCTCCATCTGTTAGTATCATCTTTAATTTCTTTCATCAGTGTCTTATAGTTTTCTGCATACAGGTTTTTTGTCTCCCTAGGTAGGTTTATTCCTAGGTATTTTATTCTTTTTGTTGCAGTAGTAAATGGGAGTGTTTCCTTAATCTCTGTTTCATATTTTTCATTATTAGGGTATAGGAATGGAAGAGATTTCTGTGCATTAATTTTGTATCCTGCAACTTTACCAGATTCATTGATTAGCTCTAGTAGTTTTCTGGTGGCATCTTTAGGATTCTCTATGTCTAGTATCATGTCATCTGCAAACAGTGACAGTTTTACTTCTTCTTTTCCCATTTGTATTCCTTTTATTTCTTTTTTTTCTCTGATTGCCATGGCTAGGACTTCCAAAACTATGTTGAATAATAGTGGTGAGAGTGGACGTCCTTGTCTTGTTCCTGATCTTAGAGTAAAGGCTTTCAGTTTCTCACCACTGAGAATGATGTTTCCTGTGGGTTTGTCATATGTGGCCTTTATTATGTTGAGGTAAGTTCCCTCTATGCCCACTTTCTGGGGAGTTTTTATCATAAATGGGTGTTGAATTTTGTCAAAAACTTTTTCTGCCTCTATTGAGATGATCATATGGTTTTTATTCTTCACTTTGTTATTATGGTATATCACATTGATTAATTTGCATATATTGAAGAATTCTTGCATCCCTGGGATAAATCCCACTTGATCATGGTGTACGATCCTTTTAATGTGCTGTTGGATTCTGTTTACTAGTATTTTGTTGAGGATTTTTGCATCTATATTCATGAGTGATGTTGGCCTGTAATTTTCTTTTTTTGTAGTATCTTTGTCTGGGTTTGGTGTCAGGGTAATGGTGGCGTCATAGAATGAGTTTGGGAGTGTTCCTTCCTCTGTAACTTATTGGAAGAGTTTGAGAAGGACAGGTGTTAGCTCTTCTTAAATGTTTGATAGAATTCACCTGTGAAGCCATCTGGTCCTGGACTTTTGTTTGTTGGAAGATTATTAATCACAGTTTCAATTTCATTACTTGTGATTGGTCTGTTCATATTTTCTATTTCTTCCTGGTTCAGTCTTGGAAGGTTATACCTTTCTAAGAATTTGTCCATTTTATTGGCATAGAGTTGCTTGTAGTAATCTCTTAGGATGCTTTGCATTTCTGTGGTGCCTGTTGTAACTTCTCCTTTTTCATTTCTAATTTTATTGATTTGAGTCCTGTCTCTCCTGTTCTTGATGAGTATGGCTAATGGTTTATCAATTTTGTTTATCTTCTCAAAGAACCAGCTTTTAAAAAAAAAAAAAAGAACCAGCTTTTATTAGTTTTATTGATGTTTGCTATTGTTTTCTCTGTTTCTATTTCATTTATTTCTGCTCTGATATTTATGATTTCTTTGCTTCTGCTAACTTTGGGTTTTGTTTGTTCTTCTTTCTCTAGTTCCCTTAGGTGTAAGGTTAAATTGTTTATTTGAGATATTTGTTGTTTCTTGAGGTAGGCTTGTATTGCTATAAACTTCCCTCTTAGAACCGCTTTTGCTGCATCCCATAGGTTTTGGATCATCATGTTTTCACTGTCATTTGTCTCTAGGTATTTTTTGATTTCCTCTTTGATTTCTTCTGTTATCTCTTGGTTATTTAGTAATGTGTTGTCTAGCCTTCATGTGTTTGTGTTTTTTACATTTTTTTCCCTGTAATTGATCTCTAATCTCGTAGCGTTGTTGTCAGAAAAGATGCTTGATAGGATTTCAATTCTGTTAAATTTACTGAGGCTTGATTTGTGACCCAAGATGTGATCTATCCTGGAGAATGTTCCGTGCGCACTTGAGAAGAAAGTGTAATCTGTTGTTTTTGGATGGAATGTCCTATAAATATCAATTAAATCTATCTGGTTTATTGTGTCATTTAAAGCTTGTGTTTCCTTATGAATTTTCTGTTTGGATGATCTGTCCATTGGTGTAAGTGAGGTGTTAAAGTCCCCCACCATTATTGTGTTACCATCGATTTCCTCTTTTATAGCTGTTAGCAGTTGCCTTATGTATTGAGGTGCTCCTATTTTGGGTGCATATATATTTATAATTGTTATATCTTCTTTTTGGATTGATCTCTCGATCATTATGTAGTGTCCTTCCTTGTCTCTTGTAACATTCTTTATTTTAAAGTCTATTTTATCTGCTATGAGAATTTCTACTCCAGCTTTCTTTTGATTTCCATTTGCATGAAATATCTTTTTCCATCCCCTCATTTTCAGTCTGTATGTGTCCCTAGGTCTGAAGTGGGTCTCTTGTAGGCAGCATATATATGGGTCTTGTTTTTGTATCCATTCAGCAAGCCTGTGTCTTTTGGTTGGAGCATTTAATCCATTCACATTTAAGGTACTTATCGATATGTATGTTCCTATTACCATTTTCTTAATTGTTTGGGGTTAGTTTTTGTAGGTCCTTTTCTTCTCTTGTGTTTCCCACTTAGAGAAGTTCCTTTAGCATTTGTTGTGGAGCTGGTTTGGTGGTGCTGAATTCTCTTAGCTTTTGCTTGCCTGTAAAGCTTTGATTTCTCCATCGAACCTGAATGAGATCCTTGCCTGGTAGAGCAATCTCGGTTGTAGGTTCTTCCCTTTCATCACTTTAAGTATATCATGCCACTCCCTTCTGACTTGTAGAGTTTCTGGTGAGAAATCAGCTGTTAACGTTATGGGAGTTCCCTTCTATGCTATTTGTCGTTTTTCCCTTGCTGCTTTCAGTAATTTTTCTTTGTCTTTAATTTTTGCCAATTTGATTACTATGTGCCTCGGAGTGTTTCTCCTTGCGTTTTCCTGTATGGGACTCTCTGTGTTTCCTGGACTTGGGTGGCTATTTCCTTTTCCATTTCAGGCAAGTTTTTGACTATAATCTCTTCAAATTTTTCTCAGGTCCTTTCTCTCTCTCTTCTTCTGGGACCCCTAAAATGTGAATGTTGTTGTGTTTAAGAGGTCTCTTAGGCTGCCTTCATTTCTTTGCATTCTTTTTCTTTATTCTGTTCTGCAGCAGTGAATTCCACAATTCTGTCTTCCAGGTCAGTTATCCATTCTTCTGCCTCAGTTATTCTGCTATTGATTCCTTCTAGTGTAGTTTTCATTTCAGTTATTGTATTGTTCATCTCTGTTTGTTTGTTCTTTAATGCTTCTAGGTCTTTGTTAAACATTTCTTGCATCTTCTCGATCTTTGCCTCCATTCTTTTTCTGAGGTCCTGGATCATCTTCACTGTGATTATTCTGAATTCTTTTTCTGGAAGGTTGCCTGTCTCCACTTCATTTAGTTGTTTTTCTGGGGTTTTATCTTGTTCCCTCATCTGGTACATAGCCCTCTGCCTTTTCATCTTGTCTATCTTTCTGTGAATGTGGTTTTTGTTCCATAGGCTGCAGGATTGTAGTTTTTCTTGCTTCTGCTGTCTGCCCTCCTGTGGATGAGGCTATCTAAGAGGCTTGTGCAAGTTTTTTCATGGGAGGGACCGGTGGTGGGTAGAGCTGGGTGTTGCTCTGGTGGGCAGAGCTCAGTAAAATTTTAGTCCACTTGTCTGCTGATGGGTGGGGCTGGGTTCCCTCCCTGTTGGTTGTTTGGCCTGAGGCCACCCAACACTGGAGCCTACCCAGGCTCTTTGGTGGGGCTAATGGCGAACTCTGGGAGGGCTCATGCCAAGAAGTACTTCCCAGAACTTCTGCCGCCAGTGTCCTTGTCTTCATGGTGAGACACAGCCACCCCCGCCTCTGCAGGAGAGCCTCCAACACTAACAGGTAGGTCTGGTTCAGTCTCCCCTGGGGTCACTGCTCCTTCCCCTGGGTCCCGATGCACACACTACTTTGTGTGTGCCCTCCAAGAGTGGAGTCTCTGTTTACCCCAGTCCTGTCAAACTCCTGCAGTCAAATCCCGCTAGCCTTCAAAGTCTGATTCTCTAGGAATTCCTCCTCCCGTTGCCAGACCCCCAGGTTGGGAAGCCTGACGTGGAGCTCAGAACCTTCACTCCAGTGGGTGGACTTATGTGGTATAAGTGTTCTCCAGTTTCTGAGTCACCCACCCAGAAGTTATGGGATTTGATTTTATTGTGATTGCACCCCTCCTATTGTCTCATTTTGGCTTCTCCTTTGTCTTTGGATGTGGGGTATCTTTTTTGATGAGTTCCAGTGCCTTCCTGTCGATGATTGTTCATCAGTTAGTTGTCAGTGTGTGTTGTATAATTCTTAAAGTGCTTTACAAATATGTGCTATTCTGAGGTCAAAAGAAAGCCTGGAACTCTCTTAAGGTAAAACATTTACCTACTAAAGAGTTGTGCACAGTGTGTATTCTTTGGGATGCATTCTCTAATCCTTATGAGATCCTTGATTCTGAGTTTCGTGCTCTACCCATATATGGCAAATTGGATAGGTGGTGAATACCTTAGATAAGATATTTCTGGGAATAAGTTGACTTCTCTGTTAAGTTTTAGACTGGGTTCATCAGCTTAGATATGAAACCTCACCGTTGTATATCAAGCCATTTTTAAGACCAAAAATGCATGTGGTACAATTTAGATGATTAGAGATAAAGTATGTTGTCAGCCAAATGATTGTTGTTTGTCATTGTCTGCATGGTAGGGAAGGTGGTATTACTGGGTTCACTTTATTTTAGTCAAACTGGAAATGTAAAGCATAATAAAAATAAGTTCATTTGGTATCAAAATAAACTACCAAGTCAGAAGAGAGTTCTCGGCTTGTTTGTAGGCTGGAGACGTACATTTAATGGTATTGTGATTTATAATGGAAAACGGGTTCATTTGTTGGAAAAGATGTTGAAATGGGACCAAGCCCACAGGATGCCACTTTTAAGAGCTAGAGACAGTATTTTCTCTCCAAACGGGTGAAAAAATCTAGTCTTTTGATATGACTCATAGAAATAACTTATTTTTAGAACACACTTAAGTTTTGGTTTTCTCCAGGTTTACAGCATATGGATTTGTCAGTAATGTAGATGTGCTTCCGGATGACATGGAAGAAATTTGGTAACAGAATGAAGAATGCTGTAGGTTTATGGCTGTCTACTTAAAAATACTTTGACAGGTAGTTAATGTAGGAACTGCCTTCAGATCGTTTGTGCTTTTATGGTGTTTTTGTTTCTCCATTTTGTTAAAGTGTAAGATCCTGGGAGAGTGTAATAAGTAGACATCAGCTTTGTTTGTTAACGTTTCCCAAAAAAAAGGAAGATCAGGTTTTGTTCCCATTCACCTGAAAACTTTATTTGTTAAGGACAGATTGTAAATGTTAGACTTTGCAGGCTACATACGGTTTCTGTTGTTTATTCTCTTTTGTTTTGTTTCTTTATAACCCTTTAAAAGTGTAGAAGTCGGGCTTCCCTGGTGGCGCAGTGATTGAGGGTCCGCCTGCCAATGCAGGGGACATGGGTTCATGCCCCGGTCCGGGAAGATCCCACATGCCGCGGAGCGGCTAGGTCCGTGAGCCATAGCCGCTGAGCCTGCACGTCCGGAGCCTGTGCTCCGCAATGGGAGAGGCCACAACAGTGAGAGGCCTGTGTACCGCAAAAAAAAAAAAAAAAGCGTAGAAGCCATTCTTAGCTCTTAGGCCATAAAAACAGGCGTCAGGCCAGATTTGGCCTGTGGGCCATAGTTTGCTGATTCCTAGACTAGAGATCAAAGTACAGACCCCAGTCTTAGAGCATGTGAATTCTGTTTGTAATGCCTGGGTTTTTTTTTTTTTTTAGTTTTTGTTTTCATGTTTATTTTAGTCATATACGAAACACTGAACCACAGCCAAATCTTACCCTGAGGAAACTCTTCCCAGTAATGAAGAAAAAAGATTTATGCACCTAAAAGTGTAATCATGTAAAATTTAAGAAACAGTACAGCCATAGAAGGTATAAGATGCCAAGTAAAAACACAAAAACCTGTTCAACATCACTAGCCATTGGTATGGTACAAATTAGAACCAGAATGAGATGCTACTACATACCTATTAGAATGGCTAAAATAAGAAATACTGATAATATCAAATGCTGGCAAGGATGTGGAGAGATTGGATCTCTTCTGCATTGGTATTGGGCATGGAAAATAATATAGCCACTCCTGAATTCAGCCTGGCATTTTGTTAAAAAGAAAGTACCATATGACCCAACAATTACATTCCTGGGCATTTATCTTGGAGAAATGAAACTTAGTGTTCACATAAAAACCTGTACATAAGTATTCATAGCTTTATTTATAATAGCCAAAAAATGGAAATGACTAAAATATACTTCTATCGGTAAATGGTTACACAAACTGTGGTATGTCCACACAGTGGAGTAGTATTCAACAGTGAAAAAGAACAGTCTATTAATACACACAACTTGGATAGAAGTTAGGGGCATTATGCTGAGTGAAAATAGCCAGTCTCAAAATATTGCATACTGTATGATTACATTTATCTAATGTTCTTGAAGTGACATTATTATGGATATGGAGAACAGACAAGTTGTTGCAAAAAGTTAAGAAAGGAGAGGGAAGATAAAACTATAAAGAGATATCACATAGAACTTTCTTTGTGATGATAAAACAATTCTGTATCTTGATTATAATGATGATTATGTGAATCTATACATGTGATAAAATCTCATAAAAGTATACACAAAAACATGTAAAAGAGTGAGTGCATGTAAAAAATGGTGAAGCCTGAGTAAGTTCTGTAGTCTAATTAATTGTATGCCAAACAATTACCTATTTTTGATAATGCACGATGGTTATTATAAGATGTCAACATTGGAGAAACTGGGTAATGGGTGCACAGGACCTCTTTGTACTATTTTTACAACTTCTTTTGAGTCTTTAATTATTTCCCAACAAGAAATAACAGAGAGCATGATGTAGGGAGGGGAAAAAAGATGGGAAGAGGGAGAAAGAGAGAAAGATAGAAACAGTGAGGGCTTCTAGGCTAGAAGTAGAATAAAAAGGACTGAATTACCCTTCTACTTAAACCAACAACAACAAAAATTTTTAAATAGACAAAATACATGAAAAAACAGTTTCTAAGGTACTGTACATCAGGCAATGAAAGAAAGTGATCACTAAGAGCTGGGAAGCAAGCAAAATGAGTCCCTGCTTACTCCCTCGAGAGAGTCTTCAGGCTGTAGTACATGGAGAAGGGACTAATGTAGAGCCCAGCAGACTCCTTGAATTGAGGAAACCATAAGGAGAGTCCACAGAGGTTGATAGCTAGAGTTTATAAAGTACCAGAAGGAATAGAACCTAATGCTCACACAATTCCAGGAAAAACGCCTATCCCACCTGCCAGACTGGAAAATACCATAACTCATGGAGCACTGGGTAGAGCAGTTAGTAGTTGGAAAGAGCCCTAGACTGCACATTCCTCCAGAACTGCCTAACAAATCATAAAACAAGAGATGAAAAGTTGAAATTGTTTCCAAGTACTTTAACTGCACAAAGCTTGAGATTTATAGAAATACAAAAATGCTGGAACCCAACAAAATAAAATTCACCATGTCTGGCATCCAATCAAAGATTATCAGACAGGCAAATAGGCAAGAAATCATGACCCAAAATGAAGTGAATATCAATCGAAACCTATACAGAAAAGACACAGATGTTAGAATTAGCAGAGAAGAAAAATAAAATAGTTATTATAACTGAATTCCACATGTTGGGATAAAGTTAAGTAAGACATGGAAGATATAAAAAAGACCAAAATTGAAATTCTAGAAATGAAAACTACAATATCTGAGACGAAAAATACAGAGGATGTGATTAGACATAAAAGGATATTTCTTGGGCAAAACTGATTAATTGCATACTTGCTCAAAACCTAGTGTACCGTTGACTTTTTCATTATTCCAAATAATTGAGAGAAAATATAATGATGGGCAGCATTATAACTAGCTCAAAAATATTTGCTTGTAAAAATTTGTTGCTAAGATGCCCTGGATTGCACTTTTGTCAAGGGAAGAACAGATAAAAAATGTTGACATTAAAATATTTGGTTTTACGGGATTGTGTGTGGTGTTAGAGCTTTTGTTTGTGAAAAACGTGCATTAAAACTAAGACTTCAGGGGCTTCCCTGGTGGCGCAGTGGTTGGGAGTCTGCCTGCCGATGCAGGAGACACAGGTTCATGTCCCAGTCCGGGAGGATCCCATGTGCCGCAGAGCGGCTGTGCCCGTGAGCCATGGCTGCTGGACCTGCATGTCCAGAGCCTGTGCTCCGCAACGGGAGAGGCCACAGCAGTGAGAGGCCGGCATACCACAAAAAAAATAATAAAAATAAATAAATAAATAAGATTTCAGAGTAGTTATTTAAATCCTTTTTCAAAAGTGTATAATTTATTTTCCTAGCCAGCTGGTAAGCTTTTTGAGGGCATTACCATGTCTTTTTACATGTTTTGAACCTCCCTAAAATACTTAGCCTGATGCTTCCCATAGTGGGTGGTCAGTAGTGTTTATAATGTAAAAGAGGGAATCCTCCAGCTGTGATGCACTGAAATTTAACCTGTTCCTGATAAGACAACACCAGAATTATCCCTCAGAATGTAAGTAAACAAAGCCTGTTACAAGGTTTGGAGTGGGGAGTGGTGGGGTGGGGGGCAGGAAGAAGCTCACCTTAGCCAAGAGGCTTTTAAACAAGGCTATTTTTAAACAAGGAACAGAAATTCTGCCAGTTACTCCTTAGAGCCCTATCTTTGTCCATGGCTAGAGCTGATTAGATCAGGTGCATTTTGGGTTAAATAATGAGTAATGCTTATCAACCAGGTATTTGGAAATCACTCAGTCAGTCAAACTTGGATATTTATATACTTGAGTAGATTTGGACATGGCAGATTTTGAGAGCAAATGCTAGAGTTTAAAAACATGTCCTGAGAAGAAACTTTTCTCTCACTTAAAGGAAGCCAAGCCACACGGGGATAGGTTAGTCATTTCCCATTTCTTGGTCAAAAAAATATTGTCTGATTTTCATTGGTAAAGGGGATTAAATAAGGAACAAGGTTTCTGCAGCCCCAAGTTCCAATCTCTGTTACAAGATTTTTGTAGGAAGGAATTTATAAACTTTACAAATAAGAATTAGAATCTCCACAGATTCAACCCAAAGTACAGAGCTTTCAGTAAATTTCTTATTCGCAAGATAAAGCTATTTTCCAGCAACTTAAATGGAACTTTACAAACTGTCTTGCTTGTGAGTATTGTCCCTAAACTAAAATCACTTGTGTGTTCATTTTGTTAGTAACAATAGTACTGTGCATGGTCTCCTCTGCTGCAGAAGGAAATGGGTAGATTTGGCTTCTCCTTCCGTAAGCAAGAAACTCATGATTGAGGAGGTAAAAGATCTTAGATATTTGGGAAGCCCTTACTATTGTTGATGCTTTACTATTGCTATTAAAATGTGTAAAAAATAATAGAACAACCAATATTCAGGATTACCAGTTCTTTCCTCTACGTTTATTTGAATTACTAGAAAAAGAAGTTCTGTACTATACAAAAACTGTTGGTTGTAGATACCTTGAAATCCTGACCTGCTAAATGTGGTAAGGCACAAAAAGATGAACAGATTAAAATTGATAAAGTTGAACCCCTTAATGATGAAGATTGGGGGAAAAGAGAAGCTTCTAATACAGGGATTACTAGTTGGAATAAGAGAGATTTTAAGCAGTTTACTGAGAAGTGGGTTGTGATGATACTGAAAATACAGCAAGAGAAGTGGAAGGAAAAAGAAACTCTAGAGGAAGTCATTGAATATGCTGCTGTCTTTTGGGAAAGATCCAGTGAAGATGTAGATAGACAAGATTATGGCTCAGATTAAAGGGGAGAGACAAGAATTCACAGGAGAATTTGTATCACACAAAAGCACTTGACACAAAGATTGAATGGTACAAAGCACCTTTTCAGCAGCTGGGAACATCATAAAGGAGAAAACTGTCCTAGAGAAGAGAGTTGTTTCCTGATTTGTGTGCTTGGATTCAACAAAGAAAATGTATATGATGAATTGATCCAGTGTATTCACAACATTCATCAGTTCAGATTTGACTGGTCTCTTAAGTTCAGAATTGCAGTGGATCTCCAGAGGAGGTGTAGCATCTTAACTACCTTGATTGAAAGAAAAAACAGAACTAGAAGACTAGAGATGGGAAACAAACCAGGTGAGCTCAATGATTGCCGTAGCCTATTACCTTGAGAGTGTTTCCAGGCTGCAGGGCAGGGATGGGTAACATAGGCAGAGCCCAACAGACTCACCAAGTGGAGGAGACCAGGGCTGCTAGAGTTAACAAGAGAAAGTTCCAGAGCAAACAGAGGTACACAGGGTGCCCATGACTGTTCAGCAAAGTACGGATCAGCATCTGTGTGAGGAAACCACCTGATACATGCTACAATATGAATGAACCTCATAATAATTATGCTGAAATAACCTAGATATTTTTAAAAAGACTACGTATTGTATATTTTGTGTGACTCCATTTATTAAAATCTTAGAAAATGCAACTAATCCAAAGTGACACAAAGTAGATTAGTAATTATCGAAGAATTGGTGGGGGTCGGGGGGGTTGTAGAGGTGACAGGCCGGGTGGGGCATGAGGGAAAGATTACAAAGGGGCACAAGGAAACTTAGGAGTGATGGATATGTTCATTATCTTGATTGAGGAGATGGTTTTGCAGACTTTTACATATGTAAAAACTTATTACATTACATACTTTAAATACATGTATTATTTTGTCAATTGCACTTAAATAAAGCTCTTTTTAAAACCTGCATCCAAAAAAAATACAAACAAAAAACAGAGTAGTTTCCCTTTCAGAGTTGTTCTGAGGAAAAGAAAGGAGAGAACAAGCCCAAGTAACCTATTTGCAACTCTCTTCCAACTCAGGTTGTCTTTACTAAGATTTTTGCAGTTCAAAAGTGTTTTTCAGTTTTAGAGATGTAGTGTTAGGATCTATGTAGTCAAATATTGCTCTTGTCAATCAAGATATAACTTTATGCAATTTTGTGTTTCAGGCCTCCTGAATCAAGCAAGCAAACATGAAAAATGGATTAAGGCTGATGCTCCAAAAGGCACTGTAAGCTTTAGAAGCCAAAGCTGGTTTCAGTCCCTGAAACTGTAGGACTGAGAATGGTTTGAGTTATGTTTCTAAATTTTAACAACGATTAGTAGATCTGTGACTACAAAAACTCAAATACCACTGTTCATATAAATGTTGAAAACAATAAATTGGGATGTCTTGGGGCAGCCTTTTCAAAATTTGTACTTAGCTATTAGTTTTCTTCTGTAACAAATTACCACAAACTTATTGACTTAAAATAATACCTGTTTGCCCTGGGATCTCCTGGACCCTGACTCCACCCAGCAGTAACCCAGCACTAGCCCCAGGGCCTCCCAGGGTTCTGCCATCAACCGTCAACCAGTGGCCAGCAGCATCTGCACAAGGCAGGACCTGGCAACCAAGCAGACCAGGGGCCAACCTAGCCTATCAGACCACCTACATAGTCAGCCTGCCAAAACAGAAAGACCCACACAACCCTCATAGGAGGAACCCCTAGAGCATATAACTGTTGAGAGGAGAGTGCACTGCTGGAACACAAAAGGTCACTTCTTCAAGGTTGGGAAACATAACCAACCTACCAGGTACATAAAAATAAAAACAACTAGTTAGGCAAAATGAGGCAACAGAGGAACATATTCCAAACAAAGGATTAAGATAAAACACCAGAAAAAGAGCTAAGTGAAGTGGAGATATGCAATCTAACCAAGAAAGAGTTCAGGAGTGTGATTGTACAGATGATCAAAGAACTTGGGAAACAAATGGATGCACAGAGTGAGACATTAGAAGTTTTTAACAAAGAGTTAGAAAATAGAAAGAACAACGGAACGGAGATGAAGAATACAATAACTGAAATGAAAAATACACTAGAGGGAATCAATAGTAGACTAAATGATACAGGAAAATGGATTAGTGAGCTGGAAGACAGAGTAGTGGAAATCAGTGATGCTGAAGGAAAAAAAAATGAAAAGAAATGAGGACAGTTTAGGAGACTTCTGGGACATCAAGCTCACTAATATTTGCATTATAGGATTCCCAGAAGAAGAAGAGAAAGAGAAAGGGGCTGAGAACATAATTGAAGACATAATAGCTGAAAACTTCCCTAACCTGGGAAGGGGAAACAGACATCTAAGTCCAGGAAGTGCAGTGAGCACCATACAGGATTAACCTAAAGAGGCAGACACCAAGACACATTGTAATTAAAATAGCAAAAATTAAAGATAAAAGAGAATATTAAAAGCAGCAAGGGAAAAGCAACATGTTACATAAAAGGGAACTCCCATAAGGCTATCACCTGACTTTTCAACAGAAACTCTTCAGGCCAGAGCAGCATGGCATGATATATTTGAAGTGATGAAAGGGAAAAACCAAAAACCAATAATACTCTGCAAGGCTCTCATTCAGATTTGATGAAGAGATAAAAAGCTTTACAGAGAAGCAAAAGCCAAGAGTTCAGCATCACCAAATCGGCTTTAAAGAAATGTTAAAGGAACTTCTGTAAGCAAAAAAGGACACAAGAAACATGAAAATCGTGAAAGGAGAAAGCTCATTGGTAAAGGCAAACATATAGTAAAGGTAGGAAATCATTCATGCACAAAGCTAGTAGGAAGGTTGAAAGACAAAAGTAGTAAAATTGTCTATATCCACAATAAGTAGTTAAGGGATACACAAGACAATTATATGTAAAAAATGATATCAAAAACAGTAATCATGAGGGTAGGAGAGTACAAATTCTGCGTTGTTAAAATGCATTGGAAATTAAGAGATCAGCAACTTCAAACAATCGTGTATATATAGATTGCTATATGTAAATCTCATGGTAACCACAAACCAAAAATCTATAAAAGATACACACGCAAAAAAGAAAAAGGAATCCAAACATAACACTAAAGGTAGTCATCAAATCACAAAAGAAGGAACAAAAAAGACATACAAAAACAACTCCAAAACAGTGAACAATATGGCAATAAGAATATACATATCAATAATTACTTTAAGTATAAATGGATTAAATGCTCCAATCGAAAGACATAGAGTGACTGAATGGATTCAAAAATAAGACTCATATATATGCTGCCTACAGGTGACTCACTTCAGATCTAAAGACACACACAGACTGAAAGTGAGAGGATAGAAAAAGGTATTCCATGCAAAGGGAAGTCAAAAGAAAGCCAGGGTAGCAATATTTATATCAGATGAAATAGACTTTAAAACAAAGACTGTAAGAAAAGACAAAGAAGGACATTACATAATGATCAAGGGATCAATCCAAAGAGAAGATACAACAATTGTAAATATATATGCACCCAGCATAAGCAAAGCTAAACACACAAAGCAAATATTAACAGACATACGGGGAGCAATGAACAGTAACACAATAGTAATAGGGAATTTAATACCCCATTTACATCAATGGACAGATCATCCAGACAGAAAATCAATAAGGAAACACAGGCCTTAAATGACACACTAACAAGATGGAACTTATATAAACATTCCATCAGAAAGCAGCAGAATACACATTCTTTTCAAGTGCACATGGAACATTCTCCAGGATAGATAACATGCTAGGCCAGAAAACAAGCCTTGGTAAATTTAAGAAAATTGAAATCATGTCAAGCATCTTTTCTGACCACAATGCTGTGAGACTAGAAATCAACTACAAGAAAAAAGAAAAACCTGCAAAAAATATAAACATGTGGAGGCTAAACAATATGCTACTAAACAACCAATAGATCACTGGTGAAATCAAAGAAGAGATGAATACCTGGAGACAAATGAAAACAAAAACACAACAATCTAGAATCTCCAGGATGCAGCAAAAGCAGTTCTCAGAGCACAGTTTATAGCAATACAAGCCTGCCTCAGGAAACAAGAAAAATCTCCAATACACAGCCTAACATTACACCTAAAGGAACGAGAAAAAGAAAAACAAACAAAACCCAAAATTAGTCAAAGGAAAGAAATCATAAAGGTCAGAGCAGAAATAAATGAAATAGACTCTTAAAAAAAAAAAAGAAAAGATCAGAGAAGCTAAGAGCTGGTTCTTTGAAAAAATAAAGAAAATTGATAAACCTTTAGCCAGATTCATGAAGAAAAAAAGAGGATCCAAATCAATAAAATCAGAAATGAAAAAGGGGAAGTTACAACTGATGCCATGGAAATACAGAGGATCATAAGAGACTACTAGAAACAACTATGTGTCAATAAAATGGACAATGTTGAAGAAATGGGCAAATCCTAGAAATGTACAATCTTCCAAGAGTGAACCAGCAAGAAGCAGAAAATATGAACAGACCAATTAGAAATAATGAAATTGAATTAGTAATAAAAAAAAACCCTTCCAACAAACAAAAGTCCATGACCTGATGGCTTCACAGATGAATTTTGCCAAACATTTAGAGAAGAGTTAACACTTACACTTATTATCCTATTCCAAAAAATTGAAGAGGAAGGAACACTTCCAAACTGATTCTACATGGCCAGCATCACCCTGATACCAAAAGTAGACAAAGATATCTCACACATACACAAATTACAGGCAGTTATCACTGATGAACATTGATGTAAAAATCCTCAATAAAACATTAGTAAACCGAATCCAACAATACATCAAAAGGATCATATACCATGATCAAGTGGGATTTATCCTAGGGATGCAAGAATTTTTCAATATCCACAAATCAATCAGTGTGATATGCCACATTAATGAAGAATAAAAACCATATGATCATCCCAATAGATGCAGAAAAAGCTTTTGACAAAATTCAGCATCCATTTGTGATTAAAAACTCCAGAAAGTGGGCCTAGAGGGAACACACCTCAACATAATAAAGGCCATATATGACAAACCAATGCTAACATCATACTTAGTGGTGAAAAGCTGAAAGCATTTCCTCTAAGATCAGTAACAAGACAAGGATGCCCATTCTTGCCACTTTTATTCTGCATAGTTTTGGAAGTCCTAGCCACAGCAGTCAGACAAGAAAAAGAAATAAATGGAATCCAAATTGGAAAGGAAGAAGAAAAACTACTGTTTGCAGATGACATACTATACATAGAAAATCCTGAAGATAACACCAAAAACTACTAGAGCTCATCACTAAATTTGTGAAGTTGCAGGATACAAAATTAATACACAGAAATCTGTTGTGTCTCTATACACTAACAATGAACTATCAAAAAGAGAAATTAAGAAAACAGTCCCATTTACCATCACATCAAAAAGAATAAAATACCTAGGAATAAACCTACCTAAGTAGGTAAAAGACCTGTACTTGGAAAACTATAAGACACTTACGAAAGAAATTGAAGGCAATCCAAACAGATGGAAAGGTATGCTGTGTTCATGGATTGGAAGAATTAATATTGTAAAATGACCATACTAGCCAAGGCAGTCTACAGATTCAATGCAATCTATATCAAAATACCAAGGGCATCTTTTTCACACAACTAAAATAATTATTCCTGAAATTTGTGTGGAAACACAGAAGACCCTGAATAACTAAAAAAATCTTCAGAAAGAAGAACAGAGCTGGAGGAATCATGCTCCCTGTCTTCAGACTATACTGTAAAGCTACAGTTATCAAAACAGTGTGGAATTGGCACAAAAACAGATATGTAGATCAGTGGAACAGAATAGAGACCCAGGAAATAAACCCACACACTTACAGTCAATTAATCTATGACAAAGGAGGCAAGAATATATTACAGTGAAAAAAAGTCTTTTCAATAAGTGGTGCTGGGAAAGCTGGACAGCTACATGTAAAAGACTAGAATTAGAATATTCTCTAAAACCATATGCAAAAACAAACTCAAAATGGATTAAAGATCTAAATGTAATACCAGAAAGCAAAACTTGTAGAAGAAAGCATATGCGGAACACTCTTTGACATAAATTGTAGCAATATTTTGGGAGATCTGTCTCCTAAAGCAAAGGAAATAAAAGCAAAGATAAACAAATGGAACCTAATTAAATTTAAAAGCTTTAGCACAGCAAAGGAAATCATCGACAAAATAAAAAGGCAACCTACTGAATGGGAGAAAATATTTGCAAATGATATGACCCATAGAGGTTTATATCCGAAATATACAACAGCTTTTACAACTCAACATCAAAAACAAAAGAAAAAAGAAACCTGATTAAAAAATGGGCAGAAGACCCAAATAGATATTTTTCTAAACAAGTCATACAGATGGGCACAGGCACTTGAAAAGATGCTCAACATCATTAATAATCAGAGAAATTCAAATTAAAACCCCAATGAGATATCACCTCACATTTGTCAAAATGGCTATCATTGTAAAAGATCACAAAAAATGTTGGCAAGGATGTGGAGAAAAGGCAAACTTCTTACACTTGGTGAGAATGTAAATTGGTGCAGCCACCATGGAAAACAGTATGGAGGTTTATCAAAAAAACAAAAAATAGGACTAACATGACCCAGCAGTTCCACTCCTGGGTATTTATCTGAAAAAAACAAAAATACTAATTTAAAAAGATACATGCACCCCAGTAGTCATAGCGTTATTTATGATTGGTAAAATATGGAAGCAACCTAAGTGTTCATTAACAGATGAATGGATAAAGAAGATGTACGTACACACACACACACATACACACACACACACACACACACACACACACACACAGAGGAATACTACTCAGCCATGAAAAAGAATGAAATTTTGCCATTTGCAGCAACATGGATGGACCTGGAGGGTATTATGCTAAGTGAAATAAGTCAGAGAAAGACAGATACTGTATGATATCACTTGTATGTGGAATGTAAAAAATAAAACAAACTAGTGAATATAACAAAAAAGAAGCAGACTCAGAGAACACACATCAGTGGTTACCAATGGGGAGAGGGAAGTGGGGAGGGGCAGGATAGGGGTAGGGGATTACGAGGTACAAACTACTATATATAAAATAAGCTACAAGGATATATAGTACAACACAGGAGATATAGCCAATATTTTATAATAACTATAAATGGAACATAACCTTTAAAAATTGTCAATCACTATGTTGTACACCTGAAACTTATATAATATTGTATATCAACTATACCTCATTAAAATTTTTTGAAAAATAAAATCAGTTGTAAAGCTGAAAAAACTAATACTGACACCTATGTATCAGCTCATAGTTCTGTAGGTCGAGCTCAGCATGGTTAGATTCTCTGCTCGGGTTATCCACAAGGCTGGACTTAAGGTGTTGTCCAGGCTGAGCTCTCATCTAGATGATCTGAGGAATAGTCTACTTCCAGGCTCATTTGTATTGTTGGCAAAATGCAGTTCCTTGTGACTGTGTGACTGAGATCTCTGTTTCCATGCTGGCTGTCAGTTGGCAATCACTCTAAATTTCTAGAGGCCACCTGCATCTCTTTTATATGGCCTTCTCTTCAGGCCAGCACTAATGCAATCAGTCCTTGTCATGCTGTGAATATCTGAGCTCTTTTTCTGCAGCCACCTTGGGATAACTCTGCTTTTAAAGAGCTCAGAGGATTAGGTCAGGCCTACTCAGGATAATCTTTGTTTTGCCATATAATGTAACAGTCATGGAGTGATATCTCATCATATTCATAGTTTCCACTTATACTCAAGAAGAAGACATTTTACAAAAATATAGGTAATAGGGGGCAGCTATTTTGAAATTCTTTGTACCAGAGCTCTTGTGTAACATGTTTTCTACTTAGTATTGTGCTTACTATGACAACAGTATAGCTTTAAGCTGTGAATAAAACACATCACAAATATGATGCAGTTGCTACTGATTCTTATTTTTTGTATGTAATTTAAGACATAATGCATTGCGGGGAGGGGGCATTCAGCTACTTTATAGCCTGGTGTATGAAGACAGATTTTCACTTTTACAATGGCGTACTATATAAAGTTATTTTATGAATTCTCTTTCTTTCAAACCTTACATGTTTATTCCTGGAACATTTAAACTATACAACACTGAATAGGCCTATCTACTGAACTGTATTTCTTATGCTTAGGATAAATCAGTTCTTAAGCTCCGATTTTCTAATAAACCTTTCCAAATATGACTTGTAATAGTCTCTTTTTGTTAATATTTTATTTGCAGTTCTGTCTTTAACTTCTTATTTATAAAACAAAAAGTCAGCTTTGCGGGGTGTCTCAGAGTCACTTTTTAGTTCACCCTTCATGAAATCAAAATTTGTATGAGTTTGGACAACACTTACATGTTAGTATGTTTGATGTGGTTGTGGTGTGTGTGTGTTAAATTATTAAGTAGAGGAAACTGGGAAGCAATGAGGCAATTTTTATAATCTTTTTCACCTTATGCAATTATATAAATACTTTCATGACTAAAAATGAAGTTTATGAAGTTTGTCAACAACAGCCAGAAAGGTCATGAGCATAAACAGCAGTCAACTGTATTTAAAATTATTAAAGGTAATGGTACATCTTTGGATAACATAGTCAAGTCCAAACAGAAAGGAAATGTGACATATTTTACTCTCTTGAACACAGACCTATATATTTCAAATGCTTAAGATCTGAAGACCTAAGTAATATTTTGAATACCTTGAGTACTTTGCACTGAGAACTTAAAGATTTCACCACCTGTTCTCTCTACTCCTTGCTCCCCTTTCATAGCCCACTTTTTCTAACACCTACCCTTTTTCTTTCATTTCTGTAACTATAAAATGTGTCTCCTCATAATTAACAAATGTGTCTCCTCTTCTTGTTTAAAAGAAGACCTTACTCAAAGAGTTTTTGGAGCAGACTTTGACAGTTAAATACCCTGCCTGGTTTCTAGAGAACATAACGGGGTATGTTTCTTCTTAACCCTGGTCTTCCCCATGCACGTGTTTTTCCTTTAGAAAGCAGTTGCCTCCTGTATAGGTCTCTCCAGTTGTGTGCTTGTGACAGTTAGGGGTCAGAAGCCAATTTATATGCAGCTGCCAGAATCTCCAAATTTAGTTAAAAATCACCCTCTGGAACAGTCATCTTATGTCCGTTGGGTTAGGTCTTAAAATTTCCTACTCGGCTGATTCCCCAGTCTACTTCCAGGAACCATTCTACAGCTAAATGATACTACGTACTTCAAAAACTTTCAAAACCAACTTAAGAAAGGGGAGAATTACTAAAAGCATTTAGTTGATATCAGAATACCCTATAATAATACCTTGTAAAATACCTTTTAAAAAAATAAGACCTTTAAAAACTTTTCAAAATAACTTTCATATCTTTTACCTTAAGTTTTATCCTTACTTCACATTTGTGGGGTACAAAAGACAGTAACCCCATTTAAGAGATGAGTAATGGAGGAAATAGAAAGGTTAAAAGACTGATCTAATATTACCAACATTGTTTGTGGCAGTCAGAACAGATTTCTTCCTTTCCTGGACTCTATAAACATCAGTGTTACGTAGTATCAAATAATGATACACTGGCATGTGATCATTTGAATTCTGTTAAAATCCAAAGGGAGTTATCTTTTACCAGAATGGTAAAAATTCATAGATTAAAGCTTTTAAAAATTAATCTGTAGATACACAATCAGTAACCCGTATCTCCTAGCATAAAATTGGGAGCTTTTTTGATATACCATAGTTTGAAAAATTCTTCCATAGTGCAAATTTGATTAAAAGATCTTTCTGTTTTTTAAGGAGCCTCCATACTGTTCCATAGTGGCTGTACCAATTTACATTTCCACCAACCGTATAGGAGGGTTCCCTTTCTCCACTCCCTCCCCAGCATTTATGACTGTAGCCATTCTGATCAGAGTGAGGTAATACCTCATTATAATTTTGATTTGCATTTCTCTAATATTTAGTGATGTTGAGCATTTTTTCATGTGCCTGTTGGCCATCTGTATGTCTTTTTTTGGAGAAATGTCCATTTAGATCTTCTGCCCATATTTGTATTGGGTTGTTTGGGGTTTTTTGATATTGAGCTATATGAGCTGTTTGTATATGTTGTAAATCCCTTGTCTGTTGCATCATTTGCAAATATTTTCTCCCATTCTGTAGGTTGTCTTTTCATTTTGTTTAAGGTTTCCTTTGCTGTGCAAAAGCTTTTAAGTTTAATTAGGTCCCATTTGTTTATTTTTGATTTTATTTCCATTACTCTAGGAGATGGATCCAAAAAGATATTTCTGCAATTTATGTCAGAGTGTTCTGCCTGTGTTTTCCTCTAGGAGATTTATAGTATTTGGTCTTACATTTTAGGTCTTCAATCTACTTTGAGTTTATTTTCGTATATGGTGTTAGAGAATGTTATAATCTCTTTCTTTTATATATAGCTGTCCAGTTTTCCCAGCACCACTTATTGAGGAGACTCTTTTCTCCATTGTATCTTCTTGTCTCCTTTGTCATAGATTAATTGACCATAGGTGTGTGTGTTTATTTCTGGGCTTTCTATTCTCTTCCATTGACCTATATTTCTGTTTTTGTGCCAGTACCATACTTTCTTGATTACTGTAGCTTTGTAGTATAGTCTGAAGTCACAGAGTCTCATTCCTCCTGCTCTGCTTTTCTTTCTCAAGATTGCTTTGGCTATTCAGGATCTATTGTGTTTCCATACAAATTAAAAATTTATTTTTGTTCTAGTTCTGTGGAAAGTGCCATTGGTAAATTGATAGGGATTGCACTGAATCTATAGATTGCTTTGGGTAGTATAGTCATTTTAAAAAATATTGATTCTTCCAATTCAAGAACACGTTATATCTTTCCATCTGTTTGTGTCATCTTCAATTTCTTTCATATGATCCAGCAATCCCACTCCTGGTCATATATCCAGAAAAAACTATAATTCGAAAAGATACTTGCACCCCAATGTTCATTGAAGCACTATTTGCAATAGCCAAGACATGGAAGCAACCTAAGTGTCCATCAACAGATGAATGGAGAAAGAAGATGTGGGGTGTGTGTGTGTGTGTGTGTGTGTGTGTGTGTGTGTAAAATGGAAAATTAGTCTTAAAAATAATGAAGTAATACCATTTGCAGCAACAAGGATGAACCTAGAGATTATCACATTAAGTGAAGTAAGCTAGACAAAGACAAATATCATATGACATCTCTTATACATGGAATCTAAAAAAGGAAAAGATACAAATGAACTTATTTACAAAACAAAAATAGACCCACAGACATAGAAAGCAAACTTACGGTTACCAAAGGGGAAAGGTGGTAGGGGGAGAGATAAATTAGGAGTCTGGGATAAACATGTACTGACTACTATATGTAAAATATACATAGATCCTTGAAGTCATTGCGCTTACTCAAACTCTTACTCTGATTTATATAGCCTTCTGCTTTCTTTTCTAAAGAGAAGCTTCTAAATTCCTTGTCAATAACATCACATTTCTCAGGATTGTTTCGTACAACTGTAACCTTAAATTTGATAATCTCATCAAAACTATTGGTTTGATTAAGGTAAATTTAAGTGGAAAATTTACATGGTAGCAGTGCTTGATTTGGCTTTTTAAAATCATGATTATTAGACAGAAGAACTTATAGATGTATTTAGAAACATTTGTAGCTGGAATAAGAATCTGGAGATGATTTGCTGTTTGTTTACACAGTTAAGATCCAGCTAGTAAAAATACTTGGACGAAATGAAGTTGCCAAGTTCTACATTTTTTGTTCTTCCTGCTTGAGGTTGAAGGTCATACTGCTTCCTCTTCACTACTGTATGTTGACTCTTCCGCCATCAATTCTGAATCTTTAAGTTGTGTTATATCTTGTTGCTCTGGAAGAGGCTTGCCTTCGCAATCATAGCCAAACCAAAGTGGAGGGTCAGTAGCATTATATTCCTGCTGCTGAACTATAGATGACATTCTCTTAGCTGCTTCTCTGTAATAACAGTGGTGAGCATTAGCTAGTTGCAGAAGTAATCACTAGTGCAGAATTTTCAAACTAGATCACATTTGGAATTAAAGAACTCACTGTCACAACTTGAATTCATTTCACATCTCTCTTGCCTTCCTGATGGGGAGGATGTGGGTAAATTGTGCTAATAATCAGGATCCCAAAGCTTAAGTAGCTCAATAGTTCTCTGGTTCATCCAGTTCAGAGATTAACAGATACAGTAAATGGGTAAGGAAACTGCATGGCCATGGCGTAGGAACACTGAGGGCACTCTATAGCACTCTTAAATGAGCACTCTGTCTGATATTTCCAGTTTCTTTGATGAGGGAGTATCCTAACCAACCAACCTGTGAAGGCTGGCCATGCAACAGAGCAGGAGCTCTTAACCTAGAGTCCACAGATCCCTGTTGGATACATGGATGAACTTCAGGGAAGCCCACGAACTCCCTGAAAATTCATGCAGTTTTTTATCTACTATGTATTTTTTTGAGGGGAGGGTTTGTGACTTTCATCGAAGTCTCAAAAGGTGTTCCATGGTCAAAATGACTAAAAATATTGTTACGGTCTCTCTTAGGAGGAAGGAAGCAAAGAAGTCATCTAAAAGTTGTTCAGGACCCCAATTCCAACATGGTGGGAGGAGGGCATTCCCGACACCACCAAGCAATTCTCAGACACCAGCTGGATGTCCTATAATTCAACTCAATTCTGATGCTATCTACCTGGAAATCGTGTTAGATTCCACAAATTAAGGGCTCAGTTCCACAGATCACCCTTCACTTCAGATACCAGGTTGTTACCTGGGCTTCTGATCTACCAGCTAGAGCTGCTCACAGGACACAAACATTTTACTTGCTGGGTCACTGGTTCATTAAAGGATATTACTCAAGAACAACCAGGTATCAGAGATGCATAGGGCAAGGTATAGGGAAAGGATGCTGAGCTTCTGTGCTCTCTCCAGGCATACCACTCTCCAAATATATATGAGAAATATATTTTGATCATCTGAATGACCAAATGTATATGTCTTGTAAAGCACAATATTGCAGCATCAGAAAAAAAAAGTATATCTAACTTGAAAATAATGTCATTTCCAAGACAGAAGGATTTTCCTAGAAAGTTGTTTTGAATCTTCAGACCAGTACCAAACAGGAAATGAGTAATTGGCAGCTTCCCTAGGATCAGAAATGAGTAATGTTTGCCCACATACGGGCTACTTTGCCTGTTTTTGCTGTATATTACGATGAGTTATTAATTGCAGCAGTTTGGAAACAGTCATTGATATGGAGGCTGATATTATCATATACTTTGGCTTAAGTTTGTGCTCAATGGCTATATGAGTTCTAGTAGCGTAATGAAATCAAAAAGGCTAAGGTACATCAGTTGTTTGAAATACTGTTTCACTTGAATCAAATCTTAGGTGTTTTAAAATAACTGTAAGCAAACTCAGCAGGGAGACAACCAAAGCATTGCCAATTCTGTCTCTTACCACATTGCTGTTTGGCTAATACATTTGCACTTGCAAAACTTTAAAGAAGTTTAAAAAACAATTTGAATAAAAACAATTGTTATACTAATTTCTAGTTCTGAGCCACCAATCCTTGTGGATTAAAACTTGGCAAACAGGTGTCTTCTCTTTCGAGAAACACTTATTCTGAAATTTGAAAATGATAAGTTTATAGTCAAATATATAAAATTTTATATTCTGTTAATTTTTTAATCTTTTTTTAAAAGTTTGATCCTGGGCTTCCCTGGTGGTGCAGTGGTTGAGAGTCCGCCTGCCGATGCAGGGGACACGGGTTCGTGCCCCGGTCCGGGAAGATCCCACATGCCGTGGAGCGGCTAGGCCCGTGAGCCATGGCCGCTGAGCCTGCGCGTCCGGAGCCTGTGCTCCGCGACGGGAGAGGCCACAACAGTGAGAGGCCCGCGTACCGCAAAAGAAAAAAAAGTGTGATCCTATGTTTTAAACTTCTTGTATAATCTTTCTGTGTCCTCTAAGTAGGATATTATTTTTGCATAATGTAAACACAAGCATTTTTGAAAAGTATCAGGAAACTTGAAAATGTAGAAACTGAATGCTCCTGCCAGAAACATGTCTGTCTGTTTGTCTCAAACTCCCTCTCTCTCTTTTAATAGCTTAATGCTCTAGTATAGATGGGAGCTGGGAAATATTGAAAAGAAAATGTCTACTTAGGACTCACTGTGTGTTCTAAGTTTCTTCAAGTGCATGTGGGATCCTTTGAGTACCTTCTGCTCAGGTACTTAGGCCTGAGTGACTCCAAGAACTTGTAGGAAATGATTTGGGAATTGAAGCCGTCTACTGCAATGGTTAGTCATTACACATTTAACCTGGCGAGAGAGGTTTCTTTGGATCAGTATAGAACAATGATTTTCAAACACGATATGCCACACAGTTGTAAAGTATCAGCTGGTTAATAATAATGATATTTTGAAGTTTGTAAGTGATTTTTGTTTTTTATAAATTAAAGGGGATTCAAGGTTATCCCTGTAATAACATCACTTGCCCTCACATTTCCTTCTAGTTTCTTGAGTAAGCTGAAAGAAAGGGGAATTTGGAGCCTACATCAAAGACTACTTGTAATCAGCCTCTTATTTATGCATCAGCAAGTAAATTGGGCAAACAGTACTTGTCTCCCCTTATTGATCAAATCTCTTGAATGTTAGAGCCTTAAAAAACTTGAAAATCACTAATCTAAAGATAAAAGAGCAGCATAATAGTGATAAGATCTAGGTACAAAGTATGGCTCTGTCTTTTATTTGTATGACTTTGGGTATGTTATTTAAGCTGGTTATACCAGTTTCCTTATTCATTTTTATGGTAATAGGGTATTTGTGAGGATTAGATAATAAACATAAAATAAGATTTAGCACATACATGGCAAGTGATAATTGTTAAGTAATATTATTTGTTCATATTAATAATAAAATTCAGTAGGTCCAAATTACAAGGGCCTTACCACAAAGACCTTTCCGTGAGCTAGAGAGGAGAACTCTGAGATTTATTTCCTAACAACACAGATCTTAGAGTACCTAGGTAGTAATTTATGCTGCCAGGAACTGCTAAATAAGGTCCTCAAGGAATCTCTGTACTGCTGTTTGGGGCTCTGAAGACCACCTAGACTTTCTCTACTCATCTCTCTAAAGTTTAAAGTTTTCGACTCCAGACACAAAAATATCAGAAAGGTCCCTTTGCTCTTTGCTAATTATAGACTTAATGGCTCTTCTGCCTCTTTGTGATTCAGACCCTCCTGGGTTGTGGAGACTATTGTTTGGGTCTTTCTCCCTCTTTTCCACTATGCTTTTCTTCATCTCCATTGCCTGTCTTGCTTTCCCCACAGAGGTCCATAAATTGAAAGGTTAGTTGAATACAACTGCTTCAAATGTAGACAGCTAGATTTTCCCGTCAAATTTATAATCTCAGTTATTACTTATTTCTCCTTGAATTAAAGGAGCCTTTATTATGTCTCCACATGGGACTTCTGGAATCACTTTCTGGGATCCCTTCAGGCTCTGGGGTTGTAGAATAACAGCATATCTCATGCTGGAAGTGCTTCAGCCAATTTGCTCATTGACCAAAAGTTTGCTACTCCCCTAGTTCAGATAGGGTGGGCTGAACAGACCTCTTTGATTTGTAAAGCTGGTGCAGTGTTTTCAGATTCCATTGAGTATGGGGGAATTTGTATATAAAACAGTTTCTTCTGAGGGCTATAATTGGATTTTAAGGGCTGCATTGTATACTTTTATGTCCAAATGGAATCAGATGTGTGGGAATACATTGCTTTGTGATTCAAAGTCATTGAACTTCTTCCCAAGAAAAATCTCCTATATCCTAACTACCAAATGTTCCATTTCACCCAGACAAAACAAAGCTCTTGCTGTTTAGGGAGCAAGAGCAAACAACTGTGCTTTTTTAGAGTGAACATAGGTAGGGGATTAGATGTCATCATGAGCTTGTGTCTTGAAGGGTCCACATTCTCTGCAGCACTTCCAGTTCCACCCAAGAATCCCATGGATCTAAGTGGAGAAGAAGATGCTCTACGGTCTCTAGAGCTGACCCCAAACAGCAGAATGTGGCCAGGCCTTACCACTTCTCTAATCAGTTTTGAAGCCCAAGCATCTTGGGCTTGACTGACAAACAGCATCCTCTCCTAGAAGCAGGATGTCAAGAACAGATGCTCCTGGAGCCTAACTAGTCTATCCACCCTGCTGCGGGGATAGCCCTTCTCCATTGCTAGACAAGGATAGAATCAGAGAATTCTAGGCCTCTTTCTTGCTGGATCTTAGCAGGAGTGGAGCTATAAGGGAGAGTACCTTGGTTTGGCCTCTTTAGACAATGAGATGGGCAGACAAGCCAGCTCCCTTCTAGGTATTAGGGCCAAGTCTCTGTCTGCTTCTTGCTCATAGGGACAGGCAGGCTTGGTGGTAGAAAACAAAATAGGCCTTTTGGCTGTCCTGGATTACGTAAAGGAATTTTCCATAGATTCAGTTAGCTAACTAGAGTTTTGCATTGGGTTTTGGGGGCCAAACCCTAGTAGTAAAATCCTACTTGTTTTATTTTCTTTGCGTATTTTTATCTAAGGACCTTGCAAGAGGAGTGGGTAGTCAAAGGCAGGAATTGGAAATTACTAGATATCTTGGGTCTTCTTGACCAAGCACCATATTTATTACACTTTAACATCCCATACCATGATTACGTTCACCATGTTTAGGATCAGAGAGGCCCTGGCTAGAAAGTCTTCATTCATTCTACTTAAAATGCTACATTTTAGAAGTTCAATAATATTACCTCCCCAAAATAATGATCGGCAAAATAAAGTCAAAAGATTAGAAGCTAAACTCCTTTGTGTAATATATTAATTCATTTACTGTCATCTTGCCCAAAGTTGGCTGTTTAACGATATGACAGGGTCAGCAGGGACTCGTAGGACCTCATTTCATGGTATACACTTTAAATGAAGTTAATAATATCCATGTCAGTCGTCTCCAGACCTATCAAGAAGGGCTGTGTCTCTACTCCTCTCCAAAAATTTTTAAGAACCTGCTCCCTTTTTTCTGATCCACCTTCAGTTGGCTGCCTTCCTCCCTGGCAAGCCTGGGCCCAGTGGGAGTGCCTATTTTACAAGTAATAGTTTTGTTTTTGTTTTGTTTTTCATTTCATTTTAGCATACACATCCTTAGATCAGAAATCATTTTCTTCCTCAGGCATCAAGTGACCAGATCTCATGGTTCAGCTCATGCCAGGGCTGCTTAATTAAGAAAGTTCTTCTGTGAAATCTACATGCTTAGAACACATTATGTACTTTGTACTTTGATAATATTAATTCTTAGTATTCATTTTTCCAACCTTCAGAAAAGAACCTGACCTTCAGGGATTGGTCAAGAATTCTCATTTGAACACTCCACAGGTTACTTCAAGAGGTCAGTTAAAATACTTGCACATTTTTACTTTCAGTCAATAGGAAAAAAAAATGAACAATGGAACAAATAACTGCTTTCTATCTAAAAACTCACAGGGTGGACACCTAATACCTTCTACCTTTATAGATTGCTTATTTACCCAACTGTTATTTCATTGGAAACATTTTGTAAATTGAGTAAATAGGCATTTGGCCTGTAGCAGTCATCAGAATACCTTACTCTGAGCTCTAGATCTTAGTTAAATAACAACTGTCAAACAAATAGCTTTGGGAGGGATGGGGCTCTTAGGATAACTGTTAATAATTTGTCCATAATTGTGAGCTAGTTTAGTCTGATTAGTTTCTTAACCCCTAGAGGAGATTAACTGAATGGAAATATTTTGAGAGAGAAGTAGAGGAAGAGCTAGTGATTATTCTATGAGGAGCAGAGTTAAGGCTTTGAGCATCTGCATGGTCAAAGAAGGGGAAGTACTAAGAGTAGAAGGGCTACTGGGAAAGGAATGTGAAGCCACAAAGACTATTTTAGAGGGAGCTTCCCTTGGTTCAGCCCAAAATATTGGCTTCAATTAGGTAAAAAATAAAATGAAACCTTCCTAACTCTGAAAACCACTACGTATTATGAATGCTGTGGTGACATATTCTATTTTCTCAGAAAGTAGTTCTTAAAGTTTTTCATATTCAGGTACATACTTACTTGGAAATATGTCTGCAGTATAGCATCTTTAGGATCCGGAGTTGTTTGCAGCCCATCTGAAGGTTCACAAGCATTTGGTCAGTAAGCAGGATACAACCGGAAACATCCAAAACGTACAGGTCATGGCATTTTGCCGATAACATCTCCAATGCTGAGTCAGTAACCTAAACACACAGCCAAAGTAACTCTGAGTATTCCAACAAACTCCATCCCAGGGAAGAATAGTGTATTGGTCAGTTTGGGCTGCTATAACAAAATACCACAGACTAGATGGTTTAAATAGCATACATTTATTTCTCACAGTTCTAGAGGCTGAGGAGTCCAAGATCAAGTTACCCGCAGGTTCAGTGTCTGGTGAGGGCCCTCTTCCTGGTTTGCAGATGGCTACCTTCTTGCTGTAGCCTCACATGGCAGAGAGTGAGCTCTAGTTTCTTCCTATTCTTTAAGGACACTAATTCCATCATGGGGGCTCTACCCTTGTGACCTCGGTCTAAACCTAATTAGCCCCCCAAAGCCTCACCTCCTAATACTATCACATCAGGGATGAGGGTTTCAACATACGAATTTTGGAAGGACATAAATACTCCGTCCATAACAAATAGAATCAGAACCATTGTGGATTCTCTTTAACTAGCTTGTCACGTGATGAGCCTATATAACTCAAGTTAGTGATTTAAGTCTGTTTCCAGAACAGTAAAATGTCTGTTTCAAGTGGCACTAATAGAATTTGTGATCTTGCTGTTATTTTCATTTTAGAGTTGTCTGTTTGGGATTGGAAACTTCATCAAAATTTCCCTGGTAATACCTGTCACACCAATATGAGCAGTTTATGAAATGCTGCAGTAATGGGATTTAACTTTAAACTTGAAATCCACTGTAAGGCATCATCAATTTGAGAAACATAAGTTTAATGACATCACATGTTACAAAACTATAAAATATATATATACACTGAAGTTAACCTGCAGACAGGATCAGATTGCTGTGAGAAGGGATCTGGACATCTCTGATGATTTGTGTATGGAGTAATTGGTTCTGGAAAGGGACAGGTAGGTAAGACAGATGTTTGTAGGCAGCAGGGGAGAGAAGAGTAGAAGCCACAGAGACTGCATGAATCTCACTCTGAGAATTTCTGCTCAGGGTTCCAGTATCTTGAGAGTTTGCCCAGATGTTCTGCAGAGGTAATTCAACTCCACTTCTTGGATTACTTCACTTACTCAAGGTTTAGCTTTTGAATTTATAGCTGAACTGGGACTTGCTGCAAAATCAACTAGATTACTCTCCCCAAAGGAATTTTTTTCCAACTGGATTTAATTTCTTATTTTAAATGTTTGAACATTCTAAAAAACATGCCATGAGGCTAAGCTCTTGTTTTTAACATAAAATTGAGAGAATTATGCCAAAAAACCCTTCAGTTTGAAATGTATACTTTTTATGTTTGGAAAAATAGATGTCATTGTCTAAGCATGCCCTGTTTCCAGAACTTGCTAAGAATCAAGGTTTAACATTGCATCTGATTCTCACAAAAATGCTTCAGACATTTTTGCTATTCTTTGTGGGTCTCTGAAGATCTAATGTCACTGGGGGTGGGGGTTAACCCTCAGAATTGTAGAGAAAAGGAAAGACAATGAGATGATGGAAAAATCCTGGATAGGTAGAGCTCAGAGTGCTAGGTTTTATTGATACCGGGGGAACTGAAAAGGAGCCCAACATTTCCTGTAGATCAGAATCCCAAATGTTCAGTGACTGAGGTGATGTTTTGGGGACTTATGGGAGCTGGAAACTGGAGGTGGAGATGACTGGCCATGCTCTTAACTCCCAGATACATGGTCTTGATCTCAGTCCTACTGAGCAGAGATTATGTTATTCTCATTTTAGTGCTGGGTGGGATGAGGTCACAGTACTACTCACTGACCTTGGCGGCGAGCTGGTTGAAGGGACCTTCCAGGAGGTGGACAAGATGGCCATTCAAGATTGACCCATGGGCTTTTGGGAAACCTAGCCTAGAATGATGAGCCAGACACTAATGTGTTTCATGGCTCATCAGAAGCAATGGAACTGAAATATATTAGACAGGACCACAGCCTTATGATTTCTGAGGCTGTGAGGAGTGTTCACATTGGCCCAACTTAAGGTCACTACATCTTCTGAATCAGGATACTCATTTCACCTGCATAGATGGTAAAGCTAAATCCTCCCTTACATTGAGGTTCTGAAATAACTACTCCCCTTCCTTTTTCTCAGCGTAGATCTTCTGTGTAGAGTGATTCATTTTATAATATCTTACTTGTGTGATATCCTCCTTAGTTTCTAGGCTGCAAGACAATATCCACCGCACGATTTATAGAAGGAACTCTCAGTTTTTCCTTACCAAAAAACAAACCAAAGTGAAACGAAACAACAACAAAAAATTCTCTGCCTCAATTCCTGTTCTCATTGGAGTCTTTCCTTTTCTCATTCTCCTACTTTCCTCCCTTATTAGTGGAGCCTCTTAAAAGCCCAGTCGACATCTGTGCCTGCTTTACAGCCAAGGCAGTTCCCAGTGAGCCATGTGTTACCCATGTGTCCGTGTGCAGTGGAAGCAAGGACCCTGCGAGCCATGACTGCTCAAGCTGCAGAGGGTTCATGGTCAGTGCTGCTAGTGTCCTGAGTTCCTTGATCCAGCTCACTTCTAGAACCAGATGATGTTGACCGGAAAGGCATCGGGTTTCCCTAGTTCTAAACAAGTACACTATTGAACAAAGGAGCTTTACTGTGAATTTTTCAGATTAATGTCATGATTCACCATGTCTTTCCCACCACTGCCTCCTTTTCCTTATTGTGGCACAGTTAATGATGGAGGAATCAGGAGTTCCTAGCATCACTTTCTTAATCTACTCACCACCCAGACTAAACAACTGAGAAGCTGAATTTTTAGACTAGCTAGAATGAAGGCATCTTGAAATGTCAGGTGATGCTTTGGTAAACAGAAGCCCATCAGTGTGCACAATAGAAGAGGACAAGGTTGTTAATAACCTTGCAATTTCTGAGGATTTTTTTTAGTTTTCTTCCCTCTGAGTATTTTACTTCCTCTAAGTTTTTCCTGTTAATTTGGTTTGGTCTTTATCTTCCACTTTAGAGGCTTTTCTCTTAAGTCTAGTCTCTTATGTCCTTGATGTCTGCTCATGATTAATAGTGGAGAGCTAAAAGCTGATTGGAAGGTCTGAGTGCATGATATGGGCCTTCTCTACATTAAACTTCAATGGTTTAGATGGCTTATTTGTTGGAAAATCCACATATGTCAGTATTTTTCAATCTTTCATCTTGGGCTAGTCAGAGTCCCCAGAAAAGAGGCTTCCAATCTGCTGCCTGGAGGCAGAGATCTGGCACCCATACTCTGAATGCTCTGTTGGAAAAGTGCTGAATGTCTCTGCGTTCAGCATTTAGTCACTTAATTCCCATTTTCATTTTTGTACCCAAGCTCTCAATTATACATGAGTCTCCCAGCTCAGCAACCTTCTGTTTTATTATCTGGAGAGCAGATAGTAGAGAGATTTCAGTCCCCCCCTCCCAGAGGACATTTAGCAATATCTGGAGACATTTTTTATTGTTATGACTGGAGGTGTGGGGGGCTAGGTGCTACTGACATATAGTGGATAGAGGGCAAGGATGCTGTTAAACATCCTACAGTACACAGAACAATCCCCCACTACAAAGAATGATCTTGTCCAAAATATGAGTAACGCCAAGGCTGAGAAATCTGGCTGTAGGAAATACATCTCAAATCTGGTGAGAGTGGGGAGGGGCAGTTGCCCAGAGGTATGGAATAGAGGAGGAGATCTAGAGATCTGTCTACTTCTCAAGAACTTTTAACCCAGGCTTCCTTATTCTAGCCACCCTCTTAAGCTAGTTCCAGAGGTACACAGTATTGCCAAGTTTAAAGATTATGGTGTAAATCCACTTTTTCCCCAGCTTTCTCTATGTTGTCTTAGGATTCAAAGCTATCTCTGGTATGCTAAATTCGTCCATCTACTTTCGAGTTTCCAAAATTTCGTTGCTCTTGTCTCCTCTACTGTTTTCCCTATCAAAGTGACCCCTCACCCTTCTTCTGCAGTTTTGGTAGGGTTTCAAGAGGGAACAAAATTATGTGTGTATATTCAATCTGCCATATTAATCCAGAGCCAGAGATCTCTATTTCTTGACATGGGGATATATGCATAGTATATTAAGAGAAAAGAAAGTAGGTTACAATGTATTATAGAAAGTATGATTCTGTTCTTTAAAAAACAAGACAAAGCACAAACCTGTAACTATTTATAATCTCTGTACATAGAAAAGAATTCTAGAATAAGTATAAAATGCAGCAGTGGTTATGTCCTGGTTGGTGGTATGACTTTGAATTTTTACTTTGTCCTTCACACTTTTATATGTAGTCCAAAGATTTTGCAATGAGTATATATTCCTTTCAAAGAAAGATGTCAAGAAAAACTATGCAACACTTGAAAATAAGACAAAAGATGATTGCATATCCTTTCAGTGTCTTACCGGAACATTGTTTTAACAGGTCCAACTGAGAAATTCTATAAGGAATTATGCTTTTGTTTGACATACTGTTTAGTACTGATTAGGGCCCAAACTCTGTTATATTTTTGCCCAGGAGAGATGCAAATTATTTCTGTCTGGTAGAAACTATAACTCCAAGGTTATGGATTTATTACCTTGTAGGACATTAACCAATTTTGGATTTAACCTAACAATTATATTCCAACATTCTTTCTTCAGTTCCTGTAAATACCCAGTTTGATCAAATGCTCTATGAACTGACTTTACCATTTTGCTGGTTCTCTCATTGAATTAAATAAATATTTGACACATTTTTATATTTGTATAAGAGTTGTCTTTAACTTCTTGCAGATTCTACTTTGACACAAATGAAATCATAAAGCTATTTCCAATTTGGGGAAAGAAGAAAACTCTAATGAATACCACAGACATGGCAAAGAAAACAAGTTCTCTGGTGAGTCCAACTGCTAATTGCTACCCTGCCTGGGTTCTTTGGCAGTACCTCAATCTGATATGTCTGAGCTGACTCCTGCACATACCTTTGGACAGCCAGCAATGCTGAGAGATGTGAGATTAATACAATAAATGGCCGGTGCTTTAATAATCTCATCTGACAGCTGGGGGCAATAAGAGACATCCATGTTCCAAGATCAGTGAGCCTTTGCAGAATGCCTGCAAGAGATTCCAAAGTTAAAGGTTTTTTTCTTTTTCTTTTTCTTAGTCTTTATTCAAATGTTGTGTACATCTATAGCCATCTTACCCATAGCAATTTACCTAATATGCATTTCAGTTTCTGAAATATAGGTGTGTTACATTTTGTTGCAAACAAAAGCCATTATGTCCAGAATTTCTTTATAACAAAAGATACTCACACACCAGTTAACAGTTCAGTAATATTCAAATTCCTGCTAGCAGAATTTGGTTTTCCTGAGGTTAGCGCTAATGGAATTTTACCCATGTGGTTAGTAATTATTAGAGTTATATTCAGTCCAATGAGTGGAGGAAAAGAAATCTGGAGATGAGAATTGGAAGGCAAACACTCTGGGGTTGACAGTATAATATAATGGAAAAAGCACAGTCTTTGGAACCAGGCTGACCTGAGTTTTAATTTCATTCTACCACCTTATTAGCTTTGAAACCTTAGCAAGTCACTCAATCTTTCTGAGCCTCAGTGTCCTCTTCTTCAAATTAGGGAAAATATCTACCCTCCAGCATTATTCTGAAATGCCAAAATGTTCATCTGAAATTTTTAGGGCTAGAAAAGGTCTGGAAATCATGGAAATTCTTCCCTTTATCTCAGGAGTTCTTAATTTTCATTCCTACTTTTCAGTAAAAACAAAAAACAAACAAACAAAAAACCTGAGTGATAAGAAGAATCCATGAGGAAATAATGGTCAAATTTTATAGTTCAGCAGTTATACAAGAACAAAATGATCCGCAGAAGTAAACTAACAGTAACTGTAAAAATATCTTAAGTCAGGCTTCCCTGGTGGCGCAGTGGTTGACAGTCCGCCTGCCGATGCAGGGGACACGGGTTTGTGCCCCGGTCCGGGAAGATCCCAGATGCCGCGGAGCAGCTGGGCCTGTGAGCCATGGCCACTGAGCCTGCGCATCCGGATCCTGTGCTCCGCAACAGGAGAGGCCACAGCAGTGAGAGGCCCGCGTACCGCAAAAAAAAAAAAAAAAAAGAAAGAAAGAAACAAAAATATCTTAAGTCAAGATGAGTAGAAATTGGAAACCATAACCAATTCAAGATAACCTTAATACTAGTAAGAAAAGTCCATCCCCCAAATTACAAGAATTACAACTATCAACGTGTGCTCAATCACTCTACAAGTTTAGCCTCATTGTGAAGCAGCTCAAATTCTTAGAGTACTAAATTAGAGACCTCGGTATATGATAGTTTACCATTTTTAGTTACAAGTATTAGATTTTAGTAATCCTAGAGGATTAAGGCATTCCTTATTTATATGTAAAAATGGATGTCTATCAGACATTTCCCTCTCAGACCTGAGGGAAGGACCTGGGCTGTTGGATCAGTAATAGCCATTAGGATGACTCCAGAGGTAAAACCACCAGTGGGCTTCCCTCCCATTGAGTATGCCAATTTCCCCTTATTTTAGCCCTAAGGAAGACTGGATAGAACTAGTCAGCCACCTGTTTTCTTTAGTAAGTTAATAGAAGAGGGAAAGTTTCCTGGAGGGGCAGTTTAGCACAGTAGATAAGACTAGGACAGTGGCATCAGATATAGTGGGTTTAGAAGCCTTGCTCTGCCACTATGGGTTACTGAAACTCGCTGAGCCACAACGTCTCTTCGGGTAAAATGCAAATGATAAGACCCATATCAAAGTTTAGTTGTGTAGATTATATGAAATAATATATGTACCTGATATAGTTCCTAGAACAAAGTAGATTCTCTAGCTAGCTATAAAATTGTATATACAGTGTTACTTGAGAGACAGTATAGCATGCTTGGCATGTAGTAAGCACTCAGTAAATGTTAACTGTTATTGGGATTTGCATATGATACCAGTAATAATAAAGATGCACATTTGTATTGTACTTTGGAGAAAACTAAAAGATATTGGTTATTTTACCCTAAATCATCTTTTTCTGACCACAGCAACCAACAGTGATTCCTCTTTCCTTTGACCTCATACAGAACTTGTCTTTTTCAACTGATTCAGCACTTATAGTACTTGACTCATTTCTGTTTTGTGGCTAAATTTATATGGAGATTTGTTTCCTCTAGCAACTAAGTGATGTCAAAAATTGGAAGGAGCAGTTTGTCAGGAAATATTGAGGTCCCTGTCATTGGAGATAATCAAGCGTAGAGGGCACAACTAGTGTGGTGCAGAGGGAAATCTAGCTTTAAAGGATTGGAACTGGTGGTCTTGAAGCTCAGCTCAGATTCAACAAGTTTTTCAATTAGAATGCAATAAGCCTCTCAGAGGTACTGTCTGGAACCCTGCTAGCTTTTTATACTCCTTTCACAAGCATCATATTTAGAATACAGTAAGTTCTCAATAAATACTAGTTGCTTGCTCAACCCTTTATAGGTATCTTCAAGGATATAAAGAATTATTTTAATAATACAGGAATTCTTATGTTGCAAGGGGTAGGATAACATTGTTTTCTGCTTAGAGAACAGTTAGAGTTTAAGGAACCGGAGAAAATGTAAAGCAAGAAGGAATATTTAAACAATAAGAATAGTTTATTGAAAGATGAAACAAGCTTCAAAGGGAGATTCAAGGCTCTTGGTGTCTGCAAACCCTTTTCAGTAGCATCTGTCAATATCTTGGACTGCTTGAATCACTTCTGCTTTAAGCCTTTTTTTAAAGCTCTGATATTCTTTGAAGTTAAACTTTCTCAGAGGTTTTAAATTAAGAATAACTTATAAAAATGATTACAAGGTCTATGATACATTCATGGTAGCATTCTCACTCATGGAAAATCTGAGGCACAAAGATGAGTCCAAGGCATTATGCTTGGCATAAATCAGTGCAGATCTGAGAAATAAGTCAGAACTTTTCCTCTTTTATAATTCATATTTTCCTTTAGAGACATGTAAGTCGTATTAAGTACTTAAGTCTGCAGGCATTTTTCAACATAATCATTCATGAAATTCCATTTCCCCCCTACTGATAAGATTATTATATGCTCTCCTGGCTACAGTGTTACAGAATCACACATATATCAATGCTGTTGATTTTCTTTTCTCAGAAAATGTTAGACTGAGATTCTTAATCTTTTATAGTGAAAATGGAGAGAAAATTAAAAATTACCGATTTTGACTTCCATCCCATGTATCAACCAATTTTGCTGTGGGTTAACAATCTTGAAGACAACTTCCAAATCGCTTAGTGAGTTAAATAATTTCTTCTCTGTATCTTATGAGCTGAGTCACAGTATGGGGGCTTAATGACTGCATTCCTAAGTTGGGTATGTAGAAGAGACTGAGTTTCACTAACATTTACTGACTGTCACAATAATGTGCTTCTGCCAAAATCCTGATTTAAACCACCTCGACAGGTGGCAGCTCCCAGTCTCAAAAAAGCTCACCTCATGGTGCATACTCATAACACCATCTCTTGACTATTTGCCTCATTACATTCTGATTAATCCTGCTACCAACTTCTGTTTGGGGGTGGGGTGGGGTTTCCTATGGATAATTACAGAAAAATCTTGTGCTACCAAGAACTGTTTTCTATAATGAAGACTATTTTGTGCTGCTTCAAAGGCTGAAATACAACTTCCACAATTCTAACTTATAAACTGAATTCATAACTACACTATCTCAAATATCCTTTCTGACCACAACATTATGAGACTAGATATCAATTACAGGAAAAAAAACTGAAGAAAAATATAAACATATGGAGGCTAAACAATACACTACTAAATAACCAAGAGATCACTGAAGAAATCAAAGAGGAAATCAAAAAATACCTAGAAACCAATGACAATGAAAACACGACGACCCAAAGCCTATGGGATGCAGCAAAAGAAGTTCTAAGAAGGAAGTTTATAGCAATACAATCCTACATCAAGAAACAAGAAACAGGGCTTCCCTGGTGGCGTAGTGGTTGAGAGTCTGCCTGCCGATGCAGGGGACACGGGTTCGTGCCCCAGTCCGGGAAGATCCCACATACCGCGGAGTGGCTGGGCCCGTGAGCCATGGCCACTGAGCCTGCGCGTCCGGAGCCTGTGCTCCGCAACGGGAGAGGCCACAACAGTGAGAGGCCCGTGTATCGAAAAAAAAAAAAACAAGAAACATCTCATGTAAACAACCAAACCTTACACCTAAAGCAATTAGAGAAGGAAGAACCAAAAAGCCCCAGAGTTAGCAGATGGAAAGAAATCATAAAGATTAGATCAACAATAAATGAAAAAGAAATGAAGGAAACAATAGCAAAGATCAATAAACCAAAAGCTGGTTCTTTGAGAAGATAAACAAAATTTATAAACCATTAGCCAGACTCATCATGATTTTTCTTGGGTCTTGGAGAAGACTCAAATCAATAGAATTAGAAATGAAAAAGGAGAAGTAACAAGTGACACTGCAGAAATACAAAGAATCATGAGAGATTACTACAAGCAACTATAGGCCAATAAAATGGACAACCTGGAAGAAATGGACAAATTCTTAGAAAAGCACTACCTTCTGAGACTGAACCAGGAAGAAACAGAAAATATAAACAGACCAATCACAAGCACTGAAATTGAAACTGTGATTAAAAATCTTCCAACAAACAAAAGCCCAGGGCCAGATGGCTTCACAGGTGAATTCTATCAAACATTTAGAGAAGAGCTAACACCTGTCCTTCTCAAACTCTTCCAAAATATAGGAGAGGGAGGAACACTCCCAAACTCATTCTATGAGGCCACCATCACCCTGATACCAAAACCACACAAAGATGTCACAAAGAGAGAAAACTACAGGCAAATATCACTGATGAACGTAGATGCAAAAATCCTCAACAAAATACTAGCAAACAGAATCCAACAGCACATTAAAAGGATCGTACACCATGATCAAGTAGGGTTTATCCCAGGGATGCAAGGATTCTTCAATACACACAAATCAATGTGATACACGATATTAACAAATTGAAGGATAAAACCCATATGATCATCTCAATAGATGCAGATAAAGCTTTCAACAAAATTCAACATCGTTTATGATAAAAAAAAACCCTCCAGAAAGTAGGCATAGAGGGAACTTACCTCAACATAATAAAGGACATATATGACAGACCCACAGCCAACATCGTTCTTAATGGTGAAAAACTGAAACCATTTCCACTAAAATCAGGAACAAGACAAGGTTGCCCACTCTCATCACTAATATTCAACATAGTTTTGGAAGTTTTGGCCACAGCAATCAGCGAAGACAAAAAAATAAAAGGAATCTAAATCAGAAAAGAAGAAGTAAAACTGTCACTGCTTGCAGATGACATGATACTATACATGGAGAATCCTAAAGATGCTACCAGAAAACTACTAGAGCTAATCAGTGGATTTGGTAAAGTAGCGGGATACAAAATTAATTCACAGAAATCTCTGGCATTCCTATACACTAATGATGAAAAATCTGAAAGAGAAATTAAGGAAACACTCCCATTTACCACTGCAACAGAAAGAATAAAATACCTAGGAATAAACTTACCTAAGGAGACAAAAGACCTGTATGCAGAAAACTATAAGACTCTGATGAAAGAAATTAAAGGTGATACAGACAGATGGAGAGATATACCATGTTCTTGGATTGGAAAAATCAACATTGTGAAAATGACCATACTACCCTAAGTAATCTACAGATTCAATGCAATCCCTATCAAAGTACCAATGGCATTTTTCACAGAAAAAAATTTCACAGTTTGTATGGAAATACAAAAGACCCTGAATAGCCAATCGATCTTGAGAAAGAAAAACGGAGCTGGAGGAATCAGGCTCCCTGACTTCAGACTATACTTCAAAGCTACAGTAATCAAGACAGTATGTTACTGGCACAAAAACAGAAAGATAGATCAATGGAACAGGATAGAAAGCCCAGAGATAAACCCATGCACATAGGGTCACCTTATCTTTGATAAAGGAGGCAAGAATATACAATGGAGAAAAGACAGCCTCTTCAATAAGTGGTGCTGGGAAAACTGGACAGCTACATGTAAAAGGATGAAACTAGAACACTTCCTAACACCATACACAAAAATAAACTCAAAATGGATTAAAAACCTAAATGTAAGGCCAGGCACTATAAAACTCTTAGAGGAAAACATAGGCAGAACACTCTATGACATAAATCACAGCAAGATCCTTTTTGACCCACCTCCTAGAGAGATGGAAATAAAAATAAACAGATGGGACCTAATGAAACTTAAAAGCTTTTGCACAGCAAAGGAAACCATAAACAAGACGAAAAGACAACCCTCAGTATGGCAGAAAATATTTGCAAATGAAGCAACTGACAAAGGATTCATCTCCAAAATATACAAGCAGCTCATGCAGCTCAATATCAAAAAAAAACCCAATCCAAAAATGGGCAGAAGATGTAAATAGACATTTCTCCAAAGAAGATATACAGATTGCCAACAAACACATGAAGGGACGCTCAACATCACTAATCATTAGAGAAATGCAAATCAAAACTACAATGAGATATCACCTCACACCGGTCAGAATGACCATCATCAAAAAATCTACAAATAGTAAATGCTGGAGAGGGTGTGGGGAAAGGGAACCCTCTTGCACTGTTGGTGGGAATGTAAATTGATACAGCCACTATGGAGAACAATATGGAGGTTCCTTGAAAAAGTAAAAATAGAACTACTTATGACCCAGCAATCCCACTACTGGGAAGGACCCTGAGAAAACCATAATTCAAAAAGAGATGTACTACAATGTTTATTGCAGCACTGTTTACAATAGCCAGGACATGGAAGTAACCTAAGTGTCCACCGACAGAAGAATGGGTAAAGAAGATGTGGCACATAGATACAATGGGATATTACTCAGCCATAAAATGAAATGAAATTGAGTTATTTTTAGTGAGGTGGATGGACCTAGATTCTGTCATACAGAGTGAAGTAAGTCTGAAAGAGAGAAACAAATATCGTATGCTAACACATATATATGGAATCTAAAAAGAAAAAAAAATGGTTCTGAAGAACCTAGGGGCAGGACAGGAATAAAGATACAGACACGGAGGATGGACTTGAGGACAAGCGGAGGAGGAAGTGTAAGATGTGACGAAGTGAAAGAGTAGCACTGACTTATAAACATTGCCCGGTGTAAAATAGATGGCTAGTGGGAAGCAGCTACATAGCACAGGGAGATCAGCTCGGTGCTTTGTGACCACCTAGAGGGATGGCATAGGGAGGGTGGGAAGGAGATGCAAGAGGGAGGGATTATGGGAATATATGTATATGTATAGCTTATTCACTTTGTTATGCAGCAGAAACTGACACAACATTGTAAAGCAGTTATACTCCAATAAGGATGTTAAAAGAAAAAGAATGTATATATAAATTTATCACTGTCATTTTGCTGTGAAACAGAAATTCACACAACATTATAATTCAACTGTACTTCAATAAAATTTTTTTGTTTGTAAAAAGAAAAATTACTTCTTCTAAGAGCATATTCTGAATTTCCTTACCGTAGGAAAAAGAGCCTTACCATTTATATAGATATTTAATTTTTAAAGTTAAAGTATAAACAAAAAGGTAATTCTTTAACAAACTAATTTTATTTGTCTTGAATATTGACCATCATTTATTTGGTGTTAGCCCAGGAATAAATAATCTTATAACATCTCTATACACAATTTGGGCATAATAAGTATCCACACACATTGACATATTCATGTAGTCTAACAACCACTAAGATGTGTACATATATTTAATTTACACACGTGTGCTAGACAATTAGGTATATACTTACATGTATTTACATGTAAATATATGTAATCTAACATGCTAAAACTTGTAAATATTTAATTTGCACACATACACTACACATAGGTATACATTTACATACATACTTACATGTAAACACACAGGCATATTTTCAGTGCGTACATACATGTGTAAGCCCTGGTGGTGAGACATAACTAAACCTGATTTTCTCCTCTTTATTGCTGTTTCTTAATCAACTACCTCAACATATGAAAACTGAAATAATAAAAAATTTTGGTCAATTGCCAA
The DNA here is from genome assembly GCF_005190385.1 of Monodon monoceros. NCBI lineage: Eukaryota > Metazoa > Chordata > Mammalia > Artiodactyla > Monodontidae > Monodon > Monodon monoceros. The sequence goes on along the minus strand of NW_021703776.1, from coordinate 19,763,751 downwards.
GGTTTTCACTCTCAAATAACCTGCATAAAGAAAAATATGCACATTCATATGTATGGATATTGCATTAATGTATTTATAGCATACTTCATTCCCCAAAAAAGGGAGTGAGAAATAAAAACTAGATTAAGGGAATGTAAAAAGCAACTAGAGTAAATAATTTTATTTATTCCTTTGGTTCTATCCAAACAACTTAATAAGACAGAGCTTCCAACTTATTTGTATTGTAACATCCCAGTTAGACCAATCTTTTGCCAAACTTGACAGTCTGTTATTTAAATTCGCAAAATGCTCAAGGAAAAGGTTTCTTAAGAAATGCTCAATTATGACTGTATCAAACATTGCTTCCAAAATAAATGTGTCTTTCAAGAGCACCAAATAATTTTAGTTTAACATGATCGTTGAATGTCTAAAGTTCTCAGAACAAAACTAAAGTTGGAGAAAGTAATTAAAACCAGATTCTAAAAAGTCAATACATCTGAGGCTCCAGACACTCAAACTGCATGTGCTGTGGTTTCCAGTAAAACTAAAATGAGGTAATTTTTTATTCCTGTAATGTTCATGATTTGTGCAAAACCAAATCAGGGTAAAAATGCTTATCTCCTCCTTTTTCTCATTAAATCATTATGTAGTTTTCAATGTTTTAAGCTAAAAAGAAAATCTCCTATAGTTACCTTCTAAAGTAATAAGAAAAAATTTCCTGATAAATTTAGGATAACCTAAACATCTCAGTTTAACCACCTTAGTTTATTCTCTTCCCCCTCTCTTGTAAATCCAGATAAGGAATTGTGAAATTGACTCATGTGTCACTTTCTCCTCCCCCTTCTTTGTTTCATCTCTTTTGGAACTTAATAATTGGGCTGGAGGAGGGAAGGAGGAGAAGGATTACTACATGCCCAGAAGTGTGAACCTTGGATCCTTGGAAGAGGTAAAAGGAGGTTAAAAGCCACAACATTCGAGTGCACACACACACACACACACACACACACACACTCCAAAAGCAGGGAGGAGAAAAAGAGGGATGACGAGAAAGAGAAAAATTTTTTTTCATGAACTTGAATAGAACAGCTGATCTTATGCAACTAATAATTAAATAATTCTGTATTTCCATGTGCTTGTATTCCCCCTGTTTTATTTTCTTTTAGGTCACTGAAAATCAATACATACCAATTTTTAAAAGGTTACATTTTTTAGAGCTAGGCCAAACTCAGTTGTATGATCATATAGTTAGCATATCGGTAAACGCTTTCATCTAAGATCTCAGAGCACCTAAAAATAGTATGATTTTTCAGGCTCCAAAGAATGAAAATAAAAAGGCCTGGAACCTGTAGACTCAAAGATAAATGGCAGAAAGCAGTGGCTTCCTGATATGTAGCCTCAGACTTTGGTCAGCCCTTTCTCTCATCCAAAGAAGCATTTTAAAATTAATAAGTGATGGATATTAAGAGGCCATGTATGTCATCACCATGGTAGGTTTCAATACTTCTGAATGATTTGTAGTTGTTGATCAAATGTGACTCATCACCATATAAGAAATATAACCCAATATTAGAAATGTTAACACTTAACCGTTTTATTTTAATAAACTTTATTCTATCACTTTGTCAAAGACCTTTTGAAAGCCTGACTAGATCATATTCATGGATAAAGTTTTATGTAAATGCATGTTTAATCCTTAAATGAACTGCAGTAGGTAAACCATGGTTTAGCCTTACAGGAACCTCTTGGCTTTTTCTTCTAGTGGGTTACATGCATTATAACCCCATTTGTTATTGTAGTTACAATCTTGTCCTATATGCAAGTTGTTAGTCCTCTCTGGGATCTTTGTTTTGAAAGATAGTGTTTGTTCTTTTTACTTTATACAATTGAATGTACTACTAGGTAGATTTCTTAGGAACCTGCTAGAACCTTTGGAACCAGGGTCTGAAACTGGGGGAAATTGACATTGCTTGACACTAATACCTCTAAAAGGAGACTCCCTAATGGTGTTACATTTTCCTCTTAAGTACCATTACATTGTCCAGATGCAGTGAAATACAGCAAAAATCATTTGAAAACAATTTTTCCCACTGTCACGTTGCCAATCAACTATTTAGAACAGCAGTTCTCCACTTCTACTCTTCGTTTCTGTAAAACTAGATGAGTTAGATTAGTTTGCTGAGATGGCATGGGACTTTGAACTAATCATTTAAGCCCTCTGGGCCTTAGTTTCCTCACTTATAAAAGTACAGAGTGGTTTAAATGGTTCTAAGATTCCTTGAGCTTCAGAACACTAGAATTCTATGCTAAAGTCTAGAGCACCGTTTGGCCTGTCCCTCTCTATAGCCCACCAGTTCATATAATATTTTAACACTCTCCTATTAGTAATGTTAGGACTTGCAAAGTCCATTTCAAATTCATGGAAGAGAGCTTAACTTCAAGTCTGCCATGCTCTGGTGGACTTTTCAGCCATCATTTGCAGTATCTTTCCACGTGTGAGATAAATCCTTTTATCTCAATAAGGGTTTCTGTTTAAAAAAATTTTTTTCTGAGTTTAGCCCCAGATTTTCATAAATGCGTGGGGTTTTGAACTCTCAGGATACTTTAAATGGAGTTTCTGATGCATTTAACAGTTTCCGCATTCCTAGATTATTAGTTCCCTTTAAGAATGTTATCTTCCATTATTTTACTAATAAGTAACCAGATTTTGCCCTAGTTCAATACATGTGTGACATATGATTGCAACTTTCCTTCTTTTAACAGCAAATTGAGTTGCTTAATGTTGTGGTAAACATTACATGTGGCTTACTCACAATAGCTACTTTATGACTTCCTGCATATCACTCAACACCAGGTCTAGGAAATGTACTTCTCATGAGTTCTTAAAGTACCATTTGAGCACATAATCATTTATGCTATCCAGTTACTTATCTCATGCTTTCCATCCTGGTAAACTATGCTACCAGCTATGTTTGAGTAACTTAAGTCCCTAATTGTTAAGTACCTGGTATATGTTTTCAGAGTCCCCCAATTTTTATGGTTAGATGATATAACACAGATTATCTACAGAACACTTCCATTATATGAGACTTTTACCACATTGCAGTTCATCATTCTACAAGTAAAATGTCAACCCATCCCTAGTTATCCTGTAAGTCTGACATCTGGAAGGGAGAGAGTAGACAAGAAAAATGGGAAAGCAAACCTCTCAGTCACCTTGGGCTGTGGAGACCTGACTATTGGCAGATGTTAATCTTGGCTCAACCAGGATCACATATGTATTGTTACGGTTCCAATCCACTTCTTTTTTCTGTTGTGACCTACAAAGATTATTTGATTTGGGCTTAATTTTCAATCTTAATTCTTTAACGAAGAACTGTAATTATCTTACCTGAATTCCAATATCAGTGATTTTATCACACTCAGATAAAGTTCCTTTAATTTTTTATACCTGGAAAGTGTCATCAAACCCTAAAAATGTTTAATATAAAGATTATTTGATGATTATAATTTAGTATGGAAGGTATATTTCCAATGAGATAACAATTATGCAAACTAAAAAAAATTTAGCTTCTGTCTTCTATTTCTTTACACTTAACAAATCATAAAATCACTTTGGTTAGACAGCATTGTTAAATAAAATTTTCAGGTTGTCTCTAATGTTTTACAAAAAGTGTTAGAAATCCCAGAGGCAGGAAACTTTTTATCTTGCCTTCTGTTTCCAGGTAAATGTTATACAAATCAATATAAAGAAACCTTAAAGACCCCTAAGCTTACAGCTTTGTTTTGAAGACACTTCATGTGGCTAATGAATCTATTTATCAATAAATTCTTTTTTATGCCTAGCCTAAACATCTGAAAATCTTTAGCTCATTTTATTATGTTTAACTGCTTGGAGGGAGAAGAAATATCTTTATATAAAGGCGTATAGACAGATAATCATTCATCAATAGCTCACTTCTTTTTTCAGGCTAAAAGCTTTGCTTCTTTTTATTTAAAAAAATACAGATTGTACTTTTAGCCCTTCATTTTTTTATGTGTGGTTTTGCTGGCCCATTTCTCCGTACCTTCCTGCCCTAAACTGGCACAACATTCAGATAAGGAACTGACTAATGTGCATTATAGATGCCATCCTCCTGTTTTGCATTCAGGATCATATTACTTTTCTATTTCTGTTAGATATGCTTCCTAGACCATTTTCCTCATTCTATGGTCCCAGAGCTGGCTGGCAGGGAAAATGCCAGAAATGGTATATGATTTGTCCTTTTTACATTTTATTTGCAGGACTGGTTTACATTTTATTGATCGTAAAAACCACATTTGGATTGTAATTGAAAATGGGTCCTGCAAATATTATATCCCGCTTTTTTCACTGATGTACATATTAGGCCCTTTCATTTTTCAAAAACAAAAGCCAGATCAAGGAGAAAAGTGCTTGAAGTTCTGCTTCACTGAAGTCACTGTTTAAATTGCAATTTCTAATCTCATTTAACAGTCCTGTATACCACACAAAAATAAAATCACTCCATTTATACTTTTAATTTTATTGCAAATGTGGATTCTTTTGCTAGGAGCACATTATGTTTTCTGTCTCCTTATTTCAAAACAAAGAATGGGCAAACCCTGTGAAGCCATCACACGTGGTCTGGGTTCCAGATGTGGATGCTGTTTTATTCATGTTAGAAGAATTGGAGTTTAGATACTACCCCAACAGAAACTAAATTGTTTGAACAAAAATATCAAGTAAGAGATGCAAAGTTTTTCTCTTTGCCCTGTACTTGATAATAGCTAAATATGTTTTATTATTCGATGTGGAATTTGTCTTATGAAACTATCTCTGAATAGTTTCTCTGAAGTTTTCACTTTTTTTTTATGTCTATGTAGCCATGTTAGAATTTTTTAAAGATGAGCTGTAATGAAGTATACTTGTTAAGTATGACATTTAACAGACTATAATATCTTTACCATTTTGTTCAAAATTATTTTAAAATATTAATTAGTATTAAAATGGAGTGCTAAATTTCATCACTATGGTTGTTCATTAAAATGTATGGCCTCAAAATTTAATTAATTAAATATCATTAGCCATTAAGTAAATACAAATCAAAACCACAGTGAAATACTAAATACTACGTACCTACTAGGATGGCTATAATTAAAAGGACAGATAATAAGATGCCTTGGCATTGTGAAGCTTATAAATGCTCCAAATTAGAAGGTGAAGCAAGTGATGGGTCCAACATTTTACAGTCTTTCTTTATACCTTAGAAAGTCTTACATCTCAGGTCTAGGTAAAATTCATTCATTCGTAATTCATCATTCGATAAATATTTATTTAGCATGTATTATATTGTTCAGGCTCTGGGATAGAAGCTGGGAGTATAAAGGTCAATGAGGTGCAGTGTTTACTGTCAAGGATCCTATAGTCTGGCATTAACAACAGACATGTACACTAGATCATTACAACCCTGTGGAAGGTAAATACTGTGCACAGTGGTCGAACCAAAGAGGAAAGATGAGGGCACTACCTTGGATTAGAGAAGACTGCATGGACGAGAGTCATGAGTGGGGAGGGTCATGAGTGGGGAAGTGTAAATTGCCAAGAAAGCTACAAAGGGAAGGACATTCCAGGCTGAAGGAACAGAATGTGCAAAAGCATTGAGGTATGAAATAGTATGGCATGTATATGGAACTATATAGCATGGCATGATTAGATTTACATGGATTTGTAAAATATCTGAAAAGCTGATCTAAGAATTTCTGTTAAGGAATAAACTGCAGGGTTTTGTTTTTGTTTTGTTTTGTTTAATACCTTGTTAAGTGCTTGGGGGGGAAAGTCCTGGGGGTTGGCTGTGCCAAGCTTTTACTTCTGGGAGGGATAAAAAGAGGAAGGTGGGAGGACAAGACAAAGAAAGAAGCAAAGAGGAGCCAACCAGATGGAGTGACTGGGCCTCAGTGAGGCAAAGAGCAGGTGGGTACTTAAATTTTCAGGGAAGTTATAGCATCATGAAAATGTAAATCCTCCTTCATCTCCCTCAAAAGTCAGCCAAACTCACGAATGCTTTGCAGGAAAGGTTCTGGTTTATTTTCCCAAAATTTAGAAGGGGCTAAATTTTGTAGTCAGGTAAAATGCAAAGGAAAGCAGATGGTGTGGTAGCCTGGAGAAGTCACTAGCATTACAGGTTGTATGAGAATGCGAAGCCCTAGGAATTCATAGGAATCCTGGGGAGCGCTTTGCTCCTTCATAGGCCATGGATTGAGAGGCCTGGATCTTAGGGGTCCAGGCATCCCTAGTGAAAAATTGGCTTATATTGTAGCTCTGGTCCATTGAAGGGAGTGTCAAGACTTAAGACTCAAAAGGAAGCAGGCACCAAGCCATGAGAGCCTCGTACATTATTCTGGAATGTGGATTTTATCCTATGCAACATGTTAAACAAAACTTTCCCTCTTTAGGGAATAAGTGACAATAATGCAAAAAGAATGAGGATGTGTTTCAAAAGAGGTATAGAGATCACAGGGCAGGGGGTGATTGCTTTTAGTTGGAAGGAATAGGTGACAGTCTAGAAGAGACTTTCACAGAGGAAGAAGAATCTGAATTAAGCCTTAAAGTCTGGGTAAGATTTTGACAAAGGAATAGGAACAGTGTTTCAGACTGAGGAAGCAGCATGAACAAAGGCTTCATTTGGAAAGTGTGAGTTGTTTGGAAAATAGTTCAGATTGGGGTCACTGGGAGTAGTGGGTGGGAACACTACATGCTGTCAGGAACAGATAGATGTACACCAGATAGTTGGGAGCAAACAAATCCTTTGAAAACTATTCTTTTTTCCCCCCAATTTTACATCTGGAATTGTTTAGCTGATGTAGATAGACATCAGCAATGAACGAGTTACCAAATGTTGGAATGGTATGTGTGTCTGTGTGTACTTACTATATGACTGAGTCATACTACTCCAGGCTTAGAATATCACCAACATAAACATAAAACATGCTTCCCCCAACTCTTTATTTTTGAAAATATTCAAATCTACAGCCAGGTTCAAAGAATGGTATAATGAACACTTGTATATCCTTTGCCTAAATTCACCAATTATAAATACTTTGCCACATTTTGCTTAATTGCTGTGATAGTTTTACTGATATTTAAATTCATATGTGTAGTGTGAACCATTTGAAAATAAGTTTCAGCTATCTTGATGCTTTACCTCTGAATATTCTATATGCATCTTCCTAGGAATAAGGACATTTTCCTATGTAACTATATAGGATTATGTATATATAATATGATACTGAAGATTAACAGTACTACCATACTATATAATATAGAGTCAATATTCAAATTTGCTTTTTATCCAGTCCTCAGAGTTCACACGTTGCATTTGGTTGCATGTCTCTTTAGCCTTTTTTTTTTCTTTAAATGTTGTCTTTCAAGATCCCAGGCCAGCCATTACATAAAATGTCCCACATTCTGGATTTGTCTGACTGTTCCTTATGATTAGATTCTAGGTAAACATTTTCTGTAAAACTGCTGCCTAGGTGCAGTTTCATTAGAACTGTATTTTTCCTGTTTATTTAATAAATAATCCATGATGTGATCCTTTGAGACCACATGAATTCCCTGTTTCCCAACAATGTTTCAGTCAGTGATTTGAGCATTAATTGATGATCCTTGCCTAAATCTGTTATTTTGCTGAAAGTTGCAAAATGCTGAGTTTTCTGATTCTATCCTTCCTTCTAAATATAGAATCTGTTGTTTATTTAAACCTTTTTTTCCACCATTCTTTCCCTTATTTCCTGCTGAATAGTTTGAGAGGCACTTTGAACAAAAGATTATTTTAGACATAACAACTAGCTGTCCCAGTTAATTTGTTGTGTTACCTATTAACAATCTTTTTTATTAAGATATAATTAACATATAACATTATATTAGTTTTAGGTGTACATATAGTGATTCAGTATTTGTGTATATCGTGAAATGACCATCACAATAAGTCTGTTTAACATCTGTCACCATATATAGTTAACAATTTTTTTTTCTTGTGATGAGAACTTCTAAGATCTCTCTTAGCAACTTTCAGATATACAATACATTATTATTAACTGTAGTCACCATGCCGTACTTTACACCCCGTGACTTATTTATTTTATAACTAGAAGTTTGTACCTTTTAGCCCCCTTCACCCATTTTGCCCACACCCCCCAACCCCACCTCCACCAATTACCAATCTCTTCTCTGTGTCTATGAGGTTTTTGTTTTTTTTTTAGATTCCACATATAAATGAGATCATACGGTATTTATCCCACTGTGTCTGACTTTTTTCACTTGGCATTGTGCCCTCAAGGTCCATCCATGTTGTCACAAATGGCAAGATTTCCTTCTTTTTTATGGCTGAATATATATATACACCACATTTTCTTTATCCAGTCACCCATCAGTGGACACTTTGGTTGTTCCCATGTCTTGGCTATTGTAAATAATGCTGCAGTGAACAGGGGGGTTACATATATCTTTCTAAATTAATGTTTTCATTTCCTTTGGAAATACTAGATCATATGATAGTTCTATTTTTAATTTTTTGAGGAACCCTCATACTGTTTTCCATAGTGGCTATACCAATTTACATTCCTACCAACAGTGCACAAGCAGTCCCATTTTTCCACATTCTCACAAACACTTATTTCTTATCTTTTTGGTAATAGCCATTCTAACAGGCAACAGTCTTTTAATTTTCCCAAACTCCTGTTAAGAGCATTTACAAAATGGAGTTACTGTTTTGCTTGGTGTAATTATGTAGTTCGTTGGCAAAAGATGACACACTGAGGAAAATAAAAACATCAGTATTTTGCCCTATTATAAGACTAAATATTTGGTCATAATTAAAAAACAAATTTTATATATTGTTGAGGAAACCTTGTTAATCGGCTTCACAATCTGAAAGATTTAGTCTTTACAACTTGCACGTGGCTTTTCTTCTGAGAGTCTGTGCTTTTAGAAAAAGTCTGGAAGATGGTCTAGGCATTATGGAATACTAACTTTAGAATAAAATACAATGTAGTTTATCTGATGGCCACAAACCATCCTTGTTTATGGTATATTTCAGTTTGGAAACTGTCAACACTTTAATACAGGCACACCAGAACAGTAAATAAGCATAAATAAATTTTATAATCTGTTCTGCATATGATTAAAGAAAGTCTCTTGAAAAAATCTGTATAAAATTACATAAGATTGCGTAGTTTGTCCAACTTTTAATTCATTTTTTCTTGAATACTCTTTATAAGCAGTAGCTTGTAGGCTTTCAATATTAAAACACTGAAACAAACCTCTCTTCCATAGTCATGACTAAGCCATTGTAAAGTATGGAGAAAATATGGAAATATGACAAATGATTAATGACTACATTATTATAAGGAGTTCATACAAATTGGCAGGAATATTGAGACCCCTTAATATATAAATGACTAAAGAATATAAACAGAAAATTCACATAAAATACAATCACAAAGGTAAACAAATATAGGGGGAGATTTCTCTGAGAAATCTATAAATATAATCTATACAATTTAGGATATTTGAATATAGGATGTTGGAAAATACATTCTATGAAATAAGATGGAATGAGGTACCCAGGAGTCTAGGATGACTGAGGACTTTGATGTAATTATTGGGAGTGTAGATCATGAGAAATCTGAAAAGAACAGAAGGTCCCTAACAGCAAACATAAGAAGCCTCCTTTCTTGCTGCTTTTTTTTTTTTTGAGGGTAAAATGGGGTATAAGGTGTTGTGATAGAGGGGATACAGTTAGAAGGTGTTGTTGAAAATCCTTTGTGTAAATTTTCTGCTTTCAGTAATGCTTAAATTGTAATATATGGAATGCCTATGATTCCTTGTCAAACATACTGAGAAACAAAACAAAACAAGGGAAGATTCTGAAGTCAAATGGGTGTCTGTCTTTTTTGTCAACCAGGACCAAATGAGCTCTTAGTCAGGAGAGATGTGTCCTGGTACTGGATTGAAACATGTTGAAATGGAATTCAGCATCTTGTGTCCAAGTCCTAATCCTTAGGATTCTTTTCCTGGTTAATGGTACCACCATGTCCACAACTGACCAGATAAAAACCTGGATATTATCTGTGTCTACTCCTCTCCCCACTGCTCCCCATATCCAATCAATCACCAAGCCCGCCCTACCTATACTACCTCCTAAAAATCTCTTATGCATGCCTCATCTGCCACCATGATCAAAACCTCATTATTTCTAGTGTCATTGCAATACCTTTCCCATTCTTAAATAGATCCCCCTTACCGTTATGTCTGTGTACACAAATCTGTATGAGTCCTACTCAGAGTTCTTCAGTGGTTCCCATTGCATATAGCACAGTCTGAATTGCTTTGTGAGGCCATACACATTCTGCCCTCCTCCTCTTTCTCCATCCTCATCTCCTGCCACATCCTCTGTCTTCTCAGGCCATGCTATGCCAATACAAAGTCACCTGTGGATCTCCCAACATATAACCCTCTGTCATGTCTCTATGCCTTCCCCCCTGCTTCTTCCTTCATTGAGAATGCCCGTCTCTTCTTTACCTCACAAACGCCTACTGAAGCTCTTAGCTGCACCTCAAAAGCTGAAGAGCATCTCCTGACTCCTCCACAGAGACAACAGAGACAAAAGCACTCACTTTCCAACTCATCCATGCTGCCAAGATGCAGTGCAGTGCACATATCTCCATAACAGCAAATATACCTCATTATGACATAATTCCAATAAATTATTGCTAAGATGTATTGAATGTTTACGGTGTGCCACACACTTATGTTAAGCACTTTACAAATCCTCACAACACTATGAGGAAAGTAATATTATAATTATTGTTTTGAAGAGAGGGTAATGGAGGCACAGAGTAACTTGCCTGAACTCTCATAGTGTTGTGACACCAGTAAGGATGTGAAACCACACTCTGAACTCATGCTTTTAGTAACTTTTAGCCATGTAATGTTGTTACTCTTGTTGTTGTTGTTGTTTTGCCACTAAGCTGTACCTTGAGACCAGGACTGTGTAAGTTTAGTACTTCTATAACCTTGCATAGTGTTTGACACACAGTTGACAATGAATAAGTATTTGTGAATGAATGAGTAGTCTATTTATAAAATTATTTTTATGGACCCAGTTTTCCCTTATCTTGCTGGCATACTCTCAGAATTCTTGGATGAAATCTAGTTCCCTTTGTAATTGTGTGAATCAGTGTTAACATTTATATAATGTTTCTTTCTGAAAGATTCGCTCTGTTTGGTGTTGCCTACCACATTCTCTTAGGAGTAAAGAACAAAACTTTTATTGGAAATATGTTTTATCTCAATTAACACATCCTCTTTCTAAAATCATTGATAATGCTATCTTGTACAATGTCCATGAAAATGTATCTTAACCTCACAAGTAATCTTCCCTTTTATACTCTGGTTAGCAATTACAATTTTATAAAAATAATTTACCTTTTCTTCTTAATTATTTTTATTTATTTCTACTTACTTGATTATTAGTATGAATTTTGTATCATACTTCTTTTTAAAATGTATCAACCTTTCCACCCTAATTTACCAACCTACAAGTCTAAATGAAAGCAGGCTTTGGTCAATACACAGAAACTGGTCCTCTATATGTTTATGGAGGGAAGGAAAATAAGCATCTCTGTTACCTGGAAATAGAAAAGTCACCTTGAGTCTACTTGCCTCCTACCTGATGGAGGTTGAGAGGAAAGTTATATCAACCAGATATTCTCCTTGAGGGAAAAGACAAGCTCAGGTTGGTCACTTCTTTTTGCAATGATTTTAGTAGGCATTTTGCTGGAAACAGGAGAAAATTGACTGGAACTTCTATGAGGAAAACCACTATTGCTAGTGATGGGACCAGCAGACTCATATAAGGCCACTGGCTGGGAAGAAGGGCCTGGAATGAACTAAGGAGAGGTCCAGCTTCATATGAAAAAGTTCAGTAGGGCAGACTTCTAATGTGTTTTTTGTTTTTAATCCAAGGCAAATCCATTTGTCTCTGAGTTATTCTGCTTTCTTTTAACTCCCATTCTTTCTGTTTCTTAAATCTCAAGTGATTTCATGTGCTTCCTCCTTTAGGGGTTGTGCTGCACTAAACCTCAGGCTTTATTTGTATGTGTGTTCCATGCATATGGGTGGTCTCTTGAAAGCATATCATCAGATTAAGACATGCAACTAACTGTAAGCTCTCCCACTCCAGCTCAGATCATAGCTAAGAAAATGTGGAATTTTAAAAAGTCTAAGTGTTTGGTTTACAGGAAGGAAACGGTACCAGATCCATTCATTCCCTCACTCACTGACTCACTGATCAAATATTTTACACACCTCTATGTACTAAGCATAGTGCTGGGCATCGCAAAGATAGGATGATCCAGCCTCTGCCCTCAAGAAACTTACAATTTGTAAGGAGACAGGCGTGGAAAAAAATATTAAAATATATCGAGCTGATTGCTTTATTGGAGGCATTATAAAGTACAGCGGAAGCACAAGGCAGGTAGATCCTAAGCCTGCCCAGGAATTCCAGAAAAGCTTCACACAGCTGAAACTTGAGGGATGAGCAAGAATTTACTAGGTGGACAAGAAGAAAGGCTGTTTCCGACAGAGAGATTAACTCACAGCAATGGGAAGGCAAGGAGAGCATGACATGTTTGCGGAGCTGTAGGAGAGTCAGTTCTATGTCTCTGGAGCAAAGATGAAAGGTGGGAGTCATCTGGAAGTGAGGCTGCACAAGTAGGCAGGAACCACCTCAGGAAGAGCTTGGTCCTCCACACTATACTATTTAGACTTTATGCTGAAAGCAACGTAGAGCTCCTGAAGAAGTCTGAGCAAGGAAGTGAAAGGCTCAGGTTTGCATGGTGCAAGATCACACCACAGCAGAGTGGAGAACAGATTTGAGGACAGTGATACTTAAGGCAAGAGAGGTTAGTAAGGAGAAATGGTGCTTGAACTATGGCAGTGGCAGCAGGGTTGGAGGGGAGGCAGGGGACAGTTATAGAATATATTGTTGAAGTTCTCACATTGGCTTCTTTTTTTTTGGCTAGAAATATCTGAAACTAAATGACCTTATAACATATACGGTTAAAATTAAGATGGAAACCACACGCCAATATTCAATTAGGATTACTGGTTTTTTTGTTTGTTTTGCAGTTCAATTTGAAAATAATTTGGGTGCTACCCAAATGAGGCCATCTAAAAGCATAACACCCCTCTAAGAGACTATGCTGTAATGTGGCAGAGATAAGATACAATATATTAGGAACTAAAGAACGCTTACTTATTTAGAAAACCATCTAGAGTAATTAATCTCATCATGTGATTTATGTTTTCTTAAAGAGAGAATGCATCAATAAAATAAAACCTATTGGTATTGCCTTAAAATGACCTAGGTTAAGAGTGTGATTTTTTTAAATTTTATTTATTTTTTTATATAGCAGGTTCTTATTAGTTATCCATTTAATATATATTATTGTATATATGTCAATCCCAATCTCCCAATACATCACATCACCACCACCATCCCCCCCACCACTTTCCCCCCTTGGTGTCCATATGTTTGTTCTCTATATCTGTGTCTCAATTTCTGCCCTGCAAACTGGTTCATCTGTACCATTTTACTAGGTTCCACATATATGTCTTAATATACGATATTTGCTTTTCTCTTTCTGACTTACTTCACTCTGTATTACAGTCTCTAGATCCATCCACGTCTCTACAAATGACCCAGTTTCATTCCTTTTTATGGCTGAGTAATATTCCATTGTATATATGTACCACATCTTTTTTATCCATTTGTCTGACGATGGGCATTTAGGTTGCTTCCATGACCTGGCTATTGTAAATAGTGCTGCAGTGAATATTGGGGTGCATGTGTCCTTTTGAATTATGGTTTTCTCTGGGTATATGCCCAGTAGTGGGATTGCTGGGTCATAAGTAGTTCTATTTTTAGTTTTTCAAGGAACCTCCATACTGTTCTCCATAGTGGCTGTATCAATTTACATTCCCACCAACAGTGCAACAGAGTTCCCTTTTCTCCACACCCTCTCCAGCATTTTGTTGTTTGTAGATTTTCTGATGATGCCCATTCTAACTGGTATGAGGTGATACCTCATTGTAGTTTTGATTTGCATTTCTCTAATAATTAGTCATGTTGAGCAGCTTTACATGTTGCTCTTGGCCATCTGTATATCTTCTTTGGAGAAATGTCTATTTAGGTCTTCTGCCCATTTTTGGATTGGGTTGTTGGTTTTTTTAATATTGAGCTGCATGAGCTGTTTATATATTTTGGAGATTAATGCTTTGTCCATTGATTCGTTTGCAAATATTTTCTCCCATTCTGAGGGTTGTCTTTTCATCTTGTTTGTAGTTTCCTTTGCTGTGCAAAAGCTTTTAAGTTTCATTAGGTCCCATTTGTTTATTTTTGGTTTTATTTCCATTACTCTAGGAGGTGGATCAAAAAAGATCTTGGTGTGATTTACGTCAAAGAATGTTCTTTCTATGTTTTCCTCTAAGAATTTTACAGTGTCGGTCTTACATATAGGTCTCTAATCCATTTTGAGTTTATTTTTGTGTATGGTGTTAGGAAGTGTTCTAATTTCATTCTTTTACATGTAGCTGTCCAGTTTTCCCAGCACCACTTATTGAAGAGACTGTCTTTTCTCCATTGTATGACCTTGCCTCCTTTGTCAGAGATTAGTTGACCATAGGTTCATGGGTTTATCTCTGGGCTTTCTATCCTATTCCATTGATCTATATTTCCGTTTTTGTGTCAGTACCATATTGTCTTGATTACTGTAGCTTTGTGTATAGTCTGAAGTCAGGGAGTCTGATTCCTCCAGCTCCGTTTTATTCCCTCAAAACTGCTTTGGCTATTTGGGGTCTTTTGTGTCTCCATACAAATTTTAAGATTTTTTGTTCTAGTTCTGTAAAAAATGCCATTGGTAACTTGATAGGGATTGCATTGAATCTGTAGATTGTTTTGGGTAGTATAGTCATTTTCACAATATTGATTCTTCCAATCCAAGAACATGGTATATCTCTCCATCTCTTTGTATCATCTTTAATTTCTTTCATCAGTGTCTTATAGTTTTCTGCATACAGGTCTTTTGTCTCCTTAGGTAGGTTTATTCCTCGGTATTTTATTCTTTTTGTTGCAGTGGTAAATGGGAGTGTTTCCTTAATTTCTCTTTCAGATTTTTCATCATTAGTGTATAGGAATTCAAGAGATTTCTGTGCATTAATTTTGTATCCTGCAACTTTACCAAATTCATTGATTAGCTCTAGTAGTTTTCTGGTGGCATCTTTAGGATTCTCTATGTATAGTATCATGTCATCTGCAAACAGTGACAGTTTTTCTTCTTTTACAATTTGTATTCCTTTTATTTCTTTTTCTTCTCTGGTTGCTGTGGCTAGGACTTCCAAAACTATGTTGAATAATAGTGGTGAGTGCTTCCCTGGTGGCGCAGTGGTTGAGAGTCCGCCTGCCAATGCAGGGGACACAGGTTTGTGCCCCAGTCCGGGAGGATCCCACATGCCGTGGAGCGGCTGGGCCTGTGAGCCATGGCCGCTGAGCCTGCGCGTCCGGAGCCTGTGCTCCGCAACGGGAGAGGCCACAAGAGTGAGAGGCCCGTGTACCATAAAAAAAAAAAAAAAAAAAAAAAAATAGTGGTGAGAGTGGACATCCTTGTCTTTTTCCTGATCTTAGAGGAAATGGTTTCAGATTTTCACCATTGAGAATGATGTTTGCTGTGGGTTTGTTGTATATGGCCTTTATTATGTTGAGGTAAGTTCCCTCTATGCCAACTTTCTGGAGAGTTTTTATCATAAATGGGTGTTGAATTTTGTCAGAAGCTTTTTCTGCATCTATCGAGATGATCATCTGGTTTTTATTCTTCAATTTGTTAATGTGGTGTATCATATTAATTGATTTGTGTATATTGAAGAATCCTTGCATCCCTGGGACAAATCCCACTTGATCATGGTGTGTGATCCTTTTAATGTGTTGTTGGATTCTGTTTGCTAGTATTTTGTTGAGGATTTTTGCATCTATATTCATGGGTGATATTGGTCTGTAATTTTCTTTTTTTGTAGTATCTTTGTCTGGTTTTGGTATCAGGGTGATGGTGGCCTCATAGAATGAGTTTGGGAGTGTTCCTTCTTCTGCGATTTTTTGGAAGAGTTTGAGAAGAATGGGTGTTAGCTCGTCTCTAAGTGTTTGATAGAATTCACCTGTGAAGCCATCTGGTTCTGGACTTTTGTTTGTTGGAAGATCTTAAATCACAGTTTCAATTTCATTACTTGTGATTGGTCTGTTCATATTTTCTATTTCTTCCTGGTTCAGTCTTGGAAGGTTTTAACTATCTAAGAATTTGTCCATTTCTTCCAGGTTGTCCATTTTATTGGCATAGAGTTGCTTGTAGTAGTCTCTTAGCATGCTTTGTATTTCTGTGGTGTCTGTTGTAACTTCTCCTTTTTCATTTCTAATTTTATTGATTTGAGTCCTCTCCCTCGTTTTCTTGATGAGTATGGCTAATGGTTTATCAATTTTGTTTATCTTCTCAAAGAACCAGCTTTTAGTTTTATTGATCTTTGCTCTTGTTTTCTTTTTTCTATTTCATTGATTTATGCTCTGATCTTTATGATTTCTTTCCTTCTGCTAACTTTGGGTTTTGTTTGTTCCTTTTTCTCTAGCTCCTTTAGGTGTAAGGTTAGATTGTTTATTTGAGAAGCTTGTTGTTTCTTGAAGTAGGCTTGTACTGCTATAAACTTCCCTCTTACAACTGCTTTTGCTGCATCCCATAGGTTTTGGATCGTCGTGTTTTCATTGTCATTTGTCTCTAGGTATTTTTTGATTTTCTCCTTGATTTCTTCAGTGATCTCTTGGTTTTTCAGTAATGTGCTTTTTAGCCTCCATGTGTTTATGTTTTTACAGTTTTTTCCCTGTAATTGATTTCTAATCTCATAGTGTTGTGGTCAGAAAAGATGCTTGATATGATTTCAGTTTTCTTAAATTTACTGTGGCTTGATTTGTGACCCAAGATGTGATCTTTCTTGGAGAATGTTCCATGTGCACTTGAGAAGAAAGTGTAATCTGCTGTTTCTGGATGCAATGTCCTATAAATATCAATTAAATCTATCTGGTCTGTTGTGTCATTTAAAGCTTCTTTTTCCTTATTTATTTTCATTTTGGATGATCTGTCCATTGGTGTAAATGAGGTGCTAAAGTCCCCCACTATTACTGTGTTACTGTCGATTTCCTCTTTTATAGCTGTTAGCAGTTGCCTTATGTATTGAGGTGCTCCTATTTTGGGTGCATATATATTTATAATTGTTATATCTTCTTCTTGGATTGATCCCTTGATCGTTATGTAGTGTCCTTCCTTGTCTCTTGTAACATTCTTTATTTTAAAGTCTATTTTTTCTCATATGAGTATTGCTACTCCAGCTTTCTTTTGATTTCCATTTGCATGGAATATCTTTTTCCATCTCCTCACTTTTAGTCTGTATGTGTCCCTAGGTCTGAAGTTGGTCTCTTGTAGACAGCATATGTATGAGTCTTGTTTTTGTATCCATTCAGCAAGCCTGTGTCTTTTGGTTGGAGCATTTAATTCATTCATGCTTAAGGTACTTATTGATATGTATGTTCCTATTACCATTTTCTTAATTGTTTGGGGTTAGTTTTTGTAGGTCCTTTTCTTCTCTTGTATTTCCCACTTAGAGAAGTTCCTTTAGCATTTGTTGTGGAGCTGGTTTGGTGGTGCTGAATTCTCTTAGCTTTAGCTTGCCTGTACAGCTTTTGATTTCTCCATCGAATCTGAATGAGATCCTTGCCGGGTACAGTAATCTTGGTTGTAGCTTCTTCCCTTTCATCACTTTAAATATGTCATGCCACTCCTTTCTGGCTTGTAGAGTTTCTGGTGAGAAATCAGCTGTTAATGTTATGGGAGTTCTCTTGTATGTTATTTGTCATTTTTTCCTTGCTGCTTTCAGTAATTTTTCTTTGTCTTTAATTTTTGCCAAATTGATTACTGTGTGTCTCAACATGTTTCTCCTTGGGTTTATCCTGCCTTGGACTCTCTGCACTTCCTGGACTTGGATGGTTATTTCCTTTCCCTGTTAGGGAAGTTTTCGACTTCCCTAACATGGGAAATATTTTCTCAGGTCTTTCTCTCTCTCTTCTCCTTCTGGGACGCATGTAATGCGAATGTTGTTGCATTTAATGTTGTCCCAGAGGTCTCTTAGGCTATCTTCATTTCTTTTCATTCTTTTTTCTTTATTCTGTTCCGCAGCAGTGAATTCCACCATTCTGTCTTCCAGGTCACTTATCCATTCTTCTGCCTCAGTTATTCTGCTACTAATTCTTTCTAGTGTATTTTTTATTTCCGTTATTGTATTGTTCATCTCTGTTTGTTTTTTCTTTAAATCCTTGAGGTGTTTTTTCTTTAATTCTAAGTCTTTGTTAAACATTTCTTGCATCTTCTCGATCTTTGCCTCCATTCTTTTTCCGAGGTCCTGGATCATCTTCACTATCATTATTCTGAATTCTTTTTCTGGAAGGTTGCCTATCTCTACTTCATTTAGTTGGTTTTCTGGGATTTTATCTTGTTCCTTCATCTGGTACATAGCCCTCTGCCTTTTCATCTTGTCTGTCTTCCTGTGAATGTGGTTTTTGTTCCACAGGCTGCAGGATTGTAGTTCTTCTTGCTTCTGCTCTCTGCCCTCTGGTGGATGAGGCTATCTAAGAGGCTTGTGAGTGTGTGATTTTCTGATAATTACAGATAGCATGCCTAATGTTTAGTATTTATAAAATTACATCCAGAATATCTTAAAAGGCATTATCAGCCTATGTCAAGATGCTACAGCTATTGTCAGGAACATCAGTGATTACTTGCTTAGCATCTACCTACTCAAGCACAAGAATGGGAGGAGGAGCATCCCAAGGAGAAAGTACAGTATGTATAAAGATCCTGAGGTAGGAAAGAATTTGGTTTGTTTGAGGAGCTTGAAAGTGGCAGTGGGGCTGGAGGAAAGAGAATGAGAGGAGAAGGCACATGATATCAGAGGGGTTGGCAGGCATCTGTTTAATTAATGGTAAATGTTCTTTCAAATTTTGGTCTTTCTCCGATTTTATTTTTGTTTTATTAGACATTGTTGGTTATTCCCTCAACATTCCACACATGACTACACTCACCTGATTCTCTTACAACATTTTTCATCTTCTATCTTTAGTATCCTTCATGGATTCATCTTCTTCCCATTCTTTAAATATTGGTGTTCTGTTGTGTTTTTCCTGGGTGCACATCTCTCCTTACTCCCTACACTCTCTCTCCGGATCTTGGCCACATTCACACCTCCATGCTGATGACTCCTAAATCTGAGTCTTCCTTCAGGATCTCTCTCCCAAGCCTTTGGCCTTAATATCCCACACACTCTAACTCAGTCTGATAAGACTGAAATCACCTTTCCCTCAAAACCTGTTACTTTTCCTACACTACCTAAGTTTCTTTCAGGTAGGACTTCCATCCGCCCAAAGCCAGATTTTGGAATCATTCTTATCCTCCCCCTCACCCCCAGGCTCTTATCTTCCACATCTAATCAGTCATCAAGTTCTTTCAATTTTACCTCCTAAGTAGTCTTGAATGTTCTTTCCATACTACTTCTGTCCTATGACCTAGTTCAAGAACTCCTCATCTCTTTCTTTAACTACTGAAGTAACTCCCACTGGTCTCCCCTCCAGTCTGTCACCCAGAGAATAACCCAAATAATCTAAAATGGGAGGCTGACTCTGACTGTGGCTCCCCTTCTAGATGCTACTTCATCATCCACTGATTCAAGTCCAGGCTCCTTGGGGATAACGTGATATTCCCTCAGTGACATCTCCTTTTCACAGTATATTCTAGCAGTACTAAGCTACATAAAGTTCCTTGAACAAGCATGCATTTGCATGCTTCTGTGTTAGACAGACTGAGTTAATAGATCCTTTTCTCTGCTTCCTCTACCACTACACCCACACCATATTTAAATTAGTCACACCCTTCCAAACTGGGCTGCAGGGAACAGATCTTACTCACATTTGGTGCCCTAGAGCTCAGCATTTGTTCCTTCATTGTGTATTTATCGAGTGTCTACTACCCCCAGGGAAAATAGCAGTGAACAAAACAAAGTCTCATCCTCATGGATCTCACATTCCAGTGAGGGGACTCCAGGAGATGGCCTACACAGTAGGCACTCATGGTGAAAACTTTTGAAAATCAGGCAAATGAAAGAGTCTTCTTAAAGCCTCTGTCTAAGCATACTATCTGGAACATTGCTCTGACTCATTTTTCCTTTAAACAAGTATGGTGGTGACTAAAACAATTTAAGCAACAGATTGAACTGCCCTAACTGTGGATCCTGTGGTCTTCAGCAAATGATAATTCTCCTAACTAGAGTGGAAAACATTTTCCTGTATACATGGAGATATAACCTTATATTCAAACAATCCTCTGGGGTAAGTAGAGAACAAATAACATCCCACTGAATTAGACATTAAGAAAAAGTTATAGAGAATTAAAGAATTTTAAAGATAGCTTAAAATACCATCACATTAATAAGCTATTTCCTTCACTTACAAACCCTATCCTGTTTATATTGGAAAAGTTGATGTTTTTCCTTTTCTATCAAATATGCTTATTAGATAACTTCCTAAACAACTTTTATTCATGGATGATGTAATACATTAGTCACTATTCTCCACAAAAAGAATGGCCGAAGACAATAAAATAATTATAAAAAATGTATAAAGTTTGAAATAACTGTGTTCTCTTCTTGGCTTCCCCCTTTTAAATTAGCTCTCTCAATTAAACATCTTTTTGGATTTCTAAATATCTATAGTTTTCCTTTGCTGATTAACTTCCTCATAAGTATCCATGATTTTCTGAACACAATGCCCCATCACCCACTGCAACCCTAGAGAGCTTTTCTACCTCCAAAGAGTAAATTTCACTGATTTCCCTGCTTATTTCCGGAGCGCTTATACATCTCTATAAAGCTGTCTTGCAGGTGACTCAAACTAAACATGCCTATTTTCCCAACCTGCAGCCAACCTGTTCCTCCCCCTATGGAAGGGACACAGCTCAGTAAAGGACACCACCATTTATACAGATGCTCAAGCCAAAAATCTGGCATCATCCTTGATTCCCTCCCCCTCTTCCTTACCCCCATACTCCTTCTATCCCTAGCTCCCGTTGATTCTTTCTTCTAAATGTCCCTCAATCTGCTGTGCCAGCCCTACTACCATCTCCCTGGTTATAGCCCTAATATAGACCCTCATAATTTTTCACCTGGATTACTGCTTTATAATTGGTCACTAGTGCATCTATCATCCCCATGTCTATCCAGCAGATAGAGGGACCTTTTCAAAATGTCAGTCTGACTGTGTTACTGTCTAATTGACAATACTGAATGTCCTTCCATTGCCAACAAGGCAGAGAACAAACTCCTCACTGTGGCATCTGGGCCCCTTATGACCTGGCCCCCGCCTACCTCTCAAACATCATCTCTCACCACTCTCCTCCTAATCAAGCTATACCTAAATGTGCAGATTTCCTTGATGCGACCATACTTTCAACCTCTCTACCTTTGTGCGAGCTTTTTCTTTGGCTCACCACATACTCTTTCTCCTTCTCTCGTAAAAGAAGATCTTCTCTGACTCTCTGAGCCAGGTTAAGTTTCCCATCTGTTTGTTTCCCACACCCATCATGTTTTGTAACCACTTGTCTCACACCTGTCTTCCACTAGAATGTAAGGGCTAGGAGGAGGGGCCCTGTCTGTTTTGTTCAGCCCAGTATCCCCAGCACCAAGCCCAATGTAATTAGAGTAAATATTTGTTAACTAAGTAAGTAGTGTGATTGTAACTAAAAACTTACTATTGAAAAGAATTGTGAGTGAACATAATTATTAGAAAACATAAATTGTTTTTTTCCCAAAGGCATAAGTGGTCACATTTGATCTCTGGTGAATATCTGTAACATTCCAGAGTTTAAATCTTGAATGTTAAGTCTATAGTCATATTTGCACTTCATCAGACCTACAATCCAGCCTCGTGTTTAGCTGCCTGAGTTGACATCTGGGCTGACTCATTTTAATTTGACTGTTTGAGGTTAGCTTCCACAGCTTTTGTAGCACTATGTTGTCAATGATTTGAGGTTTAGATCACAATTTAACTTACTTGGAGAAAGAAAACAACAGCCTTCAGAAGACATATTTTTCAGTCTTTTGGCAGAAAACAACTAGCTTTCTTCTCCATAGGTGCTCTTTCAGATTGTGTGTATTCTTTACAAGAAAATTAAAACAGTGAATGGGACTTGAGGCTATATTCCTAAGTTTTTAACTTTTCCTCAGTTAAAAATTTTAATATATGGTTTTCGAAAATAAAAACTGAGCTTTTCGCAAATGCTAAAAACTAGGATAGAGCATGTAAGCCTACCTTCGTTCATTCAACAAATGTTCACCAGATCCTTCAGGCTTGTGATGAGTGCTGTGGTGGAATTATATTTTGATGTACTTTATAATGTGCTTTGATCCTTCTTGTTACCCTGTGACCCTTCAGACAACAGCCGGGCCTTCTACTTATATGTGTCAGGGAAGGGTTTTTACAGAACAACACAGGAGAAAAACATCCTAGACTTGTAAGCTTTAAATTCTAAACCCTGAAAGACTTGGAACATGACATTTTTAAAAACCATGTAATCAGTTGGAACATTTCTTCCACCCTCAGATTAGACAAAGAATCTATGCCAAGAGAAGAGACTGGGAGCAAAGAAGAGAAGAGGGGAGAGGAGCAGAGGGGGAAGGAGAAGAGAAAGGAGAGAGGAGAAGAAGGGAGAGAGAAGGGGGGAAGGAGGGGAGGGTGGGGGAAGAAGAGGGGAAGGGAGAGCAGGAGGGAAGCAAAAGAATGAGGTGCTGGGATACAGGGCCCTGTTCCAGACCTCCCTGGACTCTATCTCCTGATAGGTTTGGGGGTCTAAGAGTACATGAGAACTCATTCTACCTTTCCCTGGTGTGGCTGTGCAAAGCAACAAGGCAGGAGAGTTTTCCTACACTCATCATTTTACCAGCTAAGATCTAATGAGGAAAATAAAAACAACTCTGATTTCAAACTGAGGAAATTTAATTGTGAAAGAGAATTGACGACATAGGTGTTAGAGAACTGAGGAGCCTAATGGAATAATGACAAAATCTAGAGATTTAGCAGCAGGAAACCACTACCACCCCTATGCTGGAAGGACAGTGGGAAGCAATGGTGTTTATTAGAGCCGAGTCCACGGTCAGGAGGGAAGCTAGCACCACAGCAGTTCTGACTTAAAGGAGTAGATCACAAAAGACAGGCAGCTGATGATAATAATGAAAGGAAGGTGGAGGAAAACCCTGGCCTCACCCTCCTTCTGACCCTCCCATTGTGCACAAATGCCTCAGAAGCACCAAACCCAACTGGAGTCTAACTGACATGAATCAGCCATTCTGCAGGAGAGTGAGAAGGGTGAGGCATGGGTCTGAGGGCAAATACACCCAGATGTAACAGCAGGAAAATGTCTGCAGGGGATGTCTGGGATTGTGGACCTAAGAAGGCCTCACAGAGTCCCCATGCCCCAGGATGACCCGGAGGGGCCCAGAGCAAGGGCCCCTATGACAAAGGAGCCTGAAGACTTGAAGGGGGGCTTGGAGCCAGGAAAGGGAAGACACATCAGGAATTTACCTGGAAGGAAACCAAATGGACCCTCAGACATCTCACTGGATTCCACCTTGGACAAAAGACAGCATTGAGAAGACCAGGCTTGATTCCACCATGAGTTGACTACATGTAACTGCCCTGAGCTCCCACTCTCATACTACATTTAGACAACACTCCAGGGAAGGGGAGAGCAGACCACCTAGCAGAATGGAGGCTGAATCTAAATTCACTCTTAGATAGAGAAAGGAAAGAACCTGAACCAATGAACAGACACAGTTATTTAAAAGAGCCCACTGAATATGTAGGGAAGGATGGACATATAACACAGGTATCAGTAATGCAGTGAGAAACAGAAACAGGTCATGACAAAGAATGCACTCTGGCTGGAGATGTACATAGAAAAGTTCCTGTACTTGCCTGTAAGGCAGGACTTCTCAGAGAAGGCCTCAGAGACAGGTGATATTTGATGAGCTTGAGGGATGAATAGGGATTTAGCAAGCAGATGGGGGAGAGATCCTCACCTCTGTTGTCTTCTTCTATCCCTCCCAATGCTCTGATTTTTAAGAGAAGCCAGTACATTCCTTATCTAACTACAGTCCATTAAAGTCTTTCAGAAACATGACAGATCTCTGGGTTTATCTTCATTTTGATTAGTAAATGGGGCAGTGCTGGAATGATAGGATAGGTGTGACCTGTGTTTCAACTCTGACAAGTAGCAACAGCAGCTTGCAAGAAATGAGTTTCTTAAAATGTATCCTCTTATAGATTTGTAGAGGCCATTTCTAGACTTCAGTTTTGAACTAAGGACTTGGATCTCAAGGCACTCAGGTAGTCTTATAGAATATACAATCCACAGGAAAAATATACCTAAGCCATCCAAAATATATCTCCACGATAACCAAATGTCTATAATTGAAACACATTTCAGATCTATCACATAAAACTCTGATCTGTCAGGACTTTCCTCAAAATACTGTGTTTTGCCAATTTTTAAAGCAGAGAAACAAGACCATTGATTTACAAATAACTTCATTCATCGCTATTCCAGAAACAATATTCCCAAACTTGCCCTTT
The DNA here is from genome assembly GCF_005190385.1 of Monodon monoceros. Taxonomy (NCBI): domain Eukaryota; kingdom Metazoa; phylum Chordata; class Mammalia; order Artiodactyla; family Monodontidae; genus Monodon; species Monodon monoceros. The sequence continues at coordinate 19,738,948 of NW_021703776.1, read as the reverse complement.
ATAATCCAATATTCTAAGAAATAAAAATAATTGTTGTTCTCTCCATTGTTTACACAATGGAAAATGATTATATTACAGGAAGCAATAGAAGTCATTGAATTGTTTTTACCTCATTAGAGATGTCTGTTTCAGAGAGATCTACTGATACCAAAGATGTTTACAATAAATTCAACTCCTAGGTCAGTCAGATGTTCACAATTTCGTAAACTCAAGTAGTTTAAATTAGAGCAGCTGAAAGAAAGTAGCATGAAGAGTTCATTTTAGCTTTTAATCACACTGTCAGTAGAAATTTCTTCATATTAAAAATTACTTGGGGAAAGCAAATGCTATTGAAACAAGGATTTTCCTTTTCTTGTCATAAAAGTAAGCTTAAAAGTGTAAATAATTGCGACTTCCCTGGCCGTCCAGTGGTTAGGACTCCGCGCTTCCACTGCAGGGGGCGCGGGTTCGATCCCTGATCGGGAATTAAGATCCCACATGCTGTGGGCAGCACAGCCGAGGAAAAAAAAAAAAAAAAAGTAGAAATAATTGACATTACAAAGTTGAATGAAAGAGAGGTGGATTATTGTATAAAACATTCTGTGATTTCATTTCATATTGCAATCTCTATTAAGAAAAAATATATTACATGCATACAGAAACTATCATGTAAATACCACGATTGGGACCGCCTTCTTTTGCGGCTTTGGGATACACCAGAAATACATCTACACGTGGAGCAACTCCTAAATACCACGATGAATGACCACTAAAAGTGCAAAGTTAAATTTCTCACTTATCTTTACAAGTTTGTTACAGGAATTGTACTTAACCCCTTAGTGTACACAAGACCTTTTACAAGTAAACAGGATCAAGAATAAACCCACCAGCTAGAATATCCCTTGGGAAACACTGTAAAGGTTTACATAGAGATGATATCCTTGAAAAGTACAGAGAAGTCACCCAGGTATAGCTATTCATAACTTCATGAGTGATTCGATCTCAGACTTTCTGCAAGTTGAAATTTAATAAGAAACGTCTTAGATATAGTCAAAAGATTAATTCATTCCATGACTCCAATGTCTTATTTCGTTTCGCTGAATATTGGACCAGCTTCTGGGCATCCCTGATGTTTTCCAAATGGCTTCAAAAGTCTACTCTGATCTGTCCTATTAACAAATATACAATTACTAATAACATGATGTAAAATATTATTGTTTTATCATACCGCTCTGATAGTTTTGCAATAGAGGCATCACCCAGGTGGATACAGTTACTTCAATTTAGCTCTCTTATCTTTGTGCTTGCAGGACCATCAAGAAACTGCTTTAGTCCCATGCCACCAATTCTGTAGGAAAGAGTAAGAAAAGCTCTACATGTGATTTTATGTATAAGTATGTAGAATACTATTAAAATAAGTTACTATACCTAATACATTTCAAAATAGCAAGGTGATATCTATATCTGGTATTTTGCCAACACTTGTAAACCAAATTTGATTATATAGCTTTTATTTTAATAGAAAATATATAAATGATAGTAATGGGAGAAATATTACTAAAAATGGTATTCCTAGTCATCTGTTCATTTAATTAGGTGGCCTAATTATTAATAAAACAGATAGCCTATAAGGTTTCTTCCCTGGGGTTAAAATGTGATCATGTTAAACAGTGCCTGATGCAATCTCCTGCAAAAGAAAAAGACAAAAACTTAGGATAGGGAGAACCAAGCCTAACAGTCAAACTACTGTCAAAATCTTGGAGGAATTTCCACTAAGTACAAGTCAATTTAGCTGGACTGGAAACCTAATAAGTTACCTAAAGATCCTTTCTTTCTGAAGCAGAGAAAATCTGATGCTGTAAGATCTTGACCTCAGTCTTCCCATACTGTCCTTAATCATAGACACCTATGTGTCAGTGCCATCCCTCCCACCCCTCCCATGTAAGTCCACATTTATAAATGATTCTCTAAATTATAAATAGTCAACCAGAAACAGATTTATAATAAGATGACAACAAAAACAAAGAAAATTGTGCAGTGGTATTAGGTAAAGGTAAATAAAATTAACACGGGGTGATAATTTTACATAGAGTTAGAATACTATACTAGTAAAAATATTAAGCAAGACTAACAGGGTAATTTTACATTGATTAGGTATCACCCCAATGAAGATAATATGGTTGGGTATAGAATTTGGGGATCATATTCTTTACTGCCATGAAATTGCATACAATGAAATAGTGTAATGATGTAACAATTAAAATATATATATATGTGTGTGGGTGTGATAAAAAAAACAGACTATCCATAGAAATTAACACAACATTGTAAATCAACTATACTTCAATAAAATAATTTTTTTTTTTTTTTTTTTTTGCGGTACGCGGGCCTCTCACTCTTGTGGCCTCTCCCGTTGCGGAGCACAGGCTCCGGACGCGCAGGCTCAGCGGCCATGGCTCACGGGACTAGCCGCTCCACGGCATGTGGGATCTTCCCGGACTGGGGCACGAACCCGTGTCCCCTGCATCGGCAGGCAGACTCTCAACCACTTCGCCACCAAGGAAGCCCAATAAAATAATTTTTTTAAAAATCAGGGTGGTTAAGACTTCATGCTTCCAATGCAGGGGGCACTGGTTCGATCCCTGGTTGGGGAACTAAGATCCCACAGGCTGTGCAGTGCAGCCAAAAAAAACCAACAACCCCCCCCCCCAAAAAAAAACCCTAAAAAATCAGACTGGCCTTGGATTTCTCCTCTGCAACAGAAATACCAAACATATAAATGTATATATATTATATAACAATATAAACAATATTAATAAAAAGATCAATTATAAATATATTTTCTGTTACAGAAGAGAAATCCAAGGCCAGTCTGGCTTCTTTTTTTTTTTATTTGGTAATTTTAGTTATGAACTTTTATGCAACATATAATATAGCATAAATACAAAATGAAAGAAAAATAAAAATTCAAAAAGAACATAATTAAGATACAATTTTGTATTAGACTTAGCTTTTGACAAACAGAAAAGGGGCATAAAGTTTAAGTAATATAATTAATGTGATTTAAGTTCCATGGACTATTCATATATATTCAACATGATAAACAACATAACCATCATCTTTTTCACCAGCATTACCCCTAAATAAAGATCCCAAAAGACAGAAGTTGTGCAGGCTGTATTTTTGTACCATGATGTCATAAAATGAAAAATTAGTAACAATGATAATTAGATATAAATTACATGGATATCTGAATACATTTTTAATAAATAATTCTTGGGTAAAGAGAAAATCAGATAAGTATTATAAAACTATATATCTTTCCAAAACTTATATATTTAACATAATTTCAATTAATATCTCAATAGGATTTTTTCTGAAATATGACAAAATTATTCTAAAGTTCACTTGGAAGAATAAACTGGCAAAAATATCTAATAACTTAAAAGAAGACTACTAATAAAGAGAGTCTCATTCTATTAGCTATTAAAACATATTATAAAGCAGTAATAGTAATAAAGGGTAACATTTCTTGAGTGCTTATTATGTGCCAGACACTATTCTAAGTACATTACATGAATTAACTTATTTGATCCTCACAACAATCCTGAGTATATACTCTTTATTTTCCCCATTTTACAGATAAAGTACTGTGCAAGATTAGACAGAAAACAGATAAATGAATGGAACAGAAAAGATAGCCTGAAAACAGACATTTATATACTAACACACACACACACACACACACACACATATATATACTGACATGTGTATGTGTATATATATGGATGTGTATATATAGATACATATATACATTTATATGATAATCCTGGAGGCATAAAAGTCAATAGAAAAGGACTTTTCAGGTAATGGTCCAAGTTAATGGGTTAATGCAGTTAATCCCAAACCTGGCTGTGCATCAGAAGCACCCATGTTGTTTTTTAAAAAATATATAAGCGAGTGTTCCAACCCTAGATATTCAGATTCAGTAGCTCTGGGGTAGGGCTTGGGCATATGTAGTTTTATTCAGCTCTTCAGGTGATTCTGCTGCCCTGGAATTTTCACTTTTAAATCATATATATTTTTGAAATTTATCTTTTTATTATTACTGATTCCTAATTTAATTGCATTGTAGTTAGAGAATATAGTTTGTTACCAGTACTATGAAAATTGTGGGAACTTGCTTTAAAACTTCATACATAGTCCATTTTTTGAAGGATTGATATGTGGTTGAGAAAAATGTATACTTTGACTCTCAAACTTCCTGTTTTAGGTGTATCTCATAGATGAATTTTAAAAATCTAATCTAAAACGCTGATATTAAACCTTCTCCATCTTTTGTTATACTCTATCACATTTTTCTTTTTATTTTTTCACTCTGCTGTCATTTCTTCAGTTATCTTCCAGCTTTGTACTTCTCTTCTTCAGTGAGTTCTAATCTGCTGATTAGCAATTCATTTTCTTTATTTCAATAACTATATTTTTTATTTCTAAAAGTTTTTCAAGTAAATCTAGTTATTTTTATCACATTTTGTTGTCTGCTCATATTTCTGGTTCCATTATTTATTTCTTCAAATATTTCATACATAGTTACTTAATATTCTGTGATAATTCTAATATATGAATTATGGAAGTTCAAATTTATTTTGCTTCATGGTGACTCATATCTTTGTACATTTGATGGTCTTTAATTGTGAGCACCTATTTATTTGACTTTAACCTATGGGAACTTTGGATGCCTAAAGAGAAGGTGCTTTCCTTCAGAAAAGCTTTGAGCTAACTTCTTCCAGGGGCCTAGGTAGTATCTACCCGAGACCACGTTGTCTCCCTTGAAGAGGTCCAGACACTGCAGAAGTCTCATCCTGCTTCCCTATCTTGAGTCTCGCTAAAACTGATTGTCTCAATGCCAATGTTGAAATGAACATTTATGCTCATAGCAGCTCTGTCTTTTATGTTTGCTTGGTATTCACTGCTCGTCTTAGAGAGTCTACTCATTGAGAAGGTGGTGAAGAATCATGATATTGGATATTGGATATTTCTCGTATTCTTTGTGGGCTCAGCAATGTATTGAAAGTATGTTTCATCCAAGATCTAAATTGTTTGTAGCAAGGAGTCCTTTGAAGTGTTTTGTCAACTCTACTGCTGGACGCAGAAAAACCTCCATTTCTTTTTAAAATTAGGTAACCTGCAGAAGCCTGAGTGAAATATATGAATGCAATTCAATTTTATTTCACATGTTGATACAGATAGGGTTAGCTGTTACACACACACACACACACACACACACACACACACACACACACAGAGTTATCCTGCTTGCATTATGGTGCCAGCTTGCTCATGAGCTTGCAGCCAAGATGCCAGCTGGAACTTTAATCATCCAACGGATTGACTGAGGGTGGAGGGTCTGCTTCCAAGTTCACTCACATGGCTGTTGACAGGAGGCCTCAGTTCCTTGCTGGCTGTTGACTGGAGGCTTCATTTCGTAATCCAGGTTTTTCCCATTTCAAATGCTGTCTTTACCTCCCCTCCACAACCCATGGTGCCTCCCCATTTTAATAATAGGGAACATGAGTTAAGATTTTGTGTAGCTTAGCTTATTACTCTGACTTGTCTTATGTTTTCCCAAATATTAACCAATTTCATTGTAGATCAAATGCTATTTTGTTATCATCTGGCCCTTTAATATTATAAGAAATTTATACAAGCAAGAGGCTGAACTATCCACTGGGGAAGAAATTTTAGCAAGAATTTGATCCTTGCCCACCTGAGAATACCGGGATAGAAGCCCATTTGTAACCCAGCTAAAGAAAGGATTTCAGTAAGAACTTGCCCTCTGTCCATCTGTGAGCAAACCCACACAGAGGAGAAATCTAACTAGTACCCAAGAGGAAACACTTCAGTAAGATTGGTTCTTCATAAGCAAGTTGGAAAGTCCATTTGGGAAAAAGACCTATTAACTGAACTAGCTGTGAGAACCATCACTAGGAAAGGTGGCCCATAAGTGTTCCAGCAAATTCATTTAATCTTACAAGGGCCTGTGATTCCACATATCCTGAGCATTCCCTGACAATCTCCCCATGCCCCTACATAACTAGTCTGGGTTGGGTGCCCCTCCTTTGTTTTACCGCAGAACTATGCATTTACCTCCACTTGGACTCCTGACTTTCATGTTTACTCTCCTAACCAATGAGCATCTTGAGGAAGTCTGGAACATTCTAGATAATCAGTGTTTCTTGACTGAATGACTCATTACCTTACACAATTTGCCAGATTCAACACAGTAAGCTGCTTCAAAGGTGAGAGTGACTTGAGGCTACCATCTGTTATTCCATTGCAGTCCACCATGTAAATGTGACTGATATTTGGAGAATTCTTGTCTATAAATTTGAAGCACACATCGGTAATCCTTTTATTTCCTGTTTTTTTTTTAAAAAAGAAGTACTGTATTTGAATTGCCACAAGAGTAAAAGTAAAATTAATGCTAAACCACTTTTTAACATCACAGACCTTCAAATCGGATCTTTCTGAGGTCACAAGTAGAAAGAGCTTTGAAAGTACAATCGGAAATATGTGGTGCACCAATGAAAACTACTGATGTAATTCGATGGCATTTTTCAACTAAAGCCTTTAGAAGAAAAAAAAAAAAAAAGATTAACCAGAGTATAGAGAACAAGCTTATGAAAGTGATGAGGTTATTTTCTTCCTCTCAATATTTTCAGAAACAGACACATTAACTATTAAATTGTCCTAATTTCAAGGAAAATGGGACGTTTTTTCAATATATTTTAGTACACTTACATTTGAGTAATGCATAGGAATCAACTAAATGATGTTACAAAAGTAAGGGAGGGCTTCCCTGGTGGCGCAGCGGTTGAGTCTGCCTGCCAATGCAGGGGACACGGGTTCGTGCCCCGGTCCGGGAAGATCCCACATGCCGCGGAGCGGCTAGGCCCATAAGCCATGGCCGCTGAGCCTGTGCGTCCGGAGCCTGTGCTCTGCAACGGGAGAGGCCACGACAGTGAGAGGCCCGCATACCGCAAAAAAAAAAAAAATAAGGGAAAACATGAGAAAATGGAATGCTGAAAAGAATCACTACATTTAGAAGCTTGACCTGTAGAATTAGACTTAAAGTTTATGCTTAAGCTACAATATCATTGAAATAAAAATATCCTAACTGTGCAACGAAGTTTCTCAGGGTATTTAAGGATTCAAATGTTCAAATGTGTGTGTATAAATTTCCTAATGATTTTCTTATATAAAAAAACTAAAATGAAAAACCCATTCATATTTTTCAATAATTCAAGCCTCTAGAAAATGTGCCAACCAAATGTGACTGAAAAGAAAATAGTTTCCAACTACGTACTTTTACACAGTTGTCCGTCAGAGTTGGCGTGTCATTGATGGTCAGATGCCTAATCCCACTGCAGCTGTTTGCAATGTTCCTGAAGCCTTGGACTGAAATCTGAATTGTACAGAGTTGGTGAAAATGTGGGAGAACCCATTAGTATGACCTCTAATAAAACCCTAAGATAGTAATAGCCAAAGTTATGTCATGATTTTGCTACTGTGTTTTAAAATTGAAACCATAAAATATTGCAGACATAAAAGGAAACAAAGAATCTAATCTTGATTTCTTTAATTTTTATATGTAGGTTTTGTGAAATTATCATCACAGTAAGTCTAGTTAACTTATTATTCTATTTTTTATTGAGGTAAAATTCATATAACATAAAATCAGTCACTTAAAAGGTCATTTAAACATTCATAATTTTGTATAACCACAACTTCTACATAGTTCCAAAACATTTTTATCACCCTAAAAAGAAACCTTTTACCTATTAAGCAGTTGCTCCCCATACTCACCTTTTCCCAGCCCCTGGCAATCACTAATCTGTTTTCTGTCTCTACGGATTTACCCATTCTAAATATTTCATATAAGTGGAATTATACAGTATGTGGTCTTTTGTGTCTAGTTTCTTTCACTTGCCTTAATGTTTTTGAAGTTCATCCACAATGTGGTATATATCAGTACTTATTCATTTTTTATGGCTGAATAATGTTCTGTTTTATGGATATACCACATTTTGTTTATCCACTCATCTGTTGATAGATATTTTGTATATTTTGAATAGTGTTGCTATGAACATATGTGTACATCTATTTGTTTGAGTACCGGTTTTAAATTCTTTTCGGTATATACTTAGGAGTGAGATTGCCAGATCATATGGCAATTCTATGTTTAACTTTTTAAGGAACGACCAAAATATTATTTTCTACACTGGCTGTACTATTTCACATTCTCATCAGCAATCTACAAGGGTTCCAATTTCTCCACATCGTTGCCAAAACTTATTTTTTATTTTTCCATATTTTCCTTTTGCAAAAAATTTCCTAATGAGTTTGAGGTGGTACCTCATTGTGATTTTGATTTGCATCTCCCTAATGACTAATGAGATTGAGCATCTTTTCATGTGCTTATTAGCCATTTGAAAGTCTTCTTTAGGGAAATGTCTACTCAAGTCCTTTGACTAATTTTCAGTTGGGTCATTTGTCATTTTGTTGAGCTGTAAGAGTTCCGTATATATTCTGGATTCTAGACCCTTAGGTATATGACTTAAGAATATTTTCCCCATTCTTTAGGTTATCTTTTCACTTTTTAATAATGTCTTTTCATGCACAGTTGTTAATTTTGATGAAGTCCATTTCTCTGTTTTTTCTTTTGTTGCATATGCTTTTTTAAAAAAAAATGAATATTTATTTTATTATTTTTTTAACGTTTTTATTGGAGTATAATTGCTTTACAATGCTGTGTTAGTTTCTGCTTTGTAACGAAGTGAATCAGTTATACATATACATATATCCCCATATCTCTTCCCTGTTACATCTCCCTCCCTCCCACCCTCCCTATCCCACCCTTCTAGCTGGTCACAAAGCACTGAGCTGATCTCCCTGTGCTAGGCGACTGCTTCCCACTAGCTGTCTGTTTTACATTTGGTAGTGTATATATGTCCATATATACACTACCACTCTCTCACTTTGTCCCATCTTACCCTTCCCCCTCCCCATGTCCTCAAGTCCATTCTCTAGTAGGTCTGCGTCTTTATTCCTGTCTTGCCCCTAGGTTCTTCATGACCTTTTTTTTTTTTTGGATTCCATATATATGTGTTAGCATATGGTATTTGTTTTTCTCTTTCTGACTTACTTCACTCTCTATGACAGACTGTAGGTCCATCCACCTCACTACAAATAACTCAATTTCGTTTCTTTTTATGGCTGAGTAATATTCCATTTATATATGTGCCACATCTTCTTTATCCATTCATCTGTCAGTGGACACTTAGGTTGCTTCCATGTCCTGGCTATTGTAAACAGAGCTACAATGAACATTGTGGTACAAGACTATGCTTTCAGGGATCATTTCTATAGTTTGTTGCATATGCTTTTGATGTCATATCTAATAATCCATTGCCACATCCAAGGTTATGTAGATTTACCCTCAGTATTTTCTTGTAAGTTTTATCATTTTAGCTCTTATATTTAGGTCATTGTTCCCTTTTCAGTTGATTTTTATATATGGTGTGAGGTAGGGATCCAAGTTCATTTTTTTGCATGCATATATCTAGTTGTCCAGCACCAGCTATTGAAGAGAATATTTTTTCCGCCACTGAATGGTCTTGGCACCTGTGTTGAAAATCAATTGGCCATAACAGTATAGGTTTATTTCTGGACTCTCAATTCTATACGTCTGTCCGTATGCCAGTACCACACTGTTTTGATTACTACAGCTTTGTATACTGATTTCTTTCTTTCAACTATCATTATCCACATTAATGGAAGCAGCAGTGGTAGAGAGTATTCAAAGTAATTACTGATCAAAAGATCAAATATCTTCGCCTATGAATGAATTACCTTAAAATAACAGTTATTTAGGCTCCATTTCCTAACAAATGGTCATGGATGGGAAATGATGTACTGATTCAGTAATGGGAAACTGAGACTCTATCCAGAAACGAACATCAGGGGGAACTCTCCCACAGAGTCACCTTCACAATAACATGACAGTGAGAACGAGGAACAGCAGTTGTATATATTATGATCTTAATCTTGTTTTAAAAAAGTATGTGTTGGGACTTCCCTGGCAGTTCAGTAGTTAAGACTCCACACTTCCAACGCAGGGGGCACGGGTTCAATCCCTGGTGAGGGAACTACATGCCACATGGTGCAGCCAAAATAAATAAAAATAAATTAAAAAGGTATGTGTCACAGACAAATGGACAAAAAACTAGAAAGACACATTTCAAAATATTGTTTGTTATCTTTGGATGCTATGATTATGGATTATTTTTATATTTTATATTTTTAAAATTTTATATAATGAGTGTATAATTCTTCTGTAATCAGAAAGCAATTTATATCAAAGGAAAGAAGGAAATTCAGTCCTCTTCTTCACACAGTAGGCTTACAGTCACATACCTAAAGAAAGTGCTGCTGAAGTAAGCTGAAAGTGAGCATCTACTGAGAACTTCTGCTCCAGGACATGGTCCTTTTAACTTATTGAAAAGCCACGACACTGGGTGATACTTGGCCTAAAAGTATCTTGTTAGATGATTTCAAAGACTTGCTGGTAAAGCTCAGGAAAACATCTGTGGAATTCCTCTTCCTCCCACTCCTTAGTCAGTGACTGGAAGAAAAAGTTGCTGATCAGAAGATCCAAAATGTTCTATGAGAGACTGTGGTGAGCTCAATGAGTCCAGGAGGGTTTATAATAACTACCATTTAAGTAACACTTATTGTGTACCAGGTACTCTTTTAGGCAATTTTCATATACTGGTCTATATAATCCTCACAACCACCTATTGGGAGGAATTTTTTTTTTACAAATGAGAAAAATGAGGCCCAGAGCAGTTAAGTAATGTGTCCAAGGTCATCTAGCTCATAAATAGTGGAGCCAGGATAAGAATCCAGGCAGTCTAGTTCCAATGTAGTCATTAAACTACACTACCTCTTAAGAAGATCAGCTTGCATTACTGCACTTAAAAGGACACAAAAGACCCTTCTTTTTTTTTTTTTTTTTTTTTTTTTTTTGCAGTACATGGGCCTCTCACTGTTGTGGCCTCTCCCATCGCAGAGCACAGGCTCTGGACGTGCAGGCTCAGCGGCCATGGCTCACGGGCCTAGTTGCTCCGTGGCATGTGGGATCCTCCCGGACTGGGGCACGAACCTGTGTCCCCTGCATCGGCAGGCGGACTCTCAATCATTGCGCCACCAGGGAACCCCCTTTTTTTTGAATTTTACTTAATTTTTTTTTTATATAGCAGGTTCTTATCAGTTATCCATTTTATACATACGTCAATCCCAATCTCCCAATTCATCACACCACCACCACCATCGCCCCCGCCACTTTCCCCCCTTGGTGTCCATACGTTTGTTCTCTATATCTGTGTCTCAATTTCTGCCCTGCAAACTGGTTCATCTGTACCATTTTTCTAGGTTCCACATATATATGTTAATATAGGATATTTGTTTTTTTTCTTTCTGACTTACTTCACTCTGTATTACAGTCTCTAGATCCATCCACGTCTCTACAAATGACCCAATTTCGTTCCCTTTTATGGCTGAGTAATATTCTGTTGTATATATGTACCACATCTTCTTTATCCATTTGTCTGTCGATGGGCATTTAGGTTACTTCCATGACCTGGCTATTGTAAATAGTGCTGCAGTGAACATTGGGGTACATGTGTCTTTAAAAGGACACAAAACACCTTTTGCCACTGGACTCTGAGAGAAACCTGCTGCCTTGTTCCTTCACTTTTGGATCCAGATGCTAATGCTACTGTGTTAGTCAGGGTTCCCCAGAGAAAGAGATCCAATAGGAGATGGATGGATGGATGGATGGATGGATAGATAGATAGATAGATAGATAGATAGATAGATAGAAACATACATACATACGTAGATACATAGAGTTATTATAAGGAATTGGCTCATACAACAATAGAGACTAAGAAGTCCCAGGATCTGCAGTTGGTAAGCTGGAGACCCAGATGAGCTGAAGGTATTGTTCCAGTCTGAGTCCAAGTCTGAAGGTAGGAAAAGACCAGTGTTCTAGCTTGAAGACAGTCAGGCAAAGAGAGTGTATTTTCCCTTTCTCAGCCTTTTTGTTCTATTCAGACCCTCAACAGATTGGATGAGACCCCCACACTGGGGAGGGCAATCTGCTTTACTTAGTCTCCTGACTTAAATATTGATCTCATCCAGAAACACCCTCACAGACAAACCTAGAAAAATGTTTATCAAAAAAACTGGGCATCCCATGGCCCATTCAAGTTGACACACTAAAATTAACATCACAGCTTCCTTGAAGACTTTGGACATTGACTTTTACTAAGACTCATGGTTGATGCTCTTTTTGCTCTTGCCTGCTTTGTCCTGGCTGATCATCTAAGATTGCCTGGCCACATTTTTTTTCCAGATTAGCATCTTTGAGACCATTCATCCTATCTGGCACCACTAACTGTCTGAATCATACACAACTGAAAAGAAAGCCCTAAGACCTTATTGTTGCCTCACATTTTCAAGTTAAAACAGAAACTCTCTAGCCTTAAAGTTTTAATTCTAAATATTTAATTAAGGAACTTTAGTGTCTTAAAGTTAAGTTATGAAATTGGTAGGGTAAGAATTCCATTTTTTAATATTTTATTGAAGTATAGTTAATTTACAATGTTGTGTTAATTTCTGCTGTACAGCAAAGTGATTCAGTTATACATACATATATATACTCTTTTTCACATTCTTTTCCATTATGGTTTATCACAGGATATTGAATATAATAGTTCCCTGTGCTATATAGTAGGACCTTGTTTATCCATCCTATATATACTAGTTTGCATCTGCTAATCCCAAACTCACAATCAAAAATTCAATTTTTAATGCATGTGTATGAGTATTATTTAACTTGTGTAGCCTGATTTCATTATTTAAATTGTATAGCTTAATTTTTATTATTTAACTTGTGTACCTTTGTGAGAAATCATGTTTTTCAGCACTGTGAGCGTTCTCACAGAGTACATGTGGTTATACCATGTTGTGAAAGGTCTTAGCTCATAACTGACTCCTCACACATAAAGACATACTATAAAATGGCTGGAGGTGGGAACAGTAGAAGAAGAGACAGGCTTTTCTAAGGAGGTTGGACTTCTATAGACCGAGGTAGACCCAGGAGATAAGGAAATGGAGACTCAGGTCTCTTGGTCAATTTTCTCCAGATTACAAATTGATCAGGCAAGAACACAGGTGTGCAAACTCTTAATCCAGTACTCCTTCTGATTAACATTCTTCAACAATAACATCCAGTTCAAATGTTCCATTCCAGCTTCCATAGTTCTTCAAACCTAGTCACTCCAGCCAGAAAGACATCCAACTTCTTCAATACTCAGCGGACCTCTCTGCTCTTTGTCTGACCTTGTTAACCTTTCCCTGCCCCTTTCTCTTTTCATCTAATCAAGCCTTAACTATTCGTCAAGTTCCAATGACTCCAGCCCTATTCTGCTACCTTCCTTCTCTTTCCCTTACAGGTCTATAAGTATTTTAGCCTATAACTTTCCTATAATCTGTGCATATCTTATTTCCCCCAAGGAGATGATCTTATACTCTTTTTTAAAATTTCTTACTGTGTTGGATAACTATTAGGGGATGAATGAATTAAATTTAGGAGTAAGACAAAGTCAGGGAAAGAGTACAGAATTTGGCTGAAGACAAGATTGAAAATGATTCCAAGCTGAAAGTAAAGCACAAGCAAAGGCAAAGCAGTGGAAGCCCTGGGCTTAAATGAAGTGGCAAGTTCACCCTTGGGATGAATAAGAAACCTTAGTAGGTAAAGAGGGAAGGAAAACTAATGGAAGACCCATAAGGCAAAATTACATATTTCATATTGTACTGCCATGGATTCTTGAATAAGTTTTCCATAAATATTCCCGGAGAAAAGTCCAGGGGAGATGAATTAACATTTTAAATCTGGAGAACAGAGGAGGGGGAAAGAATGCTGGGCTTGGAGTCAGCAGAGCTGGGTTTGAGTCTGGCACTGCCTCTTTCTCACTTACAACAAAAGGTAACTCAACCTCTCTGATGCTTTATAGATGTTTTCTCATCTATAAAATGGATATAATAATACTTATTTTAGGAGTTTATTGAGAAAACAAATAGAGTAATGTATATAAAAGTGATTAGTTAGCACAATATCTGGCATGTGCTTTGAGAACCAGTTTTCCTGTTATTGTTCTTCTGGGCACGTTGTGAGCCCACAGAAGAATAAAGGTTCAAGTACTAGAGGTAGAGGGCCTTGAAAGATCATTCTAGTCCATCCCTCACATTGTAAACATAAAGAAAAGGTATTTAGAGAAATTGTGTGATTTGAGAACAGCTTCCTTATCTATTCCTCACTGTGCATCCCCAGTGCTGGACATAGTGTCAGACACAGAGTGGCTGCTCCATAAGCGCTGAATGAATGAATGTTCCTGAGTCACACCGTGACTCTGCCGCTCTCCACCGCAGAGCCAAGGATAGAGTCTATTTCTCCCATTGTGACTCACAACTCCAGGGATGGAAACAGTTGTTTTTCACAACACTTCTAAATTCCTCCCCTTTGTCTCAGCCCTAGTCTATTACCCTAACACTAGCCTCTCCAATAATGGCTTCCCCAAAACAAGCGAAAAACGTTTTCTGTCTTGCTTTCTCAGAAACATGCTCATGAGAAGATTCCTGAACAAGGAGAAAAAATGAGAGCAGTAATCAGCCACAGCTGAGTGGTTCCTTGCAATGCAGCCAAAAACTGGGTGCTATCAACCAATAAGATTGTATACAGAAAAGGGGGGTCAGGGAGACCTCTGAGAAAAGCTTTTTAGTTTTGTCCTGGCATGAAACGCTTAGTTCTCTACACAGTTTATTTTAGAATATCCGAAGAGTTGCTTGGCTAATATTTCATGACTCAAGTATTCCTGCCAGAATCCTTTAGGGTAACCAACTATTAGTTGTCCTTTCTCTTCACTGAAAGAATGGTGATATAAGCCTGAAATTAAAGATTCATCTCTAGGAGGAAAAAGCAAAATATTTTACCACGTTCAAATACCGGGTTTCACCACAGCTGGTATCTGTGCATTTTCTGTATGGTATTCTTACAAAACTTGGGATCTAATATCTTGTTGTTTAGTTTTGAGGTGATTTGGGCTTCAATTTGGGCACCAACTGGAGCCCTGCCGCTCTGCTATTTTCTGGTTTAAGTTCCCAATGATTTAGGAACTTGGGGAAGTTGGCCACACCAGTGGTGTTCCAGTCTCAAGTCCCAGCAGACTGCTGCCGCTGCTATTGGGGGCAGAGAAACCTTGGTGATCACACGGAAATTCTCTCCATCTGCCTCGTGTGTCTCAACCCATCAGCACAACAGGACACAGCTGTCTGTGTGGGAAATGAGCTATCAGTGAACCATACAAAATGAAGACGAGAGTGCTGTGCATCAAGGTCTAGCTCAGATCCCTCCTAGCCACTCCAAAGTGGTAAAAAGAAGGAAGAGACTTACCTCAGTGAGGATAGCATCTTACCAAGCTCCCAGTTTCCACTTCTTAACAACAGTGTCTTTGAATCAGTTAGCTCAACAGCACAGAAAAGAGGTATATATAGGGCCAGACCCTCTATGACAGCTAGAAATATCCATCTTAGGTAGACATGGCCCACATTGTGTTCCTGTACCATTTCCAGCTGTTTCTCTCATTCTAACCAGCACTGCAGCCAGTGACTAACGTGTAATGTGATGACTTTAGTCATATCCACATATCCTTCATGACTTCTTGGTGACCTCAGAGAAACGTGGCTTAGCAAGTAGAATGAATTGTTGGAGAGAAAGACAAAGATTTCTCCCAAAGCATTATGGAATATTATGTTTTATTGCATTCAAATGTGCCACAAGCTTCAATAGGAACACTTCCCAGGATCTGTGTTAACAGGGCTTGACAGGCTTTCAAATATTGTGTCCTCTGTGGTGACAGGAAGAGAGGTCTAATTATTATCCCTGCCAATCTCTCTCTTTGGATGATGCTGTACTTTCCAGTCTATACATTCTTCATGGCCACCCCCTCCTCTATGTTCACTAATGCACTTCTCCCAGGTAGCCCTGGAAGAAGCTTCAGATAGAGCTGTTTCTTTGTCTTATATCTCAGAGCACCAACGACCAGAGCCCTCACTTTGCATTTTGCATCTTCTGCCTTATATGCACATGTCTAATATCTATGCACATGTCTAATATCCCTGCCAAGGAACATGAACAGCATCTTATCCATCATATCCTTTACAGTACAGCACCATGCTTAGCGCAAAGTATGATGCAACAACCGCTTGTTCATAGACCAAGTAGTTGTCAAATAAGTTGTTTGTAGAATGTAAATTTGTAGTTCCAAAGTGTGTGTGGGGGTGGAGCATAGTCAATACAGTCATTTGTTAAAGATTGCCATATATATCTAAAAACACTGAACAGCCAAACAAGAAAAAAAGTTTCATTTTCCAATGTGAGTAAGGAACTAGAACACAAGATTAGTAAAGCCTGCGGATGCCAGGAAGGCAAGCATGCGTGCCAACTCAGCATGTACTCACCGCGCAATGACTCAGAGCTGCGATCTGCAGAAGCAGGCTGACCCTTCCTAAACTTTACCATTCTTTTCTAGAGTATACTATGTTGTTCTCTTCCTTACCCACTGGCCAAATTACTTATAGCTTCCCCTGTATTATAACAGAGCTTTATCTCCTTCTTTTTTTTAAGATTTTTTTTTATGTGGACCATTTTTAAAGTCTTTATTGAATTTGTTACAATATTGCTTCTGTTTTTTATGTTTTAGTTTTTTTGGCTGCGAGGCATGTGGGATCTTAGCTCCCCGACCAGGGATCAAATCCTCACCCCCTACACTGGAAGGCTAAGTATTAACCACCAGACCACCAGGGAAGTCCCTATCTCTTTTTTAACCAAGAGAATCACAACTGTGATACGTTATTTTTACAACACAATGATCCATAGAGCTACTTGGTTCGTCTAGATATATTGAGCTAGATGGTGGCTTTACAGCTACAATCCTAACTACGGGCTTCACTCAGGTCCAAAGACCTAAGTAGAGTTTTATAAGCAGTTCATGAAATTCTGTGTGTAGGTCATTTCCTATGATAGGGAGCAGAGGAGAAGCTAAAATAAGTATGGTTTTTCAGAAACCATTAAAATTTTTTTCAAACCTTTTCTCCAGAGGGGTGAATATGATTAGTCCCCTGAGACTCATCATTTTGTCATCTGATTCTTCAAGATCTAAAAATTGTTTCCAGATGTTTTATTTTTTTACTACTTAATGTAATAAACATCCTTATACATTTTGGCTACAAAGAGATTGCATTAATCTATGGATGCTAAACGATAGGTGTTTGTTATATTTCTTTATATTTTATTTTCAGTATGGCTAGTATAAAGTTATATTCAAAGTAATAATAACAACCATTTAAATTTCCATGAGTCCTGTCTACAAGAAACGTTAAAAGATGTTAATAAATTCTTCTATTTTTTTTTCCCAATGCGGGTTGAAGTGCGATTCAAAAAGGACACAAAGCATTCCTTTAACAGGGAAACTCAAGCACAAGAACTGACCCAGAAAAGCAGAAATGGCACTGTGACTTTTCTGATTCATGGCTGCTTTTCCACTAGAACCCCTCCTTACTGATGACACTTAAGACCACATAACATTTTTTTCAAATACGAAATGCAGCAATAATTTTTTACCATACACAGTATATAGCACTTTATAGTTTTACAGATGATAGTCTAGTGGTTAAGAGCCTGGTCTTCAGAATTAGGTGGATCAAGGTTCTAATCTTGACCCAGACATTTTCTATGTGACCTTAGGCAAGTTACTTACTCTGGCTTAGCATCATTTTCAGTGGTGTGTGGAGCCAGCTTATACTAGCTTGCAAGAGCAGATTGTTAAAATTTTAGGAACTATGGAAGCCAGTTGTTAAACACAGCTAGTTAAAAGATTAAATCATATAAACTTAAAATTAAATAAACAATATTAACAAGTGTAGTGAATACCCAAACTCATGACCTTCTAATTATTTTACCACATTACCATTATCTATGCTCTTGAAGATATGTATGTTTATTATATCTGTATGGTGACAGTATTACATAAGGCACATTTCTTCCTATCTCTCTGTTCAGTGACCTCTTGTTGTTAGCTTGAAATAGGCCATGGTGAGAGTTTTTACACCATGGAAGTCAACAACCACTGTAACTCAGGGATTTGTGTGTTCCTGTCCAGTTGTTAGATGTTTACCAACAGACCAGTGTTCAGTTTCCACATCTCAAAAATGGGAATAGTGATACCTCATGTAGTTATTTATAAATATTAAATGAGATAATAAATGTAAAACACTTTCTTCAACACATAGCTCATAGCCAATACCCAACAAATGGTAGCAGTTATTATTGCCATCCATTAAAATATAGAATAAGGGAAAATGTAATCAAATAAATATTAAATGAATTATAATTTTGAATTTGGCTGTTACCAAGTTATTTTGGTACATAACCTGTTTATTCACAACTGGTTTAGCTGGTCACATAACTTTTATTGTTCCATTTACCTCCTGCTGATAAACTACCAAATCTGTACCTCCACTCCCAGCTCTGCTCCAAGGACCAGACTTCCACTTTCAATTAGTTCTTGTCATTGACAACCAGGTATATCACAGGAACCTCAAATTCAGCTTTTCCAAAATACCATTCATTATTCTTTTCCCCCAGTCTTACTCCTTCTTTAGTTATCTTGGTTAGTCATCATACAGAAACACAAAATCCTAAAGCTGAAAAAGATCTCAGAGATCATCTAGCTAACCTAGCCATTCTACAGAAGAGAGAACTGAAGCAGAAAAAGCAAGTAAATGTCCAGGGTTGCACAAGTGCTTAGTGGCATAGCAAGGACTAGATCCTGAGTCTCTTAACTTCAGTTTGGGGCTCCTTTCACCATCCCACTGCCTTCTGCTGTATGAGAGAGAGAGTGAGAGAGGTTGCTCTGCTTATGCAGTCTCTGTTCCATTTGGCTAATACATTCATCCCCGGATGTGCCTCTGTGGCTTTCTCCCACCTCCACCACAAACCCCAGGGGTGAATAAGTAAGACCTTCCATGATCTTTGCCTCTCTGAAAGGGGAGGTTGGAATTTATGTAGCCTAGAGAGAACTAAAATGACCTTAGAATCTTCCAGTTTGCAGTTTACACAGTGTACCTTTAGGATTCATGGTTCCCAGAGAGATTTAATAGTACAGGAATTACTGATAAACCATTATTACTATATTGAGTATTCCAATCATTTGAACATCTCTGGGATGCTGTCCCTTTTCATTTCTGTTGACTTGTGTAGTAACTGAAAAATAATTGATGAAAACATACTTTCACTTTAGTATTTTGTAGTTTTCTAGGCTCTTTTCTCCCTGTAAATCGAAAGAAATGTCAGACCCAACTCTTACCAAGAAAAGATCATCAGACCTTGCTGTAGCAAGTTGCCAACTTTTCAGATACCTAACAAGCCTCCTGAGCTTCCACCTGAAGAACCTGGCTAGCCATACCCTGAAACTGGCTGCAGTTTCATTCATTCATTCATGAAACATTGATCAAAGTCCTACTATGTGCCAGGTATTTATTATGCACTGAGGATACAGATACAGATAAATAAGGCACCATCCTGACCATCAAGGAGCTCACAGTGGGGCGGAGAGCAGACAAATAAGCAGACCATCAAATACATAGAGAATGCTTAGTGGAAGTGGAATAAAGGGATCTTAACCCAACTTGGGTTAGGGGAAATGAGGGGTCAGCAAGGGGTTCCTAGAGAACGCTGTGATTGAGCAGAGCCTCAAAGGGTATGTGAAAGTTAACCTGGTGAATGGGAGAAAGGGAAAGTATGAGGGTGTTTAGTCAGAGGGCAAAAAGTGAGCCTAATGGAAGTACTTAGGCTGGAAATGAAGAGCACGGGAACGGAGAGGCAGAAACTGTTGTAAGCTCTCTTGCTCTCTGGTTTAACTTAAATCTTAAATCTGAACATGTAAATCTGTACCTTGGCCCAAACTCCCCACTCTTCATCTGGCTCCTTTTCCCACTCCATGTTCAGAGTTACTGGTTTCTGGGCACTTGGGTTTCAAGCAGAGATTGGCTTCAGCCTAGCCATCCTTCCCAGCATAGCTGTGATTATTCCATGCCTAGCTATAACCCACTGCTAAACACAATTGGAGATACATGAATCTGTAGGAAAAGTGGCTACCCAAAGGCAATATCAACATGAGAACCCTTGGAGTTACACACAAACAGAGCAGAGGGTAAAGGAAAAGCATAACCAGGAATCACTGCCCTCCTAATTGGCACTTTCTCATGTACATGTAAGATAGACTTATCCTTTCCATTAAAACTCTTAATCCTACCCGTATTTTCTTCTTTGAGATTTTGAAAGAAACAAGATCATATGTTAGAGAGCTCTGATATGCACATGGAACTAATATGGATCTCTTTGGAGCATTTTAAAAACCCGAAGGCAAGAGCTTGTGTGTTGAAAGAACATCAAGGAAGCCAGTGTGGCTGGAGCAGAGTTGGTAAGAGGAAGAGTAGTAGGAAGTGATGTCAGAGAGACAATTAGGGAAGGAGGCAGATTATATGGGATCCTCAAGGTCCTTCCAAGGCTTTTGTTTTATTGAGTAAATAGGAAGACTTGCCAGGTATTTGAACTGAGGCAGAACATTGACTTGGGTTTTCAAAAGACCATTCTAGATGCTGCTGTGTGGAGAGGAAACTTAGAGGTTGAAGTGAAAGCACAGAGACCAGTTAGGAAGCTATCACAATAATCCAGGCAAGAGATGATGGTGACCTGAACTTGGGTAGTAACTGTGAAAATGGTGAGGAGTGGTCAGATCCTGGAGAGATTCTGAAGTAATAGTCAACTGGACTTCCTGACAGAGTGCATGTGGAGTGTGAGAGAAAAAGTCAAGAATATTGTATTAGTTGGCTAGGTCTGCTGTAACTAAGTACCACAAACTGGTGGCTTAAACAACAGAAATTTGTTGTCCAACAGTTCTGGAGGCCAAAAGGTCCAAGATCACAGTGTTAGCGGGGTTGGTGGAAGGATATGGTTCAGGCCTCTCTCATTCGTTTGTAGATGGCTATCTTCATGTTTACATGGTGCTTTCCATGTAAATGCATGTGTTGGTGTCCAAATTTCCCCTTTTTGTAAGGACATCAGTCACATTGGATTAGGGCCCACCCTAATGATCTCATCTTAACTAATTACATCTGTAATGACTTTATTTCCAAACAAGGTCACATTCTAAGATACCAGGGGTTAGGAATTCAACATATTAATTTGGAGCAGATACAATTCAGTCTGTAACAGATGACTCCAAGACTTTTGGCCTAAGCAGCTGTAAACATGGAGCTGTCATTAACTGAGATAGGAAAGGCCGAAGGTGGAGCAAGGAGTTACATTTTCGAGCAGGGATTTTTTTTTTTTTTTAAGATTTAAGAGTCTAGGGACTTCGCTCATGGTCCAGTGGTAAAGAATCCGCCTTGCAATTCAGGGGACGCAGGTTTGATCCCTGGTCAGGGAAGTTAGATCCCACGTGCCGCGGGGCAACTAAGCCTGCGTGCCACGACTGCTGAGCTTGCATGCCTCAACTAGAGCCCTCGTGCTGCAACTAAGACCCGATGCAGCCAAAAATAAATAAAATAAATTAATAAATTTTTAAAAAGATATGAGTCTAAAATTCGAGAGAGAACTCTGGGTTGAAGATATATATTATCTATCATATATATGTGTCTGTGTATGTATACATAATATGTGTATATGTATATATATGTACATGCGTATATACATGTTACTTCTCTCTATATATAACATATATAAGTACTCCTGTATACATATATACTCCTATAAACACATATACATGCACATGTATATATGCATATATAAACATACTCCTATGTGCATACATTACATATATATGTATGTGTATATACGTATGTGAGCATATATTTGTGTGTATATTATGCATATACATATGTAATGATTTTATATATACATTATATATATTTTACATATATACATATACGAGTGTTTGTTGTTGGGTTTTTTTGGCATAATTTTAGATTTATAGAAAATTTGCAAAGATAATACAGAGATTTCCCACATACCCCTTACCCAGCTTCTCCTGATGCTAACATCTAAAATAACCATGGTACATTTGTCAAAACTAAAAAATTAACATTGTTACAGTGCTATTAACTAAACTACAAATTCTATTCCTGTTTCACCAGTTTTTCTATAATGTCTTTTTTCCTGTTCTAGGATCTAGTCCAGGATACCATATTACATTTAAAAATTTCTAATTGACATGTGTTGAATTTTTGACATCAGATGGTACAAAACTAGATACAGTCCAGGATTTATATATGATATAAAGCAAGGATTAGCATTCTCTGAGGCCTGTATATTAAAGATTTCTATGATTATGAGGGCTGGTTGGCTGCAGCATATTTCCTTCCCTTCCGCTTTTAAGTCACTGTCCATTGCCATACTCTGTAGCCCCAGTAAAAGAACAGGAAATAAAACCATATATCCTACTTTTGAGATGCTAGTGACCTCTGGTCTGAAGACATGCATGGCACAGACCAGTGTCCTCTAAAGAAAGAGGGAAGGTCAAATTGACCACAAGCCAGAGCTGACAGATCACGTGAGAATGAGGGGTTTGTCTGGATATTCACTGCTCAGTCTTCTGCTCTCATTGGAACTGCAGATCTTGGCTTTGTAGAGCCCGTAGCAACAGTTTTCAGCTAGGGTGCTTCTGTAATTCTCACTACCCACTTTCAATAGGGCACAGCCATGTTGTCATAAGAGGACCCGAGACACCCACATGAACAGATTCGTTGGTATTGTAGAGTGTCTCTGGGGGAGCACCTCGGACAGGAAGTGGAAAGTCGGACCTTACATTCTGGTCAGGAACCTGTCCTCTGAGCCTTCTCGCAGTGATGGCTGTGTTCCTGATGCTGAGTGCTGCAGCAGAGGTTGCTGGAAGCAGGTGGCTAATTCTGTATGGGTTTCCGGGCTTGTCTGAAGGAGGGGTCCCTGAGGACAGGAGGCTGATGGCTCATCTCTCACCACAGTTTGTCTAGTCAGGGATTCAGTTCCCTGGCTCCAGCTCTGGTGATAGTGTACTGAAATTCCACACCTTCGCCTTACTCTTTTCTGCTAACTCTGCTCATAGCAGTTCACACACTTCCTTTGACTGGCTAGGAAGGCAGAGAAGAAGGAAGCCACTGCCGAAAAAGGTCAACCTGAGCCATACAGAGAACAGAAAATGAGTATAGATAAAGGAAAATTGTTCTGCTGCTGGAAGGCAGTTGAGGATGATGACATTATTATTGGACTATCTTTATTGTACCTAGATGCTGTTAATACCTTTTTCACACTGTTGTTGATGGTAATTGTTGGTCTTTCATCTCTATTTTGCTGTGATAGATCTTTTTTTTTTTTTTTTTTTGCGGTACGCGGGCCTCTCACTGCTGTGGCCTCTTCCGTTGCGGAGCACAGGCTCCGGACGCGCAGGCCCAGCGGCCATGGCTCACGGGCCCAGCCGCTCCGCGGCACGCGGGATCCTCCCGGACCGGAGCACAAACCCGCATCCCCTGCATCAGCAGGTGGACTCTCAACCACTGCGCCACCAGGGAAGCCCTGTGATAGCTCTTTATTGGAGTTCTCTTTCTTGATTTAATGTAAGAACGCCTTTGAGTTTCCACTCCAACATTTTTTTTCTTTTTTACGCAGAGGAGTTTCTTCCTATTTCTCCTTTATTAGAACCTGTCTTCCCAAAGCCTCCTGCTTACTGATCCAGTGGTCTTCCCTTTCTCTGTAGACGTCTTGTGGCAAGAAGGGAAGGCCTCCGGAGCGGCGTACAGTAGTGAGAAGGAGCTCACTGAACGAACTCCTTGTGAAGGTGAGCGAGTGCCCAGTACTTGAAGGGAGTGTATGGCCCTGCCACTTTAGATTACCACATTTTTTTCTCCTTATTTTTGTAATTAAAAAAAATTACTTAATGAAAGTTTATTGTTAAAATAAAACTAAAGAGGTTTAGAAAGTGTCTCTTTACCCAGACATAGGTGAATATGCGTAATATTGTCAAAGACATCTTCAATCTGTAAAAAAGTAGAATGTTACTTATGTTTCCAGGCTTCATAGACGCCCTGTGTAGAAGGCAGATTTAGGGAAGGTAGTCCATCATTTGAGATTTTTAATGACAAGATATATTTTGTTGGATCAGAAGAGACAAAGGATGGAAACTGGATCATAATTTCCTGTACTACCTGAGTCTCAAATCACATGACCTGAGAATGAGCAGTGGTCTCAATTATAATTCAAATAATTCTCATTTTTTGTTGACTTTAGAATTGCCTTTAGCTTTTTCCATTTCTAATCAAATTTATTTTTTAAACCCCACTTCGTCATATAAAATTGGCATTGGACTGCTGGTCTCTAAGTTCTTTGTGTTTTTTTTGTTTTTTTAAAAATTTTATTTATTTATTTATTTATGGCTGTGTTGGGTCTTTGTTTCTGTGCGAGGGCTTTCTCTAGTTGCGGCAAGTGGGGGCCACTCCTCACCGCGGTGCGCGGGCCTCTCACTATCGCGGCCTCTCTTGTTGCAGAGCACAGGCTCCAGACGCGCAGGCTCAGTAATTGTGGCTCATGGGGCTAGTTGCTCCGCGGCATGTGGGATCTTCCCAGACCAGGGCTCAAACCCACGTCCCCTGCACTGGCAGGCAGATTCTCAACCACTGCGCCACCAGGGAAGCCCAGGTCTTTGTGTTTGATTATTGTAACTATGAAACTGCCCATACCTTACTAAATATTATAGGTTTTGCTCAGCTCTATCTTGACATAATACCCGACCTTCCTTCTATGCTTAAGAATCTTTCAACCATTCCTGTTATTTTCCCACATGAACACTAACTACTGCCTTTTCTCTTTACAGAGTACACCTTGCTCCTATGTTGTTTTCCTTTCCTTCCTGTTCTTAATCATGAATTCCTATTCATGTCTCAAGGTTCCACTCAACAGATAACCTCCAGATCACTCAGGATGTCCATTATTCCCTCTTTAAGGCTCCTTACCCTCATGTACATATGTACATCTGGTATCGCACTTAAAATAGTTGTTCCAGACACTCTACTAAGTGGCTCACGTGCATTATCTTATTTACTTATGGCTAGAACCCCATCAGGTAGGTACTATGATTATCCCCTTTAGCATATGTGGAAACTGAGCCTTAGAGAGGTTATTTGACCTAAGAATACACAGCTAGAAGTGATAGGTAAAGCTAAGATTTCAAACTGGGTCTGTTTGGTGTTTTAGTCTGTGCTTTTAACCACATTTATACTTCCTCTCTTACCACATTGTAAAATAATTTTTATGCCTGTCTGTCTCCTCCACCGTATTTTGATCTTCTTTAGATTAGGGAACATGTCTTACCATTTTTCCAGTTTCTATTGTTGTGTCTGATACCTAGAACCTTTTGTTTGTTGCATGATTCTTTTTTTTATATGAGTGTTTGTTGTTGTAGGTGATATTTAAAGCCAGGATCTAGGTGACATCACCAAGTGCGTGATGAGAAGAAAAGTAAACCAAAAACTGAACCTTGGGGCTCTCTATGATTAAGAGATTAAGGGGTTCGAGAGAAGAGGTGACTGAGGCACCTTTAGAAACATTGTCAGAAATAAGAGAAAGAGCCAGAGCTATAGCACAATATCATTTATGAGGATTAAAATCCACACACAGAACCACAATATAAGAATGCAAGAATACATTGATATATATTAATATATTCCTTTTTGTTGCTAGAGAAAGACTTTTATGTTTTGCTCATTTTTTAAATTGAAGTATAGTTGAATTACAATATTGTGTTAGTTCAGGTATACAGCATAGTGACTCAGTTTTTTTGCAGATTATATTCCATTATAGGTTATTATAAGATATTGGGTATAATTCCCTGTGCTATACAGTAAATCCTTGTTGCTTATCTATTTTATGTATAGTAGTTTGTATCTGTTAATCCCATACTCCTAATTTGTCCCTCCCCCTCCCCTTCCCCTTATGTAACCATAAATTTGTTTTCTGTGTCTGTGACCCTGTTTCTCTTTTGTATATACATTCGTTCGTATTATTTTTTAGATTCATATCATATGTCATATCATATAGATTTGTCTTTCACTGTCTGACTTATTTCACTAAGCATAATATTCTCTAGGTCCATCCACATTGCTACAAATGACAATATTTCCTTTTTTATGGCTGAGTAATATTCCTTTGTGTATGTGTGTATATATATATGTGTGTGTGATATATATATGTGTGTGAATATATATATACACACAACAGATTATTGGCTTAAGAAAATGTGATATATATATATATATATATAATCTGTTGATGGGCACTTGGGTTGCTTCTGTGTCTTGACTATTAAATAGTGCTGCTACGATCATTGGGGTACCAGTATCTTTTCAAATGAAAGTTTTAAGAATATATTTGTATATGGAACCACATAAAACAAATTAGAGGGTTTGCTTGTGTAGAGAAAGGGGAACATGAGTGGGAAATGTAGATAAAAGGGAATAAATAAAACAAGAGATCAGCCTTGCATGGAATGATGATGAAAGTGTGCCATGAATTGAGGAGTGTGATTAAATCTGTTCCTGGTACCTGAGTTCCAAAATAAGTAAAATAAAATAAATCTAGTATGAAATAAAATAGAAATCCCTGGTTATGTTTCTTCCCTTGAGTACTTTTCCTCTCCTGAAAAATACTGTAGAGAACACACAGTATTTTTAAACCTCTCTTCTTATTTTCTTTTAGTGAAAGTAGTCACCAGTGATGGATTCTAAATGTTTGATTAAAATAGTTGAAAAGAGGGAAGTTTAATGAAACCTGCTTGCTATGGAAGTGGATGTAAGATGACTTAAATACTTACTGCTAATTTCTGAGAAGGGAAGAGTACTCATCAGCATAGAAGCCCACTCTAGGTTTGAATGTTGTTCTCCTACCTCTCCTGTACTGCACTTTAACAATAGTGTTGCTAGGAAGATAAATTATTTGGGTAAATATAGGGAGTAAGTATGTAGAGCCACAGCATTAGCTTTCCTGCAGAAATCACATCCTCATGAGTTTTCTAAATCACAATTATTAGGATTGACACAGCCAATTTAGGAAACTAACGATGATATCAACAAAAGCCAAACATATACATACTTCACACCCAGCCCATTTGATTCCTATGTGTATACTCAACAGAAACACATTCTGTGTTCACCAAAGGACATGTATATAGCACTTTGTGCACTTTTCTGTATATTATACTTACCCTCAAAAAAGTCATTAGGGAATGCCTTTGCTCAGTATGTCCCAGCTGTCGGTGCCAGCAAAACAGGAAGCAGATTTAATCAGGTTTCTTGGGTGTTAAGGATTGCTTTGTGGTCAGTCACAGGCATGCTCAAAGCAACAAATTCAGGTACATGGTAGAACACAAGCATGTGAAGAGCTATGAGAAACCTTCACAACTTCCTCTCTTGGGCCTTAGTTTTTTCCTTGAGAAAGGCTTTCCATCAAAGTATTCAATACCCCAACTAAAAGCTAAATAGGAATCACATCCTCAGCAGTTGTACCAGTCAACTTCCTTGAGTCACAATGACCCAACATAAACTAGCGTAGGTAAAAAGGGAATTAGTGGTATCTCTAACTGAAAGTCCATCTAAGCAAAAATATACGATCTCTCCTTCTCAAACACAGCATCTCTCCCTCTTGAAGGTCAGCTTCTTTGTGAGGACTTTATTCTTTCCCATTGCAGACAAATTTCCTCCATGTTCCTGAGCAAGAGAACCACAAACCAGCCTAGACTTACACA
This sequence comes from Monodon monoceros, assembly GCF_005190385.1. Classification (NCBI taxonomy): domain Eukaryota; kingdom Metazoa; phylum Chordata; class Mammalia; order Artiodactyla; family Monodontidae; genus Monodon; species Monodon monoceros. Next base: position 19,710,956 of record NW_021703776.1, on the reverse strand, counting down.
TTCCAGGCCCTGCAACCTCAGAAAAAACTGAATTTATTTTTCCCAATGTTGAGCACCTAAAAGAGTTCTGAATAGTTCTACTAAGGTCATGCTCTTCCTGGAAAAATCATAGCCACTGCACATGGAATTTAGGAATGTCTAGGCCTGGGCCAAATGATAGCGGCCATTGGAAAATACTAATAGTAATCTAATAATAATAGCTAATGGTGGCTAAGCATTTACTATATGAAGCCATCATTCTAAGACTCTTATATGTATCAAATAATTTCATTCACATGACACACTTAGGAAGTTACTAGTATTTTCCCCATCTCATAGATAAGGAAAGTGAGGTATACAGAAGCTTAGGTAACCTGCCCCAGTCCCATACCTAGCAAATAGCAAACTCAAGATTAAAATGCAGGTGCCCCAGAACCAATGCTTCCAATTACTGTGGTGTGTTGCTTTCAAGGTGCCACAACTGACAGCTCCCCAGAACCACAAGGGAAGGAAGAGGAGTGGTTCCTTGAAGCAGAGTATGAGATGCAAAGGAAAACTACCAACATCTCATACAGTGGTTCATTAGTTTCACTTATTTAACTAAACATTAATCCAAAAATTCAACAAATTTCTGACAAATGTCTACCATGAGTTAGGTCACACATCATTCATTAGAGCATAGAAAAAGATGGATTCATTCATTGTCGCCAAATGTCTCCCAGATTATAGATGACAAAGGAGCACAGGAAAGAGTACCTTCTTTACGTGATAAAACTATTTTGTCTCCAGAGTCTTTCCAAATTGTATTTAAACATGGTTTTTAAAAAATTATTTTATGGCATAAGGTTAGATTTTATAACTTTGAGTAAGTAGCAAATATAAAAGCAAACAAATTAAATTTGTTCAACTGATTCAGCCAGAATCATTTTGTTAAATGAATGTAGATTTTTTTTTCTTCTAAAACTACTATAATGAAAATGTTGCACTCAGGCTCTGAAGAAATTTTTTTAGAGAAATATACTAATAGGTTTTCTTTTTTTATCACTGACTGTGTCAGGCACTTAACTTACATTATCTCCAATATTCCCCAGTTTGAAAGAGATTTTTTAATTAATTTGAAAAATATTTTAACAGTGGCGGCCTGTTGGGATAAGAATGCTGTCATTCAACAGGTATTTATTAAGTGCCTGTGTATGGTTTAACTTTGCCTGGTAATCAAAGAAATACAAATTGAAAATATAAAATATCATATTCAATGTCAAATTGGCAAAATTTTTTATATATAATATATTTATGAAGAGAACAAACTATTTTACATTTATGGTAAGTGTAAACTGACAATCTTTGTAGGGTATGGATGGCCTTAAAAATAACTGTATCCTCTGACCATTTCACTTCTAAAAATTTGTACCAAAAAATTACATAGACATATGCAAAGATATGGCTATAATAATTTTCCTCACAGGTTATTTATGATAGCAAAAAAAATGGTAGGCCAAAAAAAAAGAACTGTAGGCCAATAATGAATGGTTAAATACATATTGGTATTTTGATACAATGAAATACTATATAGCTATTAAAAGTAAGTTACAGGAAAAATATTTAATGGAATAAAGACATTCACTTTATAAAACATTAAATGAAAGATATGTGTACTATATAATCCATTTCAGTTTAAAAAAGTCTAGACAGGCATAGAATAAAGACTGAAATTCTAGTAGTGTTTATTATTTCTGGTGATGAATTTTCAGGTAATTTAAATTTTTTTCTCCTGTTTTTTTTTAATTTATTTATTTATTTATTTATTTTTGGCTGTGTTGGGTCTTTGTTGCACACGGGCTTTCTCTAGTTGGGGCGAGCAGGGGCCACTCTTCGTTGTGGTGCACAGGCTTATCACTGCGGTGGCTTCTCTTGTTGCAGAGCACGGGCTCTAGGCATGCAGGCTTCAGTAGTTGTAGCATGTGGGCTCAGTAGTTGTGGCTCACGGGCTCTAGAGCACAGGCTCAGTAGTTGTGGCGCATGGGCTTAGTTGCTCTGCGGCATGTGGGATCTTCCCAGACAAGGGCTCGAACCCGTGTCCCCTGCAATGGCAGGTGGATTCTTAACCACTGCACCACCAGGGAAGTCCCTTTTTGTCCTTTTTTTCTTGTATTTTTCTGCATTTAGCATGAAATAAGAAAAAAGGCAGGTTTTTTAAAAGTGAAAAAAGAAAACTCAAAGTGGCAAGTATATGGGTAGAAATTTGCAGAGGATAGTGAGAGAGCTCGCTGGAGCAGCCCTATCCCAGTTCAGGCCGTGTGTGAGCAGAGGCTTTTTCAAGGAGGAGAAACTGGGCAGAGGCATCACCTCAAACCCATCAAAGATGATGACATGCAGGGGAACATGCAAGTGCTGGTACTCATTAGGAAATCGGTCATATTACTTAGTGCACCCTACAGTGTTTATCCAATCCCATAAGAATGCAGAATATTTCTAAAACATATGTAATTGATTTTCACTTTTCTTTGTAGTTCTCCATCATCCACTTATTTATTTTTTCTAACAAATATGGATTCAAATTCTTTCACAATACTGTATACATCTTTCCTTTTTTGGGCAGCTGTGACTGCATTAACATTTAGCCTTTGACATAATTCACTTATGTTAATCCAGAGCTTCCAAAAGACAGAGATGCTATTTGACTCATCATGGTGCCCAGTATGCAGCAGGCACTCAATAAACACCAGTGTAAAGCGTTTCGTTGTAAGCTTCTATTCTCAACTTTTTGTTTTATTTGGGCCTTTTTCCTTGATCAGATATACTAACACATGACTTCATAGTGCAAAATTCCAAACATAAGAAGAAAATACATTTTACTTTCCAAGGGAAGAACCTGAAAAACCTGTGAATAGTCAACTTTCCTTCTTTGAAACCATTTTATACTGTCCTATCAATGCAAGTAGGTCTGGAAGGGTGAAACTATCCTCACACCCAGAGCTAGGGAGGTAGATGGAGCCTCCTCAAAAGACTTAATAAGTCCCTCAGAAGCAGCGACATCCAAGATTCACTGATTCTCAGAAGTTACAGCAGCAGCCATTATTAAGATATCTGTGGTTCATAATGAGCCCATTTCTTATAAAGTTTCAAATGGTACAATTTCCAGTGCCTGACACCTAGGGTTAAATCTCTCGAGTAATTAAATTATTAAATGAACAAATGCAAATGGAAGACGGATGAACAAAAAAAACAACATTATTTTGCATAATGATGTGAAATACTAATGTCACTGTGGTTTGAGACTTACAAATTAAGGGTCAGTTAGGAAAAGAAATCTATTCTTTAGAAATACATTCAGACCAAACTCAAATACCGACTGAGACAGGCAGGCATTGCAGTGAAGTGGTAGCAGTTCCAGAGTAAGTGCATGTGTGGACGTTACTGAGTGGAGGAGAGGGTGGCATACTGAGGAGAGGGCGCCATCTCAAGGGGGTGAGGCTGACTCAGCTCCAGCCTTTTGTTGCCATGTGGGAAAGCAGGCCCAATTTTGCTAGTTCTTCTGGTTTTTTAAGAGAAGCTTGAAGTCTAGATTTTTATTTGAACACTCCAAAATTCCAAATGTTGGCTCAAAATTTAAAGACAGACTGTGTCTATATGTTTTGAATATATATCTAGCCAGAGGGTCATCAATTTGAAACATCTCATTTTGACTTTAGTGTGTCTGAAAATATTTAACCTTAGGACATGTGTATGAGTGTTTGTGTGTCTGTGCATGTGTTGTGTGTTTTTGCTACAATAATTACCTGGTGGAAACAGAAGAACAAGGAGGTAAGTCACACTGTGCAGAGGGTTCGGAAGCACTGAGGTAAGCTAGGCACGACTGTATGTAAAATAGATAACTAATAAGGACCTACTGTATAGTACAGGGAACTCTACTCAGTACTCTGTAATGGCCTATATGAGAAAAGGATCTAAAAAAGAGCAGATATATCTATATGTATAACTGATTCACTTTGCTGGACAGCAGAAACGAACACAACATTGTAAATCAACTAAACTCCAATAAAAATTAATTTTAAAAAAAGTACTGGAGCATGTATCTTTAGGGGAGAGATTGATCAGTTAGATGTGTCAAGCACATTGAGTTATTTCTGAATTTGCAGGTATTCTTCCTTTGTGATTAGGCCTCTGTGTTTGCTAACTGACATCCATATGGAAGTTAGGCTCCCATCCTCCCACAGAGACTGGGAGATACTGATGCTCTCTCTCTTGATGATTATATGTTAAAGGCTGGCTCCCAGGTCTTTGAGGAAGACATTCCTGGGTTGTAAAACTGGCAAGAAGCTTTTTAAGGGCTTTACATCTCAATGGGAGCAGAGAAAGAATGTACAACCACAAGTTTTCTAAAGTAAACACTCTAAGAAAAGGGAGGTCAGGGGTCCAGAGTCAAGAAGAAGCCTGTCTGAAGTTTTGTCCATCTGGAGGGAACATTAAGGCCATCTTGGCCACAGAGTGATGGTGGATGTTGATGCTTAGCAAGCCATATCGCAGTAGATTGGATGTTAAACAAATGCAACTTCTAGCCATTTCAGCCCTAGCTTAACGTCCCCCCCTCCTTTCTCTTACATCCTCTCCACTGTGTGGTGTACCAGGAAACCATGATATGCCAGTAGTAGTGCTATGTAAGATTTCTGTCCATTCAAGAACTTGGAGGAGAAATCTGTTCTGTCCCTGTATTCCTTTCAGGGAATCTACCTGCTTATAACTGTACCAGTACCATGTGCTTTCACCAGCCGTGCAGCCCTGGGAGCCTTGGTCTTTTCATGTCTAAATGGGCATGATAAATACATACGGCACAGCATTTATATGAGCAGTAAATTTGATCTGTATGACAGTCAACATGGTGCCTGGCATATAGTAACAGTTCTCATTTGTGTTATTAGTCTCATAGAATGATGAACATTCTATGACACAAATATCAATAAAATACACAGAGAGGTGAAAGAAAAGTTAAAAGAATCATGACTGAAATCAAACAAAACAGAGCAGAAGAAACTATCAAGGAGGTAGTAACTGCTTCCAAAGTGCCATGCCCTACCCTCCACAATTCCACTCTTTTCTGCCCAGTTTTCCTTAGTCTTGTTCCTTCAAACTTAAATATTTTCCCATATAGACCTCAAATCGTCATGTTATTTAGCCCAAGGATATAATGCAGTTTTTAAAATCATAATCTTTGGGCTTCCCTGGTGGCGTGGTTAAGAATCTGCCTGCCAGTGTAGGGGACATGGGTTTGATCCCTGGCCCAGGAAGATCCCACATGCCACAGAGCAACTAAGCCTGTGTGCCACAACTACTGAGCCTGCACTCTAGAGCCCGCGTGCCACAACTACTGAAGCCTGTGCGCCACAACTACTGAAGCCTGTGCGCCTAGAGCCCGTGCTCTGCAACAAGAGAAGCCACTGCAGTGAGAAGCCCGCGCACCACAACGAAGAGTAGCCCCCGCTCACTGCAACTAGAGAAAGGCTGCGCACAACAACGAAGACCCAGCACAGCCAAAAATAAAAACAAATAAAAAATAAATAAATAAAATCATAATCTTTGTGTATTTCCTTTCATGCATTTATCACTTGTAGCATCTTACCCAATACTGTTTACTCTCTGAGGGCCCACATGAGAGCAAACTGACTCTTCAGGAAGTTCTTTGCAAATTCTCCCCACAAAATGTTTTTCTTTGTTTGTATCTTGGTATCAATTCTAAAAAGCTTTCAAGATTTGGACTCTGGTATTATAACTGTGCTCAGAGTATCCACACAGACGTGTTCTGCTTCATCATCCAATGAACTCTGCCTGTTAGTGGATGTGGCACTCCAGTGGAAGGAAGCCAAGAGCCTATAGTAGCGATCCTGGGGAAAATTTAAGCAGCTGTGGCCATGTAATTTAAAACCTCCAAAAAGTGTGCTGCGGTCTGTGCACAGCGTTAGTATAACATGAGGGCTGGATATAGCCCGTTCTCATTCTCTGGAGGACTTCTTCGCCTGCTGCAGGAAAGAGAAGGCTGAAAGACAAACCTGGGTGCAGCCGGAAAGGTCCAGATAGATGAGCTTGTGGCATCCATTCCCCAAATTCAGGTACTGTAAACCTTTGTCTGTAAACTTTCTGCAATAAGCCAAACTAAGATTCCGTAAACTGTGGAAGTACCTGAAAAGACAGGGCGAGAGAAGAGAGGAAGGAAAGTGATTATACTTTCGTTGTTTTCTCACATCTTCGTTAAGCCACTATGACAAAGAGAAGTAAAACTGTAAATTAATCTTTTCTCCTTACAGATATTCAAGAATTGAACTTTACTGTTAATACTCTTCCTGTTAAGTAAAGGAGATTGCAGTAGCACATCAGATAATGTGTAATCACATTTCAAATGAAAATAATTAAAGATTTGTCTAGATTTTTAAGAAAGCTGATTGGGATAAAGCTTTGGGGGTGGGGGAGGTTTGTGCATTCCTATTGTTTGGAAGTTAGTGTTAGAAAGCAGTTTCAGAGTTTGTTTTATTGTTGCATTTAGGTTTTATCTTTGGAGCACCAAAATAACATGCAAAATGTCTAGGAGGACAAACGCTTTGTAAACATTTAAGTGGCGATTAACTGTTACATGAGAGTTAGGATTTGGGGCAGAAAGGAGGCAAAGTTGAACATAACAGGCTCTTAAAATGGACATGGTAAGCAAATGGCTTGAAAAAAATAGATTTTTTTTTGTAACAGTGCATGATTTTGTATGTAACAGTTTCATTATTATGGATAAAGAAAGACATTGATATACAGAGCTTAAAAATGGATTAAGAACAGTCTGCAAATAAGTGGGCAACATATGAGAGGAATAAAAACTACAGTCAGAGGCTATCAATCTCACTGGAGTTGAAACAGATTAAATATGGCATTACCACCATGACCAAAATGAGAGCTTCCAGAAAAAAAAGAGGGTCTTCAGGACGAGTCTGTACTACTGTGCAAGGGCTCACGGTTTGAGGACACTCTGGATGATTTTCAAAGCCCTCCAAAGCCTGGCATTTTATAAAAGTGCAAGAATTCCCACTACTGCCTGCTCTTGCAATGGAATTAAAAACGTGCTTTTGGTTTGTGATCTGTAACGGTTTAACAGCAAATTAGAAAGCAAAAAGAATGAAAAGTAGGAAGAAAACTCTCTGTCCCTCAAAAGCCCACAAATGACTAATAAAGTTTATCTTCACATAAATGGGAAATTAGATATGCAAGCTTTGACCATTAATCAGATTTATTTCCCAAATCTGAAAAAACACAACTATATGATATGATTCACATTCCATAGCAAATTATTTGACTCAGAACACACATTTCCCTCTGGTAATGGCTGTGTCCATGAGATTCAGGAGAACGGAGAGGGAAGCCTTCTGGAATCTCCAGTGGCTGGGTGGGCAGGATTCTGAAGGAGAAAGGAGCACTAACATCCCAAAGAACGTCCCTTCTCCTGGGGCCCTTGAGTTAACTAAGAGCATTGCCAAAGCTTTGGAAATGCTCGATCTTCCTCTCCCTGAAGCACACCCTTGTGATTCAGCTGAGTAAGTACAATTTTCTTGGGGATTGTCATTCCTAACAACCCTTTAGCCCTCTAATTTGGAGAAAGGAATAGTGAGGCAGGCAGCATGACACAATGGAAAATACACAAGGGTTTGGAATCTGATGAAATTGGATTTGAATCCCAGTCCTGACACTTACTGCAACTTCTCCTAACCTCTCAGAGATTGTTTCCGCATCTGTTAAGTGGATATTTTAACATTATCTTTTTTTTTTTTTTAACCCTCACCAACTGTGGGGCCTCCAGCTTTCCTGAACCTCAGTTTACTCGTCTGTAACATGGATGTAATCCTATCTGCTCTTTCCTCTTAGAGATGTGACAATTACATAAGCACATAGATGTAATAGTATTATAATGAGGGTGATCTTTGATGATAAATATTAGCAGGGATATGGTAGAACCTTTAAATATATATATATTGTTATTGTTGCTACTACTACCTCAAATAATAATTACATATGAATTATTCTTATGAAGTTTGTACTGTCTTCCTTCCATTGAATGGAATAAGTACTCACCTGACAAGAGTGGTGCATACAACTGATACTAAGAGTTTGGGGGGCCTCATATGCCATCTATACCCTCATTTTGGTTATGGTGGTAATACCATATGTAATCTGTCAACTCTAGCGAGATTGATAGCCTCTGGCGTAGTTTCTGTTCCTCCCATGTGTTGCCCACTCATTTGAAGACTGTTCTTCCTAACCTATTTCTAAGCTCTGTATATCAGTCAGTCTTTCTTTAGATATAATAATGAAACTGTTACTTATGAAATCATGCATATTCAAATCTGGTCCAAGCCTATTGTTCAGTTTCTTTAAGTGCATGTGTCAGTTAACAAATACCAAAAATGAGAATTGAGCGAGGAGTTCTTAATAGATACCTATGGATCTATGGCCCCTTTGTCAGCATAATGTTTTTTTTTTTATTGGAGTATAGTTGCTTTATGTAATGTTGTATTATCAACATAATGTTTTTGGACAGTAAGGGAAGAGTCTAGACCTTAAGGATGTCAAAGACGTGATAAGACTAAGTTCAGGATGATATGTCTCGCAGCATAAGGCAGAGCATATTGAAGGGAAGAGAGACCAAGAGTGAACCATCAGGATGCTGCACCAAATGAGGCGCTGAGAGTGCCACCTAGATTGTGGCAATGGGAGTAAATGGAGAGGGTTTAATTCAGGAAATATTTAAAAGCAAAAAATGTTTTGGAATGGGCATGAGCTGTGGGCAGCCCTCATTTTCAACTTTAGAAAACTGAGCAAGTCCCCAAAGAAGTGAGGAAAAATATTGAAATAAAAAACTGGCAAATCACTGTTGCTAAGAAAGGCAAACAAATTACATTTTTCTTTGGAAAGAAATACTAAAGACACGAGAGACAATGAGAACAGCAACAAATAACACATCTCTGGTTATTTACCGCTTAACAAATGCTTTTGCATACCCAAGCATGTTTGAAACAATAGAAAGCAGAGCAAAAATAGAGAATCATTATGAAATGTATTTTTATTATAGATAAGAAAGTCAAGGTACATTTTTTTCATATGGCGAAAAACATCAGTATTAATTAGTTTTATCCTAAGTGTTGTCTCAATAGCAAGAACTAGAAGTTAAAATCAAAACAGAATTCTCATTTTGGGTCCTATTTTTCTATCTGTTGCCCACTAAAGGTATAGCTTCATTTGTAAAATAAATGTCCTTAAAAAATTATGCAGAGATGTAGTGTTATTTTAAATTTCCTAGGAGAAAAGTTTATCTCAAACTATGGTTGGAAGAGATGTTTTAAGTTAAAAAAATAATTTGTACTGTGATATATGCTACTCCCAAATCATCTACTTTGAGAGTTCAGATTTTCACATATGGATTTATGGATTTTTTAATATATATTTCTCTCTCTCTTCCCTCTTCACCCCCCCACTCTCTTTCTATCTATAGATACATACACACATACATACATACACACATGCACATATATTCTCTTTCTATATATAAACACACATTCATACATGCACATATATTCATCACATATATATCTTAATATGAAATGTCTAAAGAAAAGTACTGAGTGATATTCTGTATTGCAGGACAAAGAATCCTACAGAATTCCTGAAACGGTCAGGGGCCCTCCACAGTGGTGCTCCTGGAGCTGGCTTGTACCAGCCCATGAGGACCAATTGTTAGCATCTCTTCCCAATTCCACATTCAGTGGCATCATGTTGGTAGCTTAAAATAGGCCATGATGGAATTATTTATATCACAGAAATCAATAAATCCTACAAATCAAAACACACCTTTAGGGCTTCCCTGGTGGCACAGTGGTTGAGAGTCCACCTGCCAATGCAGGGGATACGGGTTCGTGCCCCGGTCCGGGAAGATCCCACGTGACGCAGAGCAGCTGAGCCCGTGAGCCATGGCCGCTGAGCCTGCGCATCCGAAGCCTGTGCTCCACAACGGGAGAGGCCACAAGAGTGAGAGGCCAGCGTACCGCAAAAAAAAAAAAAAAAAAAAAAAAAACCTTTACTCCCTACCCCAGCCAGTTATTAAACATTTATCAGGACACTGCTGTCCTTGGAACACACTTTCAGAACTACTGATATAGAGAATGCAGTATGCTGAGAAAATGTATACAGAAATAAAAATGATGAGAGAGAAGATGACAGCTTTGAAGGACAAGAATAAAAATCGATCTAAAAATAAAAGGGGATTCTTAAGATAAAACCTGAACAAATGGAATAGAAGCATTTAAAAAGAAAAATATCCATCAGATAAACCCAAATTGAGGGACATTATATAAGATAAATAACTAAACCGTATTCTTCAAGTGTCGAGGTCATGAAATACAAGGAACTACTGACGACTGGCACAGATTTGAGGAGACTAAGGAGAAATGACAACTGAATGCAATATGGAACCCTACATTGGATCCTAGAGCAAAAATGAAAGGACATGAGTAGAAAACTTGATGAAATTTGTATAAAGACTTTAGTTTAATTAATAGAAAAAAAAAAAAGAGGGCTTCCCTGGTGGCGCAGTGGTTAAGAATCCGCCTGCCAATTCAGGGGACACGGGTTCGAGCTCTGGTCCAGGAAGATCCCACATGCTGTGGAGCAACTAAGGCCGTGAGCCACAACTACTGAGCCCATGTGCCACAACTACTGAAGCCCACGTACCTAGAGCCTGTGCTCTGCAACAAGAGAAGCCACCACAATGAGAAGCCCGCGCACCATGACGACGAGTAGTCCCCGCTCGCCACGACGACGAGTAGCCCCCGCTCGCCACAACTAGAGGAAGCCTGGGCGTAGCAATGAAGACCCAACACAGCCAAAAGTAAATAAATAAATAAATTTATTTAAGAAAAAGAAGGAAGGAAGAGAAAAACACCTTCCTTGGCTGAGAAAAATCTAAGTTTTAATGTTCAAAAGGTTTACTATGTTCCAGGAAAAGTTAATTGAAAGAACACAGTTAAGTTTGGAAGATGTTTTTAATTTCTCAGAGAAAAGGAAGTTCATGCCAGCATCTTGGCAGGAAAAAAATAGGTTACCAACAAAGGAAGAGAAAAATCAGGCTGGCTTTAGACTTCTCTTTAACTTGAAATAGTAAAGATTATGGAGCAACATTTGTAGGGTTTTAAGGATAGAGTAAGGGACATGATTCAAGAACCATACACCAAGAGAATTTGTTGTTCATCCTTCAAGACAACAGAAAATCATCTTCAGAAAGTAATGACTGAAAATCTAATACTTGCACATCTTGCCAGATAAAGAGTTTTTAAAACTATATTTCCAGTCATCATAGGGTGAATCAAAATCAAAATTAAAGAATAAGGAAATTGTGGAACAAATGGACCATCGATGAATGATAAAACTAGAGTTAGGACTACATAATCATTATAAATATGATTACAATGTTGAGTTCAAACACCAAAAATCAACATTAAAAGGAAAGTTAAATGATTAACAAAAATCACAATTAATAGGTATTTACATATAGGTGAGTGGAAGTAGAAGAACATCAAGTTCAAGGGAGAATTAAAGTGTATCAGATCTCTTGCCTAACACAGGGGGAGCCAAAGTTACTGTTTCATCGTGACTTTGATAATTAGAGAAATGCATGTTAAAGCATGTTTTTAAAAAACATACAAATATCCACTAGTTAGAATACACAAGAGAATATGCATATGTCTTTGAAATGCATTCAGATTATAGAAATAGCATTTTTATAGCAAAAGGCAGAAAAGATGAGTACAGTGCAGTAACGTAAAAAATTAAAAAATCTAAAACATAAAGCAAGATGATAAAAATAAGACCAAACACTCAGTTTTGACAAGAAATATTAGTCTTTTAAACTTCCCTCTTAAAAAGGCAAAGAGATTGAAATTTTTAAAAATAGAAGTTAGCTATGTGCTGCATGTAAAAAATAAACCTAAAATACAGCAACACAAAGGTTAAAAATATGGGTATACATAAAGTTATTCCACAAAACCACAAAAGAAACCAAACGTGACTGTATAAATAACAGATTAAAAAGAATTTAAGGCAAAGAAATATCAACCAGGATAAAATATATAATTTTATGTGAACAACTGCTACAATCTATAATGAAACATACTACTTATTAATCTTTACGTGTAAAATAACAAAAATAAATTAATAGAAGCCTTATCATAATAGGCAACTAATATATCACTTATCTATGACATATCGAGAATTTATACATATATGTGCATATACACCTAGAAATGTTCTCTGAAAGAAACTCTTTTGTTTTAAACATTCATGGATGATTTACTGAAGTTGAGTATATAAACTAGTCCATCAAGAAATCTCAATAAATTTCAAAAAGTAGAAATAATTCAGTCCACACTTCTTGACCACGGTGTAAAAAACTAGAATTAAAAACATAAGCTTAATTAAGAAACTTCAACAATTTGAAACCAAAAATCCTCTTCTAAATAATTATTAGGTCAAAGTGGTAATCAGCATATAATCAAATATACAACAGTTTGTTTAGAAAATGAGAACAATATTTATCAAATCTTACAAGCTTTGCCTAAGTTCTTCTTTAGAAGTAATTTCATAGCTCTATTTTTTATTTTAAAAGGAAAGAAATCAAATCATACAAATGAAAAGTTTAAAAAGATATATGTACATCATGCCCAAGTCCAAAAGTAACCATTTAGAAAATATAATGAGAAATCATAATCAGAAAGGATACTATTCACAATGGCAATGAAAAAGACACCACAGACTATCCATATGAATAAAACAAAATTTTGAGACATTTAAGAACACTTGAAAGAAAAATTTTAGAAGTATACTATGTTCCTGATAGGGAGACTAAATATTATAAAAATATGGATTAGTTCCCAACTTATTTTACCTTTAATTATTGACATACTGGTAAATATCTTACAGCTGGTTCTTCAAAAACATGTATGCATATAAATGTATATATGTTTACTGTAAATTTGTACATCTTACTATTTTCTTAAATAAATTATTTTATTTTATTTATTTTTGGCTGCATTGGGTCTTTGTTGCGGTTCGCAGGCTTATTGCAGTGGCTTCTCTTGTTGCAGAGCACAGACTCTAGGTGCGCAGGCTTCAGTAGTTGTAGCACGTGGGCTCAGTAGTTGTGGCTTGTGGGCTCTAGAGCACAGGCTCAGTAGTTGTGGCTCACGGGCTTAGTTGCTCCACGGCATGTGGGATATTCCCGGACCAGGGCTCGAACCCGTGTCCCTTGCATTGGCAGGCGGATTCTTAACCACTGCGTGACCAGGGAAGCCCACATCTTACTATTTTACATTAACTATTTTACATATATAAAAGATGTACAGCACACAACTTACAAATAATAACATACACAATACTGTTTATTGCTAATTTCATATAGTCAGTTGATTCTCACACAATGTTTTCATTCACTGACTTTTGCCAAACTCATAAATATAGCTAGTACTTTTGTCTTCTCCTGTGTGCACATAAAGGAAGAATAAAATTGTTCACTCTGATGTATTTCTTTTTTTTAACCAAAAAATAAAGTTCAAAAGCTTGAGGAATGGGTATAATTCCAATATGAATATTTTTATTTATATTAATGGGTAAGACAAAAATAAAACCACAAAGATTTATGTCCAGATTTCACTCATCCATCAATGATGTGACAGTTTTCAAGTACTGAAAAGATATTTCCTCACCTTTTTTGTGCTAATCATAATGTTGCAGCTACAGACATGACATATTTTTTTCAATATTTTTTATTGAAGTATAGTTGATTTACGATGTTGTGTTAATTTCTGCTGTACAGCAAAGTGATTCAGTTATACATATATATACATTCTTTGTTAATATTATTTTCTATTATGGTTTATCATAGGATATTGAATATAATTCTCTGTGCTATACAGTAGGACCTTGTTGCTTATCCATTCTATACATAAAAGCTTACATCTGCTAGACCCAACCTCCCACTCCATCCCTCCCCCAACCCCCTGCCCCCTTGGCAACCACAAGTCTGTTCTCTATGTCCATGATTCTGTTTCTGTTTCATAGGTAGGTTCATTTGTGTCATATTTTAGATTCCACATATAAGTGATATCATATGGTATTTGTCTTTCTCTGTCTGACTTACTTCACTTAGTATGATAATTTCTAGTTGCATCCATGTTGCTGCAAATGGCTTTATTTCATTCTCTTTTATGGCTGAGTAGTATTCCATTGTATTATGTATCTTCTTTAACCATTCATCTGTCAATGGACGTTTAGGTTGTTTCCATGTCTTAGCTATTGTGAATAGTGCTGCTATAAAATAGCGATGCATGTATTTTTTGAATTATAGTTTTCTCTGAATATATGCCCAGGAATGGGATTGTTGGATCATATGGTAATTCTGTTTTTAGTTTTCTGAGGAACCTCCATAATGTTTTCCACAGTGGCTGCACCAACTTACATTCTCACCAGCAGTGTGGGAGGGTTCCCTTCTCTCCACACCCTCTCCAGCATTTGTTATTTGTAGACTTTTTAATGATGACCATTCTGACTGGTGTGAGGTGATACCTCATTGTAGTTTTTTTTAATTGTTGATTTCTGATAGCTGCCTTTTTTTAAAATTTATTTATTTATTTATTTATTTTTGGCTGTGTTGGGTCTTCATTTCTGTGCGTGGGCTTTCTCTAGTTGCGGTGAGTGGGGCCCACTCTTCATCGACAGGGCCCTCTCACTGTCGCGGCCTCTCTTGTTGTGGAGCACAAGCTCTAGATGCGCAGGCTCAGTAGTTGTGGCTCACGGACCTAGTTGCTCCGTGGCATGTGGGATCTTCCCAGACCAGGGCTCGAACCCATGTCCCCTGCATTGGCAGGCAGATTCTCAACCACTGCGCCACCAGGGAAGGCCTCATTGTAGTTTTGATTTGCATTTCTGTAATAATTAGCGATGTTGAGCATCTTTTCATGTGCCTATTGGCCATCTGTATTTCTTCTTTGGAGAAATGTGTATTTAGGTCTTCTGCCCGTTTTGGGATTGGGTTGTTTGTTTTTTTGTTGTTGACTTGTATGAGCTGTTTGTATATTTTGGAAACTAAGCCCTTGTCAGTCACATTGTTTGCAAATATTTTCTCCCATTCTGTAGGTTGCAGACATGACACACTTTTAATCTGCTATCTTGTCTTCTCCAGTCTAAACAGTCAACAAAAAAATAAATCAAACCCTAATTTGTATTGTATGGCATTTTTCATGGTACAGAACACTCCCATTTTGGCTGGTTCTAAGCTACCAATGAGAGAGGTCACTGAACATGGAGTTGGGAAGAGATGCACAGTGCTGTAATATTTTAACCATACAGATACAATGGTCATAACCTCTAGAACATAGATGATAGTAACATGTACAAAAACATTAGAAGGTGATGAGTTTTTAGTATGTACTACCTATATAAAAATTTTAGATATATAAAGAGGTATCACACATCACTTGAGAAAAGTTGTATTCAATAAATGATGCTGGAATAATTGTTTAGTTATTTAACAACTCTTTTTAATTACTGAAGTATAGTTAATTTACAATGTGTTAGTTTTGGTGTACAGCAAAGTGATTCAGTTATACATACAAGTATACATATATATATTCTTTTTCAGATTCTTTTCCATCATAGGTTATCACAAGATATTGAATAG
Organism: Monodon monoceros; assembly: GCF_005190385.1. Lineage (NCBI taxonomy): Eukaryota > Metazoa > Chordata > Mammalia > Artiodactyla > Monodontidae > Monodon > Monodon monoceros. The sequence continues at coordinate 19,695,226 of NW_021703776.1, read as the reverse complement.
GGTTCCCTGTGCTATACAGTAGGTCCTTGTTGTTCATGTGTTTTATATACGGTAGTGTGTATATGTTAATCCCAAACTCGTAATTTATCTCTCCCCCTCCCCTGCCCCACTATCCCCAAGGGTTTAACAACTCTTGATGTGAAAAAAAAAATATTCTTAGCTCATGGACTGCACTAAAACAGGCTTTGGGCTGCACAAGGCATAGTTTGATGAACCTGTTAGATCACTGCTTCATTTATCTACCAAAATTAATTCTAGGTTGATTATAAATTTAAATAAAAACAAATCATAGGGCTTCCCTGGTGGCGCAGTGGTTGAGAGTCCGCCTGCCAATGCAGGGGACACGGGTTCGTGCCCCGATCTGGGAAGATCCCACATGCCGTGGAGCGGCTGGGCCCGTGAGCCATGGCCGCTGAGCCTGTGCGTCTGGAGCCTGTGCTCCGCGACGGGAGAGGCCACAACAGTGAGAGGCCCGCGTACCAAAAAAGAATCATACAAGAAAAAAAATAAATGTATATCAAATGCCTGGAAGGAGGAAAACCCTCTATTTTTTAAAAGACTCATGAGAAATTTCAAAGGAAATGTTTGATAGATTTGACTGACTAGAATATGGAAAGCCAATTAATGAGATAAAGCAAATATGTTACCACCTTTTCTTAGTCTTGCATATTTCCAGAAAATGGTTAGAGAGAAAAGATAAGGAAAATTACCACCTATAATTTTCTCTGTTTAAGCTTCTCTAAATGCCTCACTGTTATTTTTCGAAGGATCTCAAAAAAGTTACATTGTCAAAAATGGTTCATTCTTTCACAGTAGTTTGAAAACTGTTTTGAATCTCTCCCAATATGAGCATATACTCTTCCTGATTAGTCTTTTCCTTGGTGAAAATAAAGAATAATTGAATGATATAAATTTTTGATAAAATTGAATATTCTGTCAACTCTTAGTGATGTCTTATATTCTCCTTTCCCTTCTTCTCCAAAGAAGTGCTGGCTTGTCAACAGTCCATAGATCAAAAAAACGCAAGCATCAGGTTTCCTGGAGGTGATTGGGGGGGGGTCCCAATAGGTAACCAGAGCATGACAACAGGGAACCTGGCTCTGCAGTGCTCAGGGTCTAAGGAGGCAGGATATTGGGGTTCTGTTGTAGAGAAGTCCAAACACTGGACTGGGATTGATGGGCCAGGCTCCAAAGCCCAGGAATGAGGACCAGAAAGAGATAGGCAGAGCCTATCTCAACCTACTGGGCAAACTGCTAAAAGAGCGACCCCCAAATACCGGCCAAGGCAAGGCTAAGGAGGGAGAGGTTAGGCACTAGCTTGGGGACTTGAAAGCAGTCCTGTTATCAGAATAGGGGTACCAAGGTGGTGGGGTGTTAGTAAAAGGATCACTGCCTTTGGGGAATACTAGAGCAAGTCAGAGCCTAGGGGAGCAAAACTAGTTTCAGTGTAATACAGATAACATAAGCATTACCTCGGCAGGAGTCGCATTGTCCTGTTGGTGATAGTTGTGTTAGATAGATTGAGATACAGGACTCCAGGACAGCTCTCAGAGATGTATCTCATTGATTCATCGTGCATAAAAACACAGGGAAGAATCTTATCAAAGTCTAACAGGCTTTGCTATTTCCCTATTATCGCTCTATTATCTCACTCCCTACTCCAAAAAAGTATATTCGAGTCTTGGTCTCTTCATAGTCTCTGTTATCATTTATAAATCAAATTAAGTAGAAGGTGATGGCTTTGCTTGAAGGTTCATTACTCCCTCCCGTTACCTTTCTTTGGAAATAAAGTCCCATTGCATCACAATGACACTTCATTAAAATCTGAACCCTTGCCAGTTCAACCCTTTGAGTTCGTGTCAAAGTGTCAAACACTCCTGACTCGTTAGATACATGAAAATGATTAAAAATGGATCCATTTTTAAATTTACTAAAATCATTCTGAAAGACAGGATGAAACTCTTTCAACTGGACTTCATTAAAAAATGAGTCCAGGGCTTCGCTGGTGGCGCAGTGGTTGAGAGTCCGCCTGCCGATGCAGGGGACACGGTTCGTGCCCCGGTCTGGGAAGATCCCAATGCCGCGGAGCAGCTGGGCCCGTCAGCCATGGCCGCTGAGCCTGCGCTCCACAACGGGAGAGGCCACAACAGTGAGATGCCCGCGTACCGCAAAAAAAAAAGAGTCCATATTTACGCATGTATATTTATACAGAGGTGTGTGTGTGTGATTAAGTTTCTGTGGTTCTGTTACTGAAGATATTAAAACAGCTAAACAGCCTTGCACCAAATTTACGTTAAGTTTGAGATGTCCTGAAGTAAAATATAGGCTGCATACGTGTTGGACATGAAATTCAATGCAGGGGGTACTGCAGGGGAGAATATCAAAGATTCAGGGAACCCTCTCCCAGAGAGCTGAAATCCAGTACAAGAGAACAGTATGATTGCAACTTGAGAAAAACACAGAGTGATTTCAAGCATGAGCCCTAAATTGACATTTGCAAGACAGATGTGTTTCAAGCTTTGATTGCAATGGTGGTGCTTCTTGTATTGGTAACTATTTATAAAATGTTCTAGAATGAGTAGCAGCGGGTTTTTATTTATTTAATGATTTATGAGTCTCCCCAGGAACACTGAAGAAGTCTGCTAGTTTTAAATATTTGTGGTACATTGTCCTGGAAGAATAGGCCTTTGCAGGAAGAGGTAAACTGGCACTAGGCTAGGAGATGAGGTTCGGGGAAGAATTCTGCATGGTCAATATGGCTTCCCCGAACACCACTAAGGATGGCAAAGGTTTACTTTCAGCAGGACCATCAATGCCTAACATTCTATTCCTAGCTGCTTCCTGGAATCATGAATATTAAAATAACAAAATCCTGTAGGTCAGAGCATCTCGCACGTGGGATAAGAATTGGTTGATTTACAGGGGAAGCAAACCACACCTTAAAGAGAACACAAGGTTTTTTTTTTTTAAGTTGTAAAACTGTAGTTCTGTTGTCAAAAGGTTCTATGTGCCAATGACGCATGAGAACAAGTGCAGGGCTTTCAATAAACACTGTACTCTTGCCACTGCATTCAAGATACCAGCAATTTTTCTAGACACTCCACCACCAAAATGTAGGATTTGGATATACATGTACAGATTAAAGAGTATACAGTACACTTTTTCCCAGCAGGAATGGAGAGAACAAACATAATGTGTGGCATTATAGTTCAATAGAAAGAATCTATCTTCAAAAATGTTCATGGTGCCAATCAACCATCAAAGTGATTGTGCACCTGGTGGAAGACGCCGGCAAAAATGCAAATGAAATGGGACAAGGAGGAAGATAGAAAGCTGGTTTACACCCTAGAGAGGTGGCCACACAGATGAAAATATATGGGAGCCAGCAAGAGGAAGATGAAGTAGGCATTATGTAACATAGAATAATCTGATTTTCCCTTTGAGATGAGGAGGAAGTTCAAAGGAATTTTGTTCTCAATATTTAAAAGAGCTCAAATTTCAATCCCCAAATGTTTGAGCACATAAATGCAAAAATTGTTTCAGTGTCTACATTGCAGGATGGTCCATGAATTTGTCTATGATGCACTCAAAATCTTTCCGGATGTAATATATTCATAAGGCAAGCTTCTTAGAAATCAAAGCTTTTTGAATGAATGTTACTCAACTCCTTAAATGTAAGCCTGTCTCTCAGTCTTTGTCTCAAAGGGAAAGACAATAGTAAAATGTAGCTAGATAAAGTTATCAGCCCTGTACATTATTAAACTCTAAAACTGGAAAAGACTTTGATGTTCACAAATTCAACACAGATGGAATTGGTTTTTTTGGCGGTACGCGGGCCTCTCACTGTTGTGGCCTCTCCCGTTGTGGAGCACAGGCTCCAGACGCGCAGGCTCGGCGGCCATGGCTCACAGGCCCAGCCGCTCCGCGGCATGTGGGATCTTCCCGGACCGGGGCACGAACCCGTGTCCCCTGCATCGGCAGGCGGACTCTCAACCACTGCGCCACCAGGGAAGCCCAGATGGAATTGTTTTGACTTTCCTATTAGAAAGCCAAATTAAAGAATATGATCTTTTATCCAAGTGAGAACTAAAGCTCCCTGAGGGCCAAAACTGAAAATTCATCTTAAATTCCCTATAGAACCTCTATTTTATAACATATAAGTTCCCTATATATCTTTATATATAAAGATAAATATATCTTTAACATAGTAGGTGCTAAAAATATCCACAGAAAGAATGAAATCGAGTAGAAATCTGAAAGAAAGAACTGTTAATGAGGAGGCTGGGTAGGTAGCAAGGAAGAGCCAATTCACGAAGTCTTTTCACCTGTGCATGGACTTCATCCTGGAGCTGGTGCTTAATGAGGAGGGGGAAGCAATCAGGCTGTTCATTCTTTTCCCTCCTATCTTCAAGCAAAGAGCACAGCCGGAGCAAAGGCAAAACAGCAAGAGGAGCTTGGTGCATGCAGGAAAGAAAGCATAGCAGCTTGTGGCTGCTGAAACTTAATGTGCATGTAGGATTTATGAGAAGATGAGGCTGGAAAGGGAGGCAGAGACAAGATGACGGAGGGTCTCCAAGGTACAGTAATGTTAAAGAGCTTTGACTCTGTCCAATAGTGTAGATGATAAGTGTGTGTCTAAATGATGGCAGATGGTAGTGAAGTGGTCAGATCTGCCTTTAAGAAGGAATATTCTGTGTCCACAGGGTGTAAGACAGATTGGAAGTAGAGGAAAGCCTGGAGACAGGGACCAGGAAGGAGTTGGCTAGAGTTACATGTTCATTTCCATCTTCTTTGGCGCCACAGCTGATAGCCATGAAGACTTATAAATTGAGCCTATTGTCTCTGTTGGGGCCCAATTTTTTCAGTCTCATGCACACATGGCCTTAAACAGAAATATAGTTCATTTTTGTCTAATTGTTGAATAGTTTCCACTTTCCAGAGACTCCAACCTTGGACATATCTACAGGAATAATAAGAGCATTACATAAGTTGGATAAAATTTCTTGCCAGTGTTTAACATAGTTTGCTTTTCTCCATATTTAATCCTAAATGAGCACACAGGCATGTATTTTGGCAGAATCTCTGTGTATTAGTACTCCAGTGGAGCAAGTCTGAATCTATATAAACAACAGTAAAATAAGCTTCTTATACTCACCGTGAGCGTTGGACAGTCAGAGACATTCAGCTCTTGCAAGTTTCTACAGAGGCCTAAATCAAACAAGTTACACATTATTAAACACCATATTACAAATCTTTAAAGTTTTTCCATCCTACATTCACTGCTGTGTATTCATCAGAAAACAAACAAAAACCCTGGCAAATAACTTGTCCCAAGTATATGGTTTCCTTTCCCTGGAAAAAATGATTTATTTTGGCTTTAAAATTAAAAAGTATACACATGTTTATTGTTTGAGGATTAAAGAAGGAAGGGGGAAAGAGAAAACTATTTTGGGAAGAAACTGTATATACTTAGAGCTTTCAGCTTTGAAGCACTTGAAGAAAACCAGTCTGCTTTTTTGTGGCATGACATTTTTGTTAATTTGGGGGGTTTTGTTACCTTTTAACATTCAAACATACAAAAAAGTTGAGAGAATTGAAGAATTGTACAGTGAATGTACCCATCACCCACCCCTATTCTACAATTTATATTTTACTATATTTGCTTTATCACATATCCACCTGTACATCCATCTCTCTATCCCTCAATCCATCTTAATTTTTTATGCATTTTAAAGTAAGTTGCAAACATCAGCACACTTCCTCCCCACAAATAATTAAGCATGAATATCATGAATAATTCATCATGCATAGTAATTAACAAAATATTTCAATTTTAGGTTAGATTTATATACAGTTTACAGTGAGTTGCAGATTGAGATGTGGAGAGTCAGAAAGGTCAAGTGCCTGATTAGTTCTGGAACCAGAGACACCTGCACAGCTTGTGATCTGGCAGGGGAAACAAGGCTTGTGTTATACAATCAGCTCTCTGGGTCTAGACTAACAGTAAGTAAAACTCCAAATCTGAGACAGAAGAGAAGCAATGAGGGGAGGGGACACAAAACAGTGAATAGGAGGAATGCTTGGGGCAAAGAAGGGGAAAGGCATTCTAGATGGAGGAGACCTGTACAAGCAGGAAAACTCCAGGTAAGGGGGTGATCCTGGCATTCACACTGCTACAATGAATAGGAAACAGATCTGCCAGTTACAACCAAAGAGCCCCACGACAATAACAACAGAAATGTTATTAATTATAAATCCATTTTGAATATTTCTGTCTCTGCCAAGAATGGGCTATGTCCTAAGTAATAAGTACAAACCAAAACCAATTTCAGAATTTTAAAGATGAAAACAATTCTTAAAAATGTACAGCTCTTGACAGCAAAGGGAACCATAAACAAGACAAAAAGACAACCCTCAGAATGGGAGAAAATATTTGCAAACGAAGCAACTGACAAAGGATTACTCTCCAAAATTTACAAGCAGCAGCAGCTTATGCAGCTCCATATCAAAAAAATAAACAACCCAATCCAAAAATGGGCAGAAGACCTAAATAGACATTTCTCCAAAGAAGATATACAGACTGCCAACAAACACATGAAAGGATGCTCAACATCATTTATCATTAGGGAAATGCAAATCAAAACTACAATGAGGTATCACCTCACAATGGTCAGAATGGCCATCATCAAAAAATCTACAAACAATAAATGCTGGAGAGGGTGTGGAGAAAAGGGAACCCTCTTGCACTGTTGGTGGGAATGTAAATTGATACAGCCACTATGGAGAACAGTATGGAGGTTCCTTAAAAAAGTACAAATAGAACTACCATATGACCCAGCAATCCCACTACTGGGCATATGCCATGAAAAAAACATAATTCAAAAAGAGTCATGTACCACAATGTTCATTGCAGCATTATTTACAATAGCCAGGACATGGAAGTAACCTAAGTGTCCATCGACAGATGAATGGATAGAGAAGATGTGGCACATATATACAATGGAATATTACTCAGCCATAAAAAGAAATGAAATTGACTTATTTGTAGTGAGGTGGATGGACCTAGAGTCTGTCATACAGAGTGAAGTCTGAAAAAGAAAAACAAATACCGTATGCTAACACATATATATGGAATCTAAAAAAAAAAGTTCTGAAGCACCTAAGGGCAGGACAGGAATAAAGACACAGACGTAGAGAATGGACTTGAGGACAACACGGGGAGGGGGAAGGGTGAGCTGGGACGAAGTGAGAGAGTGTCATGGACATATACACACTACCAAATGTAAAATAGATAGCTAGCGGGAAGCAGCCGCATAGCACAGGGAGATCAGCTCGGTGCTCTGACCATCTAGAAGGGTAGGATAGGGAGGGTGGGAGGGAGACGCAAGAGGGAGAAGATATGGGGATAGATGTATATGTATAGCTGATTGACTTTGTTATAAAGCAGAAACTAACACACCATTGTAAAGCAATTATACTCCAATAAAGATGTTAAAAAAAATGTGCGGCTCTTGGAAGTCATCAGTAATACTTAAGGGAAGAATAGATACCAAAAAATATAATAACTAAATTTATGAGATTATTAATATTTTTATAGAGTGGTTACCTGAATTCATGCAATTCAAATATTTATCAAGAACCTGCTATGTGCTAGAAACTCTACAGGTGCTGGAAATACAGCAGTGAACAAAATAGAGAAAAATTCCTGCCCTTACGAAGTTTACATCCTAGTTGGGGGAGAAGGACAATAAACAAAAGAAGCAAAATATCTATTTTGACAGATGGTGATACGTGCCCTGGAGAGAAATAAAACCAGAAACGGAGTAGAGGGCGACCAGCGAGTGGGAAGGGGTACTACTTTTAAATAGAGCAATCAGAGAAGGTGTTGCTGAGAAGGTGACATTTAAGCCAAGATGTGCAGGAAATGACAAGGACAGTTGCAGTTTACCCTGAGCATTTCTGGAGCCCACCTTCAACATGATTGGTGATTGGGAGACAGTAAAGGAAAGAAAAAAATAAGCTCAGGAGGACATTCATTGGAGTCCTACTCTGATTTGCACATCTCAAAGCTGTAAGGAGAATCCCTTTAATTTCTTGAATCCAGTTTCAGTTTTCATAATGCTAAGTCCTAACAATGTGGAGTACTTCCCCTGGATCAGGCACTGTGAAGTGTTTGATGCACATGAGCCTGTTTCATCTTCCCAACAATACTAGAGGTATCCTCAGTCCCACTTTACAGATGCTGAAGATGAGGTTAAATAATTAGCCTGAGGTCACACAGTTCAGCAAGTAGAGGAGCCTTGATTCACACTCAGGGCCCAGACATTTAGCCAGCAAACCAGGCAAGTAGGAGGGTGTGGAGCCTTCTACACCACTCTTCTGCATGTGCCTTTATTAACGGAATGCCTTTGCTTAAAAATAAAAGTAACTTGAAAACTTGCTATTATTTGTCAATTGCGTTGCTCACAATGGTCTCTAAATATTTTTTCCTCCTGCAATCTAGGGACTCCACCGTGCCTCAGCTGGGCCTCATTGTTCCTGAACTGCATTAGTTAAGATTACCCAAACGTGGATTTCAAAGGAATACTTTCATTGTTGCATCTGTCACACCAAGTAATTGGGGCCAGCTGGATGTCAGGATGCGCGTGGTAACCATCTTAATCCTGCTCTTCTTTTGTAAAGCCGCTGAGCGCAAAGGAAGCCCTGGGGGTGCGAGAAACCGAGTGAATCACAGCCGGGCTGGTGGGAGCCGGAAGGGCTCCAGCCTGGTCAAACGCTACGCTCCAGGCCTCCCCTGCGAAGTGTACACATATCTTCACGAGAAATACTTAGATTGTCAAGAGAGAAAACTAGTTTATGTGCTGCCCGGCTGGCCTCAGGATTTGCTGCACATGCTATTAGCAAGAAACAAAATCCGCGTACTGAAGAACAACATGTTTTCCAAGTTTAAAAAGCTGAAAAGCTTGGATTTACAACAGAATGAGATCTCCAAAATTGAGAGTGAGACTTTCTTTGGTTTAAATAAACTTACCACTCTCTTACTGCAGCACAACCAGATCAAAGTCTTGACAGAGGAAGTGTTCATTTACACACCTTTCCTGAGCTACCTGCGTCTCTATGACAATCCCTGGCATTGTACTTGTGAGATGGAAACGCTTATTTCAATGTTGCAGATTCCAAGGAACCGGAATTTGGGGAACTACGCCAAGTGTGAAAGCCCACAAGGACTAAAAAATAAAAAACTGAGGCAGATAAAATCTGAACAGTTGTGTAATGAAGAAGAAAAGGAACATTTGGATCCAAAACCCCAAGTGTCAGGGAAACCCCCAGTCATCAAGCCTGAGGTGGACTCTTCTCTTTGCCACAACTATGTGTTTCCCATACGAACACTGGACTGCAAAAGAAAAGGTTTGTAAGTTTCTTACTTTTTCGTTTTCATGGATGATTAAAAATGCTTTCTGAATCTTAGGAATCTCTGCATCCCACCATGACTTAGAATTTTGGGAGCATTTCCACCAGAAATCTTTCCCCAGTGACAATGGAATTTACTCCGAGCTCAAGATGGTTAGTGATTTGGGGAACATTAGAGGAGGGTAGGAGGTATGCTCAGGAGGGGCAGCCATTTGGGTCCTACTCTTATTTGCTCATCGCAAGCTGTGGCTGTAAGAAATTTCTTTAATTTTAAATCCAATGTAATTTAACTGATGTAGGTAAACCAGTGGGTATGAAATCAAGTGCTAGTTTTTTCCGTATAACCTGATTTACACCAATTAAATCCAAAACATGGTATGCATCTGTGGGGAGATAATAACCTCAAGGAAAACCATGTGCAGAGCAGGACAGGTGAGAACACCAGGAGAAGGAAGCCAAGTGGGCTGTAGTGATGGCATGTCTGTAGTTCTTATAATTTAGTCTCAAGGTTTTCAAAAACGCTTGCTAACATCCTGTATCTTAATTGTTCCCAAATTATCCAAAATAAAACCTAAGAATATTGAAAAAAAACTAAGTTGAAAGTATTAATCCAAGAACTATGAGACTAAGAATAGCTTTCTAGAATATTACTTACTTTCTGCAAATCATTACTTGCTTTTACATCGCACACAATCTTGGGCTAGTAGTGTGCAGGATTTGTGCATACAGGACAAATACATGAAATAAGAAAACAGATGGGAGATTTCAGTAAGGCTCTTGACATGTTAGTGAAGACATTCTCAAAGTGTGGTCTGGGCACCGCTAATCTATCCTAGGACAACAAGGCATTTGAGTGTTTCATTTCTGTCATGGGTTAATAACTTATATGTAATATTAAATTAAAGCCAGATGTCATTGAATTAGGGTCATAAAGAGCATGGTATCATTCCTTCCAGTTATTTTAGGAGGGTTTGTTTTAAGAACAGAAAGGAAAGGTTAAGAGGAACATGGAGACTGGCTCCTCTCAAGGAAACCATAGGCAGGAATCTGTGGATTTGAAGAAGCAGGAATAAATTTGTTCATTTATCAGCGAAGTCTTGCTCAAGACTTGCTACCTCTCTCTGACTGTGGAAGGTGACACCTGGTTAGATCACACCACGACTACATGACACCAAAAGGTTTGCTTACTGTGACACTGTGAATTATATATCGTTGATGCTAGAGTAGAGCAATTACAGTATCATAACCTGGGAGATGCCGTTATGGGATCCTCTGAGTTTGAGAGAAAGTGCTCATTAATTGAGAACCTACTATGCTCCAGGTATTCCACACACATGCTGTCTACAGCTGCTAACAAGGTAGTAATGATAGTATCCCCATCTACAGTTGAGGAAAATGAGGCTAAGGGAGGTTCAGTCAGTTGCTCAAGGTCTCATTAGGTAAGCAGCAAAACTAAGATTTGAAACTTGGTCCACCTGAGCCTGCTGGCATCCATAATTAATCTAACCATGTTCAAACAAGCAGCTGGAACAAAGAAAGCGTTAAAGAATTGCAGAGAAGTCAGTATGTGAAGTTTCTCTGTAGCCAGATTGGGTGGAATTTCCCTAACACGGTTAACGGTGAGTACTTGGTGCTTCATGACAAAGAGCATGTTTTACTAGGATTTCCTTTGTGATGCTTAAAAACTTGAATTATATATTTTAAAAACTAATACAAAGCTACTATTCCTAGACTTGAGTTAGAAAACTTACTTGATATCGCTAAGGTTCTATCCTCAAGCTAAAGTTAATTTGCACTTGCTGCATCAGGTGACAAAGAGAAAATAGTAGAGTTAAGCTCATTAATTATCTGAGAAAAATGCTATTAACACAAAATTGAAGATTTCTACAGCTATACCACACTGTAATTTAAGAAAAGATAACATAGTAGGAAATAACTTTCTTTTTTACTGCTTTTCTACTCTGGCCATCCCCTCTCCAGTGAGCCTATTTCTGCCTTTGTCTTTTTTTCCATGATATTTTTCTCTTTTTTCTTGGCAAAAATCAACTTATAAAAATACAAATATATTTTTTATTGCTCTCCTTCCTCAAGTTACTGTTGTTGTCTAAACACAACCTTCCAGACATGCCCCATAAATTCATTCTTCATGCTTTAAAAACACATGATTTACTGGAAAACAGTATAAATAAAGTTTATATGACATGCACAGTTAGTACATATATACTAACACTAAAGGACAACTCAAGGTCCTCCACTTGTTAGTGACGACGTAAATCAGAGCCTATACTTTTTAGATTATAAAATGAAGGGTAGTTGTGTCTTTTAATATCATCAATATAAATCACTCTCACTATGGTTGATATCAGTCTATTGATTCAGCTGATAATTTACTTTTCATTTTTTGATATATTGTTGATTCCCATAAGTTTAAAGTCAAAGGTCTTCTCTATTAAATTCCCTTTGGTACTGCCTGGCACAGGGCCATGTTCTTTAGATTGATGATAATAATTGAGCTGCTTTCTTTGCTCTTACAGAGCAGTAATTTAAGCAACTTTTAAACATAAAAATATATAGAAGTTAAAAATCATGGCTGGAACTCAAGTATGACACTGAATTTTATCCATTGTAGTTTTCCTTACCCCATTCTATAACTAGATAATAAATGTCAAATACTGAGAATAAATGTTCAGCAGTGTTCATCTCTAACTGCCTGCCAGAGGGTAGTAATACTTTTGATTGTGCTCACATGTTGGACACTATGTAGGATCTAAAGAAGCCTAAAACATGCCATCAAGAGTGGAACTAGCAGTGATATTAATGAGAGCTGCCATCTAAATGCTCTGTGTGCCTAAGACATAGCAGTTTCATGCATTGTCATTTACTCTTCTCAACCTTAAAAGAAATACTAGTATTATCCTCATTTTAGGAAGGAAGAAGTTGAGGAGTAGAGAAGTTAGGTTGCCGTTTGAAGATCACATAGGCAATCCCTAAGCAGTTCCCAAGCCATTGGCCACCATGCACTGTCCTCTCTTCCTTCAAGATTCTGGGTATGCCTATTAACCAAGAAGAATATATAAAAGCCTTCTGGGTGCTTCCTTCCAGTATTGAACCCTCCTCTTAGGCTCTGTACAATTCATCATGTACATGATCACACTCAAGGAACCCGAATACAGATTCCCTTAACTCGGGAATTAGTTGTGCGTTTCCCAGCTGACAGACGATGAGTCAGATGGCGTGTGTAGGGTACCTAATACATGCCATTTTGACCACATAGACCTCAAAGATCACTATTTTTGCCTGAAACATCTGACAGCAAGAAAAAGAAACAATAGCTTTACTCACTGGGTGACAGGCACTTTGCCAACAAAACTTAGTCTTTCAAAGGGAATAAATGTGAGATTAGTTGAAAGCCATGTTTATGCCATATTGAGATGGATGGATTTGCCAAAAATACATGAGAGAGTTTTAAAACTGCTTTTTAGCTTCACATTTACCAGAATAATTTACCATTTTAAGGATTTATTTTACTTCTAAGATTAGGGCTGTGGAGAATTATGACCATAAATTGCTCCCAGCTGCCTCTGAAGATAATTTTTTCACCATTAGTTTGAACAATAATTAAGAACCTTTTATTTGCAATACACAGGGCCATTTATATCTCTTTACCTACCACTACCAAGCCTTAAGAGTAGTTCTGACATTGCTGACAATCAGGGTAGCCTACTAAATGAGAAATTACATGGAAAAAATTTCCCAATTTCCTCCTCAAAATCAGCAAGGTTTGGTTGGGGGACAGGCAATGCTTGCCAGGGGTGATAATCAAGTAAATATGATATTCGTTGAAGGTTTACCAAAAATCTCAGCAGCAAATAACCGTGTGGTGCCTGGTCTAGAAATGGGGACATTGACCAAATTTGACTTCTGGTCTGGGGAAATTTGTATTTGTGTAATCTTTATCAAAGACAAACATACTTCACATCAACATTTGCATTTCTCATTCAAGTTTAAGGTTAAAAACTAAAGAACTGTTTTTACTCATCAATACAACAAATAAGATTTTTCCATGTTTTTCTAAGCCTACTGGTAAAGGCTTTGGTTTGCATTTCGTGGTATTACTTGTGGATCCTATTTTTACTCAGGTCTGCTGGTAACAATGCCAAAGTTGGTTCTGCAGTTCATATTCCTCTTCCACAGGTCTGCCACATTGCTTAAGCTGGGTTTCAGGGTGTTCTCATAAACATTTTTTTCTACCTATTTATTTGTGGTTAACCCACTTTAGCTTGTCCTACAATGGTTGCTTGGGACTCACCCTCATGTCCTACAGTGGTTGCTTGTCATTCACCCTCATGTCCAGCCCAGCAGATGTGGGTTCAGCAAGCAAGTACTGATAAATAGGCTGTTTTCCAGGACCTAGGAGATACTAACTCTGGTGGCAAGGAAGACCTACAGCCCTTAATGGCTTTGTAGGGCCTTGGTGAGGACTTGGGCTTTTATTCATAGTGAGATGGGAAGCAATGAAAGGGTTCTGCCATCTGAAGGATGGCAAGCCATCTGGTAAAATGACAGGATCTCACATGTTTTAACATGATCACCTGGGCTTAGGACAATATTGGGATAATCCAGACAAGAGGTGATGGTGGCTTGGACCAATGTGGTAGCAGTGAAGGAAGAGAGGAGAGGTGGGATCCTGGGTATTTTGAAATAAAGCTCTATTCCTCTTTTAAAAATCTTCTAAGAAAATGCCACAGCCATTCTCAATAATTATTCCAAATGCTAAATGTCAAGAAATTATTTCTTCTGCCTGTCCTCAAGTGTCTCTGTGGTTTTCACTTTTTCCTGGGATATCCATCTCTTTGTTTACATGTAGTGCCCAAGAGAGAATATAGCTCTCCAGTCAGGGTCTTGCTGGTCCTAAAGGGAGGATTACCTCAGCGTTGCAACATTATGATAAGTTCAAGTCTTAAAATCTTTCACCTTTCTATATGTTGGCAGACACAACTCTAGGTCAAAGAAAACAACGTCTTATCGGAGGATGGAAATAAAATCAATCCAAATTTTCAAAGCATTTTTATTACAAGAGGGCTCAATATTCCTGAGTCATTAAACTCAACACATTTAATGAGCTCATTATTTCCCATATGTTAGTTAGATAACTTTGTTGCTGCCTAAGAAACTACCCCAAAACTCTGTGGCTTAAAACAACACACTTTATTATCTCACAGTTTCTGTAGGTCAGGAAACCAGATATGGGTTAGCTGAGTCCTCTACTTCAGGATCTCTCACAAGGCTGCAATAAGATGTGGTTTCACCTGAAGGCTCAACTGGAAAAATATCCTCTTCCAAGCTCATATGACTGCTGGCAGGATTCAGTTCCTCAAGGACTGTTGGACTGAGGGCCAGAGTTCCTTGCTGGTTGTTGGCCAGAGGCCAACCTTAATTACTTGCTATGTGAGCCTCTCCGAAATGGCAACTTGCTTCATCAAAGCCAGCAAAAGAGAGTCTGCTAGCCAGACAAAAGTCACAATTTCTTATAACCTAATTATGGAAGTGAGCTCCTATCATATTTGCTGCATTCTATTATTAGAAGCAAGTCACTAGGCTCAGCCCATACTTAAGGGGAAGAGTTTATACAAGGGCATGAATATCAGTAGAGGAGATTGTTGGATGACATTTTAGAAGCTGGCTGCCACATACCACTTATTTATTTATGATATATTAGGCACTGTTCTAAACTTCCCTCAGGAAGCTTCCATGGCAAGGAGGGTGCAAAAATGAAAAAAATCAGTAAGATGTACCCTGCGCCTGATGCTGATAACTGCCATTGAGAAAAAGCAGGAAATGGTATTATCATTGCTGTTTTTGCCTACTTGAAAGCAGGGAGATGTCATTTTAAATACAGAGCCAGAAAGGTCTTATGGCCATTCCAATATATTGACCCCCACCCCAGTTGCTCCCCAATCCCCACTTAACCCTACATGACAAGCTTGAGGATTCTAAGCAGATGGAACAGCGTAAGTGAAGCAGAAAGGTACCATGAATAGGCAGCAGAGCATAGTGGTTAGAAGCATAGTTTTGGGGGCTAGCATGTCTGTGTTTAACTCCTAGAGTGTGTACCAAACGTAAAATAGATAGCTAGTGGGAAGCAGCTGCATAGCACAGGGAGATCAGCTCAGTGCTTTGTGACCACCTAGAGGGGTAGGATAGGGAGGGTGGGAGGGAGGGAGATGCAAGAGGGAAGAGATATGAGAACATATGTATATGTATAACTGATTCACTTTGTTATAAAGCAGAAACTAACACAGCACTGTAAAGCAATTATACTCCAATAAAGATGTTAAAAAACAAAAAACAACCCCAAACACTCAAGGCAGAGGTACAGGAGCAAAATTGTCAGCTGCTTCCCTTTATACCCGCTGAGCCTGGGTGTTATAAAAAAAAAAAAAATCCTAGAGTGTGACTATGGGCAAGTTGTGCCTCAGTTTCTTCATCTGTAAAATGGGGATAATGTACTTAGCTCATAGGGTTCTTGTCACATAATACTTGTTAGGGCACCTAGAAAAAGTTCTTGTACATAGGTACTAAGATACGAAGATCCCATCAAGAAGAAAAAGCAAATTTAACAGTAATAAGGATACCAAAGAAGGAACTACCAATACCATCCCATTAACCGTGGATTCTGAGCTGTTAAAAGAAGGGGGGATATAAGACTGAGTCTTTATGAAAGTAAACATACTATGAGTTAAGAAATCATATATACCAGAAGGGGTTTTTAAAAAATATTTGGAAAACATTATCAGTAAGTCAATTATTCTATAGCAAAAAGGGAATTATGGATAAATGGATACCACCTTTCATAAACTTACTGTACCTAGTTCAAGGAATTTCTACTTATTCAGAAAGTCTTCGGGTCATGCTGTTTCTCAGGTGTGAACTAATCTGGACATTTTATTTGTTGCTTCTAATTTTCTTTTGTCTGAACAGGTTCGTTTCTCTTCACAGGCTTCACTTGCCCTACCTAAAATTGAATAAAACCTTTTCAGAATATTTTGCTAAAGATTAAAAGAAAGGGCAAGTATTATGCTAAACTATAAAATAAACACACTTTATAGTATTTTAAAGCATGATTTAAAGACAAATATAAATAGTAAGAGATAAATTAGGTGAACCTTGATTTCCTATTAACCTATGAAAAATAACTGGGCTCCTCTTCCAGAGGCTTTTTTGTAGTAGTAGTCATTGTTGACTCAGTAGTAGTAGTAGTAGTAGTAGTAGTAGTAGTAGTAGTAGTAGCAGTAATAGCAGCACTATTATTACTGTTTCTCCTGAGGAGTCCAATTCAGTACCTTGGGAAGAGTCAGGGAGGAGTGGTGGAGTATAAATTAAGTCACAAGGATTCAGGGAATAAGTGGGTGATGAGGAAGCAGGGGGAGCAAATGAGGACTATTCTTTCTCCAATTTTAGCATCCAAGGAAAGGAGAAATGAGGTAACAGCCTGAGGGTCATCAGGGTGGAGGGCTTTTTGTTTCTTTTTTAGGATGGCAAGATCTGTGCTTATTTGTTAACAGAAGGAGTCTGAGGAGAGGGATAAAAGGAAGATGCAACAAAGAGGCAATAATGAATACTGAAAGCTCTTAGAGGAGTGGGAAGGGAATGGGAGGGGAGGCAGGAAGAGTGGTTTGATTTGTGTGTTTCATTTTGTTTCAGCTTTCTGTTTTTAAGAGCGTCCCAGGTGATTCTAACAGGCGGCCAGGCTTGAGCCCCACCCACTGCCTGATGCCCAGCCAGCTGAGCTGCACTGCCTGCTGTCCTGCTCTTGATTTCTTGCTGCCTCTAGGAAGTTTCTCAGAACAGTTCAGCAAGGAGTGATATCTGCTCCTCTAAGTGTGATGCACTTGGTTCGCTGGGCTTTGGTGGAATTTAGCATATTCTAAGGCTTGTTCATATAGTAATGTTCTTCGGCTTTAGATGGGATATCCTTTTTCCCTTCAAGAGCTGACTCTTCAGTCACACAGGGATAAGAGTGATAGAGCAAATGGGGGCAAGAGGAGAGCTTGATAACCTGAACATTTTTATTTTTTCCAGAGTTGAAGAAAGTTCCAAACAACATCCCTCCAGACATTGTTAAACTTGACTTGTCACACAACAAAATCAACCAGCTTCGACCCAAGGAGTTTGAAGATGCTCATGAGCTAAAGAAATTAAACCTCAGCAGCAACGGCATTCAATTCATAGATCCCGGTAAGTTCCACAGAATAGCCCTTTAAACAGGTGACAGGTGTTCTCTGTTTTTTTATTATGGCAACATTTATAGTAAATACAATTTAGTTTTTAAAAAACTAGTAAGAAGTTTGAATTTAAATGAAGCATGATGCTTATAGTAGAACTTGCTTGGCCCTCAGAAATATTTGCCAAACTGTTGCTTTATGAAGTATGTAATAAGCAACAATTATTCAGTTGGTCCAAATAAAAGAAGTGTTTTGTAGAATATATTTTAAAAATAAGAGTATATGGCTAGGGCTTCCCTGGGGCACAGTGGTTAAGAATCCACCTGACAATGCAGGGGACACGGGTTCGAGCCCTGGTCCAGGAAGATCCCACGTGCCACGGAGCAGCTAAGCCCCTGAACCACAGCTACTGAGCCTGCGCTCTAGAGCCCACGCACCACAACTACTGAAGCCTGCGCACCTAAAGCCCATGCTCCGCCACAAGAGAAGGCACCACAATGAGAAGCTCGCGTACCGCAGCAAAGAGTAGCCCCAGCTAACCACAACTAAAGAAAACCCGCACGCAGCAATGAAGACCCAAAGCAGCCAAAAATATATATATATAGGGTATGTGGCTAGTGGTCAGTAATATGCTAAACATGTCGTGATTTTTAAAAGGAAATTCAGATCTGGCATTTTCTTTGCTTTTCATTAAGTCCAAACTTATTTAAAGTAAGACTTTAACTTGTTTAAAGTAAATTTGAAACAATCTGCTAAGCAGAATAAATTAAGCTCATAAAATTAAGATCTAGGGCTTCCCTGGTGGCGCAGTGGTTGAGAGTCCACCTGCCGATGCAGGGGACGTGGGTTGTGCCCCGGTCCGGGAAGATCCCACATGCTGCGGAGCGGCTGGGCCCGTGAGCCATGGCCGCTGAGCCTGTGCGTCCGGAACCTGTGCTCCGCAGCGGGAGAGGCCACAACAGTGAGAGGCCCGCGTACCGCAATAAAAAAAAAAAAAAAAAAAGATCTAGTGTGCTCATAAATGAAGATAAAATGTGCTCAAACTAGAGCCAGAGGGATTTTATCTAATCCTAAATCAAGATCAATTCTCTTTTCCATCCTTCAAATCTCTTCTCCATTTGCTAAGCAAAGCCTCTGACAAAAATGAGCATGGTAAGTTAACTCACTGAATTCTAGAAAGAACTGAGAATTACTGCAATGTTGATCAGATTTGTAACGTACATAATATTTGTGCCTTCGCAGTGCGTTCATAATTTGAAAAGCTCTGTCTTTAAAAATGTGTATTACTACTATTAATAGTGCAATGTTAATGTCATAAACATTTTGAGTACAATTGTTTCTTGTTTTCTTAAAGGTAATTTAATACCATTAACAGAACATTAGGATTTTAACATTGTAGAAGTAAAAACTGAATATTCTAGAGCTACCAAGGCATATTTTAGTATTAATAACATTTGTAAATATTAAGAAATCATAATTTTTAAAAACTTTGAAAGGAGCAGCAATATGCTACACTCATACCTTAGCCTGTACAGATAGTGTAAACTTGGGAGTATCTTCAAATTTTGAGATCAAAAGCAATTTTCATTTTACATTGAATAAGAATACTATAGAGATACTCTTCTCCCAAACGAAGCGATCATTGTATTAGTGTGCAGGTCAGTCACTGGTAGCCGGTCTCCACAAAGCCAGGCCACAGGGTGAAGAATCTGGAGGTGGAGATCCTCTTTTGCTGAATGAGAACCAAAGAACTGCAAGACAAGCATGCCTGTCTCGGGTCCCTGGGCAAGTGTCTAATCCTCCCTCCCCCGCTCCCCCTCCCCCCGCCCCCCGCTCGCCCGCATGCAGCAACAAAGACCCAACGGAGGCAAAAATAAATAATTTTTTTTAAAAAAAGAAAAGAGGTCTTCCCTGGTAGCGCAGTGTTTGAGAGTCCGCCTGCCAATGCAGGGGACACGGGTTCGTGCACTGGTCCTGGAAGATCCCACATGCCGCGGAGCAGCTGGGCCCGTGAGCCATGGCCGCTGAGTCTGCGCGTCCGGAGCCTGTGCCCCGCAACGGGAGAGGCCACAACAGTGAGAGGCCCGCATCCCGCTAAAAAAAAAAAAGAAAGAAAGAAAAAGAAAATTGTGAGATCATTAACTCACAAAATGTTTGCAAATTTTTTAAAATGCAGTGTCTTCAGAACTATCATTGCAAGGGCTGACCTTTTGCTCCTCCCCAGCCACCTGCTCCCCTCTCCCAATGACCCAAGTCATTGCTTTGCACCAAAATAGACTTCTTTTAGGGGGAATTAAGGGTTTTGTCTGAGAACAAATGATATGAAAATAGTTAATGGTATTAGTTTGAGAGCATATTTTTCAAATTCAAAATAAGGGCACTGTATGCTCTGAGGAGAGTATTTTAAAAGAGCAATGAGAAAATGTTTGAAACAGAAACAAAATATTTGAAATCAGCATTGACCTGTAAATTCTAGAGTAGCTGGTCAGTTTACATCAACTGAAGTAGGGATAATTTAGGTTTAGATTTCTTTACTCTCAGAGGGGGAAAAAAAGCTTTCTGTTGTATTATTTTGTGTTATGTGTTTGCTATTT
Source organism: Monodon monoceros (assembly GCF_005190385.1). Classification (NCBI taxonomy): domain Eukaryota; kingdom Metazoa; phylum Chordata; class Mammalia; order Artiodactyla; family Monodontidae; genus Monodon; species Monodon monoceros. The sequence goes on along the minus strand of NW_021703776.1, from coordinate 19,674,996 downwards.
GTTTTAATTATCCACCCTCCAGCAGAATTAAATACATATGGATTCAAAGCTGATAGCTACCATAGCTTGCCAGAATACAACCAGATGTCTTAAAAATGTTGATAAAAATTTTTTTGGTTTTGGACAATACAAGAATATAATTCCTACCCCCTGGGAAGGAAACTGGGAAACGGCTATTTTCTAGGCATTTTCATAGTTATATCCCAGAGAGCTGTCAAATCACCCCCAAACATGTTTCTCATTTTTTATGCACTTATGTCTTACATTTGAGATATTTTCCTAATTCATGCCTTTTTTGTGGCATCTTTCCAGTGAGTATTAAAAAATGCACATGAGCACAAAGTACATTTTTACAAAGCTAACTTAAAACTGATTTTTCAAATAAAATATTGTATTCTAGTCAATTTAATCAAGGGGAAAGCTTTGTCTGAGTAAAAACATATTTCAGAATTTTGCATTTAGACACGTATACTGTTAGGGAAATATAATTAAAACCGAAGTCTTCACCCAACACAGAAATCCTCTCCACAATGGTAAAGAGAAAGAAGATTCTTTTATTATTGAATAAGCATTAAACTAGAATGTGATGTACATCACAGGCAATCTGCTAAGAGATTGCAGAGACAGAAAGTAAATCTCACCCTCTGTATAGCCAAGCAGATACAACCTAATACATACGTGTTTTCAGGATAAATAATAGCTAGTTCTTAAGTAAGAAGACTTGACAGCACCGTTTGTCAAACATTGTTCATTCTAACCTTACTCGCAAGTGAGTTGGCATCTGTGTTAGCTAATTGGCTTTATCAAGAGGAAAACAAACTTCTATCTTTATGAGAAGAGGTAATTTTGTGACTTTGAAGAAGGCTCCTACCCCTCCACAGAAACTGGGAGACAGGTGTTCTCTCCCTTGATGTTTCCATTTCAAAGAGATGGCTCCCAGGTTCTTAAGAAGGACGATCCTCATAAAGCTGAAAAAGGCCTCTTTAGTCTTCTAAAGGATATATACACATTTCAAAGAGAAGAGAAAGTACTTGCAAGTCTTCTAAAGGATTTATACACATTTCAAAGAGAAGAGAAAGTACTTGCAAGTTTTCTAAAGTAAGAACGCTGAGAAAAAGGCGGGGAGGGAAATCTTTTCCTTTATTTTCAATAGAGAGAATTAACTCTCTTATTTTTAATTTAAATTTGTCCTTATAATATACAGTGCACTTAACCCAATTACCCAATTGGTTTAATAAATATTTTCTGTTTCTAGCTGCTTTTTTAGGACTCACACATTTAGAAGAGTTAGATTTATCAAACAACAGTCTGCAAAACTTTGACTATGGAGTATTAGAAGACTTGTATTTTTTGAAACTCTTGTGGCTCAGAGATAACCCTTGGAGATGTGACTACAACATCCACTACCTCTACTACTGGTTAATGCATCACTACAACGTGCACTATAATGGCCTGGAGTGCAAAATGCCCAAAGAATACAAAGGGTGGTTTGTGGGAAAATATGTTCGGAGTTACTATGAAGAATGCCCCAAAGACAAATTACCAGCATACCCTGAAACATTTGACCAGGATACAGAAGATGATGAATGGGAAAAAATACATAAGGATCACACAGCAAAGAAACAAAGTGTAAGAATCACTATTGTGGGATAACTTAGAAATTGTTCTGGTTGCAGCTAATTTTGTATTTGCTAAACTGGTGTTGGAAAACAGCATGTTTAGATTTTGATTAACTGTTTTACCTGTTTAGGCGAGGTTACCCAGCTAAAGGAAGGTTCCCTTAATTATTATTATTGTTGTCACAGTATAGTAATCAAGGGAATACTCTCATGCTGCTTGCCTGCCTGTTTGCAGAACAGCTTTTGATGGTGACTCCACACTGGTAACCTGCAGGAGTTGGGTCCTAATGATGGCGTTAGGAGGTCATAATGTTCTGTATAAATGTTTTTACTGCTTTTTGAAAATTAAAAAAACCTGGTTCATTTTTATATGCTTTTCAAGAGCTGCCTGCACATACCTAAAGATGATCAAAATGAAGAGATACAAATGCTTAGTAATAATAAAATGTAATTCTCTCCCCTCTGCCCCCCAACTTTTTTTTTTTTTCCAGTAAGTCAGCTTGTGCATTGAATAAATTTCCATTTCTGATTCCTGTGCACTCCAAAATGAGGTCCTGGTAAACCCAAATTCTCAACTACTTTTCACTGATCCTTAGAAAAAACTGTCAAGCTAGACCTGAAGGAGAATTGCCACAGGCAATAAGCCAAGAATCTGAGAATTATATTAGAGACGGCTCAGAAGATGGGACTCTCAGAAGCAGTTGTAGATGATGTGAACATGAGCTCTGAACAGGTATAAACACTAGTAAATGTGGAAACAGCACTGGTTTTTTAACAGAGTTCAGACTAGGAAGCCACCTGTCAGTGGGAAGGATCTGAGAGCCCTTCCTGCTAAGCTAATATGTCAAGGAACATAAAACAGGATGAAATTAGGATTCAGGGTCAGGATTTGGGATGAAAAAGAAGCAAACAAAAACGGAAGTGATATCAGAAGCAACTGAGGGCAGAGGTGGTACCCAAGAGAAGCCCCATGATTTGCGTTGCAGGTTAAAATTAACTCACCTGGAGAAACAATAACCAGAAAGAGAGGAAGTGTCTGGAGACTGACCCCATCAGTTTGTATTTTGATAGTACTATACTATTAGAAAAATAAAATGCAAAGAAATATGTACATACCATTAGAAATACCACTTTTTCCTTTTTATGCAGATTTTCTTTTCACTGAGTTGAATATATTTCCATTTCTTATATCAAGGTATTCATACAAAGTTTAACAACTGGTCTTATCTGATACTTGTACAAATTTCTGAAGTATAGAACGTGGTAAATAACAAATAGTATTAAGCATTTCTTTTTTTTTTTGGCTGCACCACGCGGCTTGCAGGATCTTAGTTCCCCAACCAGGGATTGGACCCAGGCCACAGCAGTGAAAGCACCAAGTCCTAACCACTGGTCCTCCAGGGAATTCCCTTGAACATTTCTTAAACACCTATTAGAGGCCAGACACTGTGCTAAGAGCTTCACGTATTCTATTTCTAATTCTCACAAGATCCCTCTGAGGTACATAATATTATCTGCCTTTTCTAGATGAGGAAACCAAGGCTTAGTATGTAGGTAACTTGGATAGAGCCACAAAGCTGGCAGGTGGCAGAGCCTGGATTCAGGTCCACCTAAGTCCTTTCTACTGTGCAAGGATACAGAGCACTCTAAGTGTTACCTTTAGTCATGGCTACCTCACATCAGAACTTCCAGAAACAGACACTAAAAGAATAGTATGTGCTTTTTCTCCTGAAACACTTATGAGGGCAGGTGATAATCTTTGGGTCATGTCAGTTAATTCTATTAATATGTATAGGAAACCAAGAGAGTGGGAAGCTGGAACAATTGCTGGAGCTGGTGGTTCAGGAAATGACACTGGATTGTAAGGTTCTAACCACTATGTGCATTTTATCAATGGTTTGGGTCGGGGTGGAGACTTAGAAATACTGGTTCTCAATGCAAATTCTCACATTGTTCAACATGAGGTATTGAAGGTAGCTGTTAAGTTTGAAGTGTTACCAGAGAGATGTAATAAATTCACTTCTTGTTGATGAGCACTCAGAGTGGAATATTAAATAAAACATCCAAGATTTGATGGTGGAGAATGCCAGGTGGGACCTCAGTGGAAGACAGAGGCACACAGTGGGAATGTGAGGGTTCTGGAAAGAAATAAGGGCATTAAATCTGATTCAGAGAAAGGGCCCAAGTTACTCTCTGGTTTAATTTTTGTAGGCTAGCTGGGAATTTTATTGGCTTATTTTTATATTCAGGAGGGAGCTATTTGAAAATAAAGCTCTGGAACACATCATGATAGAAATTGATCCAGACCATCCAAAAGTAAGTCATTTAGAATTGCTAATATCTCCCAGGGCCAAAATTTAAATACATTTTTAAAAGCTTAAAATTTGCTCTTTTTTTGTATCAGAGTTTATATTTTTTCAGGGAAGCATAGTTGATCAGTGATGGAATTAATAATTAGATACCTCCTCTTCTGCTAATTTCTTTTTTTAATTAATTTTTATTGGAATATAGTTGATTTATAATGTTATGTTAGTTTCTGCTGTACAGCAAAGTGAATCAGTTATACATATACATATATCCACCCTTTCTGCCAACTTCATACTTGATTGATTAATAACTTGCCTTTGCAACTTCCTTCTGTTCAGTAGGTGATGAAATTCAAGAGATTTTTTTTAAAGTATATTTTATGGTAGTCAAAAATAATAAAATCCTGAGATCTCCATATTTGAACACATATGTTTAAATATCACTTGAGTTTTTATCCAAATACCCAAGAGTTTTTTTTTTTTCAACTAGTTCTAAGATTCTTTGATTTTTCTGAAGTAAATAAGATTTACTACAAGCTGAGTTCTCCTGAGTCCTAAGCCTGAGTCAACTCTGACCTAATTCTTGATTATTTGGGAAAGATATTAAACAGTTCAGATTATTCATTTACTAACGATCCCCTCCTCTGGAGTTTATGCCCTGGATCAATTAACGTCTGTTTCTGAGAAATCTGAACAAGTCTCCTGCTCTAGCAAATAGAAGCAATTCAGTAATGAGAATCTACTTGTCTAAATTCTGTGAGATGTTGGGGCTTCTTTCTGCAGGAGGTGGAGTGTTGGTGAATGATGGGGAGATGTAATATGTATCAGTCAACAGTGTAACAAGGGAACTCCTATAAGACCATCAGCTGCCTTTTCAGCAGAAACTCTGCACACCAGAAGGGAGTGGCGAGATATTTTTAAAATGATAAAAGGAAAAAGAATAATCTACTCAAGGCTATCATTCAGATTCAAAGAAAAGATCAAGAGTTTTATAGACAAGCAAAAGCTGAAAGAAACTGGGTTTACAAGAAATGTTAAAGGGACTTCACTAAGTGGAAAAGAAAAGGCCACAACTAGAAATATGAAAATTACAAAAGGAAGAAAATCTCATCAGTAAAGGCAAATATACAGTAAGGATAGCACATCAACCACTTATAAAGCTAGTAGGAAGTTTAAAAGACAAAAGTAGTAAAATAATCTATATCAACAATAAGTAGTTAAGAGATGCACGAAACGAAAGATGTAAACTATGATGTCAAAAACAAACTTGGAGGGAGTAAAAATGCAGGGTTGTTAAAATGCATTCAAACTTAAGAGATTAGGAACTTAAAATAATCAAATATGTATAAAGATTGCTGTATATACACCTAATGGTAAGCACAAACCAAAAATTTATAATAGTTACACACAAAAAGAGAAAAAAAATCCAAACAAAACACTAAAGATAGTCACCAAATCACAAGGAGAGAGAGCAAAAGAAGAAAAAAGTAACAAATTGGTTTAAGATGGCAGACTAAGCACGTTTCAGTTTTCCTCTCCTACCCAAATTACAAGAAATAAATGATTTTTAATCTATAATATCCTTGGAAAACAAAAAGGAATGGTCTTGGTGGATCAGAAATTAATAGTTCCTAAAAATCCAAAGGCAGACATGACCAGATTGGATGAGGAACATGCATAAGATGGCTGCTGTAAAAGATGGAGCAGCATTATATCTTTATGAAGGGTGTGTCCCAGAAATTAAAAGATATAATAATATTAACACCATTCTCATTAAAAATATGAGAAAAGGACTCAAGAACAAGACAAGATGGCTGCATATCCTTGCTACTGAATAAAGAAGTAAAAGATACAAGAATAGGAATGAATGGAAATAAAACTGTCAGTATTTCCAGATGACATGACAGTCTACCTAGAAAACCTAAAAGATTCAACCAACAAACTTAAAACCAAGAAGATAGTTTAATACGTGATCAGGTAAAATAACATCATATATAAAGCTACTGCTTTCTTCAGCACCAGCAATAACCAATTAGAATTATTCCATTTTGTGTTTTTTCTTTTTTCAATTAAAAAAATATTACAGATAACAGTTGAAACCCCTTGTGAACCTCTTCCCCATTTCATTCAACCCTCTCCACCTTAGAGGTAACCACTATCTTGCATTTGAGGCTTTTGATTCCCATGCATGCTTTTTATATTTTACTGTGTGTGTGTGTATGTACAAGTGCCCTTGAATATATAGTATTGAAATTATTTCCAAATATAAAGTGTATGGTATGATTTTACACATTGAAAAGTTGTATACAAATGGTATTAGATTATGTATATCATTCTGCAACTTGCTTTTGTCCATTAATATCTTTAGACTCATCCATGTTGATATTTATATGTGTTTATGGCATTCTTTCTCATTATCTGAAGTCAACATGGATGTGTACTTTTTGAAATCTATTTTTTCTCTCATTTCCAGAAATACATATGGAAACTTTAAAATGTACCTCAAAGGACATATGGGTTAATGCAATGTGTTAACCCATATGTCCCCCCAAAATTCACATGTTGGAATCCTAACCCCCAATGTGATGGTATTAGGAGGTGGGGCCTTTGGGATGTAATTAAGGTAGAACTCTCATGAATAGGATTAGTGCCCTTACACAAGGGATTCCAGAGAGTGCTCTCTCCTGCTCTCTACCATGTGAGGATACAGGGAGAAGACAAAAGTCCACGACCCAGAACAAGGCCCTCACTAGAGCCCAGCCACGTTGGCACCCTGATCTTGGACTTCCAGCCTCTAGAGCTATGAGAAATAAGTTTTTGTGGTTTATAAGCCACCCAGCCAAAATGGAACTTTATTATAGCAGCCTGAACTAAAGACAATTAAATACAGACTTCACAAAACAGCTTGGAAAAAACTGGAAATAACCTCAATGTCCATCAATAGGAAGAAAGTTAAATAAGTTACAGTATAGCCATAGTATGGGAAAATAACTTTGCAGTTCTATATGTACTGACATGAAAAGATTTCCAAGACATAATAGAAAATATAAGACAGTATGATCCCTTTAATGTTAAAAATTAAAATTGTGTATTTTTAATCACAAATACATAAATGTATTTTAGAAAAACAGAAAGACTGATAATGTTGAGTACCATGGGGTAAGTGAATGGGTTTGAGGGAGATGAAGGTAGATCTGCTTCTACTGTCTATTGTTAGAATTTCTTTAATGAGAAGTTCTTATACTGTATTTTATTAGTGGATAAACTAATGACATATAGATAGAAAAATGTTAGACAAAAAAAAAAAAAAGCAGTCAATAAGAATGACCAAAGGACCAACTCCCAGGGCATACACTCCAGCAAGAGCTGGCTATATTATAGGACTTTTAAATAGTTTTAATAGGCATTCTTATGGCCTAAGGCGGTAATTGAAGTTTCCCTTTTAAAATACAGGAAAGCAAGACAAACAGTTGTAATGAACATACTTACTGATCTCAAAGTTTTCAATCGGAGAACACAACCACGAAAATTCAAGCACAGCACATTTAGACGCCACCTTTGCAAAGTAGACACTATGTGTTTATCTGTGATTATATTTTTTACTGTGGAAAAATCAATCTAAAAAGGATAAACAAAAACATTAAGAAATGAGAGAGATCTTTTGCATGTAAAACTTTAAAAATATTTTTAAAGCATCAAAGAACTAAAATTTCTTCATCTCACCACTCATTTTTTTTGGGGGGGGGGGGGTTTGGGTTTTTTGTGGTCATTCCCAGGTTTAATTGCAAATAGATTTTTTTTTTCATGGTCATTCCTAGGTTTAATTAAAAACAGATTCTAAATGTCCAGTCCAGGTTGACAGCTGGGAGGGCAGGGGTCTCACATCCACCCCTCAACAGAGTCAACTGTCTTAAGAGTGGCCTGGATGCCCCCCTGTAATTCCAGGTGAGCCCCAAGGCTTCCCCCTTCTTCAATGTCAGTGAACTCTCCTGGGTTCATCATTAATGTGTGCCTGCTTCTTTTTTCATGAGCACAAACTATACATAGAGTCCTTGACTATAGGAAAGACAGTTTAGAGTGTGTGGTCTATAATGGCCTTTTCATAACTCATAATTTGGAGGGGGTAGTTCTAGAGAAAAGGAAAGATGACCTGAGTGTACCTTGCTGACTATATGTAAAATTGAAGAGCACAGAGGTTTAGTGAGCTCCAAATGGCCAGGGCTGGTTGATAAACGATAACATAGTATTTTTTAAATTGAAATATAGTTGATAACAATAACATAGTATTAATACTATCTTTCAGCTAAAAGGTTAAGTATATGAACATTCACTTTCTCATTGCCTTCTGAACAAAACTATTCTTTGTGCTAAAATGTTTGTTATAGTTGCGCCACATTTGAGCACTCACAAATAAAGGAAAAAATAACTGCAAATGAAGAACAACACATAATTGAGGAGAGAGAAATTTGCTGAACATAAAGCAGCTTAACTTCCAATCCTGGCTTTGTTCTTCACTGCCATATGCTCATATTTTCTTCATCTTTACCCAATGAAGTCTTGGCAGAAGTGCTGGCTTTTTCTGCCATTTTTCTGCAAGATTTGTCCTGATTTTAATATTGTACATGTTCTTTCTCTTCCAGATCATTTGGATTTATTTATTTTTCTTCTTTATGGGTTTTCCAAAGGAAAAAGTAACACCTAATCTGTCACATAAGTAAGAGATTTATTCCTTTAAATCAGTGGTTCTTAGTGTGGTCCTGGGACAGCAGCATCAGCATCATCCAGGAACTTGTTGGAAATGCAAATTCTCAAGCCCCACCCCAGACCTACTAAGTCAGAAACTCTGGGGGTGGCAACCATCAATCTGTCTTAACAATCCCTTCAGATGATTCTAATGCATTCTAAAGCTTAAGAATCACTGCCTTGAACTAAAAATACATCTAAGACAGGAATACTAAATTTGGTAGCTAAGAGGGGTTAACTAAGACAGAAGCACATTTTCTTATTGCCATTGCTGCATAAGATGAGAGTAGAGCAGTATAGCCAAGAATGGGATGGTGTTCTGATGAGATGTAAAGATTCTGAGTTGACTTATGGAGCCTAGATTCCCTGTACCTTGTCAGCTCCTCTTACTTTCTTTGTCAAAGTTTCTACAGAATGGCCCTGACCACCTATTCATAGATCAGTCTGAGCACATGATATCATTTGTCCTCCAATCAATAGCAATTAAGAAGGGGTGGTGAAGCCAGCTATTTACTGGACTTAGGCAACAAGGAAAATGTTACTACTCCAACATTTGTTGATGGCATAAATGATCACAGTTGTTAAGATTAAAGCAATCATCCAAAAGAAAAGGAAGGTCATCAGGGATAACACATGTTTATTTTCTGTTGTTGGCTAAGACCTACCACCCAATGTCTCTTTGGAATGAAAAATATAAGCTTGTTCTAGTTTATGAGAATAGTATAAAAATAGTGCAATGACAAGAACAATACAGAGGCATGAGCCTAGGAGTCCGCATTAGAAAATTCCTGAGTGTGTGTGTACATGTGCATGCAAATACACTAAGAATTATCAAACAAGCTTTGCGTACATGTATATTTTAGCCCTATTTCATGCTCAGTAATTTTTTTTCCTTTACTCCATATTTTGTGCTGCTTTGTTGTATTTTTTGAACCAACAATAATAGCTAATATTTACTGAGTGCTGCCTACATGCAGGCTCTACAGTAAGCACCTTGCTTGCATTTTCTCAATATATCTCTGGAGCTCCTTCAGTAAGGCAATGTTAAGCCTAACTCAGTTATAATGGAGCTTTGTTTCAATCCAAAAATAATATTCAATTTATTTCTACTAGTTAAATTAGAAAATACTCATATTGAATCTCTTCAAATAACATTTTTTTATCTTGTCCTTCAGGCTTGTGCCTGGACAAAAGAGAAACAAATGCACCTACTTTTTGTGGCCCCATGTTGTGGAGCAGGGAAGAAGGTATTCCCCATTACAGGTGGCTTTATAGTAGTCTATTCTCCTTTGAGAACTAGAATAAAGGCATAGCTTCAGGTCGTGTCTACTTACACCATTCCACAATGAGCTCATTTGTGTCATCAACAACCAGGAGCAATTAACTTGACCACATATTACCACATCTCTTAAACTGAGGTAGGAGAAAATCTAAACACAAAGAAAAACATTCACAATTTTGAAAAAATATGTGAATTTTGATCTAACTCTTCAATTTACCATTTTGTGTGAGTGTGTGTGTGTGTGTTAATGGTAATGTAATCCGTATATTGTGGTAGCAGGGGTTTATGTGCTTGAATTTTATCTGAAGGTAGGAATTTAGAGTTCTAGAACTTATCTGATGCTGCCTTTGATATAATGTGATCAAACTGATAGTTGCAGAAGGATGGTGAGGAAGATAGGTAGATTTATTTTATTTTCTGAATTAAAGTGGTATTCTGCTAGAAAGTGAACAATTTTCCTAAATAATAGCTGGTACTACATAGAAGGCATTCAATAATTATTTTCTGAACTGGAGTCTTTTTAAAGTTATAGGATTCCTCGGAAAGATCAATAAACCCACTTTGGCTTCTATTTCTAGAAAAATGGTAGACTAGAAAATCTGGAAATCCTCTTGATACAAAACATCAGTAAATGCTAAAACAAACATTTTAAAAAATATTTCCTTTTTAAATTTTTTAAAATTTCAGCTTTATTGAGGTATATTGACATAAAATTATAAGATATTTAAAGTGTACATCATAGTGAGTTGATTTATGTATACATTGTAAAAGGATTCCCCCATCTAGTTAAATTAAACATATCCAACATCTCACATACTTATCTTTATTTATTTTTATGAGAACATTTAAGTTCTACTCTGTTAGCAAATTTCAATTATACAACACAGTGTTATCAACCATAGTCATTATTTAGATGACTTTAGATTACTTTTAATCTAAAGTGTATTAGATTATTTATCTCCATGTATTACTTTAGATTCTCCGACCTTATTCATCTTATAGCTGAAAGTTGATATCCTTTTTCCAAACTCCCTATTTCCCCTACCCCATAACCTCTAATAATCAGTTTTCTACTCTCTAAAACAAACATTTGTTTTTAAAAAATAATTGAGTTTTCAAGAAAGTAAGGAAAATATCCAGGGCCCCAGTCTTTGTAAACCCAGACACACAATAAGAGATCCATGCCATAGTTGCTTGGGATGGGAGAACAGTGGAGGTGGTTGCTGCTTTTCATAACAAATAGGTTCAGATTTTACTGGCCATGCAGGGACAGAAAAAGTTACCAGGCTTATACAAAGCTGGAGGTCATAACTGAGTCAGAGAGAGAAAGAGAAGGAGACAGAGAAAGGGAGAGAGACAGAGAAATCCAGGTTTATAAAAAAGAGATGTAAAAACAAAATAAAAAACTGCTATTGACAAGAGAAAAACTGAAGTACCTAGCCTGGGATCAAAAAAATTTCCCAAAGAATTTGTAACCAAAGACCACTTATTGTGTGCATTGGAATTTGAATTTTATTATTTGTGGGATCTAACTTGAATTTATTACCTTTGTAATTGTATTTGATACATTAACATGAAAAGAGTTTGCAACTTGGTAGTAACTATGGGGCATTTGGCAGAAATAAATACCCTCTCTCTAAAGAAACACACCCTCAAACCTGGCCTTGTAGAATTCGTACAGATTAAGCCACAACAAAATGAGCTCTCAATAAAAATTACAAAACACAGGAAGGAAAAAAAGTCCAACAAGAGTGAACAACAGAAAAACAATAACTTCATGAATAAAATTGTCAGTAATCATGAAAACATTAAGGTGATGAAGACAAAAAAATTCTTGAGAAAAGCTGTTGAAAAAGGACTGGGCAGATTTATAAAGAAACCAAATAAAATTCATGGCAATTAAAAACATAATGATTGAAACTAAAAACTCAACAGATGAGTTAAATAGCAGAAGAAACCCAGCTAATACAAGGAATAGCAAACTGGATTATGTATAATGAAATTACACAGGATAAAGCACAGAGAGATAAAGAGATGGAAAATATAAAGGAGGTTAAGAGACACATTATATAACATAAAAAGGTCCAATATTCTATATATCTTTATAGAATTTCCAGAAGGAAGGAACAGAGCAAATGGAATCAAAGCAAAACTCAAAAATAGGGCTTCCCTGGTGGCGCAGTGGTTGAGAGTCCACCTGCCGATGCAGGGGACACGGGTTCGTGCCCCAGTCCAGGAAGATCCCACATGCTGCGGAGCGGCTGGGCCCGTGAGCCATGGCCGCTGAGCCTGCACATCCAGAGCCTGTGCTCTGCAATGGGAGAGGCCACAACAGTGAGAGGCCTGCGTACCACCAAAAAAAAAAAAAAAAAAAAAAAAAACTCAAAAATATTACAGACAAAAATGCTTTAGAACTGATGAAAAGCAACAATTCTCAGATTTAAGAAGCACAAGAAATCCCAAACAGGATAATCAAGATACCATGGGTTTGTAGTGAAATTGCAAAAGGCCATAAGCAAAGGAAAACCTTAAATGCAACCGGAGACAGATTACCTACAAAAGAATGTCACTTAGCAGTCGCAGAAAGCATAGTCAGCAGAAAATACTTACCAATCTCAGATACCACATGCAAGTAAATTACAACTCAAGGATGAGTATTAAGTAAAGACACTCTACGACAAAGACTGAGAGAGTTTGCCTCTAATACACCCATCACAAAACAACTTCTAAAGGACATTGAAATCAGAGGAAAGGAGTGAGATGAAATAGTAATGATGGGCAAAGAAATTTAATAAGCATAAGGGTAAACCCAGCAACCTTATAAAAACATATAAGGATGATGACACGTGGGAGTACAAAAAACAAGGGACAAAACCACTAGAATATATTCATACTCTAAGACTGGAGAAAGTAATCAGAGTTAAAATGTTCTAAATTCCATTAATGAGTCAGGAAGAAAGTATAGCTATTAATTTACTTTAGGCTTTATTAAGGTAAATGCACATGTCAAAAATATTTAAGAGAAGCCACCGAAATAATGGAAATAGAATGGATATCTTCTAACACATGAAAATGGGGACAAGGCGGTAGCTTTTAAAATTCAATAAATAAAGGCAGGAAAGGACAAAACAAGTACATAAAAGAGAATAAATAGTATAAAATAAGTTGAGAAAAATGAATCTAAGTATATCTAGCAATAATAAATTTAACAAAATTCACTGCTTGGAAGACAAAGATTATCCCTAATAATGCTTTTGCTTTAAAGTTTTCCCCTCTGATATCAATATAGCTATCAAATTTCCTTTCAGTTGTGTTCATCTTGTTCAGTATTGTATTTTAGGTGGATTTTAAAAATTTGTCTGATAAAGAGGGTCACTACATTATAATTAAAGAAAACAATACAAATAATTTACTAAAGATATATAACAATTCTAAATGAAAGTATCCAGTAGTAGAGCTGCAAAGATACAAAGGAGAAATTGACAAATCCACAATCATCATGAAAGGTTGTATCAGAACTCTCAATTGTTGATAAATCAGTGTGAGGAAATAAAAATCTTTCGTGGATTCCTCAGTGCTCCTGAGGAAAAAGCTCTAGCCTCTGGAGACAGAAATCTATGTGATAAAAAGGTAATGTTTTGTCTTCACTTCCTCTATAAACATTTTACTTTCCACATACTATGGAGATTAGATCTGTAGCTTTCTGTCTAGTTAATTTCTCTGATCTAAAAGGATAATAAAACTTCTCTTGTCTCCCCAAGAAGGTCAAATGTGTATAATCTGGCCTAGTTCCTTCCCTAGGTCAAGCTCCCAAGATGTCAGGAAGATCCCTAATAATTTACATTCAAGGAGATATGTGTCGCAGGACCTGGGAGACATCTATAGATCATAAAAGCTAGAGACACTGGTGCTTATCTGGCCCTTGGAGAGATGTATTTACAAGGAGTCCTACCTCCCTCTTTTACTTATAAGGACCCTTGTGATTACATTGGATCCACCCAGATAAACAAGGATAATCTCACCATCTCAAGATCTTTAACTTGAGTCTGCAAAGACTCTTGCCATGTATTCACAGGTTCTGAGGATTGGGGTGGGGGTGGGGGGCAGGTAGCACAGGGGACTATTATTCTGCCTATCAAACTATGTAAGGAAATGATATACACTAAATTTAAGAGAGCAGTTAATTTTTTTTTAAGATCTTTATTGGAGTATAATTGCTTTACAATGGTGTGTTAGTTTCTCCTTTATAACAAAGTGAATCAGTTATACATATACATATGTTCCCATATCTCTTCCCTCTTGCATCTCCCTCCCTCCCACCCTCCCTCTCCCACCCCTCTAGGTGGTCACAAAGCACCGAGCTGATCTCCCTGTGCTATGCGGCTGCTTCCCACTAGCTATTTTACATTTGGTAGTGTATATATGTCCATGCCACTCTCTCACTTCATCCCAGCTTACCCTTCCCCCTCCCTGTGTCCTCAAGTCCATTCTCTACATCTGTGTCTTTATTCCTGTCCTGCCCCTATGTTCTCCAGAACCTTTTTTTTTTTTTAGATTCCATATATATGTGTTAGCATGCAGTATTTGTTTTTCTCTTTCTGACTTACTCTGTATGACAGACTCTAGGTCCATCCACCTCACTACAAATAACTCAATTTCATTTCTTTTTATGACTGAGTAATATTCCATTGTATATATGTGCCACATCTTCTTTATGCATTCTTCTGTCGATGGACACTTAGGTTGCTTCCATGTCCTGGTTATTGTAGATAGAGCTGCAATGAACATTGTGGTACATGACTCTTTTTGAATTATGATCTTCTCAGGGTATATGCCCAGTAGTGGGATTGCTAGGTCATATGGTAGTTCTATTTTTAGCTTTTTAAGGAACCTCCATACTCTTCTCCATAGTGGCTGTATCAATTTACATTCCCACCAACAGTGCAAGAGAGTTCCCTTTTCTCCACACCCTCTCCAGCATTTACTGTTGGTAGATTTTTTGATGATGGCCATTCTGACCATTGTGAGGTGATACCTCATTGTAGTTTTGATTTGCATTTCCCTAATGATAAATGATGTTGAGCATCCTTTCATGTGTTTGTTGGCAATCTGTATATCTTCTTTGGAGAAATGTCTATTTACGTCTTCTGCCCATTTTTGGATTGGGTTGTTTGTTTTTCTGATATGGAGCTGCATGAGCTGCTGCTGCTTGTATATTTTAGAGATTAATCCTTTGTCAGTTGCTTCATTTGCAAATATTTTCTCCCATTCTGAGGGTTGTCTTTTTGTCTTGTTTATGGTTTCCTTTGCTGTGCAAAAGCTTTTAAGTTTCATTAGGTCCCATTTGTTTATTTTTGTTTCCATTGCTCTAGGAGGTGGGTCAAGAAGGATCGTGGTGTGATTTGTGTCATAGAGTGTTTTGCCTATGTTTTCCTCTAAGAGTTTTATAGTGTCTGGCCTTACATTTAGGTCTTTAATCCATTTTGAGTTTATTTTTGTGTATGGTGTGTAAGAGAGCAGTTACTTCTGAGGGAGGGGGAAAAATGCAGTTAGAGCGGCTTTCATTGTATTTGTTAAGTTTTATTTCTTAAACTGAGTAGTGATTACACAGGTGTTCATTATATTATATTTCTTTGCATGCCTAAAATATTTTATTTTAAAAACCTCAGTTTTGAATAAAGTACCCAGGAATAAATTTAAGGAGGTGGAAGACTAGGACACTGAAATTTCTTTCTTTACTGAAAGAAATTAAAGAAGACCTAAATAAATGGAAAAATATCCCAAGTTAATAGATTGGAAGACATAACAACAGTAACAATAAAAGAAATTTAATCAGACTTTGAAATCTGCCTATGAATAAACACCAAAAACAAACAAACAAACCCACAGGCTCAAAGAGTTTACAAGACTATTCTATCAAATATCCAAGGAATAGGTAATACTAACATGAATAATATTAAGATGTCAATATTACCGAAAGTGATCTACAAATTCAGTATAATCCCTATCAAAATGCCAGTGGTCCTTTTTTTCCCCAGAAACACAGAAAAGCCAATCCTCAAATTCATATGGAATTGCAAGGGGCCCCAAGTAGCTAAAACAATTTTGGAAAAGAAAAGCAAATTTAAAGGAGACACACTTCCCAATTTTGAAACTTATTACCAAGCTACAGTAATCGAAACTGCATGGTACTGGCATAAGGATAGGTAAATATACTGTTGTAGTAGAATTAAGAGTATAAAAATAAACCAGGGCTTCCCTGGTGGCGCAGTGGTTGAGAGTCCGCCTGCTGATGCAGAGGACACGGGTTCGTGCCCCGGTCTGGGAAGATCCCACATGCCACGGAGAGGCTGGGCCCGTGAGCCATGGCCGCTGAGCCTGCGTGTCCGGAGCCTGTGCTCCGCAACGGGAGAGGCCACAACAGTGAGAGGCCCGTGTACCGCAAAAAAAATAAATAAATAAACCAATACATCTATGGTCAATTGATTTTTGCAAGGATGCCAAGAACATTCAGTGTGGCAGGAGCAGTCTCTTCAATAAACAGTGCTGGGACAACTGGATATCAAAATGCAGAAGAATAAATTTTGGACCTCCTACCTCACATCATACACAAGATTTACTCAAAATGGATCAATAACCTAAATATAAGGCTAAAATCTGTAAAACTCTTAGAAGAGAAAATAGGGGTAAATCCCCATGACCTTGGGCTTGGCAATGGACTCTTAGATATGACAACAAAAGCATGAGCAATAAAGGAAAAAATAAGTTAGGATTCATCAAAGTTTAAAACTTCTGTGCATCAAATGACTTTATCAGAAAGTAAAAACTCTACCTTTTGTCTGTATGTGCTGCAAAGGGGAAAATGTGCCACAAATTGTCAGTCATTGAAATGGCCTAGAAGTACTGGAAAGGTATTATGGTCAATCAGATGGCCTGAAAAGTGTACCTGTACAGTTTTGCACATATACTATACTTGAGGAAGTATTATAATAGACAGGGTTTATGCCCAGGGGTAAAAGCAACCTAGAAAAGAGAAGTAGCAGCACAGAATAGCAGTAAAAGTGTAGGGCCAAATTTCTGAGATTCTAAGCAATGTGAGAACAAGTGACTTGTGTAAGAGTTGGGTAAGAACAACTTGGAGTAAGAAGGGGCCAGAAAGCAAAGCCCTAAGGGTAGCAAACTGTAATAGAACTAATGAAGACATAAAGTCACTGAAGAGAGCACCTCTGAGTCTCCTCAACACACAAGGAAATGGACATGCCACTGCTCAGAGTGGATTGAGCCTTTATTCCAGAGTCACTGCTACTCCTTGGAAGGTTACTGTCTTGGTTTCCCAAGGCTGCTGTAACAAATTATCACAAACTGTGTGGCTTAAAACAACAGAAAAGGGTACAAGTCTGAAATGACAGTGTTGGCAGGGCCATGCTCCCTCTGAAGGCTCTAGAGGTGGCTCCCTCCTTGCCTCTTACTAGCTTCTGCTGTTTGCTGGCATTCCTTGGCATTCCTTGGCTCCTAGCTACATCACTCCAATCTTTTTCACATGGCCTTCTTCCCTCCTGTGTGTTTCTGTGTATCTGAATCTCCCTCTCCTTTCTTTTATGAAGAAACCAGTCATTAGATTTAAGACCCACCCTAATCCAGTGTGATGTTATCTTAGCTAATTACATCTATTTTCAAACAATTTTGGAGCGATTTTGAATTTTGGAGCAATACTACTCATTTCAATTACCTAACTTCCCTGAGTCCATTTCCACATCTGCAAAATGAGGGTCTTTAATGAGCAAATCTCCCAAAGCCTCTTCCATACTGAAAATTTTATGATTCCTGTTGTGATTCATGGCCAGATAGTTAAAACTAGACTTCTAATTGTATTGCCATTGTGTGATCTTTAATGTTAAGTTTAAAAGGTTGATTTTTCCCATATCATGTAATTAAATTACTTTTAAATGAGAAATCTAACAGAATATTATTTATAACCAAAAGAAAGTCCATTTCTAACTGGATTGTACCCATCATCCAGGTGCAAATTCTTGCATAAATGGAGACAGACTTTTATATGAAAGGCATTCCTGCATTCTTGTCTACCTAGTAGAAAAGCAAGGGGCTAATAGAAAAAGACCATATAATGCCATTTCCGATATGTGGTATTAATTTATTCACTAGTTCATTTAACACTTATTGTTAAGCACCTGCTCTATGACAATCATACCTCACTAATTCTATAGAACATTACCCAGAAATATTTAAGAGGCAGGTTTTCCACATCTCAGTGTGGAATAAATTTTTGTAAAGAATTTAAGTGCAATTACCATAAACTTACACTTTCTCCTAGGGAGTCATGCCATTGTTGTGCAATATATATTGAGAGTTCTAAAACATTCATATGCATTTATACTTGGAAAAATGGAAAATAACTCCACAAGGAACAGGGGCTGTTGCCAACATGGAAACCTGGGAAGAACATCAGGGCAGGTAAGTGTGGATTTCTAATTCAATTCCATAGAAAATTACTGTGTGGTTATTCTATGCACGGGGTTCTAACAACAACAGCAAAAAAAACTGACAAGATGTGACAGAGAATAAAAAGCACAGTTTTAAGAAAACTTAATACCATGAAAATATATATAAGTATCAAGTGTGAGGCTATTCAGTCTTCCTATTTAATATGTATCAGTCAGTACCCACTATGTGCCAGGTGGAGTGGGATCTTTAGGAGAAGAAAGAACATCTAGTGGTCGTGAAAACATAGTGAGGCGAGCTAGAGAAATGAAAGCCCATATCACAAGGGAATTGGAGGGATGTAACAAAGAAGACAAAATAGGAGAGAAGAACCTTGCACCCCTAGTAGGGGGAGAACAAAAGAAAAAGAATTCACAAGTTCAAGGAAGCCTGCTCTGCCCCTAAGCAGTCAAAACAGGTGCTGGTGGTATATGATCCCAGCTAAGGAATATGGCAGCAGCTGGAAGAAAAGTCTACCTAGAGTCTGAGACCTTTCACACTTAATGCCCACTCCTCACTCCTCCTGACCCATGTGGTAATGAATGACACTTGCAAGAGACCAGGAATGGTTCCTGGGATGGGGAGACTATGAAATGCTGACAGTAAGCTGAAGCACCAGGTGTACAACAGATATTTTCATTTTGACCTCAAATGATAGAACTAGGATCCCTGAGAGGAAATCAATAGCTGACAGATTTCACCTTTATGTAAGGAAAGTCCTCTAGGCTAGTCCCTTCTAGCACAAACACTCTATGATTTTAGGATTTTGTAATTCTCTGCTCTCCCAAGCAAGCAAGTGCCAAAAGAAAAGAATGTATAATGGTCATGGTGAGAATTAAATATATTCTCTAACCCTCTGTGGTGTTTGATTGGTATTGGAACACATATCAGCACATGTGTTCCACATAAGAGCAGGGAGAAGGATCAAGGAAGAGCTAAAGTGAAGTGGGCTGACTAGGAAGGATGTCTGCTCACTGACTATGATAGAACATTGAGTGTGTTACCGAGGAGTTACTGACTTGGGGTAGAGGAGCCTGTTGGAAGAGATGAACTTTAAGTTCCTCCTAGACGAAGATTCTATTATTCTAAGATTTTGTAATTCCTTGTTTTCCAAGACAAGCCAGCTCGTAAAAAAAAAAAGAACTTCATGAGAGTTAAATCTATTCTCTAGTAACACCAGCACTCCCTACTTATTTGTTAGATTGCCTGGATAGTAATGCATTTCATGTGGGAGCTCTTGCTGTGAGCACAGTGGAAACGAAACAAAAATAAGTCCAGACACCATTGGCCCTGGAGGGGAAAAATGTTACAGTATAAATCTTCTAAATCAGACACAATTTATGCATCACAGAATTATGCGACAGTGTGCACCATCAAATAACTGTAGCAAAGCCTCCTGAGCAACTGTATAGCGCTCGGTTTACAAAATGTTGTTACGTGCATGCTGGCCAAATCATTCTGCAAGGCCTATATATTCACGTTGCTTGGTAAAGCTGAAGAGGGATTCCCTTCAGGTCAAGATATCTGTATTTCTCGAGGTTTATAAAAGAGAAAAAGTAGAAATGAGAAAAACATGCCTGTGAAAGGCTGGTTTCCACTAAGCTAAGTCAGGTACCACTCACTGGTACCTCTATCCAATGACTGAGTAGGTGAGTCTGTTAGTTCTAAACCAAGAGACCATACCTCAAAGCTGGAGAAATGGAAAAGATCCTTTCTCTTGATGGAAATAAGATATAATAAAAATTAAAGGTTCAGTTTTGGTCCATTACACATAATGTGTCAAAGCCTATATCACAACCTTCAGGCAGGCCTGGTCCTCTGCCCAGGAATAAAAGAATGATGGAGGGATGTGAAAACCCGAACCCTTCCTCTTTCTAAACCTATTAGGTGAGACTAACACAGTAGGCATCTGAGTGGAATGTGAGTAATAGCCACTCCCAGAGGAGGGCGTCCACTTAGGAGGGCTACCCAGTGCAGATGTTTGAGCTTCAGTGGGGGAGGCGGGCATCCAAGTGAGGCAGAGGTGAGGGGTGAGGGCATGGTGTCAGAGGTGGGGCACCAACAGCATG
The DNA here is from genome assembly GCF_005190385.1 of Monodon monoceros. NCBI lineage: Eukaryota > Metazoa > Chordata > Mammalia > Artiodactyla > Monodontidae > Monodon > Monodon monoceros. Next base: position 19,654,478 of record NW_021703776.1, on the reverse strand, counting down.
AGGAAGCTGGCCTGGCACAAGGCTTAGAGCCCAAGTGCACAGGAAAGTGATCTAGTCAAGCAGTGGGGACCCCAGGAGAGATAAGGCAGGTGGTCACCCTGGGGGGGATGGAGGGGAGATGGAGCTTGGTGGTGTGAGAAGCACATCGATTCTTTTTTTTTTTTTTGCGGTACACGGGCCTCTCACTGCTGTGGCCTCTCCCGTTGCGGAGCACAGGCTCCGGACGCACAGGCTCAGCGGCCATGGCTCACGGGCCCAGCCGCTCCGCGGCATGTGGGATCTTCCCGGACCGGGGCACGAACCCGCGTCCCCTGCATCGGCAGGCGGACTCGCAACCACTGTGCCACCAGGGAAGCCCGCACATCGATTCTTGAGATGAGGGACTGGCCTGTGTGGAATGTCAGAACCAGAGGAGTGTAAGGAGGGTGGTACTTGCACAGGAAAGGTGGCCGTGACGGTAGGAGATTGGTACATATGGGGAAGAGGTGGATAGATCAAGTAAGTTAAAAGGCTAGGAAATTGGGAGCCGGGTTTCTCCCTCTAGGAGAAGGTAGTTATGAGTGTGGAAAGGAAGGAAACTAGAATGAACCCTGTGGTGTTACACTGGAATTGGGTATTGGTGGAAAATCGTGGTTTTTGATTATACACAACTAGATAACTAGGGGAGGCTAGGAGCAGGAAAGTCATCCCCTGAAGCTCATGAAGAGTGGACTCTTGAACCAAATCAAGGCTCTGTTAACAAGAAAGAGGGGAGGGATTGACTATTAAGCAGCAAACATCTTGCCAGTCCACCACCCAACAGATCATCAAAGTAGGGAGCAAACACCCTTGGCTTCAGGACGCTTTTACCACCTCTTTGATTTCCTGGGTCTTACTCACTGACCTATAGTATTTCTAGGTTATTGCTAGACCAGGGGTCAGCAAACATTTTCTAAAAAGGGCCAAAAACTAAATATTTTGACTTTGTGGGCCAAGAGGAAATGTCCTCAACTCACTGAACAACAAATCACCAAAAGATGAATGGTCTTTTTTATTTTACATCTGAAAATGTAAAAACTATTTTTAGTTAGAAATTCATACAAAAATAGGTGGTGGTGGGCAGGTTTGTCCCATAGGCCACAGTCTCCCACCCTTGCTGTAGACCATCCCCATCCTCAGCACTCCCAAGATGGGGCCCAGCTTGGTGGCTCTTCTGGAACTTAACCTAAAAGAGCTATGGCAAGATCCCTTGGGGCAAGCCAAATTCTTAACCCTATTTGTTTCTTGTCACCCCTGTCCTGAGGGCAACCTGTGTCCTGAAACACTCATTTCATCAGAACAAATAGAGCCAAATTTAGGGGCAAGAAATGAAAAATCCCCAAAGATCTTTTTTGGCAACACTGCTTTGCCTCAAAAGGGCCAGTTTTCACAATTCCCAGAGATTAAAAATAGAGTTCTGTTAGAATGTGAATATATTTAAACATTCACTAGTAATCGAGGTCATCATTAGGCAGCTTAGGCATAAGTGCTTTTAAATGTCAGAGTAAACCTCTTGGGTCCATTCTACCATTGACTGTCTACCAGTGGGATTGTTTAGTATTGGTTTAGTCATGTTTAGTATTGGTAGGCTCATTCACAAACATTATAGTTCACATCAGCTTTATCCCCATTATACAAATCAGGAAACTGAAGATCAAAGAGATTAAATTACATGCTGTAGATTACACAATGTCTCAGTCAGCTCAGGCTACTATAACAAAATACCGTAGACTGAGTGGCTTGAACAACAGACATTTATTTCTCACAGTTCTGGAGGCTGGGAAGTCCAATATCAAAGTACTGGCAGATTTGGTTCTTGGTAAGGGCTTTTTTCCTGGCTTGTAGACAACTGCCCTCTTGTTGTGTCCTCACATGGTAAAGAAAGGAAGCTCTGCTGTCTCTTCCTCTTCTTCTAAGGGCAGCAATCGCATTATGGGGGATCTACCCTCATGACCTCTTCTAAACCTAATTATCTCCCCAAGATCCTACTTCCTAACCATCTCATTGGGAGTTAATACTTCAACGTATGAATTTGGTAGGGGCACAACCATTCAGTCCATAACACACAGTTATCCAGAGCTCAGATTCATACTTTGATTTTCTACATTTAGGATTCATTTCCCTACACAATTTCCACTGAAACTTTACCCCATTCTAGAATGATATACTGTTCTCACCTGACTGCCACCTGCCTAGAATAGAATGAGTCATAAAACACCTTTCAGCATAAATTTTAATCCTCACCATATAACCTCTATTTTGAATATTTTTCCAAAGCCTCATAATTATTAGACATTTTCCAATCATAAACTACTTGACAGTATGAAAAGACTTTCATCATTTTGCTGACAAATTCTCCTAAGAGATATTTGTGTCAAAATTCTGCAAACACCCATTTACTTGAAGAAAAAATTTGTTCAAAAGTAAACCTCAATTGTTTAATGAAGTCATTCTCCTCATCCAAAATCAAAATGGAACTTTGCCAGTACGAGGTCAAGAGTTTTCTGTTCCCTGTTTAAACTAATCATTCCTTTTTGCACAACATCTAATGTCAAAAAATATAACAACACTTTCCCTTCCAAACAGAGGAAAATTTAACCATATCCCATTAGAAATAGAACTCCCAAGAGTAGAACACTTAACAATTAATCTGCTTCCATGGCTAAATTGCATGTTCTATTTAAACTTAATCTTTAAAAAATTTAAATATTATTTCAATTCCTGGACCATTCGTAGCAACTATCTTGTTCTGCTTACCCAAAGTAGGACATTCTAGAGAAGTTATTTTTGTTTTTAATGCAGTATTTCTGATGTATAAAATGGTAGATATTCTAAAAACTGTGAGCTTCTTCTCATGTATATAGAATTTTAAGGAAAAATAATAAATTAATGTGAGTTTTTCACCCTGTATCTTTCTTCTATTTCTCCCTAACTTAAACTTATTCTCAAAGGAGACATATGCTCTCTAGAAGACGGTATCCTAAAAAACATTCTACTACGATTCCCAAATGCCATTAAAAGTCAAAATATTGTTTTGGATATAAGTTCCATATGGGTCTGAACTACGGTTTGGTGGTTATAGCCTGACATTCAAGAGTTAGATCCCAGGGACATATAGACCAATATTTCCACAAGTGTTACTTAAAATATTAAAAAATATTTGGTAGGAAAAAATAATTATGTGACCAAATAAGTTTGGGAAATTCAGATCAAAGCAAAGTAAAATATTATGAAACATTTAAGCATCTAGAGGAAGAAAGAAATTAATAATAAGCACATATCCATTAATCAGATTTAACAAATATTACCCTTTTAGAAACTAAAGTCAAGAACTTTTTTCTTTAGGACCTTCTTTTATCTCCAGAAAGACAGTGACATTAACCATTTACTGTGAACCTCATTTTTGTTTTTTTAATGTAAATTCTCTATTCTCACAGCTTCCGAGATGCCGCATTATCCTGGTTTTTCCCTGACTCTCCACCCTGGTTCTCTGCTCTCTCCATTTTTCTATTAGTCTAGGGAAACTATAGGATATATACATATGTATGCGCGCGCGCGCGCACACACACACACACACACACACACACACACTAAGTAATTGGCTCCCACAATTATGGAAGCTGAGAAGTCCAAGATCTGCAGTTGGCAAGCTGGCTATTCAGCCTTCAATGGCTTGGATGATACCCACTCACACTGGGGAGGGCCATCTGCTTTACTCAGTGTACTAATTCAAATGTTAATCTCATCCAAAAACATCCTCACAGACACACCCAGAAATAAGGATTAGCCAAATATCTGGGCACCCCATGGCCCTTTCAAGTTGACGCATAAAATTAACCATAACAGTCCCCAATTGGCTTCCCTGCCTTTTCTTAAATCATGGGTATTTCCCAAGGCTCACCCTTTGGCACCAGCAAATTTTTAAAAATTCTCTCCCTCATAGAGTTTGTTCATTCTTACAGCTTATATGATATTTTATTTATGACAACTACCTAATCAAAATTTTAATGCTAGACTTTCAATAAGAAGGGAAAGAAGCTTGTGTGAAGGTGGAAAGGACATTTACATTTATTGTGCACTTCTTCTGTGCTAGGCATTTCATTTTAATCCTTAGAAGACCCCTGTTATGTGTCCATTGTTATCCTAGTCTAAAGATAGAGGGACCTAACTCTACACCATTTTCCAGTTCTACCTGGATTAGGCTTGCTACATAAAATACAGGATGCCCAATTAAATTTGAATTTACATAAACAACTAATAAATTTTTAGTATAAGCCACATATTGTACAGGACAAAGTTATACTGCAAAGAAAAGGAAAACTTTACCTGAAATTTAAATTTAATTGGGCGTCCTGTATTTTTACTTGCTAACTCTGGCAACCCTCACCTGAATTGGGGTCCTCCATTGCTTGTTCTGGTCCCTTAGCTCTGTATACAGACCCTCAGTGTCTGCCTGACCACCTGTCCCTCATCACTTGCCTGTTGCCATGGTCACCACATGTTGACAGCTGCCATACCCCGATCCCTGTGTTCTCCGCACCTGCAGGACTCTCACCAGATGGGAATTCTTTCATGCTCACTACCTGGCCTGGCTGTGGCTGTTTGGCCAAATCCTCTGAAGACCATTCTCTACCACAATCAGCTATGGAACAGTCTTCCCCTCACTCCACCCAGAGCTAGCACCACCCTGGTGGTCGTGGTCCTGGTTAAGTGTCCCACCAGCATATAAACCACGCCCACTTTCCATACAATACAGGGTCTTATGGGAAGGGGGAAAATATGGATAGAAAACTGACTTTAAAAACACAAAAAAGCGGGCTTCCCTGGTGGCACAGTGGTTGAGAGTCCACCTGCCGATGCAGGGGACACGGGTTCGTGCCCCGGTCCGGGAAGATCCCACATGCCGCAGAGCGGCTGCACCCGTGAGCCATGACCGCTGAGCCTGCGTGTCCGGAGCCTGTGCTCCTCAACGGGAGAGGCCACAACGGTGAGAGGCCCGCGTACCGCTAAAAAAAAAAAAAAGCCAGAGAGGCATCTTAACAGCTCAGGGCAGCAGAATGAGCCCCAGAAAGGAAGAGTAGACAGGATTTTTGTTCAACATTTTTTCACCATTGATAAGACTGTAAGCATCATGTTTATAAAAGCAGTGAATTCCACAGGCTGTACGACATAGCTAATTCACTGAATATTGGAATTAGAACCAAAATCAACAAGATGAACTTGAATAGGAATAACAGGAACTGCTGTGTTTAGGTTGAGAATAGCAGTGACATAAGGTAAAACTGCTGGCCAGCAGTTCAGATAAAAAAGACCTCAGCATTTTTGTTCAACACAAGTTCAAGGATAGGCATTATGATGTAGTAGATGAAAAAACAAGACTCAGATTCAAACATACCCTATCTCAATTCCTGATTTCACCACTTAGGGAAAGAATGGGAGCTTATGGCAGACATCTGTGCTGCATTCCCATGCCAACCCTCCTAAGAGGTGACAGGCCCCCTAATGGGAGCCCTCTGAAGGCCACAGCAACTGACCACTAAAAAGCCTGCCTTGAACGCCATGGTAAAAATCCCTGTGCCCAAGCTTGGTTCAGAAACTGTGGAGCCTCCTGCCTTCAAGGGACTGAATCAACTTAGGAAGCACAGGTGTGGTGGCCAGCACTGGACTTAGTGGGCTCAAGTCCAGTGCTCTTCTTGGGTTCTTGGGCTCTAAGAGACCTCTAAGACTCTTGCACAACCAAGGAGCAGGGGCCAAGGGGGATTAGGATTACATTTCATGATTGAGATTGACTTTACTGGCTGCCAAATGGGTGGAGACATGTAGCAGACGGACCTGACATAGGGAAATAAATAAATATGACATTTATTTTCATCCAAATATTAGGGAGTATAATTCACACTCTACAAAGTTTAAAGTACTTGTTCAGTCAGACAGACTCAGACCAATCCCAACCATACCACTGCGATTTAACCTACTTTCCAAGCATCATTTCATTTTTTTGCAAAAAAGAAAAAATAATGCCAAATTCACAAAGCTTTTAGGAGAATTACATGAGATAACTTGTGGTAAAAACCCTAACATAGTTCTTAGTGTGGTATGGTTGCATTTTATACAAATATGAATTCTGTGGATTTAAAATAGTGCAATAAAAATGAGACCCATTATATGGCAAAATTTGAAAAAAATGTGAATCCCATTTTATATTTTTATTCTTACATGGAAAAACATCTTGAATGGGTATCATTTGCTAATCACTAATTGGATGTGGAGAATAAAAATAAAAAGGGAAGTTTAGGATGACCCTCACAGTTAAGATTTGGGTGACAAGTGATGATGCTGTTTACCAAGAAAGGCCAGGAATATGGAGGGGTGGGGAGAAGTCCCCCAAGGGCAGTAGGGAGGTGATGTTTTTAAGTTAGACAAGCTAGGGGGAGATTCTGTGGAACATTCAGATAGAGGTGCTCAGCAGGTATTGCTGATAGTGGCCTGGGTCTCAGAAGAGAAAGCTGGCTGGAGATATATAGATTTGAAAGTCAGGAGTAAACAGCATATAACCTAAAGCATGTATTTGAAATCACCCAGAGATTGAGGATGGAATGAGAAGATCAAAGAAGCAGTGATGTAGCCTTTACAAATACTATCATATAAGAAGTGAATAGGAACACATTATCTCTAGAGGAATCTTAAAATGAATGTTCAGAGAGGTGGACAGAAAACCAGGAGGGAGTGTTGTCACTGAGTCTGAGTTTAAAGAGAGATTTTTCTTCAATAATTTTTAAATTGAAGTATAGTTGATTTATAATGTTCTGTTAATTTCTGCTGTACAGCAAAATGATTCATTTATATATACATTTTTAATATTCATTTCCATTATGGTTTATCATAGGATATTGAATATAGTTCTCTGTCCTATACAATAGGACCATGTTGTTTATCCATTCTATACATAAAAGCTTACATCTGCTAACCCCAACCTCCCACTCCATCCCTCCCACACCCTCCTGCCCCTTGGCAACCACAAGTCTGTTCTCTTTGTCCATGATTCTGTTTCTGTTTCATAGATAGGTTCATTTGTATCATTTAGATTCCACATATAACTGATATCATATGGTGTTTGTCTTTCTCTTTCTGACTCACTTTATTTAGTTGACAATCTCTAGTTGCATCCATGTTGCTGTAAATGGCATTATTTCATTCTTTTTTATGGCTGAGTAGTATTCCACTATATATATGTACCACATCTTCTTTATCCGTTCATCTGTCAATGGACATTTAGGTTGTTTCCATGTCCTGGCTATTGTGAATAGTGCTGCTATGAACATAGGGGTGCATGTATCTGTTTGAATTACAGTTTTGTCTGCATATATGCCTAGGAGGGACTGCTGGATCATATGGTAATTCTGTTTTTAGTTTTCTGGGGAACCTCCATACTGTTCTCCATAGTGGCTGCACCATCTTACATTCCCACCAACAGTGTGGGAGGGTTCCCTGTTCTCCACACCCTCTCCAGCATTTGTTATTTGTAGAATTTTTTTTTCTTTTTTTTTTTGCGGTACACGGGCCCCTCACCGCCGCAGGCTCTCCCACTGCGGAGCACAGGCTCCGGACGCACAGGCCCAGCGGCCATGGCTCACGGGACCAGCCACTCCGTGGCACGCGGGATCCTCCCGGTCCAGGGCACGAACCCGTGTCCCCTGCATCGGCAGGCGGACTCTCAACCACTGCACCACCAGGGAAGCCCTGTAGTTTTGATTTGCATTTACAGAGAGGTTTAATGCTAAAGAAGTTGTCATCCATGTCAGGTCACAGAAAGGTCAATAAAGTCATAACATTTTCATCAGCTGTTGAAGGTCAGTGGAGAGTCTAGCTAGCACAACTTCAGTGGAAAAGTGGGAGCAAAGATGGGCTTCAGGAATGTCCATTTTAAGGGAGGTGATACTTGTACTGGATGCTGCCCTGATCAAATCACACTTGGAATATTTCCTCTAACGTTGGCACTGTTGAGTGTGAAGTACTGATTGGAGGAGACAGCCATTGCATAGGAGAAGAGAAGCAGGCAGGCATCAAGATTAGGTAGTGAAAGAGAAAAACAAATGTCATGTATTAACATTTATATGTGGAACCTAGAAAAATGGTACAGATGAACTGGTTTGCAGGGCAGATATAGAGACACAAATGTAGACAACAAACGTATGGACAGCAGGGGGAACGTGGCGGGGGGTTGTTGGTGGTGTGATGAATTGGGAGATTGGGATTGACATGCATACACTAATATGTATAAAATAGATAACCAGTAAGAACCTGCTGTATAAAAAATAAATAAAATTAAATTTTAAAAAAAATTAGGTAGTGAAAATAGAAGATAAATTAGAAGGCTCAGGAAAAACCAAACTGATAAGCCATGTTATATGGAAATTAGAAAGACAAAACGAAGGGGCAGAGGCAGGAATATGGAGTGACTTATATTTTTTAACCACAGAAGGAACAGCAGCCAGGAACACAGTGTGGATCAGACCCCATGGGGTTGAGGATCTCAGCATGGTGCACTCTTCACACCCTATCACTCTGGCAAAGGATGCCTTCATGATGCAAACAGCATTATGAGGAAATCCTCAAGCTCTGAATAAAACCATAACTGGTCAGAGCCTTAAATGACCTGGGTATCTCTATCTGGGAGACAGAGCTTTCCATATAAAAGGATTAACTTGAACCTGGGTGCACAAGACCCACCCTGGGTGCTGCTACTCCCACTGATTCTCATCTGACTCAGTGTTGAGTAGTAAGTCACATGAGTGAATATTCACATTGTCTAGTGTCGTTTTCTCTCACACTGCTACTTGGAGGGAAACCTCAGGACCAGGATAAGGAGGGAGCTGAGTATAAAAGTACAGAGCGATCCAGGCCACCGATTACCTGGAGAGCTCCCCTGTATTTAGAAAGTTGGGCCCATTCAGGGTGGGGAGAAAACATGGTCCATACCACTCTAAGAGGGACCTACAAATAGAGAATTCTCAGAAAATGGCAACCAAGATAGTAGCAGGAGTGGAGGGGGGAAGAGTTGAGACTAGAAACTGTGAGAGAAGAATAAACAGTTGACTGAACTGGGAATTTGTAACCACATAAGTACTAGAAAATAAAATCATAGCTATGTTTTATAATTGACAAATTTGTTCTTATTCCTTGTGGATGCAGCAGAAAGAACTAGGGACAAAGGGTGCTTGGGAAGCTGCTTTCTCTGCTTTGATATGAGAAACAACTTGCTAATTACATACCTACTCCTCCCCAAAAGGGAACAGAATGCACCCCAAAGTCAACAGCCTCTCAAGCACAGAAAGCGTTAGACCAGAGGCTGGATACACATTACTATTACTGGAGATGCTTCATTTTCTTGGCCTCGTATCCCCATCCAAAAGCACTTCAGTAACACTCCAGGGCTCTGTCTCCACCCCTCCCATCTCCCCAGGAGAAGAGGAGGGATGTTACCTGACTGGCGAATTTTGGAGAAATAACCAGGCCTACAGTTCAGCTCCCGGTCCACTCTGCCCTGACTCAAAAGCAAATGCATGCATCCTGGCTGCCCTCAGCAGCCTGAGGGAGGGGTGCGGTAGTCCAGGCTGTGCAGTGACTGAGGGTAAGTCTGTCTGATCCAGGTGTAAAGTACTAGCAAGTCACCTTGGTCAATCAGTGTCTTAAGCCATGGTTTCCTACCATCTGTATGAGATAATATTTAGCCCTCCAGCAGTCTACTTCCCAACTGTTTCCAAACTCAGACAAGGAAGAGGGTATTATTATATTGTCCCCTAAGACTCTAAGAATATCTCTGAGGAATGCCGTCCTGGGGGAAATGTTAGACCATATAACTCAGAAGTTGTTCTAAATGTAGGATTCTGTGACTTAATGACTTCTCAGATACTTCTAGGATCTTCTAACTTAGTGTCCAGTTGACATTTCAAATTCAATGAATCTAAAATTAAATTTCTCTTCCCCCCACACCAGTTCACTCTCCCAACATTGCAGCACATCAAAAGTACAACTGGCCTCATATTCATTGAGATTTAAAAGGTTAAAGTTCCCAAATGGTAGGGAAGTTGTAAACATCCCTATCATGATTGCAAGTCCATACTGACATAACCAAGTGCTGTTTGAAAATCTGTGATCGCCAAGATCTAGTGAGAGTATGGAGAAAAGAGAAGGGGCCAAGGTCAATATCCACAGGTGCTGTGAGGAAACTGGGGGAGAGGGAAGAACAAGAAACCTAACATGAGGACCAAGAAATAATTCCCAGAGAAAACGACTAGGACGTGTCATGCCATAGAACCACCCCCCTCCAAAAAAAGAGCATTTCAAAAAAGAAGCATAATCAAATGGTACTCAAAGAACAGGGAAGAAGTGAGCATAAGCTATTGGATTTGATGATTAAGAAATTCCTGGGAATGAGACCAAGTTTGTGGCGGTGGGGCTGAAAGGGGAAAAATCATTTCCCATTCATTTATTCAACCAAAATTTATTGAGCATCTAGGGGTTATGAATTCAAAGCATGTAAGCCACTGTCCCTGTCCTCAAGGCACTTACAGTCCAAGAGGAAAACAGAAAATAGACAGTTATAACAGAGAATAAGAAATGCTTCAGGGGCTCTGGGAACACATTTGAAGAGCAACTAATCAAGGCTAAGGGAGAGGACAGAAGATCAAAGGTAGCCTTTCTGGAAAAGATGACATCTGAGCTGTGCCTAGACAGGAGTGAGCCAGTCAAAGAAGAGAAGGGGACCCTATACAGAAAGGGCATAATGGCTGGAGAGAATGTCTTATACTTGAGTAGTAGACTAGGTAACTCAGTATAGTTAGAGCCAAAGATTCCTGTGGAGAAATGGTGGAGAATGAAGCTGAAAGGTAATGAGGGGGACAGAAAGGGCTTTGTGGGCAATGTTAGAGCCGATGGGGAGTCAAGGAGAGATTTTAAGTGGGAAAGTAACATGAATAAATGTGACTTTAGAAAGACATCTCTGGTGGGCAAATGAAGAATGAGTTGGAAGGTCAAGGTCAAGAATAGATGCTGGAAGACCCAACTAAGGGTTGGGTCTTTATATATAGATATAGATATATAGGTATATCTAGATATCTAGATATATAGGTATATCTAGATATATAGATATATCACATTTTCTTTTATCCATTCATCTGTCGATGGATACTCAGGTTGTTTCCATGTCTTGGCTAATTGTAAATAATGCTGCAGTGAACATGGGACATCTTTTTGAGTTAGTGTTTTTGTTCCCTTCAGATAAATACCCAGAAGTGGAATTGCTGAATCATATGGTAGTTCTGTTTTTAATATTTTGAGGAACTTCGATGTTTTTCATAGTGGCTGCAGGAATTTACATCCCCACCTTTGCTTTTGTTGTTCCTTTTAGTAAAGGTGTTCATCTTTTACCCTGATATATTTTCTTCTTAGCATTTAATTCTATATGACATGTCCTTGTGTATGTTTCCTTGTTTGCTATCTGATTCTTCACCCTAAAATATAAGCCCCTTGAGAGCAAGGTATTTGTCTAATCCACCACTAGTTCCCCAATACCTAAAACAAAGCCTTGTACATTGTAGGCATTCAACATAGTTATTAAATAAATAAAATAAAATCTTTATGGAGCACCTGCTTTTGCCAACCTCTTAGGTGCTGAGGATAAAGAAATGTAAAAAATCAATAAACAGAAACTTCAATTAAATAGATTTGGGAGACCAGAAAGGAGAGCTCTTACACCTGCAAGGATAGCAGAGCCCAACAGGAAGAACTCCTCTTCTTTCCATGGCAAAGACTCAGGCAGCGAGAAGCCATGGGATCTTTGTTTACTTAGCCCTCCCAACTTCCTTTTCCTTCTTATAAAAGCGCTCTTCTTCCCTTGCCATTGGGGGACTTGCGCATGACTCATAATGGTTACAGACCTCCAATGGCAATTCTCTTCTGCTCCTGGATAAACACATCTTTGCTGGAGAATTGCCTGATAGTATATTTGTTTTAGGTCAACAGAAGTAATCAAAACAGATGTAATTCCAAAACCCCCAAAGCATACAATTTAGTGGGAGAGACAGACAAAAAAACAAGAACACTGGGCTTCCCTGGTGGCGCAGCGGTTGAGAGTCCACCTGCTGATGCAGGGGACACGGGTTCGTGCCCCGGTCCGGGAAGATCCCACATGCCGTGGAGCGGCTCGGCCCATGAGCCATGGCCGCTGAGCCTGTGCGTCCGGAGCCTGTGCTCCGCAATGGGAGAGGCCACGGCAGTGAGAGGCCCACGTACTGCAAAAAAAAAAACAAGAACACTATTAAAAAATAATAGTTATGTACAATGAGAAGTGCTATGAAGGAAAAGAACAGGCCTTAGGGCAAGGATTGATTTTAGATTGAGTAATCAGGAGAGGTCTTTCCAATGGGGAACATTCTGAGACGTAAACAGAGACTTGGTCAAACTAACAGCAGATGGAGAAGAGTTCCCTATGGGATATGAGCACGGGCAAAGCCCTCTGTAGGATTTTCTGCATTCACTTCTTACATTTTCCTCTACTGGGATGCTTGTTTTCATCTAAGAGCCATAGGTGTTTAAAGCTGGAAGTGATCCTAGAAGCTATCTAGCCCACCCTCATTTTACAGAAGAAACTCCGAATACATACATACTTTTTGCTGGGAATTTTCAAAGTCTTTAAACTGAGGGTAAGAGAACGTAGATGTCCTGTGGGAGGTCAGCAAGCTGACAGAGCCAGCAGGGCTGCATGTAGAATCCAGTCTTCCTGACTTTCTCTTCAGTGGCTTCCTGTCATTCAGCCATCTAAATTCAATATATTAAAAACAGTAACTTCTAGTGAGAAATTACGTGTGCTGGGCATTGTTCTAAGCACTTTGTGTGTATTAACTCATTTAATCCTCACAATAGCAAGTGCAGGAGATATTATTATTATCCTTTCATTACAAATGAGACAGCTTAGAAACAAGAAATTAAGCAAGATGCCCAAGGTCATGCAGCTAGTGACGGAATCAGCTATCTAGACTCCAGAGCACACTGTCAGTCTCCATGTAGCTGCCTCTTTCTGTGCTGTAGTTTTTCATCTTACAAATAATGTATCATTTTGCAAGGGTGGTTCCTGCTAAAATTAATGTAGCATCTTCTACAATTTAAAAGTCATGAAAACTTTATTTCAAAATCATTTGTAAACTTCTTAACTTAGGTAGTGTTACTGATTAGGGCTGAAGTGATGAAAGCCAGGTCTATGGGCACAGCAATCTCATATCCAAAATAAACTGATCCTAAAGCAATTTTTAGATGTTGGGCTTCATCTGCTTTTTCACCCACACCACAGATTGAGCCAACACACACATAGTTCTTTGATGGAGCAGTGTGGTTTTGGAAGCTCCCTTATCTGAAGTTCATACAGTACATGCCTAAGAAACTTGGAACCACTCTGCTTTAGTGAATTGAGGTCAGACTGACCTCTGAGGTTATCAAAACATAAACTCAAAAAGTCATTGAGACTACTCTTTTGTTTTAGAATTCCAAGTAATTTAATCTAACAGGCCTGAACCATCTGGTTTCTCTCCTGCAACATGGTACAAGTTTTAACGTTTTTCTAGGGACTTTTTTCCCCAAGTGAGATGAGTCATCAACAGTATAAAATCTGAAGGTGATTTTACAAGTCTTTGCAAGTCCACACACTATTATCTTTTACAAACAAACAAAAAGTTACAGTTGTTTAAAATGAAAGACAGCCCTAAGATACTACTTATATTATTAAACTAATCAAGCACTTTTTCATTTTAGGACAACTGCATTACTTGACTAGATTATTTAGACTTTCCAAATTCATCAACATAAGGGTTTTCTCTGTATTGCTTGTCAAACTACACACATACAAAAAAAAAAAAGTTGCATTTTCATGGAAAATGATCTTTGCCAAACCTCCCAACTAGCTGAGTTTGACGGATAGTGTATGAGCTCTACCATCTAACAAAGCAGCCTTTCGTAATGGGTAAATGATACTAAGGAAAATGATAGTGAAACAGAACCTGACTTGTTTTCATGAGTTGATGCAACTGAACCCAAAAAGCAAGGCTACAGTTTTCCAAGTTAGGTTCAAATTGTATCGCAATAATTGAAACTGATTGCTGTTTTCAATTATTCCTCCAAAACATTAGGCAGTCTAAATATACAAATCTCCATTTTGAAAACTAACACTTCCAAAAACTTTAAAGTTTAGATCCAGCTCACATTACATTTTTATGTTTTGTCTCTTAAGTCCCTGAGAATTCACTGACCAGAGAAGTCACCAAATTAAATGCCATTTTAAAACTATGATTTAAAAAATTAATTCTGCAAATCTATTGCATTAATAAGCTTAATAAACCCAACTGTTTAAGACAGGAGTGTTAGAATCATTAATTTCCAATTTTATAATATTATATAAATTCACTCTTTTATTACCTGTACATTTTAATGGATATTCTTGACAATTTATTTGATTGGGAAAAATTTGAGACTATCTCCAAAAATAATTCTGTGCTTTAGTGTCATGTCATGATTGAGTAATTTTTTAAAGTTACTTTTGTATTTTTTTAAGGGTAGTACAACCGGACAGATGTACTGAATATAATGGTTCTTTTTTTTTTTTAACATCTTTTTTGGAGTATAATTGCTTTACAATGGTTTGTTAGTTTCTGCTTTATACAAAGTGAATCAGCTATATGTATACATATATCCCCATATCTCTTCCCTCTTGCGTCTCCCTCCCACCCTCCCTATCCCACCCCTCTAGGTGGTCGCAAAGAACCCAGCTGATCTCCCTGTGCTATGTAGCTGCTTCCCACTAGCTATCTATTTTGAATATAATAGTTCTTAATTATTGGTTTTCGTTTCACAATTATTTTACTCATATGTACACATATTATAAATGATTATTTTACATATATCAATATAATTACATATATATGTGTGTGTGTATATTCTTATTCTGTTTCTTTAGAATTCTCCAAGAGGAAAAACCAGAGTGATATAGAGGCTATAATTTTACCCAAGTAGTCAGGAAAACCAGATTCTGGTCTCAGTTTTGTAGTTGTCTGGCTTTGGGGATGTCATTTAATTTCCCAGATCCTCAGCTGTCCCTCCTGAGAAAGGTAATAGCTCAGCACAAAAATCTCTATGTTCTTTTCTAGATCATGCTATGGTTTGAGCACTCTGACAGACTCTATAAATCTGATCCCAAAAGGGCTCAATATCATCCCACAAAGAGGTGGGGGTGAGAATTAGGGTGGAAGGAGGGACAGGAAGGCTGATCATAACCCATGACGTGATATCATAAAGAAATATTTAAAATGCAAAAACTGGCACTGATTTTCATTGTCCTGAGCAAAATCCCCAGTAATTCTACATGTTTCCCATATCCTGATATGAGATTTTTCCAAAGTGAATCCAAACGTCAATTAATTCAACATAAACTCATCTCTGTAAGTTTAGAGTTTTGTCCGGGTAATGAGAATGCGGAAGTCTTAAAAATCAAGGGCCAAGAGGGTTGAAACTGCCCAAGGTCGTATTGCTGGTGAGTAGCTAAGGCAAGATATGAACCTAGTTCTCCTGAGCCCTATGCCTGGACTTTTAATCATATTATCAAACCAAAAGACTTCTTATGAGAAAGGATGCAAGTTCATAGCTCATCATAACTGTTGAAGTTTCCATGTACAAGTTTCTGTTAGGGCCCGGATCACATTATAAAGTGGTTTACTGGCTCTGGGTTCTGTGGTTCTTTATTAGTTGGCATTTTTAGTTTCTCTGAACTGGAAGACAGAAGAGTATTAAACCAGAGTTCCTCTGCAGCAACTATGTATTGACTTCTTAAACATCTTCTTGTTTCTTATCTGTTGTAATTGTTATTTTGCTTTTCACTGAAACCAACATTTTTTTCTGACAAGGAGGAATGCCCTTTTAAATACTGTCTGATAACTGGCAGTTCAAATCCACCTTCAGTGAGGCTGATTGCCCAATTATCTCACCCAATCCCCCACTCAAAGTCCCCTCCTGCCCATAGCAATCTTGCAGTTAGACCTGGCCTAGTGACAAAGTTCTAACCTAAAGCACATCACTGAAATTCTTGACTGTGGGGTCTTGGGGAGACTTTGGCTTTCCTAATAAACAAAGGTAGAGAACCATTTGCCTTCTACCACTGTGATTTTCCCCCTTCTCCTGGCCTGGTGAATGAATATGAGGCTGGAAGAGGAGTAGCCGTATTGGAACCACGAGACAATAAGCAAGAGGATACTAAGGACTGTGGAGTGAAAAGATAGAAAATTTCCACTTTTATTGGCATCATGGAGGACCAGCCCTGGATTGCCTTCCTCTGGACTTTGTGTTATAGGAAAAAAATAAGCCCTTATTTCTTTAAGCCCCACTATCAGTCAGGTTTTCCTGTATTGGTAGGTGAAGGCAGTATAAGCTGATACCTTAGAGAATTACTAGACCCAGAATGTTGTGCATAAAATAGCTACTTTGAAGCACACTGAAGTGTTTGCATCCAGTCAGCTTCTGAGGCTAGGCACTTAAATGTTTTTATGCTCTCCTTAAGTCATCTGTATGGAGGCCCATAAAAAGAAAGGTGCTGTGTTCTTGAGACCTAAAGATCTTTCAGAAACTTACCCCTTTTCTCTTGTTTCAATCAGCCCTAGGATTATTTTTCAGTTATTGAAAGCTTACCTTTTATGTCTATTCATCAATAATTGTTTAGAGATTTGACTGTCACACGCACAAGAAACAGCCTGAGGAAAACTTTGATGTTTTTATTCTAGATCTGCACCATCTTTCTTAACCTTGAATTGGAGCAGCACAGTATAATTTCTTAAATGACATACTCATTCACTTGATAAATATTTTAAAATATTCTGTATGCTTGTAAATCAGGGAATATAATATGAATAAGACATACTCCTAGACATCCAGGAATAATCTAGTATGTGTATACCATTGAGTGCCTTGACTAACAGGCAACAAAACCATGTTGAGAAACTGTCTTGTATTTGAAGTTCATTATGCAACTTTCTGTCGACTACTCCTCATTGACTCAAAACTGATATTAATAATGGCCTGAAAATAGCCTTCATCACTACCCATGGCAGAAATTAGAGAAAAACATCTAATATAAATATTCTACATTATATAGGCAAAATGCCCTTAGAACAGAAAAGGAAGCAAAGATGGGTATGGATGGTGCATTTGAAAAGAGGGTACAGAGATCAGGAGAACAGGATTGAGGAAAGGGGTCAGGAAGTAAGCTGAAGGAGTTCCTACCTGATGGCATGTATTTTCTCAGTGAAGAAGGATGGAAAGTGAAGGTGAAGGGCAGTGAAGTGGGGGATTTAGCATGAAAAATCGAAGAGTGGTAATAGTCTGCTCAGGGTACCATAACAAAATACCATAGATTAGGTGGCTTAAACAACAGAAGTGTATTTCTCATAGTTTTGGATGGTGGGAAGTCCAAGATCAAGATTGTGTCCAGTTTGGTTCCTGGTGGGAGTTTTCTCTTTTCTGCCTTCTTGCTGTGTACTCACATGGCGGAGAGAGAGCGCTGGTGTCTCTGCCTCTTCTTATACAGGCAACCACCCTATTGGATTAGGACCCCAACCTCATGATTTAACCCTAATCATCTCTTCACAGGCCCTATCTCCAAATACAGTCACATTGGAAGTTAGGGCTTCAGCACAGGAATGGGGAGGGGAGGACACAAACATTTAGTCCATAAATAAGAGCTTAAACAGTCTCTGTAAGAAATGGAAGGAAGAGACCCATAGAAGGATAGACAGGCATTGTTTGGAGCGACTGAAGTTAAATACCACTCAGAAAAACCACCAACAGTCTTCCACTTCCAGCCATGATAAGGTAATGGTACGAAACTATCCTTCCCACCATATATAACTAGAAAAATGGACAAAATATGTGAAACAACTGCTTTCAGACGTTGGACAACAGTCATCACAATATTCGGATCTGTGAAAGAAGGATAATAAATGAGCTGAGACTTATGATAGCCCAGGCTTTCTGCATGGAGACATTTTTTGGTTGCTTGTGAGAGAAAGAGTGCCAGGCAGTCTCACTAAGCCAAGGAGATAGAACCCCAGTGGGATTCAAGGATGTTGAGGTTGCTGGAATTTATCGGCAAAGTACTGGAAAAGTGGGAGTTACACAGAAAAGATAGCTTGAGAAGTCTGCATAGGGATCCTTGCATCTTTGCATTTTAAACAATGTGTGTGCAGGGGACACTCCATGAGGCTGAACAAAAAAGTGACTACTGGGGACAAAACATCTGTGGAGAATTTGTAAGCAGAACAACTACTATAGTTCGTACGGGATTGGAAAATTTACAAATTGTGACAAATCAGAGTACAGACATGCCACAGAACACTTGGGGCATTCAGTAAAGACCCAGGAAGGTCACGTGATAGGAGTAAGGAAAAACTAGCCTAGAGTATAAGTTATTCTAGTCTTTCCTTAACAAAGCTTAAGTATAAGCTGAGAAAAGATGAAGCTTATCTTCAAGTAAGTTAACTGACTACAAAAACCAGTTCAACACTTCTTAAAAATAACAACATAATATACTCAACAGTGTAACTTACTAAACATCCAGCATATAATTAAAAAATTAATATATCTGTAAAGAAGGAAAATCTGACACAACACATAACCAAGAGAAAAATTTAGAATGTAAACACACAGAGAAATTACAGGGATAATAAAACTAGTAAACAAGTTTTTTAAAACAGCTATTATAAAAATTCTCAAGGATTTCAAAGAAAAATGAGAGAAGTGGAGATTTTTTAAATGAACCACATAAAACTTCTAGAGATGAATACAACATCTATAGTGAAAAAATTCACTGGAATGGCTTAATAGCAGATTAGACACTGACTGTTTTTTTTCCCTAAACAAATACTGTTTAATTATTTTGGAAGGAGGCAGTCAATAAAAACAAAAAAATCCCTACTATAAAACTAGGCAAATGCCACTAATGACCAGTGATTTTCTTGCTGTACATTATGAGGAAGTTATCATTTATCGTGCCCTTCCTCTCTGCACCTTTCTGAGATGTTTCTAAACTCAGAATTGACTACATGCATTTTTATCCCCTTTTAAGGTAGTTGAAGAAAAAGGAGGTTAACAAAAGCTATTAAGAATTTTAAAATATGCTAAGTTCATCCTACTTACAAAATTCAGCAGTATGTTGCAGGCTATCTATTATGCAAATTGTTGGTGCCTTTTTTTTTGCCAGTTTTGGTGAGTAATTAAACAGAAGTTAATGGCTTTTTAAAGACAGTTGCATATTTACTGTGCTGAACTTGAAGACATGGCAATAAACACTATTCATAATGAAGCACAGAAAGAAAAAAAAAGGCTTAAAAAATGAACAGGAACTCAATGAAATGTGGGACAATATTAAGTTGTTTAATATATGTGTAATCGTTGTTCCAGAAAGAGGAAGAAGACAGAAAAATATTTGAAGAAATAATGGCTGAAAACTTTCCAAATTTGCTGAAAAATATAAACATGTATATCCAAGAGTTCAATGAATTCCAAGAAGGATAAACACAAAGAAAACTACAAGGCATATCAAAATCAGATTGTTAGATTCAGTAATAAAAAGAAAAATCTTCAAAGCAACAAGAAAGAAGAAGACATACATACAAAGGAAGAAAAAAATATTCCACTGATTTCTCATTTAAAATAATGCAATCCAGGAGACAATGGAATGACATCTTTTAAATGGAATGAATGAAATTTTTAAAAACCTGTCAGTCTAGAAGTCAATGTCTAGAGAAAATCTCTCTCAGAAACAGAGTAAAAATAAAGACTTTTTCAGAGAAATACAAGTTGAGAAAATTAAGCACCAACAGACAGACATGTGCTTCAAGAAATGTTAAAGGAGGTCCTTCATGCTGAAGGAAAATAGTTCCAGATGAAAACTCAAATCTAAACCAAAAGAAAGAAGACCAGAATCAACCTATTTGTGGAAAAATAGAAAATACTTTTTTCTGAGTTTTAAATTTCTTTAAAAGATAATGAACCCTGGGCTTCCCTGGTGGCTCAGTGGTTGAGAATCCACCTGCCAATGCAGGGAACACGGGTTCGAGCCCTGGTCCGGGAAGATCCCACATGCCGTGGAGCAACTAAGCCCATGCGCCACAACTACTGAGCCTGCGCTCTAGAGCCCACGAGCCACAACTACTGAAGCCTGCTTGCCTAGAGCCCATGCTCCACAACAAGGGAAGCCACCACAATGAGAAGCCCGCGCACCGCAACAAAGAGCAGCCCCCACTCTCCGCAACTAGAGAAAGCCCGCGCACAGCAAGGAAGACACAACCCAGACAAAAATAAAATAAAATAAATTTATATTAAAAAAAAAGATAATGAATCCCTTCCACTACCCTTTTGCTTTCTTCTTTCAATACAATTCAGTCTTAAAGCCATTAGATTGGTCCAAGCAAAGCAGGCATCCATGCCAGGGTAAGGGGCGCAGAGGGGGCTCCGTTGGCCCAGAACAGGGCATCAGAACTAGGGTACATAAAGGGGAGCATCCACTCAGTGGAGCAGCCTTCCTTGCACAAAACAGGTGAGGAGGGTGTCCCCAAGGAGGAATGTCCCAGAGTAGAATATCAGAGCCCCAGTGGAAAAAGGAAGACAAAAGAAGAAGCATGGCTCACTGTGGGATACTGGTGTCCAAAGTAGATGGAGCCCAAGAAGAGGACATCTGCCCAGCACAGACAGTCAGAGAACAAGCAGACTGAGAAGGGCATTCGTCCACATAGAAGTATAATGTAAGATGTTGAAGTCTGCAAGGAATGAGGAGGAAGTCCCTAAGGAGGGGGCAGCCACTGTGGGATGTCAGAACCTGAGCAGGACAAGGAGGGGGAACCGAGGAAGTGAAACCCTGTATAACATACCAGGAGCTAAGTGGGATGTGGAGAGTGGCTCTATTGGGGGAGGAGGGTGGCATGTGGTGACAGAGCCTACTCAGTATAAGGTGGGCATCCCCAAAGAGGGGCAGCCCATGCATGGAGCGTCAGAGCCTGAGTAGGGTAAGGAGGGCATCTACATAGGAAGGTACTCAGTGCAGAGCGTGTTAGCCCAAACAAAGTTAGAAAGGCAACTACATAGGAGGAAAAGCAACTGGCATAGAATGTCAGAGCCCAAGCAGTATGAGGAGGGCCTCTGCATGGCAAGGGATGTCAAAGCCTGAGCAGGATGAGGAAGGTATCCACACAGGGAGGGAACAGTGGCAGCCACGTGTGTGACTGCTTCCACACAGGTGGAGTGATCAAATAAGTAAATACATGAATAATGAGAGCTGGGATTCTCACTGTTGGAGAAGGACATTGCAGATATGTAAAAGGAGAAGACTAGTACGAGCCCTGTGGTGCTAAATTGGACCTGGAAGTATCCACATACAGTTTAGGTTTAGTTTAGGTTTTTTAGGTATATAGAGGTACATAGATATGGGGGGAAATATGTATATGTGTGTTCCTACTTACAGTCTCTAGTTCTGTCTACTGAGAAGGCATGGGAGAAGCAACACTTCAATGGTGATGAACACAGATAGAGTTCAAATCTTGGTTCCTATGTACAATTCTCCATTAAAAGGGATTCAAAGAGTCCTAGAGAAATGACCTATCCAGGGTGGAGCACAGAAAGTACAAGAGGAGCCTGGGACATCACGCTGTGCTATAAAGTAAGGAAGTGCTCAGAGGCTGATAGTTACACATCAAAGGGACAGAGAAGGCAACCTGAAAGGACTCCCACTGAACCTGGAACAGTTTGAGCTCCAAAATAAATAGTGATAGTAATGGATTATAACCCATTGAATAAAATAGAAAACCATGAGTCCATACTGATATAAATAAACAAAAAGTTTGATAAGGAATGGGTATATTTATACAATTGTCAAGTACCTACCCACGAAATGCACAGCCATTACAAAGGGGGCAGCTGAATAGTGGAGAAGCCTAGCAGACACCACTTTCAACAAGCAGCCGCCGTGAAATCACCAATCCTGGGCAAATCCAAATCCTGTGCCACTGGTAGGATGCAGTGAGAAGAGCACAGCATGATGTCCGTGGTATTGTCAGGAAATATGCAGAGCCTGAGTCTATTCTTGAGGAAACATAAAACAAGCTCAAATTAAGAGATCTTCTCCAGTAAACCTGGCCTGATCTTCATGTCAAGCGAATGAAAATTAAAGAAAGGCAGACTAAAGGAGAGGAAGGGCCATGATAATCAACTGTTCTGTGTGATTCTGCACTGCATCCTTTTACATTATTGGGATAATTGGGGATACCCAAATTAGGTCCGAGGATTTTGATGGCTGACTGTAAGAGGATGCCCTTGTTTATAGTAAGTACACCAATAATATTTAGGGGTGATAGGGCATCGTGTCAGCAACTTACTCCCAACTCGTTCAGGAAAAAAAGTTCTTTGTGTTGTACTTGCAACTTTTCTGTTTGAGATTGCTAAAAATGAAAAATACATGCTGAATAAAATATAATTGACTGTTTAAAGCAAAACTAAATTCTAATGTAGGGTTTATAAATACATAGAAATAAAATGCATGGCAATAATAGCATGAAGCACAGGAGGGGGGAAGTGAAAGCATACTCTTGTTAGGTTCTTACATCATATGTAAAGGGATAAAAAATTAGTCTAAGGCATAAAGTGCAGTAAATTAAAAATGCAGCTGCTTACGATGTAAATAAAGAAACAGCAGTCAAAACGTTGGAGTTCAAAGACAAAAAGCAGCTGCATAAGTGTAGGAAGGAGTGTGATATGGCTTAGAAAAATAGCTAAGAATGACATATTAATATGACACAAAAAGAGAAATAATTAGGGCAACAGTAATAGACTCTGTTACTTAAAGCTTTAAAATTTCTCTCATCAGAAGACTCCATGGGCAAAATTGAAAGCAAGCATCAAGTGTAGGGGAAAACATCTCAAATACATTCCAGGAGAAGGGTGAATATTACCAGTATATAAAGAGCTATTATGAACGGTAAGAAAATTATAAGAATTCCAATTTAAAAACAAGCAAGAGATGAACAGGCAATTTATAAAGAGGAAACAGTAGACAAAAATGTCCTCATCCTAACTCTATGCCATATATAAAGTGCAAGATTAGATATAAATATAGGTGTAGATATCTTGTTTCCCAAAATAACTTGAGCTGAAGTCTCTACATTTAGAAGGATGGATTTAATACATGGAATTTTATAACGTAAATCTGCCATCAACCAGAATAAGACGATATTTTACAACTCTTCCACCATTTATCAGGTAGTCCCACAAAGTAGAAATTGCTTATTTATCAAAATAGGAAAGAATATAACCAGTAGTTGGAATTATGGCTTATATTTCAGAGATCAATTCAATGAGTTGTAAGCTATAGATACATGATTCTTGTTGTTATGAACTCATGATCTATGGAAGAAAGATGATAGGCATAAATATTTTAACTAACTGAAAGGTGCAATATGACAAGCCCCATTTATATTCTGGAGTGTAGATATAACGTTAAGATTAAAAGATTAGGGATTAGAGATTAAAAGCTAAGCATTGGGTTATCTAAAATCTGTTGTACCTTACATGACAATATATGCTTGAAGGAGGAAGGAAAGAAAGACATTCCTTTCATTCTTATTTACTATAGCTTTAATTTCTCCATTTTTGATTGTTATAACAATTTACAGCCATCCAAATTGATGACTTCCAAAAAATGAAATAGCCCAAAGCTAGTTGTAAAAAATATTTTTCTTCAAAATATGGCTTCCATCATTCATGCAAGGTTCATAAAACCACTCTTTAAACAAACATTGTGAAAATAACTAGTTAAGATATGAATTCATACGAACCTGCAATACTGTTCTTTTGGGTAACTGTGAAACGTCAAATTCAGGAATCTCACCTACAAGAAAGACTTCAGACACATTTTGTTGAGGAGAAATGTATTCTTCTTTAGAATTTACTCTGAGCTTTAACTTGCTTCTCCATTTTTTAAATTGAAGTTCATGCTTTAACATCTGCCATGAAAATAATTTACAAATTCCATGGAACTCTTGTAAGGATTAAATGAGATGATACATGTAAAACACAATGCTTGATCATAGCACCAATCATAGCACCAATTAAACATTATTTATTATCATCATTGTCATTATATAAATTATCATTGTCCGGAGCATGTGTAATAATGTGTAGTCTCAGAATCACCATTATAGATCATTTCCACCAGTTGTCATACAACATTGGCATAGGCAGTCACCTTGAAGATGTGGTCCAGCCTTCTCTTTTAGAGATGAGGAAGCTGAATCCCAGAGAGTCAAGGTTCTGGTAATGCCAGAACTGGCATGTGGGGCATGGAAGGGTGAGGGTTAGCATGGAGCTATAGAAGGAGAGTTAGGGGAATTGCCCGGCAGTCCACTGCTTAGGACTCTGTGCTCTCACTGCCCAGAGCCTGGGTTCAATCCCTGGTCGGGGAACTAAGATCCCACAAGCCACATGGTGTAGCCAAAATGAAAAAAATAAATTAAAAATAAAAATAAATAAATAAATAAATATTTTTAAAAAGAGAGAGTCAGAAGAAAGAATTTGGAGAATTGCCTAATCTGTCATTATAGGAAGTCCCCATTTTAACTTTCAATACATTCCTTAAAACTGCATAATCAAGAAAACACCCAAAGGGTAAATAAGTGTTGTACCCATACAAGCACACACACACACACACACACACACAATTTTGATGTAATATATGGATATATTAGAGCCTAAGGAAGAGCAGACATTGGAGAGCTAGCACGTAGAAGTGTTCCCTGCCTCTCCTCCCAGCAGACACCTGCCATCCTTACTCCACCCTAGTGAATACTGGCCTAGTAATATTGTTAGGCCAAGATAGCACATAGCTAAAAGAAAACATTTTCTTTAACTATTTAATACATATCTATGTTGAGGATATTATTATCATATATATTTATATATATCAACTACTACAAAACATTGTGCTCAGTGTATGGGGATGGTTAAGAGAACAATACTGCCTGCTCTCAGGGATGTTCAGTTTAAGGGGATGTAAAAGGGGCAGCCTGGTCATGCACAGTTACCTTTTCACCATTAGACAATTAATGACCAGGCTAGGGGCCAGGTCAAAACATTAGCTTAGTACAAGAAGTGGTGGAAAACACAGAATGACCAGACTAAAACAGTGGTACCCAAAGTACAACCGTTTAACTGGCAACGTTGAAAATGTAGTCCACAAAAGGCAGGTGCTAGAGGACATCCGGTAAGAACACCAGTTCAATACCAGGGGATGGTAAACTTCTAGAGAGTAAGAATGATCAATGCTTTGTGCGTCTCAGTCTCCTCCGCAGACTCTAGCACTGTTTCAAGCATTATGTGAGTAATAAATCTTTTCTTACTCTCTTGGTACATACGTAGTATCGTCAGTGTCAATATCTGAAACAATCTGGGGTGAGAGGCATTGATCTTCCCCTCCACAGGGCAACCATAAAACAAGGGGGTTAATTTCTTCCTATTTTTCTCTTTCCTATTTATCCCAACTTTGTATTTCAAAGAATATTAATAAAACGTTACCTACTAAATAATGTAACTACAAAAAATTCCAGCATGTTTCTATGTCTGTTCCTACTAGTTACTATGAATATTTTAAAACAACATTAAATGATAATATACTGTACTGATAGCTAAAGCAAACTAGAGATACTTTTAAGTTTGGAGGAGTTTGCTTGGATCCTCTGTTTTGATTGATTTAATTCCTAATGGGTGTCCCAGTTAAGAATGATCCTTTAAATTTAGCAATTTAGTAGTTTAAAAAATAATTTAGTATTAAGATTATAATTTATTAAATTGAATGTTGAAAAGAATAAATAGCAATTTAATCTTATCTGGAAAAGAATAAATTTAGTCTTTATCATTTATTTCTCTGTTATAATCATATCAAACAGTTTCTCTTCCACTTTAGACATCTGTATCCACCTAAACACTTGCTTAAACAAAAAATCTTGGTGTCTTTATCAATAAATTTAAACAAAATGTTAAAAAGATTTTTCCTTGATGTTCATAGTTCAAATGAAACAACAAAATTTTTTAGGAAATATTTTGGGTAGCTGAGGTGACATTTAAATTACTAAGTTAAAAGAACAAGGACCCCATTAAAAGTATATAATATTCAGGACTTTAGTGTTTTCCACACAGCATTATTATCTGAGGCAACATCAATGTAACAGCAAAATTCAGTTTCTAAAAAAACTGTTTCCAATATGCCATACCAGCTCATCTTCTCTCTCTTTATACTTATGTCTTGCTTTATCCCTCCATTTAGTTAGGATAATTATCAGCTTGTAGCAGTAGAACATCTGTTGTACCCGCAGTAGTGTATCTGAAGAAAGTGCATTAGATTACTGTATATAGTTAAAGCTGCTCTCAGAAAACAAAGTGTTTAATATTCTATCATGTTTATAATATGAACCAATGTTGCATCTAATAGTTTTTTATTTTAATTACATATGAAATTACTTTTGACAGCAGTAGATAGTACTCCTGAGACTTTATTAACCTGTAAACATCACCTTTGCCCTTATAAATTAAGATATAATAGATGCAATAAAATGTCAAGATATATATCATTTCTTTTTTAACAAATCTGTTCTTTATAAAACCAGAACTTCCAAATTTATTCGTAGAGATACAATCATGAGGTAGTATTCTGATTTAGTTAAATACCCTATGATTAAATAGATTGTTCCATATATATATATGTATATATATATATATATATATATATATTTTAAACCAGGGGTCCAAAGCTCAAACATAGGGACCAGGCTGGGAAGGAG
Organism: Monodon monoceros; assembly: GCF_005190385.1. NCBI lineage: Eukaryota > Metazoa > Chordata > Mammalia > Artiodactyla > Monodontidae > Monodon > Monodon monoceros. The sequence continues at coordinate 19,627,548 of NW_021703776.1, read as the reverse complement.
GATGATTAAGGCAGGCCTTGGAGACACCACTCTTAGATAATTGTTTCCTCTCAGAAATAGAGACCCACTACCCTTATGTTAAAACCATCAGAGGGTCCACTCTGAGGTACCAACAGGAGCCAATCAAGAGGAAGTGATTCTCTGATTTGCAGCAGCCATAAACAAATCAGTATCTAGTGAGCTGGATAAAATCTCTATTCTTGCTCCTAAGAGCACATACATTCACTGTCCACTCATTACAACTATCAAGGGTTTAAGTAAAACTTAAACTTATTTTTCTTTAAGTTTTCTCAGGTATTCATTAAATGAAATATCTATAAAGAATGAAGAGCTCTCTACAAAAATAGTCAGTTTTGATATCTATCAATCTATCTATATCTATACCAGCTCTCTGTTATGTAAAAAAGTTAATAGTAGATCCCTATTTATATTGAAACTTGTATATATATATATATATATATATATATATATATATCACACAAATACATACAGAATTTTATTTTAAATATGCTGTTTTCTATTACACTAAAACCCTTTGAGACATATCTCATTAAATATTTTAAATTAGTGGCTTTACATTTCATGACAATCCTCTAGACATAAAAATAATAAAAAAAAATCTTTAGTACAAATTATGTTTAACTGTTAAGTTTGTTGAAACTTTGGATACATGAAAACAAAAAACCAATCGTTACTATGTAAGGATTTACCTTTAAGTCGTTCTTTTCGACCTTTCACATAAGAGTACCAGTGATGAAATACACATCTTTTAAGTCTGAAATTGTCATATTCTATTGATTTTTCCATTTTTTCAGCCAGAAGTTCATCTTCATTTGTAGGAGGTATTGCTATCTTTCTCCACGTGCTGTAAGCAGAAAATACAGAAACATAATATTTTGATGTTATGGCAATACATTAGTAAATAAATTGAGAGAGAGAAGAAGAAATACACTGGGCTTCCTTTACCTCCTCAAGAACCACAGCATGAAAGAAATTGTTATTTTTATTGTTTTATTTACAGCCAGTCCTTGCATTTCCTTTAAGCTTGCACTTCTCTTGTCTACATTTCGAAAGCCCAGAAGGCTCTGAAATCTAAAAGTTTTTTTTTTTTCATAACCTATTTAAGGGCAAAGCTAGACCTGACCTAAACTAATTTTGCATCAAAACCTCTCTGAATCTGACACATAGCTGTTCATAGTCTTTCTTCATTTTTCTTAGTAAGAATATACATATATGTTTTACTGTTGAAATACTAATATGTTCAGATATGTTTGGTTCCAACGTGCCATCCCAGACACCACTGAACATGTTATACAGTACACAGTATGTGCAGAGATTTCGTTTCTAAAAATTTTTCTTAGAAAGGAAATCTAGATTCCAAAACATGTTGTCTCCAAGGGCTTCAGATAAGCAGATTGTGGACCTATACTTTCAATTTTGAAGTTCTATTTAAAAAAAAAAAGTGACACCTCAAAGAAGTAAAGAACATCTTTTAAGTAAGTAAAAACCAATTAAATATTAAAGAACTATATAATACAAAATGGTGGAAACAAGATTAAATAGGTAGGGACTTCCGTGGTGGCACAGTGGTTAAGAATCCACCTGCCAATGCAGGGGGACACGGGTTCGAGCCCTGGTCCAGGAAGATCCCACATGCCTTGGAGCAACTAAGCCCATGCGCCACAGCTACTGAGCCCCCGCACCTAGAGCCAGTGCTCCACCACAAGAGAAGTCACCGCAATGAGAAGCACATGCACCGCAATGAAGAGTAGCCCCCGCTCGCTGCAACTAGAGAAAGCCCGCCGGCAGCAACGAAGACCCAATGCAGCCAAAAATAAACACATTAATTAATTAATTAAAAAAAAAGATTAAACAGGTAAAATCACAACTGGCCAAAACTGAGCTGTTCTTCATCTGGAGAATGTCAAGAATAAGAACACAAAGAGGAAGAAATAGTGTATAAAAATCATGTTCTTACTAAAAGTGGGTCTTCAGTAAACGTCCAGTATAAAAAGTACATGCTTTTATCATTAATTCTGGAGTCACCTAAAATAAAGAAATGAAATAAAAAGCATTAGAAATAAATGGAATGCACAGGCTACCTCTGGAAGATGTACAAGAGAATGAGAGCGATGGTTGCATTTGGGAAGTAGAATAAGGCAGTAGGGAGACAGGAACAGACTAGAAGAACTATATACCATTTATATATTCTGGAATTTTATTGTGTATGCCTATTATCCATTTTTTTTTACAGTTAAAATCACAGCTTAAAATTTTCCCATTATATTGCACTTACTTTAAAGCATTTTCAGGTAAGTTACTATGGCATTATTATTATCAAGTATATTGATAGGAAATATTGATAGTTGTGGGTTGGCTGGTCACTATTAAGCTGAATGATTTTGCCTTCTCAAGGGTAGAAAATGAGGGAGGGATAAATTGGGAGATTGGAATTGACATATACACACTACTATATATAAAACAGATAACTAATAAGGACCTACTGTACAGCACAGAGAACTCTACTCAATACTCTGTAATGGCCTATATGGGAAAAGAATCTAAAAAAGCGGGTATATGTATATGTATAACTAATCCACTTTGCTGTACACCTGAAACTAACACAACATTGTAAATCAACTATACTCCAATAAAAATTTTTAAATAAAAATAAAAATAAATAAAATTAGGGGATGAGCCCAAACTCAAAAAAAAAAAAACAAACAAAAAAAGACTAGAAAATGAGATTCTCTGTTAAAAAAAAAAATACAAGAATGCCTCACTTGCCAAGCAGGAATAGGAAAACTATATAAATTAAAAGTCTAAACTGTGGAATATGCTGAAAGAGATGCAGATATCACTTGCAGTTATTCACAATAACACACATTAATGTGGGAATGGCTCACTGAGGCTTGCTGAAATCGTCTGTACCTTCTGTACATTCTTTAAAGAGTAAAGATATATTAACAGTAGGTTAACATAATATAGGTATCTTTACTCCACCTCAGTTGGACATCAAAGCTCTTAGGAAGGCAACAGCGGCAGCACTAAGCCTCCACCTTCAGATGGCTTCACAGGTTTGGGACAGAGACACTTGGATTTCTTGAATTCACACAGGACAGCTTTGAGATTCCCAGAAGCAATTGGTTGGAATTTTAAGGAGAAACCAACTTCCTGTGTTACGAAGATAGGGGCTAGAAGCAGTGAAATTTGGGATACTCCTATCAACACTGTTACTACCCCAGGATGGTGAGACCTGGGGAAATTTTGTAATAAATGAAAAGATAATGAAATACCATTACAAATCATTAATGCTAACTTACAAACAGGTACCGAATTTATGGCTCTTTAATGTCAGTAGTAATTGGTCCCATTACTTTTCTTTTTTGGCTGTGATGGGTCTTCGTTGCTGAGCATTTTCTCTAGTTGCGGAGAGCGGGGGCTACTCTTCGTTGCAGTGCGTGGGCTTCTCACTGCAGTGGCTTCTCTTGTTGCGGAGCACAGGCTCTAGGTGTGTGAACTCAGTAGCTGTGGCTCATGGGCTCTAGAGCACAGACTCAGTAGTTGTGGTGCACGGGCTTAGTTGCTCCACAGCATGTGGGATCTTCCCAGACCAGGGATCAAACCCATGTCTCCTGTATTGGCAGGCGGATTCTTAACCACTGTACCACCAGGGAAATCCCCCCATTAATTTTTAACTGTAAGTTACTCACTTTATTATATATGAGAAAATGGATGTATTTAAATAATACCTATAGAAAAAAGGTTTTACTTCTATACTTGATGTACCTAGTATAGTATAAGTTAATCATTAACTTCAGAATATAATTTTTGGTTTCTGGCATATTATAACATAATTTTTCTTCTGGTGGGCAATTCCTCTTTTTGCTCAGTTAATCCTTGAAATAAGAAATTATATATTAATTGTCTTAACACATCTTACCATATTTTAAAGCACCATGCCTTTATTTCATTCATGAGCTTTATTAATATCCCATATAGTATCATTCTAGAATAATGCTAGCAAAATAGTATGGAGTTTGCTATAGATTGAATGTTTGTGTTCCCTGTAATTCATCTGCTGAAACCTAATCCCCAGTGTGATGGTATTTGGAGGTGGGACCTTTTGGAGGTGATTAGGTCGTGAGGGTGGAGCTCTCATGAATGAGATTAGTGCCTTTAAAAAGGAGACCCCAGATGGGCTTCCCTGGTGGCTCAGTGGTTAAGAATCTGCCTGCCAATTCAGGGGACACGGGTTCGAGCCCTGGTCTGGGAAGATCCCACATGCCATGGAGCAATTAAGCTCATGTGCCACTACTACTGAGCCTCTTGTGCTCTAGAGCCTGTGCACCACAACTACTGAGCCCATGCGCCACAACTACTGAAGCCCACATGCCTAGAGCCCATGTTCCGCAACAAGAGAAGCCACGGAAATGAGAAGCCCATGCACCGCAATGAAGAGTAGCCCCTGCCCGCCGCAACTAGAGAAAGCCCACATGCAGCAACTAAGCCCCAACGCAGCCAAAAATAAAATAAATAAATAAACAAAAAGAGACCCCAGAGAGTTCCATTTCCCCTTCTGCCATGTAAGAGCATAGCAAGAAGATGGCAGTTTATGAACCAGGAAGCAGGCTCTCAAGACATCAAATCGGCCAGCACCTTGATCTTGGACTTCCCAGCCTCCAGAACTGTGAGAAATAAATTTCCCTTGTTTGTAACCACCAGTCTATGATATTTTCATTATAGCATCCTGAACAGACTAGAGTTTATTAATATGTGTTGAATGCATTAATTTAAATCCCTCCCAACTCTGAATTGTTTATTTTTCATAGGCTATAAAAGCTAATAGTAATAAAAACAATAGTAAAAAGGAACCATGTCTTTAATGCAGAAGTGAGCACAGTCTAACATACAGTACCATGGGCTGACATAAGTATTGGCTTTTTCATGCTGAGTAGTTTTCTTATTTTTTGACCTTCTGCAGATTATTGACAGACCATTTAATATTCAAGGAGCTTTTGTGCATGGAGGGAAACATTCACTGCTATTTGTATTTTAGAGCTCTGTTTAATAAACACATAGTTAATTCAGTACAACTTGGAAAAATCTATTTTTCTTACACATGTAAATGTTTATTGCAAATTTCATTAGGTAAAGTCCCTGAAACAACTTAAACTAAATTAAAAACTTACAAAGATGTTCCTTAGAACTCTTAAATGCCATACACAGCAGACACACATACATAAATGCTATATCATTAGCTATTATTACTTATTTTACATTTAAACTTATCCTAAAGTAAACAGTATGAATCTAGTTTGTATCTTCACTATTTCTATACTTCATTATTTTTATTCCTTCCAGATTACAGGAACACTTATTTTGATTCCTCCTCAGGAAACAATCTCCATCTCAAAAGAGTACTTTTGCAAACCAGCAAGGATATAAGATGTGGTTATCTTGTTTAGGGCACAAGATCTGTCTGCTTCTCCCAAGTTATTAAAACCCCAGCTCCTGGGTTCATAAAGTTAAGTTTCCTTTTCATAGTTAAGCTTTGGTTGTTATATCAGTAAGACTTTTTAAGTCCACATCTTTCATTTAGATTTTAGAGTTTTGTTACTCAGTGCTCTCTCTGATAGCATCATTTTAAAAGTCATATAAGGGAATGATCTCTAGGGCATATTGAGTGAGAAAAACAAGAAGCAGAAGGCTATATGTAGTCTGCTACTTCTGTGTAGGAAGTCAAGGGGGAGGGGAATACATGTATTTGCTCATATTAAAAAAAAAAAAAACAATGGAGAGATAAACTAAAAGCTACTAAAATTGGTTACCTAGAGAAAGGGATGGAATAGAGTAGATAAAGAGGCAGGAAAGGGAGCGATACTTCTCTGCGAACTCCTCATTTATTGTTTTGATTTTTGCTGTCATGTAATGTTACAAATAATTGAAAAAGCATAATTATATCAAAGAAAAAAAAAGATGACCATCGACACACAAAAAAGTATTATTTTAATGAAAATACCGGGTAAGATATATATATCTTAAAAGCAAAAAGAATTGCATAATTTTCTTAAACAGCTTTCCATAGTTCTTTGGTTAGTGGTCTTGTGGTATTGTTATTTCAAAACCATCATATGGGTGTTGTAGGATGAAACTAATAAGCAATTAGTTAATGTCAGGCATACCATGGGTGCCTCCTGATGCGATGCATTAGAAGGAACCCAACATCTCCTCTGCATTATTCTTGTCATCAGAGAAAAAGAAGGAAAAAAGAACCTGAATATCGAGTTTGTAGATCTAACTGCAAACTTGCAGGAAATACAAGAAACAGAACAAATGAAAGGATTCTAGAGGAAATGAGAATGTGGGACATTTTACATGACAGATGTTCTGTTTTCTTCAATAAATAAGTGGCGTGGGAAAAAAGAAGAAAGGAGAGGGCTTCCCTGGTGGCGCAGTGGTTGAGAGTCCGCCTGCCGATGCAGGGGACACGGGTTCGTGCCCCGGTCCGGGAGAATCCCACATGCCGCGGAGCGGCTGAGCCCGTGAGCCATGGCCGCTGAGCCTGCGCGTCCGGAGCCTGTGCTCCGCAACGGGAGAGGCCACAACTGTGAGACCCTCGTACAGCAAAAAAAAAAAAAAAAAAAGAAGAAGAAGAAGAAAGGAGAAATATTGCAGATGACAAGAGACATTAGATACATAACAAACCAAGTGTAATGTGCGGACCCTGTATGGATTTCAACTTAACAGAGCCATATGTGAAAAGGCATTTTCGAGGCAATTTGGAAAACCCAAATATGGACTGAATATGGAGTCTATATATATCTGAATGTAATCATCACTAGATGATATTCAGGAATTATTGCTCACTTCATTACATTTCATAGACAATTGCACCGTGCTATGTTCTCTAAAAACACCATTTGTTGTTAAAGATGCACACTGAAGTATTTATTGGTAAAGTAATACAATTCCTGGGATTTACTTTCTAATACTCCAGCAAAATGGGGGAGGGGAGAATAATTAACAAGATTGGCAAAATGTTGATTATTGTTTAAGCTGAGTGAAGGGGGATCATTATATATTCTCTCTACTTTTGAGTCATATTTAAATTCTTCTGTAATAAAAAGATGTTTTTAATGTTACAGATGCCTTTTCTTCTTGTAATTAGTAGGCCCACCTGGAGATTTCATTTCCTAAGAAATGAGAATCAAGTCTGTGAATTTAGTTTCCTCCTTACAATGGTTGATTCTTTAATCTTGGAACACACAGTTAAACTGTCTTTCTGTCTACTGTCATGAGAGCAGTTTCTCTCTTTTTTTTTTTTTTGTAACTGTTTGGCTTACAGTTTCTTGTATTCAGTCTTCTCTGTTTGCACAAATAGAAACAAATACATATTTATAAATAGACATGTCCTTGCTGTAGAGGACTTCATAGCGTGAGGCCATAAAAATGACTGCACGCTGAAACCATGCAAAGCAATCTTAATAATTCATGGGGAAAATTACAATTGTTTGTGATCTGTAAAATATTTTATCAAACCATTAAAAACTCTGACCGGCAGTTATAACTATAGGAAAGAAAAATGGGGGGGGGGAGCAAAGCTATGTTTATTTAGTATACTGTAATTTAAAATATTAGAAACATTGAGGATTAAAGTGTTTTATGTCTTTGTGGGGGAAAAAAAAACCTTCGTTTTTCTCTGAGGGTGAAAGAGAAATGAATTGTCTATCCAGCCTAGGTTGAGCCCTCTAAGCAATCCTAGGCACCTAGAGATTTACAGTTTGCAAAGTCATATCTATTTTCTTTTTTTTCTAACTTATGAAGTGGGCAGCCTTTCTATGCCTTGGTGAATTGTCATACTCCTTTCTAAATCTGGATCAGCTTCCAATATTTTGTGCTTTTAATGTCATGAAATAGCTCTATGAATTCCTTTTCAAATAAAACTTTAGATTTGAAGTAGCTACAGTGTCTCAGAATTCTGTGCAAACTTGTAAAGATTCTCTATAGGCTTCTAGCTAGACATTGGACACAATCTGATTGTGTTTTATAAGGTCATTTTCAAAATATTGATAATATTTACCCCTCTAGATCAGTGGTTTTTAATAATTTTAGTATCTTATAGCAATGATTTTCAAGCGTTTTTTCATGTGACATTATACTCAGTGCAGTACTGTTCTAGAGGATAAGGGGTGGGGAGGAGAGGACCAAGAATCCCATCCCCTGGGTCTTCTCTCCCCAGCTCCTGAGGTTGCTCCCAAACACCTCCAAGAACACAGTTTGCGGATATCTGCACTCCATAGTGGATCAAAATTCTGTGGTTGATAAAGTCTTTAAGACACCCACACACCATGATGCAGATCAACTATGATCAAACATATGGGTTCTTCCCAGTGTATTGGTGCCTCTGAATCATCCCAGGCTTGGCAGAAATATCCCATCCCTCTATTTCTGTCTCTCTGTTGTAGATCACTGATTAGGATCTGGTGTTACTCTCCACCCATCCTTCTAAATGATGCTTCACATTGTTCCTGGCTCTCAGCACCCACCGTGACCATGGCTTTGATTCTACTTTTCAGTGCCTGACGTCACCAGCAACTAGCCCTGCCTGTGCTCACTGAGACACCAGCCTGGGATCTAGAGGTATGACACATGGTCCCACACACGTCTAATTCGTGTTGCCCTTTCTCTCCCCACATGCCTTTTGCTATTTTAGCTTCTCTCAGGTGCACAGTCTTTGTTCTGAAAGTCTCCATATTCTGAATTACTTCCTTCCCCTCTTTACAGGATCAAAACCAGCTGTTGGAGCTGGTTGTTCCTTTCATTAACTTGGTCTGGTTTTTAAGTTAGGTCTCATTAATGTTTCGGCCATATCTTTGTGAGCAAAATTCCCAGGCAGATGGCAGAGAGAATGGAGGGGGTGTGGAATACAGAGGAAGTAGATTAGAACGGAAAGAAAATATCCTCCTTTAAAGCTTTCCATAATGCTATTTTTGTCATTATAAAGATACAAGAGAGGAGGAGAAGGAGAAAGGGGGAGATTTAGTAGAGAGATTTTGTCAGAAAGAGAAAGAATAACTGCCTGTCCAAATGCTTCTTGGAAATTTGGGGAGGTTTCTATGGGTGTGGCTTTGGGCATATGTGTGTGTGGGGGGTGGGATGTTTGTAAATGTGTATGTGGTGTTCTTTCACGTTTCTGAGTGGCCCCAATTTCAAAACCAGTGTGACCTCACACCTCTCATGAAATCTAAAATCTTTTTGAGAGCTTCCGTCCAAACTTAAGATGTATAGTGTAGAGTGTTTGGTTAATAATACTTACCAGCTGATCATCCAGTCCAAAAAGTTGTTCTACGTAAGTTTCCAACAGTCTCCGAATTTTGGGTTTCATTGATGGATCAATGCACATATCCCTTTAATAAAATCATAAAATGCAGTCAAAAATTAATTTCATTTCATAGTAATTAGTTCCATAATTAAATCAGTGATTTTAATGGGTGGGGGGAAGGGAAGGAAAAACAGTTCCCCTTGGGAGAGGCATGTCAGAATCACCTGGAGGGCTTTTTCAAATCACTCCCCCTCAGGATTCTGCTGTGCTCCCCAAGAAGCATCCTCATCCTGTCCTCATCCTCAACTTGAAATAAACTGCCCTGTGAGCACATGTTGTTGATGAGAGTGTGCTATGTTTCTAACTTAAGAACCAGTGGAGAAATTGTTCCTATTGAAGTTTGGGGGACTTAAAAGCCTATGGAGGGGAACTTCCCTGGTGGCGCAGTGGTTAAGAATCCGCCTGCCAATGCAGGGGTCACGGGTTAGATCCCTGGTGCAGGAAGATCCCACATGCCGTGCCGCGGAGCAGCTAAGCCCATGCGCCACAACTACTGAGCCTGCGCTGTAGAGCCCGCGAGCCACAACTACTGAAGCCCGCATGCCTACAGCCTGTGCTCAGCAACAAGAGAAGCCACCGCAATGCGAAACCCGCGCACCGCAAGGAAGAATACCCACCGCTCTCCGCAACTAGAGAAAGCCCGCGTGCAGCAACGAAGACCCAACACAGCCATAAGTAAATAAATTTATATAAAAAAAAATAATAACAGACTGAAAACTACTTGGGGTAACTAAATGTCCTAGCTCAATAAACAATCATGATGATTTTATATATATATATATATATATATATATACATATATATATATATATATATATATGCCTATGGAGGGATTCTTTGACAATCTTAAGATTGGAAACATTCATCAGCAAGACCTTTTTTGATAGCATACAAGGAGTGTTTTACCTTCAAAATAAAATATCTCCCTACCATAAATCAAAACAATACTTACCAGAGAAGACTTTAAGACCATTTTCCATTACAGCAGTGATCATTTTCTCTAAATACCTCAGGGGATCCTCAGGACATGTAACAAGTAGACCACATAACAGAGCCTGGGAAAATGAAATGGAATCAGTGTTTCTGGATTTGCATGTTCTTACTAAGCAAGAGACTTTCTGTCAGACAAAGTCAAATAATGTGACAGTTTCTAAACTAAATGTGATTTATAGATATCCCTCTGTGTTTATTCAATGTTACCAAATAACCAGAGCAACATGCAGTTTACCTTTACTCTTAAAAATATTCCATTGTAAATGGCGAGTTGTTGCATTATGTGAGGGGTCACGGGTTAGATCCCTGGTCCAGGAAGGGACAGTCCAATTGAAGAAATAGTTGTGATTACCTTAGATCAATGGTTTCTACCATTTTTAAATATGAGGAACTCCTTTTTTATTGAAGTATAGTTGATTTACAATGTTGTGTGAGTTTCTGGTGTACAGAAAAGTGATTCAGATATAGATATAGATATATTCTTTTTCATTATGGTTTATTATAGGATATTGAATATAATTCCCTGTGCTATACATTAGGACTTTGTTGTTTATCTTTTTTATATATAGTAGTTTGTATCTGCTAATCCCAAACTCCTAATTTATCTTTTCCCCCTCCTCCTTTTCCCTTTGGTAACCATAAGTTTGTTTTCTGTGTCTGTTTCTGTTTTGTAAATAAGTTCATTTGTATCATATTTTAGATTCCACATATAAGTGATATCATATGGTATTTGTCTTTCTCTTTCTGGCTTACTTCACTTAGTAAGATAATCTCTAGGTCCATCATGTTGCTGCAGATGGCATTATTTCATTCTTTTCTTATGGCTGAGTTATTTTCCATTATATATATATAATGGAAATTGAATCAGTGATTTTAATGGGTGGAGGGAAAGGACGCTCCATATATATATATATATGTATATATGTATATATATGTGTGTATATATATATATATATATATATATATATATATATGTTCCGCACACAGCAACGAAGACCCAGTGCAGCCAAAAATAAGTAAATAAAATAAAGTAAATTTTAAAAATGTATTGGTGGGGCTTCCCAGGTGGCGCAGTGGTTGAGAGTCCGCCTGCCGATGCAGGGGACGTGGGTTCGTGCCCCGGTCTGGGAAGATCCCACATGCCGCGGAGCGGCTGGGCCCGTGAGCCATGGCCGCTGAGCCTGCGCATCCAGAGCCTGTGCTCCGTTAACAGGAGAGGCCCGCGTACCGCAAAAAAAAAAAAACCAAAAAAAAAAAAATGTATTGGTGAGTCATATTTTGAATACCTCTCCATTTGAGACAGAGAAAAAGAGTTACAGCACACATCCCACAGAAACCACCTGGAGTGCTTAGACATTTCTCTTTGGTTCCCTGGTGGGTCTCCTGGTACAGGTGTGGGGATGTGTATGTGTGTATAGCAGGTGAGACTCTCTCTTTGGCCCTTCCTCCACATAGGGCCTCCTCTTGCTGGCTTTTTTCCTACTCCTCTCTCTCATGAACAAAATAATTCCACCTCTGAGTCATGCAGAGTTCTTCCCACCTACCTCCATGAGCCAAGTGTCAACAGATCCAGGCCTGGGGGTCCTGGGTTTTAGACTCTCAGCAGTTCTCATAGTGTTCCTCCACATAAGAGCATAATTCTCCTGACTGAACCTGCACAACACATTTTCCCATTTGCTGTAGCTCCATGTCCCCCCGCCCCACTTAGTGTGCAACCTGCGGGCTGGGAACCTAGCCCCTAGGGCTATGGCCAAAGGGTAAGACCTCGATGTCTCTCCCTTCCCAGCTCTGCCTCCGATGTAGCCCCACCCCAGCTGCTTACAGTGAGCACTCAGCCATCTGCAGACTAATTTCCTTCTCCCCCAGACCTAAAGAATATAGTGATACGGGAGATCAGTGTTCTCACCAAAGTTGTCAAGCTGGGTTTGAATAGTCTTCTATTACCTAAGGGCTGAAGTTGTCTATTCCCTGGAGGCTAGACTTCAGACAGCTCCCTAAATAGCCCTGATGAAAAGCCCATCTGCTTTCTAGCCCTTCTGTGCCTCGATCACTAGAGTACTGAGTTTCTCTACTCCCTACTCCACATTCTCCCCTTGATCCTAGTCTGGTACCCAGAGGACATCTGCAGCAGAATAACCTGGGGAGTGAATTGGTCTCAGAGGGTGAGGTCTAGGAACCTGCATTTTGATTGGCTCCCCAGTTGATTCCTATCACACTGAAGCCTTACTGGAATTCAGCTTTAAAGTAAATTATTGAGAAAATTGGGATCTGATAAATGAATATGAGAGGTTGCTTATTTCTTTATATTTCCAAGCTCCACAGATCAGAAAACTACTTTTCCTGAAAAGTTATCCCGCAGATATCAAATCAAGTTAAAGGGTAAGTCTATGGAATGCTAATAAAGTCATATGGAACTAGCATAGTTCAAATGTTCACTTTTTGCGTAACAAATCTCACTGTTCGTAGTTTCCCACTGGGCAAAATAAAATATCCTGGGGTTTCACATCTTAACGTGTGAACAGTGCATAGCTCCATGCAAATATGAAAGCATAGTTAGTGAATCAATAGATTTTTTTTTCTGCTATAAAAACATTACCTTGGTCTTTATTAGGAGAGACAAAATATGCAAACATGCCTGCAAAATGAATGTTTGACTCTCAAAAAACGATGAGTAGGGCTTTATTATTGCTAGCCTTCTTAGTAAAAACTTACATGGTCAAGGACAAAAAAAAAGACCATGACTTACTTGGCTTTCTCAGTCTTGTAAATTCACAAAACAATTGTGCAATCCTCCGCTTTCTTTGCCTCTGCCTCCCTAATCTCAGTCCAGAATATTTCTCAAATATTCTGAAAAATGTCTGGGTACTGAGGACAAAGAAGGGTTTATCCAAGACGGTTGTTTCTGCTCCTTTTCAGTACTACCCATCTTACAAGAAGCAAGATAATGCAGTGAATGGAGTCCTCTGGGTTTAACTCCTGGATCTGTAATTTTCTGGTATGTAACCTCTGACAAGCTACTTCTCTTGTGCTTCTGTTTCCTTAACCATACATGGGATAATAAAGGTATATATATCATAGGGCTATCATGATAATTAAATGAATTAATATATGTAAAGTACTTTGAATTGTTTTCTAGCACAAAATAAGTACTCAATAGATAATAATGATAACAAGCCATCATCATTTTTTAAACTATTCCACTGCTAATTATCACTTCCATTACAGGAAAAGACTTGGACAAAGAGAAAATAAATTTTAAAATATTCCCTTGTACCATTCAAAGGCCAGTGTAATGACAGAGAAAGAGAGACTTTATACCAAGTCTATTGGAAGAGATTAAGACCAATGCATTTGGTCTTGGTTAGGAGAGAGAAATGGTTAGGAGAGAGAAGTTGATAGAACAATAGTTTAAATATAAATAGCAAGGTAGGAACTGTATATTAGAACTATGGGTAGATATAAGACACTTGAGAGAGCAAGTCTTGTTTATCTTTTTAGATACTCAGATAAACATAGGAAAAATGCTAAGGGCCTAAATAGCAATATAGAAGATAATTGCTTCATGAGGGCAGAGATAAAAGTGATTACCAAATGCTTGTGGGGTCCTCAGCAGTTGGAGAAACTTTCAACTGGTAAGGAGAGGGCAAGGGTCTTCCTCTTGGCAAGAACAAAGCCTCAGGGGCACAGACCAGTTTGGCTGGAATGGAGGATAAATGTAAAAGAGAAGCAGGCAGGGTCACTCTGTGACGACGTCAGAATTCCATACCGGGACCCAGGACTGGATCCTCCTCTAGACACAATAGGTCACTCATGATCAAACCCCTGCAAGATCAATCACATGGCCAAGGTCACAGATGGCCATACAACAGAGAGTCGCAGCTCAGTGTGTTTCCAAGATCCCTCTAGGGTTGACCTTGACTTTTAGAGGGTATATTCTTGCTTCTGGATTTCACAGATGAGGCAGAGAAGGGCCAAGTGATTCACAGAGCCAGCATGTTTTTAAACTACAAACCTAGGACTCCCCCCTGGCCCATACCATGCACTGAAACAAAATTGTGTGCATGTGTATCTTTCTCCAGAACTTGAGAGGTTTTTTTTCACATTATCTCTTCCAAAATATTTTATTCATACGCCAACCCCCAAACACATTCTTCTTTCAAGTAGACGGTAATCAACATATAGTTTACACCTTGTTTTTTTTCCAGATGAGATTGCTTTTAAAATTGCAATGTCAGCACCAAATAGTTACAGAAACCCCTTTACTTAGGAAGAGGCTTAAGTTTCTAAACATTGTCCAAAGTCCCTTCAACCTCCCTACCCTCCAACCCCCAAAACAAGTCCAAAGTGCCATCTCAGAAATGCTCACCATCCCCATCTGTAGTAGAGATGGTGTTGGCATGCTGTAGTTCTAGGAGTGTCTTAATGTTTTTCTATGGAAGTTAGTAAGTTAAAAATTTGTAAATAAAGGGGGTTCTGTGTCTTGTCAACATTTAAATAGAGGATGCCAAATTTTTATTTTAGAAACTCTATAACTAAAAACATATTGAAGATTATCGAAAGGGATCAACTGGATTTAGCCATTAAGGAGGGACCCCAGGGACAGGAAGATGCCCCCAAGGCCAGAACTTGAGGGGTTTTAAGGCAGACTGGACAGGAGAGGAGACGAGGTCTCTGTGAGGTGAGAGCAAGACAGTAAAAGCAGGATCCTAATACCTGTGGGATTGTGCCTGGCCCAACAGGGAGGTGGTCACCAGCCATGTAATCCCTAGATGAGTAGGTGAATTGTTACTGAAGAAATAATAAGCCTTTGGGTTGTCATATGCCTTTGGGTTGTTTAAGTGTACCATGGGTTTTCCTCTGGAACTGCATCTATGAACTGGCTGACTGGGCTAAGGGAACACAGCAAACATAACTGCCCTCAGGGGAAGCCACAACCTTCTAGTCCCAGGGTCCAGCAAAATGAGTTAGTGTGACCAGTTCCTTGTGGTCTCTTGCTCATATATTTAGTAATTCCTGATTCTTGCATCTCTGGCAAGTATTTGCAGCTATTAGTCTCTAAAAAAACTGATAGTAGAGTCTATGTGATTTAGAAATAAATACGTTTTTTTAAATACAGATTGGAAAATTAATCATGAAAGAAACACAAAGCATAAAAACTGCATAAGAATTTTTTTAAACATGTATTTATTTATTTATTAATTTCTAAAAATAGAAAACTTTGCATAAAGATCATGGTTTGTAACTTAAACATGCCCTCTGCTGGGCAGATCTAGTTTTGCAAACTCCTTTAATCTTTCCTAGTTGTTAAACCGAAACCTGAGCTAACACTTTCTCACTCGCAGATGCAATCTTTATATGTAGGGACTAAAGAGTTTTGTAGACATTATACCCTTAATATCTTGCCCATCTTTGGTCCCTATGGGGCAGGCCTTGTTTGTAGACAGTGTGCTGGCTTCTGCCTAGTATGTAGAAAATTGAGAGAGAAACAGATTTCTAAATACTTCTGATAACCTACTGTTTGATATTCTACCAATAGGGCTTCATTGTATGGACTCCTAGCTTAGTGAAAGCTTTTAAAATACAAGTGTATTTTGGAAGGAATATCTCAAAGGAAGGAGATTCCAACAGTGGTGGGATGAGTATTTCAGAGTTCTCAGAGAAAGAAACAATGAATATAATGAGAGTGAAGAATTAGAAGGCAATATTCAGTTTCCCCACAACTGTATCGAGGCGCAGGCTCTCAGTGTCTACATGTAGATAGTTTTTTTAAAAACTTTGAATTTCTGAAATATACTTTTGCCAAATCTTAGAATAATATATAGAAAGTAAATATTTTATTGCCCAAATTCCCAAGTCTTTGATCATTTAGTTCACTTTTTTTTTTCAAATCTAAAATTAAAGTTTAAAACAATACTTGACTCCAAGGTCTAAAAAAATGTCTCTATGTTTATATCTGGTGTATAAATAATACACCTGGGTTGCATGACACTGTGCTAGGTGCTGATGGTCTATGAGGTCCACTCACTTGCTGCAACATGGAGGACATGAACCATGAAGGAAGAGATTATTTCCTGTGATTGATCACAGTGGTTTCAAATTTTGTTTTTTAAATCAGAAAAAAAAATCTTAAAAAAAACCCCAAACTCATGGGAATCCCCAAATATAATCTAGATCCTTTCTTAACCTCTAGAGCATCCCCCATAGGCGTCCTTAGAACCCTGGGATTCTGCTAAAAAAGAAAAAAAAACTTTGGAAATCTATCAGTATGCAATTAGTCACACACAGGCCTACGTGAAAGCAGAGTGAGAAGATTTTATGAAAGTGCCATCGTAAGCAGGAAAAGAGGCTGACCCATCTAGGAAAGAGGGTGTCCAGGAGACCTCAGCTGGCACAGCAGCCAGAGGAAAAGGGCTCTCGTCCCAGGGAGACCAGACACAGGCCTGCAAACTGGCCAGCCAGCTGGTTTCCTAGGATGAGAAACCAGCACTTGCCAGCAATGAGTGTTTTTATGCTTCCTATGCTTTCTTTGTATGTTTTTTTTCTAATTCTCCATCAATAAATTTCACTTGATAATAGTATGGGAAAGCAAAAAAGGAGGCACTTTTCCCTACACGTAAGCCTGTTTTCATTATTTTGTTTAAATATATGAACTTTTTCTGATTATAAAAATATATATGTTCTATGTAATTTGGAAAGTTGAAAAAAAATACAAAGAAAATAAAAAGCAACCATCATCCTGACAACCAGAAATAGCCTCTAATAAAAATTTTAATTTCAGTCTTTCCTCAACACATATATTTTTACAAAATTAAAATTAGGATCATACTACAGTTTTTTTTTTAAATAAATTTATTTATTTTATTTTTGGCTGCGTTGGGTCTTCGCTGCTGCGTGCGGGCTTTCTCTAGTTGTGGTGAGCGGGGGCTACTCTTCATCGCAGTGCATGGGCTTCTCATTACAGTGGCTTCTCTTTGTTGTAGAGCATGGGCTCTAGGCACGCCAGCTTCAGTAGCTGCGGCATGCGGGCTCAGTAGTTGTGGCTCGTGGGCTCTAGAGCGCAGGCTCAGTAGTCGTGGCACACGGGCTTAGTTGCTCCGCGGCATGTAGGATCTTCCTGGACGAGCGTTCGAACCCGTGTCCCCTGCTTTGGCAGGAGGATTCTTAACCACTGTGCCACCAGGGAAGTACCTACATATACCTTTTTTTATTCCTGGCTAGTTATTACATTGCGAACATTTTTCCATGCCACCAAAAATTCTTCAAAACATCATGTATTGAGGTTGGTTGATAACCTATTGCATAAAATTATACCATAAATGTTTACAATTTATAAATGGCTGGACATTTAGGTGTTTTTAACTTTTTCCCTTTATTAAAAATTATATGGTATACATATTATCACTACTAATGATGAAATGTACATATCTTCACCTCTATTTCCTTAGAAATAGAATCAAAATGTGTATTTTGAAGATCTTCATACATTTCTCAAAATTGCTTTTCTAAAAAGATATTATCAGTTTATACTTTCATTGATAGCCAATGGGAGTGTCCCATTCACCTTGCCAACACTGAGAATTAAAACATTTTTATATTTGTTGATTTGATGAAAATAATTCATTTTCATCTACATTTCATTTTTTCAGTGCAGTTAAATTAGTTTTCTTACATTTACTAGCTGCTATAGACTGAACCGTGTCCCTGCAAAATTCATATATTGAGGGGCTTCCCTCGTGGCTCAGTGGTTAAGAATCCACCTGCCAGTGCAGGGGACACGGGTTCAAGCCCTGGTCTGGGAAGATCCCACATGCCATGGAGCAACTGAGCCTGTGCGCCACTACTACTGAGCCTGTGCTCTAGAGCCCGTGAGCCACAACTACTTAGCCCATGAGCCACAACTACTGAAGCCCGCACGCCTAGAGCCCATGCTCCACAACAAGAGAAGCCACTGCAATGAGAAGCCCACGCCCTGCAACAAAGAGTAGCCCCCGTTCGCTGCAACTAGAGAAAGCCCGCATGCAGCAACGACGACCAAATGCAGCCAAAAATAACTAAATAAATTTATTTTTAAAAAATTCATATTTTGAAACTCTATTCCCCAATGTGATGGTATTTGGAGATGGGGCCTTTGGGAGATAATTAGGTTTAGATGAGGTCATGAGGGTAGGATCCTCACGATGGGATTAGCACCCTCATATAAAGAGACACCAGACAGCTTGCTCTCTTTCTTTCTCTGCCAAGTGAGGACACAGTGAGAAGGCAGCCATCTGCAAGCTAGGAAGGGAGCCATCAACAGCACTCAGCCATGCTGGCACCCTGATCTTAGACTTGCAGCCTCCAGAACTGAGAAAATAAATTTTTGTTATTTAAGCCACCCAGTCTATGGTATTTTATTATAGCAGTCCAAGCCAACCAAGATACTAGCCATCTATGATTTTCTATACATTTGATATGTCATTTTTGGGGACAGGCTTTATTTAGATAAGGATGCAAGATATAACAGTAACCAAAGAGAGAATCTCAAAGGGATGGTAAAATTCAGAAAGATAGCAGGGCCACTTGTTGAATCTCTACTCACGTCTCCCGAAGTCTCCCCCTGGAGTCTTTCTCAGCTAAGGGTTTAAAGGGTTTTGTGGTTTGAGACAAGCCATGGCAGCAGTTAGTCCATGACTTACTCTCTGTCTTGGTCCATTTGGACTCCTATCACAGAACACCATAGACTGGGGGACTAATAAACAACAGAAACTTATTTCTCACAGTTCTAGAGACTGGGAAGTCCAAGATCAAAGTGCAGGAAGATTCTGTGTCTGGTGAGCACCACTTCCTGGTTCATAGATGGCCATCTTCTGACCGTGCCCTTACATGATGAAAGGAGCAATGGAGCTCTCCGGAGTCTTCATTATAAGTATTCTAACCCTGTCTATGATGGCTCCACCCTCATGACCTAATCACCTCCCAAAGGCCCCACCTCCTAATACCATCACATTGGAGATTGGGTTTTAACATATGAATTTTGGGGAGACATAAACGTCCAGTCTATAGCATGTTCATATCACTTTGTGCATTTTTTGCAATATGAAACTAATCACTGTGATTCCTGAAGATTTGAAAATAGGTATCAATTTATTTCGGTGCATGTGAGAACAACTGTCCCATGTGTGACACTGATTGCAGGTGACCAACCTGACTAGACAGCCGCTCCACCCTCCCTGTGCCACTCAGACTCTTCCTGAAGTTCCAGAAGCTTGGTGCCTGTGAAAACAACAACCTTCTCAAAGACACAATGATCATATCTGGGTCAAAGGTAAGTTTCTCTGGCTTATTAAATATGTTAATGCATTCCAGACCTGCACTAATATGGCAGCTACTAATTTCATGTGGCTATTGAGCACTTCAAATGTGGCTAGTCCAAACTGAGATGTGCTGCAAGTGTAAAATACACACTCAATTTTGAAGACTTAATATGATTTTATATTGAGTCCATGTTGAAATGATTATAGCCTGGATAGATTGGTTTGTAGAAAATCTATTGTTAAAATTAACTTCGCCTACTTCTTTTCACTTCTTTAACGTGTCTGTCGGACACCCAAAGGGATAACGCACAGAGCACTCAGGAGGAAGTTTGAGCTAGAGACAGCTTCAGAGTCATAGCTGCAAATGGTTGAAGCTGTTTTCTACTAGCACATGGTAGATGCCCGGCAAATGCTTGCTGACGAAGTGGTCAAATGTACCCTTCTTAGCTGACCACTCTTGCCATCCCCTCCAAGAAAAAAAGGCTGGCTGGTGTCCAGAGCCTAATCTGTTGTTAAAAAAAAAAAAAACCTAACTTGAATTGAACATAAAATCCAGCAGATTTTAAGCTGGTGTGCAAACCTCTAGAAGCCCACAAAGGCTTTCCAAGGGATATGTGAGAGTGAATAGTATAAAGGACTCCATTTCCAGATCCTCACCTTTCCCATGTATTCTTTCCAGAACCTGATTTGCCTCAGGACACATTTTGTGATTTTCTTTTCCCGTTCTTCCCATTCACAATTGCTTTCTCCCGCTCTAGAAACTAAAGGCCTGTCTCTCATCCATCTGGAATCTCACTACACAGAAAACTGAGGCAGAGAGATTTAGAAACTTGCTCAAAGTCACACAATTAGTAATTGGCAAAGCCAAGAATCAAACCTAGGCAATCTCGTAATAATAGATGATCCCCTTGTATTGCTTCACACACTTTAGGGTTCAAGTAATAAACCTCAACTAAACATGGAATTTATTGGCTCCTACACTAGAAATTCTAAAGGTAGATCATGCTTTGGATGAATTTAACCCAGTGACTAACTGATGTCACTAGAGGCCTGATTTCTTTCCATTTCCCGACTCTACCTTCCTCAGAATCCGCTTACCCTAAAACCATCTTTCCTTGTGGACACAGGAGAATTGGCAATGGCTCCCAGGCCTACATGCTTCCCCACAAACATCCAGAGATGCTATATCTCTGTCCCAGCATTCCAACCAAGCAACCTGATCTAAACTGGTTTAGGTCACATCTTGTCCTCTCCCATGATCCTCACCACCACCCGTCATAGTCACAAACATTGTGGCCAGGGCACTTGAATGCGCTGGTTGTCATAAGCCAATCAGGGTCCAACCCCAGAGTTAGGGATAGTCAGTTTCCCTGAAGCATATGGGCTATATGGGGAAGAGGTAGTTTATGGAATAAGAGTGTAAGAAATATTAGGAAGAGGGAAGTAGATGTTGTGTAGGCAACTTGTTAATGTCCAGTATACATCTGCTCCTGGGGAACATAGAAAAGAAAGAAGGGATATTTATAGAAGAATTGAGACCCACTTACTGGGTGATAGTGTTGTAATCCACATCTTATTCGTTCAGATAATACTTTGAGATCCAACTTGATCCCAGATTCCCCTTGAATGAACAAGCCAGGTATATAGCTGATTGTATTTCCTTAAATGGCCGTAACAATATATCCCATCCCATGAGCTCTTTTTGCAATGTGACTTTGATACACTTCCCATCAAGAAGTGGGGTATATGTTCCCTCCTCTTGAATATAGGTGAAAATAATGTTATGTTGACTTCCAAGCCTAGGTCATAAATGGTGATAAACTTCTACCCAGTTCTCTCTGGGGACACCTGCACTTAGAACTCAGCCACCATACTGTGAGGAAGTCCAAGCAGCCCATGGAGAGGCCCATATGGAGGAACCAAGCCTCCTGGTTCACAGACCTAACTGAACTCCCAGCCAACATCTGACACCAACTTGCCAGGCATGTGAGTGAACCATCTTAAAAGTGGATCTTTAACCCTCTGCTGATCCACCCTGGATGGTACCACATGGAGCAGAGACAAGCTCTCCCTAAAAAACCTTGCAAGAATTTCAGATTTTTGAGCAAACTAAGTGAGTCATGTTGTTTTAGGCCATGAAGTTTTGCAGTTGTGTTACACAGAAATGAATAATTGATACAGCAAGCTAACAGAAAATGACTGCACAGCCAAATCAAGCCTGTCATTTCATCCATCCCTAGCTACATACGTTATGAGCAGCCATGACTATCATTTATTTTAACTTTTTATTATGGAAAACTTCAAACGTATATAAAGTAAACAATAGTATAATGAACCCCTATGTGCCCATCACCCAGTTTCAACAATTATCACCATTCTGTGATCTTTGTATTATCTATATATTCACCCATTTTTCCACCTGTTCTCAATTATAATTTTTTTAGGTAAAGCTTACATGAATTCAGCACAAATCCTCGCTGTATAATTCTGACAATGGGTACACCTACACCTCAGTCATTTTCCAACTCCCCAGAAAGTCCCCCGTGTAGCGTTCCACTTAAGCCTTCTGTATCAGTCAGCGTCCAGCCAGGAGACAGAAATCACACCAGTAAGTTGAGTAAAGAACGTTTATTCTATTCTAATAACTAAATTCTAATAATTTAATTCAAAGTTATTCATATTAACAGACAATGGTTTTAAATTAATAATAACTAACATGTTAAAGAAAACAGGATATGATAGACAAAATGGATGAAAAGATGCAGAATATTAATTGGAATGTATAAAAAATCAAATGGACATTCTAGAACTGAAAAATATACCATCTGAAATTAAGAACTCATTTGATTCATTTGATGTATTTAACAGTAGACAGGACTCAGCATAAAACAGAATCTGTAAACGTGAAGACAATCAATGAAAAATATCCAAACTTAAGCACAGAAAAGAGAATGGGGAAAAAACAGAAGAGAGCCAAAGAGGCATAGGCATGTAGGACTAAGTTAAAAAAAAAAAAAGCTAACATATTTATGATCGGAGTCCCAGAGGGAGAAGAGAGAATTAGGTAGAAGCAGAATTTGAAAATGACCAAGAATTTTCTAAAACAGATGAAAAATATCAATCAACAGATTCAGTAAGCCCAGTGAATCAAGCAGGATTGGAAAAAAAAAAAAAATCAGCCTCTATTCAAAAGTTGGCAGGGAAATGATATCCTAAGTAGACAGCCAGGTTTTATTCAGGACAGGTAGGTGGAGTTCAGAAGAGGTTAAATATACATAGAAATCTGTGATGAAAGATGATGTATTCCAAAACTTGCAGAAGATGGGTTTTAGAAGAGTGCTAGGCATGGAAAATTGGGTCAGGCGAATAGATGTACAGGGATATGAGACACAATGGGATTCAGCCTGATAGTCTCTTAGGGGAAGCAGGTAACCAGGTTAAGGTGGGTGTGTGAGGCTCTCTTGCACCTGCTGGTAACGTGGTAGCAGAGGTGAGTGAAGGACTCCTCGGAAGAATACCGTCTTAGGCAATGGGGAGCACTTCTAAGGGCCTCTTTTCTCTAGGGGCAAAACAGTATGGTAGGCTGGTGAGGAAGAGGTGCTCTCATCCAGAGGAGGAACCAGGGATGCCTCTTGCAGCCATGTAGTGTTATGGCAAGTGGAGAGCAAGGCAAGGAGAGGTTACTACTTCCCTGATGTTCCCTGACCCTCAACTTGAGTCCAGTTGTGCTACCTGCTCCATGGCCAACTTGGACTGAGTCATCACTCAGAATGGCTTTATCCTGAATCTTAAATAGCCCTCTGTATCTGCAGGTTCTTCATTCATGGATTCAACCAAATGTGGATCCAAAATGTTTGGGAAAAAATTCCATTGTTTCAAAAAGCAAAAGACTTCACTGTGTGCAGGCAACTATTTACATAGCATTTACATTGGATTAGGTGCTATAAGTGATCTAGAGATGATTTATTTAGAGGTGATTTATACAGTGGGATGTATGTATGCAAATACTATGCCATTTTATGCAAGGTCCTTGAGCATGCACAGATTTTAGTATCCATGGCAGGTCCTGGAACCAACCCTGAGGATACTGAGGGACAACTGTATTAGGTCCTTTGAGGAGGCTCTTTCTCCCCAGGATACTTTCACCCCTCCAGGCCTACTTGTATTGATATGATAGTACAAAAATGGTTTCAAAGAGGGAAAATTGATGAACCACAGATTTTTCAGGTTCTCCCCTTGGAAACTAAGTCCATTTCCTTTTTATAAGTTTGGAATTTTGCACTATGAAGTCATGTGTTATTTTTATTTATTTATGGCTGTGTTGGTTCTTTGTTTCTGTGCGAGGGCTTTCTCTAGTTGTGGCAAGCGGGGGCCACTCTTCATCGCGGTGCACGGGCCTCTCACTATCGCGGCCTCTCTTCTTGCGGAGCACAGGCTCCAGACGCGCAGGCTCAGTAGTTGTGGCTCACAGGTCCAGTTGCTCCACGGCATGTGGGATCTTCCCAGATCAGGGCTCGAACCCGTGTTCCCTGCATTGGCAGGCAGATTCTCAACCACTGCGCCACCAGGGAAGCCCGGAAGTCATGTGTTAATATATCTGACCAAGAAAAAGGTCTAATAAAACAAAAAGATGAAGATACTGACAGAGAACTATACAAACATTCCACTTTCTGACCCCCATCTCCTATTTTCCAGCTCCCTCACTCAATTACTCCCTCTACCCCTCTTCATTCCCTTCTTACAAACTTCTACTTTCTACCCACATATCAGTATTATGTCTTGTTCTCATTTCCCACCCAGTCCTTAGAGTCCTTGCCCATCACTTCAGGCACTCTCAAAAGCTTAGCTCCCTCACCATTGCCCTTCCATTATATATGTCTGGCAAACTCCTATCCTGGATGAAGTCAACTCTTATTTGTGTACCTGCATCTGATTTACTGAGTGCTGCTTGAGAAAATCATATAACTGGGAAGATGAGTACCATGCTCTCTACACATTTTCAGATATAATTGTACAGTAAACATGAACATGAATGAAACTCATCATAAAAAAATTAAAACAATACAGATGTATATGGAGTAAAAGATGAGAGTTCTCTCCTAAAACCATTCCCCAAAACATTGCTGTTAAGTTTGCCATATGTTCTATGCATGTATTATTGTCTTAAATATAGATATATATATGCATGTACATATATATACATATAAACATACATATATACACGTATACATACATATATGAAATCAGATAGGTAGCTAGATTGTAGTACACACTTTGTTAAGCAATTTGCATTTTTTTCTTTTTAAAATTTAATATGTCACGGAGAGCCCTTCTTCTCAAAAGGTACAGGTATATTTTATTCTACATAATATCCCATTCCCTTACTTACACTTAGGTAATAACCATTTTCACTATGAACAATGTTATAATGAAAATACTTGTACATCCTTCTGGTTACATGTGCAAATATGTCTCTAAAGTGGATCCTCAGAAGTGGAAATGCTTGGTCAAAGGGTATTCATATTTAACATTTTAATACATATTTCTAAATTACCATCCAAAAAGGAGGAGCTATACTGAATTGCCCTCCCACCTGTGTAGGAGAGTTACTACCCCAAGCTGGGCTCTCAATACTGCCTGGCTCTCCTTCTCTTTCCTTCCCTAGACTTCTAACTCTCCCTCCTTCTCCGCATAACTTAACTACTCAAAACCTCTTCTGCACCCTCCATCCCCACCCAAACATACTCATTCTTGGCAAATATTTCACCTAATATTAGCAGAGAAAATGGAAGTCACCAGAAGAGAACGTTCTTGACTTCCTATCCCCAAACCTACAAAACCTATCCACCTCTTGTCCTCCTTCCCTCCTGTTACAAGGCGGGTGGGTGAGGACAGTCCTTCCTCCCGTGTTTAAGTCCTGGTTGTGCGGTCCTTCCCTTCACAAAGGGCTAACTACCTTCCACCTAAAGGTCTCAGCTTCCACTCCTCAGCCAACTTAAATCTATTTTCATAGAGCCTTCATCGCTCTACTGAAAACCCAAACTCACCTTGGGTCAAATCCACTACACCTTTTCAGGTCCTTATCTTAGGTGACACTATTGCCCACTCTCTTCATAAAGCCACACTCTCCTGCTTTTCCTTCTCTGTCTCCACAGCACTTCATTTTCACTCCTCTAGTCTTCAGGCTCCTCTTGTCCAAAACTTAAAAGTTGGAGTTTGGGGTTTCTGTCCCGAGGCCCTTTGTTCCTTCTCTCTGGGAGATGTCACCCATTCCCCCCTTTCAGCCACTGTCACCCCTCTGTCTTCAACTCTGATCGGCATGTTCAGCCCAGACCGCCGACCTGCCCAAATGTGACTTCATCCTTTCCTTTTCGCTCCTCTGAACCTCCACTCCCTCTCTCCACCAAACCCCAGTCCCTCCTCTGGGAAATCTCTTCCAATTCCTTTCTCTTCTAACTCCGGCGCCACTTGGCTCCAGTACCTCGCAGACCTGAGGAATGTATTTCTCCTTGAAGTAGTTCCTCAGCCTGGGGTTGGCAAGGCGCAGCGAGGCCATGACCAGAGGCCCTGCTGAAACTCTGCGCTTCCAGCCTGCTCTTCACGCCCCGCGCAGCAGGAGCCGCGCCTGGCGTGGGGCTAGCGCGTCTCGGCGTTGCCCCGGCAACCACGCTGCGTGGGGGGGAGGGGCTAGGCGCTGCGTTGCCCCGAGCGCCCACCCTGGTGCCGAGGACTGCCGGGAGGGAGGTGAACCTCGGGCCGGCCCGGGGTTGGTCCCTGGTGTGTGCTGTTGGGGCGTTCAGTCCTTGCAGCTCTTCACCCAGTCTCGCTCTCCTTCACCCGCGCCCCGCCCAGACTCGAGGAAGCCGCCGGGACGCGTCCGGGCCGACAGGGCGGTTTCCGAGAGGCGGAGCTCAGTCGCCCATTTCCTTTCTCCGTCGGCTAGAACCCGGACGGCGGCAGTACCCTCTGGCTTCGGACTGTCCTGCGCCAGGCCCAGCGCTGCGCGTGGCCCCAGCGGCAGCATGGGCGGCGCCCGGGATGTGGGCTGGGTGGCGGCGGGCCTGGTCCTAGCGGCCGGCGCCTGCTACTGCTTCTACAGGCTGACGCGGGGCCGGCGGCGAGGCGTCCCCGGGCTACGGCTGCGCCCCTCGCGCTCTGCAGGTGAGGCCACGGGGTGCCTAGCAGGTGGGCGGGGACTGGGACTGTGGCTTTCCCAGAGTGGGGGTTGAAGACGCCACAGGTGCTCGTGGCTTTCCAGTGCTGGGAGTAAATAAGGAGCCCAGCCAGGGAGGGAGGCTGATGAGAAGGGCAAAGTCGGGAAGCCCAGGTGCAAAAGACGGGTCTTCCACTTGATTGGGTGAGTGTAAGGTTCAGAGCTGGTTCCCCGCCTCCATTTCTTTGTTCAAAATTCCGGGATGAAAAATTGCCCAGACTTTCTTGTCTGAGTCTGGCGTCACAGCGGAGGACTGTTTCTCAAAAGCGTGTTGATTGCCTCTCAACGTTAAAGCTTGCTCCCGGCCTTTGTGTTACCAGGGGGATTCTGGGGCGATAGATGAAATTCTGCGTGCAGGTAGCCTGGAAGAAGGGACGCCAGAGGGGCAGTTCTGAGGGGAGGTACTTTGAAGTCGCCTTGGTATGCGAGAGATCCTGGAGATACAGATATAGCTATGTATATCAAATTAGAACAGTTGTCTGCATGGAGGACACCCTCCTGGCGGACAAGTGCATGGTTAGGTTTCGGTCCAAAAATTGATTGATGCATTCAGGATTCTAACAACTTGTTGAATGTTCTGGGGGGTATTTCAGGTCATGGAAGCTGTTACAGAAATAATTAAAAATAAAATCTCCTGCCGACCAAGAAATTCCTCTCTACAAATGTAGGAAAGAACTAAATAGCTTTATTAGAGAATAAGCATTAAACCAGATTGCTACGCCCATCACAGGCAATCTGCTAATGGGATTGCAAAGACAGAATTCTCACCCCTTTATGTATCCAGCCAGATATAACCTATAACCTATTTCATATTAAGTACATGCCCTCAAGATAAAGAGTAATTTGTCCTTAAGAGGACTTGACAGAACCATTTGCTACACGTAGTTCATTCTAAATTCACAGGTAGTTGGGGTGGTATTTGTGTTAGCTAATAGCCGTTATGTAGAAGAAAAATAAGACTTCTCAGTATCTATGATAACCGCATAGTTACAACACAGAGCCAAGAACCGAGCTCTGACTCACCCAGAGACAAGGAGATGGGGACTCCATCTTCCTTGATGTTTACACTTCAGATGACACCAAAGACGCTAAGAAAGATTTTCTTGGGTTTTAAACCGGCAAGAGGCTTACTTAGCTTTTTAAAAGATGTATATTTATATCAAAGGGACAGACAAAGGATTTACAATTACTAGTTTGCTCAAGGAAATGTTCTCAGAAAAGGGAGTGGGTGAAAGCCTTCTTTCCCTTTTGGCACAAGGGGAAAAAAATTCATTTTAAAACAGATTTGGACTTACCCTTACTTCCAAAGCCTACTTTGTTGTCTTTGTGTCATAGATATTTCTGTATAAGTAGTCAGGTGACCCGAACTCAGATACCTTCTCACTTATACTTACTCAACATGATGAACACTGACAAAGTCTTACTACCCCCCCGCTCCACCAAAATCACCAGTACCTTGGCCAGGCAGCTTACAAAATACGTTGCTCACAGCCATTACCTGAAGCTACACTTTTTTCTTTGAAGAAGACTCAAGAAATACCCATTTTGTCAGCATCACGCTTATGTTTTGGAGGATGATCTATTTTTTTTTAATTGAGATAAACACTGTATTAGTTTTAGGTGTACAACGTAATGGTTTGACATTTGTATATATTGCAAAATGATCACCATAGTAAGTTTAGTTGACATCCATCACCACAAGTTTTCTTGTGATGAGAACTTTTAAGGTCTACTGTCTTAGCAACTTTCAAGTATACAATACAGTATTGTTAACTATAGTCACCAAGCTGTACTTTACACTCCTAGTACTCATTGCCCTTATAACTGAAAGTTTGTACCCTTTGACCCAGATCTTCCCATTTCCTTCAGCCCCCAGCCCCTGGCAGCCACCATGACACTCTGTTGCTATGAGTTGAGTTTTTAGATTCCACATAAAAGTGAGATCATTGTGTATTTGTCTTTCATTGTCTGACTTATTTCTCTGGACATCATGCCCTCAGGATCCATCCATGTTGTCACAAATGGCAGGATTTCCTTCTTTTTTATGGCTGAATAACATTCCATTGTATGTATGTGTGAGTGTGAGAGTGTGTGTGTGTGTGTTATCACGTTTTATTTATACATTCATCCATCGATTGACACTTAGGTTGTTTCCATGTCTTGGCTATTGTAAATAATGCTGCAGTGAACATGGCGGTGCAAGTATCTTTTCAAGGTGGTGATTTCGTGGAATCACGAAGTGGAATTGCTAGATCATGCGGTAGTTCCGTTTTTTTAGAATTTTTTTTAAAGGTTTTTTTTGATGTGGACCATTTTTAAAGTCTTTATTGAATTGTTACAATATTGCTTCTGTTTTATGTTTTGGTTTTTTTGTCCACAAGGCCTGTGGGATCTTAGCTCCCTGACCAGGGATTGAACCTGCACCCCCTGTATTGGAAGGTGAAGTCTTAAATCACTAGACCGCCGGGAAGTCCCTGGTAGTTCTATTTTTAATTTTTTGAGGAACCTCCGTATTTTCCATAGTGATTGGAATCCCCACCAGCAGTGCACAAGGGTTCCCTTTTCTCTACATCCTAACCAACACTTGTTATCTATTGTCTTTTTGAGGATAGCCATTCTAACAGGTGTGAGGTGATAGCTAATTGTGGTTTTGGTTTGCATTTCCCTGAAGATTAGTGATGTTGAGCCCCTTTTCATGTACTTGTTGGCCATTTGAATGTCTTTGGGGAAAGGTCCATTCAGAGCCTCTGCCCATTTTATAATTAGATTGTTTCTTTTTTTTTTTCCTATTGAGTTGCTTGAGTTTTTAAAAATATTTTAGATAGTAACCATTTATCAGATAAATGATTTACAAATACTTTCTCCCATTTCATGGGTTGCCTTTTTATTTTGTTGATGGCTTCCTTTGCTGTACAGAAGATTTTTTCATGTAGTTCCACTTGTTTATTTTGCTTTTGTTGCTTTTGCTTTTGGTCAAATCCAAAAAATCATTGTCAACACCCATGTCAAGGAGCTTACCATCTATTTTTTTTTAGGAGTTTTAGGTTTCAGGTCTTTTTTTAAAGAATTTATTATTTGTTTATTTATTGGCTGCTTTTGGGTCTTCGTTGCTGCATGTGGGCTTTTCTCTAGTTGCACCAAGTGGGGTGCGTGGGCTTCTCACTGCGATGGCTTCTCGTTGCGGAGCATGGGCTCTAGGCGCAGGGGCTTCAGTAGTTGTGGCCCGCAGGCTCTAGAGCGCAGGCTTAGTAGTTGTGGCGCATGGGCTTAGTTGCTCTGCAGCATGTGGGATCTTCCCGGACCAGGGCTCGAACCCGTGTCCGCTGCATTGGCAGTCAGATTCTTAACCACTGAGCCACCAGGGAAGCCCCTAGGTTTCAGGTCTTATATTTAAGACTTAATCCTTTATGAGTTGATTTTTGTGTATTGTGTGAGATAGTGGTTCGGTTTCCTTCTTTTCTGTGTGTGAATTTTATTTTATTTTTTATACAGCAGGTTCTTATTAGTTACCTATTTTATACATATTAGTGTATATATGTCAATCCCAATCTCCCAATTCATCCCACCACCACCCACTGCGTTCCCCCCTTGGTGTCCATACGTTTGTTCTCTACATCTGTGTCTTTATTTCTGCCTTGCAGAGTGGTTCATCTGTAGAAAAATGGTACAGATGAACTGGTTTGATTCTTTGGCGTGTAGCTGTCCAGTTTTTCCAACACCATTTATTGATGAGACTCTTCTTTCCCTATTGTATAGTCCTGGCTCCTTTGTCATAAATTAATTGATCATATATGTGTGGGTTTATTTCTGGGCTCTCTGTTCTAGTCCACTCATCTATGTGTCTGTCTTTGTGCCGATACCATACTGTTTTGATTACTATAATATAGTTTGAAATCAGGAAGCATGTGAGTTTCTGTTGTGGATTTTTGGTTTGCAGTTACCATCCATGAGGTTTTGATATAGCAGTACATATATATATAAACAAGATAGTTTTGATAGTTTTGAGTTGCTGGTCTCTTAATCTCAAATACATTTCCAATGTCCTGCATTTCTCCTCTCCTCACAGTTGATGGTTTTGATATTTGTGTGTGAATGATTTCCTAACTTTACTGTATGTTTGCCTTTACCAGTGAGCTTTACCCATTCATAATTTTCTTGTTTTTAGTTTTGGGCTTTTCTTTTTCACCTAGAGAAGTCCCTTTATCATTTGTTGTAAAAGCTGGTTTGGTGATGCTGAATTCCCTTAACTTTTGCTTGTCTGTAAACCTTTTTGACTTCTCTGTCAAATCCGAACGAGAGCCTTGCTGGGTAGAGTATTCTGTTGTTGTTGTTTTTTTTAATATTTTATTACTTTGTTTTTTTTGTTTTGTTTTTCACACACACACACACACACAATTTTATTTTTACAAGAGATAAATAGACTGACACCAAGCATTGTAAATGGATGGCCACAACAAAAACAATGATTGCAATTACCAAACACGAAACACACTCACACTATGTCATAATATTGACATTCACTCCAGTAATCCTCCACTGTAATAGCTCCTTTACTTTGCAGTGAAAATTGATTTGTATATTTTTTGCCTCTGAGTCCTTGTGGGATTTTTTTTTTTTATTCAAACAGAAAGTCACAAAAATTATAATCATCCTCATCAGTTTACTCAGTCCTGTGTAATCAATTTTTTTTTCATCTTGATCTTTTGTTAGCACTTTTATGAGTTCATCAGTTTTCCATTAGAGTTCTGAAAATGCTTATTCATTCAGTTCAGCAGTATAGTCAGTTACCAGAAACCTGTGCTTGTCTTTTCCATGAATTCCTTGAAGGTGAAACCCTTTTATAGGAACATATTTGCAGAAGCATCAGAGTACACCCAGAACTGTCTGTAAATGACGAAAGACTTAAAAATGACCATGGTTAAAGATTTGATGAAAGTTCATAATAATGCAACTGACAAGGAAATTTAGTTATTTCTGAGATATACATTTTAAAGTAATAACTAGAATTATGACTTATAATAGCAGAACATACAAGATTTTTAGAAATTTCATGTAATGTCTGAAACATTTATATTAACATATTTCCATAAAAATAACCCAAAGAAAGTTTAGTTGTTTTGTTTGTTTTTTTATACTGCAGGTTCTTATTAGTCATCAATTTTATACACATCAGTGTATACATGTCAAACCCAATTGCCCAATTCAGCACACCACTGTCCCCACCCCACCACGGTTTTCCCCCCTTGGTGTCCACATGTCAGTTCTCTACATCTGTGTCTCAACCTCTGCCCTGAAAACTGGCTCATCGGTACCACTTTTCTAGGTTTCCACATACATGCGTTAATATACGATATTTGTTTTTCTCTTTCTGACTTACTTAACTCTGTATGACACTCGCTGGATCCGTCCACGTCTCAACAAATGACTCAGTTTCGTTCCTGTTTATAGCTGAGTAATATTCCATTGTATATATGTACCACATCTTCTTTATCCATTTGTCTGTCGATGGGCATTTAGGTTGCTTCCATGACCTGGCTATTGTAAATAGTGCTGCAGTGAACATTGGGGTGCATGTGTCTTTCTGGATTATGGTTTGCTCTGGGTATATGCCCAGTAGTGGGATTGCTGGATCATATGGTAATTCTATTTTTAGTTTTTTAAGGAACCTCCATACTGTTCTCCATAGTGGCTGTATCAATTTACATTCCCACCAACAGTGCAAGAGGGTTCCCTTTTCTCCGCACCCTCTCCAGCATTTGTTGTTTGTAGATTTTCTGATGATGCCCATTCTGACTGGTGTGAGGTGATACCTCATTGTAGGCTTGATTTGCATTTCTCTAATAATTAGTGATGTTGAGCAGCTTTTCATGTGCTTCTTGGCCACCTGTATGTCTTCTTTGGAAAAATGTCTGTTTAGGTCTTCTGCCCCTTTTTGGATTGGGTTGTTTTTTTGATATTGAGCTGCATGAGCTGTTTATATATTTTGGAGATGAATCCTTTGTCCATTGATTTGTTTGCAAATATTTTCTCCCATTCTGAGGGTTGTCTTTTTGTCTTGTTTATGGTTTCCTTTGCTGTGCAAAAGCTTTGAAGTTTCATTAGGTCCCATTTGTTTATTTTTGTTTTTATTTCCATTACTCTAGGAGGTGGATCAAAAAAGATCTTGCTGTGATTTATGTCAAAGAGTGTTCTTCCTATGTTTTCCTCTAAGAGTTTTGTAGCGTCTGGTCTTACATTTAGGTCTCAAATCCATTTTGAGTTTATTTTTGCGTATGGTGTTAGGGAGTGTTCTAATTTCATTCTCTTACATGCAGCTGTCCAGTTTTCCCAGCACCACTTACTGAAGAGACTGTCTTTTCTCCATTGTATATCTTTGCCTCCTTTGTCATAGATTAGTTGACCATAGGTGCGTGGGTTTATCTCTGGGCTTTCTATCTTGTTCCATTGATCTGTGTTTCTGTTTTTGTGCCAGTACCATATTGTCTTGATTACTGTAGCTTTGTAGTATAGTCTGAAATCAGAGAGTCTGATTCCTCCAGCTCTGTTTTTTTCCCTCAAGACTGCTTTGGCTATTTGGGGTCTTTTGTGTCTCCATACAGATTTTAAGATGATTTTTTCTAGTTCTGTAAAAAATGCCATTGGTAATTTGATAGGGATTGCACTGAATCTGTAGATTGCTTTGGGTAGTATAGTCATTTTCACAATATTGATTCTTCCAATTCAAGGACATGGTATATCTCTCCATCTGTTAGTATCATCTTTAATTTCTTTCATCAGTGTCTTATAGTTTTCTGCATACAGGTTTTTTGTCTCCCTAGGTAGGTTTATTCCTAGGTATTTTATTCTTTTTGTTGCAGTGGTGAATGGGAGTGTTTCCATAATTTCTCTTTCAGATTTTTCATCATTAGTGTATAGGAATGCAAGAGATTTCTGTGCATTAATTTTGTATCCTGCAACTTTACCAGATTCATTGATTAGCTCTAGTAGTTTTCTGGTGGCATTTTTAGGATTCTCTATGTATAGTATCATGTCATCTGCAAACAGTGACAGTTTTACTTCTTCTTTTCCAATTTGTATTCCTTTTATGTCTTCTTCTTCTCTGATTGCCGTGGCTAGGACTTCCAAAACTATGTTGAATAATAGTGGTGAGAGTGGACATCCTTGTCTCGTTCCTGATCTTAGAGGAAATGCTTTCAGTTTCTCACCATTGAGAATGATGTTTCCTGTGGGCTTGTCATATATGGCCTTTATTATGTTGATGTAGGTTCCCTCTATGCCCACTTTCTGGAGAGTTTTTATCATAAATGGGTGCTGAATTTTGTCAAAAGCTTTTTCTGCATCTATTGAGATGATCATATGGTTTTTATTCTTCAATTAGTTAATATGGTATATCACATTGATTGATTTGCGTATATTGAAGAATCCTTGCATCGTTGGGATAAATCCCACTTGATCGTGGTGTATGATCCTTTTAATGTGCTGTTGGATTCTGTTTGCTAGTATTTTGTTGAGGATTTTTGCACGTATATTCACCAGTGATATTGGTCTATAATTTTCTTTTTTTGTTGTATCTTTGTCTGGTTTTGGTATCACGGTGATGTTGGCCTCATAGAATGAGTTTGGGAGTGTTCCTTCTTCTGTGATTTTTTGGAAGAGTTTGAGAAGAATGGGTGTTAGCTCTTCTCTAAATGTTTGATAGAATTCACCTGTGAAACCATCTGGTCCTGGACTTTTGTTTGTTGGAAGGTTTTAAATCATAGTTTCAATTTCATTACTTGTGATTGGTTTGTTCATATTTTCTATTTCTTCCTGGTTCAGTCTTGGAAGGTTATACCTTTCTAAGAATTTGTCCATTTCTTCCAGGTTGTCCATTTTATTGGCATAGAGTTGCTTGTAGTAGTCTCCTAGGATGCTTTGTATTTCTGCGGTGTCTGTTGTAATTTCTCCTTTTTCACTTTTCTTTTTTGCCTAGAGAAGTTCCTTTAGCATCTGTTGTAATGCTGGTTTGGTGATGCTGAATTCCCTTAATTTTTGCTTGTCTGTAAAGCTTTTTGATTTCTCTGTCAAATCTGAACGAAAGTCTTGCTGGGTAGAGTATTCTTGGTTGTAGGTTTTTCCTTTCATCATTTTAAATACATTGTGCCACTTCCTTCTGGCCTGCAGAGTTTCTGCCGGAAAATCTGCTGATAACCTTATGGGGATTCCCTTGTATGTTATTTGTTGCTTTTCTCTTACTGCTCTTCATGTTTTCTCTTTGTCTTTAATTTTTGTCAGTTTGTTTAATATGTGTCTCAGCCTGTTCCTCCTTGGGTTTATCCTGTATGGGACTCTTTGCGCTTCCTGGACTTGAGTGTTTCCCTTCCCATGTTAGGGAAATTTTCAGTTACTATCTCTTCAAATATTTTCTCAGGTCCTTTCTCTCTTCTCTTTCTGGGACCCCTATAACATGAATGTTGGTGCCTTTAATGTTGTTCCAGAAGTCTCTTAGACTGTCCTCGTTTCTTTTGTTTTTTCTTTGTCCTGTTCTGCAGCAGTGATTTCCACCAGTCTGTCTTCCAGCTCACTTATTCATTCTTTTGTGCCATTTATTCTGCTACTGATTCCTTCTAGTGTATTTTTCATTTCAGTTATTGTATTGTTCATCTCTGTTTTTTTTTTTTTTTTTTTTTTTTTTTTTGCGGTACGTGGGCCTCTCACATTGTGGAGCACAGGCTCCAGACGTGCAGCCTCAGCGGCCATGGCTTACGGGCCCAGCCGCTCCGCGGCATGTGGGATCTTCCCGGACCAGGGCACAAACCTGTGTCCCCTGCATCGGCAGGCGGATTCTCAACCACTGCGCCACCAGGGAAGCCCCATCTTTGTTCTTTAAATCTTCTAACTCTTTGTTTAACATTTCTTGTATCTTCTCAGTCTGTGCCTCCATTGTTTTTCTGAGATCTTGGATCATCTTTACTATCATTGTTCTGAATTATTTTTCGGGCAGATTGCCTATATCCACTTCAATTAGTTGTTTTTCTGGGGTTTTATCTTATTCCATCGTCTGGAACATATTTCTCTGCCATCTCATTTTTTTCTAACTTTCTGGGTTTGTAGGCTCTGTTCTGCAGGCTGCAGGATTGTAGTTCTTCTTGCTTTTGATGTCTGCCCTCTAGTGGGTGAGGTTGGTCCGGGAGCTTGTGCAGGCTTCCTCGTGGGAGGGACTCATGTCTGCCCACTGGTGAGTGGAGCTGGGTCTTGTTCTTCTGGTGGACAGTGCCATGTCAAGTGCCATGTCTAGAAGTGGCTCTGGGCTCAAGACAACTTTAGGCAGCCTGTCTGCTGATGGGTCGGGCTGTGTTCCCACCCTGTTGGTTGTTTGGCCTGAGGCATCCCAGCACTGGAGTCTGCAGGCTGTTGGGTGGGGCCAGGTCTCGGTGCCAAAATGGTGACCTCCAGGAGAGCTCACACTGAGGAGTATTTCCTAGGGGCCTCCGCCACCAGTGACGTTGCCCCTGTATTGGGCCACAGCCAACCCCCACCTCCCCAGGAGTCCCTCTAAGATCTGCAGGTGGGTCTGGTCCAGGCTTCTGTGGACTCACTGCTTTACCCTGGGTCCCAGTGCACATGACCTCTAAGAGTGGAGTCTCTGTTTCCCCCAATCCTGTGGAGTCCCATACTCAAGCCTCACTGACCCTCAAAGCCAAATGCTCTTAAGTCTCCTACTCCCAATTCCAGACCCTCAGGCTGGGGAGCTTCATGTGGGGCTCAGAACTCTTAATTCCTGTGGGAGAACCTCTGTGATATAATTATTTTTCAGTTTGTGGGTCACCCACTTGGCAGGTATGGGCTTTGATTATATCACAGAAGCGCTCCTCCCACTGTCTTGTTGTGGCTTCTTCTTTGTTTTTTGGTGCAGAATATCTTTTTTGGTAGGTTCAAGTCTTTTTTTTTGTCAACTTGTACAAAAAACATGGTTATTCGGCAGTTAGTTGTGTTTTTGGTGTTTTTGTAAGAGAAGGTGAGCTCAAGTCCTTCTACTCTGCCATCTTGTCTCCCATCACCTCTACAAGAATTGTTAAAATGACTTTAAGTGGAAAGGAAAAAGGCACAACTAGAAACGTGAAAATTACAAAAGGAAAAATGTCATTAGTAAAGGTAAATATACAGTAAAGGTAGTAAATCAACGGCATGCCAAGCTAGTACGAAGGGTAAAGACCAAAGTAGTGAAATCGTCTATATCCACAATAAGTAAAGAGATACACAAAACAAAAAGATGTAAAATATGATGTCAAAAACAGTAGTCATGGGCGTGGGGGGAGTAAAAATGCAGGGTTGTTAAAATGTGTTTGAAATGAAGAGATCAGCAACTTAAAACAATCACATATATACATATGTGTGTGTGTATGTATATATATATATATATATATATATATTGCTATATATGAGTCTTGGTAACTACAGACCAGAAATTTATAATAGAATCAAGAAGAAGATGTAACAGTTTTAAACATATGTGCACCCATCATAGGAGCACGTAAGTACATAACAGATATTAAGAGACCTAAAGGGAGAAATCGATAGTAACACAATAATAGTTTGGGACTTTAACACACCACTTACATCAATGGACAGATCATACAGACAGAGAATGAATAAGGAAACAGTGGCTTTAAATGACACATTATACCAGATAGAACTATTAGATATATATAAAACATTCCATCCAAAAGCAGCAGAATACACATTCTTTTCAAGTGCACATGGACCATTTTTCAGGGTAGATCACATGCTAGGCCACAAAAAAGTCTCAGTAAATTTAAGAAAATTGAAGTTATATCAGCCATCTTTTCCAACCACAATAGTATGAGACTAGAAATTAACTACAAGGAAAAAACTGCAAAAAACAAATACTTGGAGGCTAAAAAATATGCTGTTGAACAACCAGTAGATCACTGAAGAAATCAAAGAAGAAAGTAAAAAATACTGGAGACAAATGAAAACAGAAACACAAAGATCCAGAATCTATGGGTTGCAGGAAAAGCAGTTTTTTTTGTTGTTTTATTTATTATTATTTTTTTTGTGGTACACAGGCCTCTCACTGTTGTGGCCTCTCCCGTTGTGGAGCACAGGCTCCGGACACGCAGGCTCAGTGGCCATGGCTCACGGGCCTAGCCGCTCTGCGGCATGTGGGATCTTCCCAGACCGGGGCACGAACCCATGTCCCCTGCATCAGCAGGCGGACTCTCAACCACTGCGCCAGCAGGGAAGCCCAGGAAAAGCAGTTTTAAGATGGCATTTTATGCGATACAGGCCAGCCTCAGGAAACAAGAAAATTCTCAAATAACCTAACCTTACACTTAAAGGAGCTAGAAAAAGAAGACCAAACAAAACCCAAACTTAGCAGAAGGAAAGAAATTATAAAGATCAGAGCAGAAATAAATGAAATAGACTCATTAAAAAAAATAGAAAATATCAGTGAAACTGAGAGCTAGTTCTTTGGTAAGATAAAATTGATAAACCTTTAGCCAGACTCATAAAAACAAAAAGAGAGGGCCCAAATCAATAAAATCAGAAATGAAAAAGAGGTTAGGACCAACACCACAGAAATAGAAAGGATTAAAAAAGACTACTATGAACAGCTATATGCCAATAAAATGGAAAACCTAGAAGAAATGGACAAATTCCTAGAAATGTAAAATCTCCCAAGACTGAACCAGTAAGAAATAGGAAACATGAACAGACCAATTACCAGTAATGAAATTGAATAAATAGTTTTTAAAACTCCCAACAAACAAAAGTCCAGGACCAGATGTCTTCACGGGTAAATTCTACCAAACATTTAGAGAAGTGTTAACATGTGTCCTTCTCAAACTATTCCAAAAAGTTGCAGAGGAAGGAATGCTTCTGAACTCATTCTATGAGGCCAGCATCACCCTGATGCCAAAACAAGACAAAGATACCACACAGAAAATTGCAGGCCAGTATCATTGAACATAGATACAAAAGTCCTCAACAAAATATTAGCAAACTGAATTTAACAGTACAATAAAAAGATCATACACCATGATCAATTGGGATTAATTCCAAGGATGCAAGAATGGTTCAATGTCTGCAAATGAATCAGTGTGATACACCACATTAATGAATTGTAGAATAAAAATCATATGATCATCTCAACTGATGCAAAACTGTTTTGACAAATTCAGCATCCTTTTTTTTTTTTTTAACAAAACCCTCAACCAAGTTGGTATAGATGGAACATACCTCAGCATAATAAAGGCCATATATGAGAAGCCCATAGCTAACATGATATTCAGTGGTAAAAAGCATTTTCCTCTAAGATCAGGAACAAGATAAGGATGCCCACTCTTGCCACTTTTATTCAACATAGTATTGGACGTCCTAGCCACAGCAATCAGACAAGAAAAAGAAGTAAAAGGAATCCAAATTTGAAAGGAAAAAGTAGGACTGTCACTGTTTGCAAATGACATGATACTATACATAGAAAATCTCAAAGACACCACCAAAAAGCTCATCAATGAATTTGGAAAAGTTGCAAGATGCAAAATTACTGTACAGAAATCGGTT
Source organism: Monodon monoceros (assembly GCF_005190385.1). Lineage (NCBI taxonomy): Eukaryota > Metazoa > Chordata > Mammalia > Artiodactyla > Monodontidae > Monodon > Monodon monoceros. The sequence continues at coordinate 19,588,097 of NW_021703776.1, read as the reverse complement.
GCATATCTATACACTAATAACGAACTATTGTAAAGAGAAATTAAGGAAACAATCCCATTTTCCATCACATCAAAAAGCATAAAATACCTAAGTATAAATCCACGTAAGGAGTTAGAAGACCTATACCTAGAAAACTTTAAGACACTGATGAAAGAAATTGAAGATGATGCAAATAAATGGAAAGATATATATGTTGTGCATTGACTGGAAGAATTCATATTGTTAAAATGACCATATTCTCCAAGGCAATCTACAGATTCAATGCAATCCCTATCAAAATACCAATGACATTTTTTCAAAAACTAGAACAAATAATTTAAAAATATTTATGGAAACACAAAACACCCTGAATAGCGAAAACAATCTTGAGAAAGAAGAATAAAGCTGGAGGAATCAGGCTCCTGGACTTCAGACTATACTGCAAAGCTACATTTATCAAAACAGTATGGTACTGGCACAGAAACAGACACATAGATCAATGGAACAGAGTAGATAGTTCAGAAATAAAGCAAGAACTTATGGTCAATTAATCTACATCAAAGGAGGCAAGAATATACAATGGGGAAAAGCTAGTCTTTTTAATCAGTGGTGTTTGGAAAACTGGACAGCTACATTTAAAAGCATGAAATTAGCACATTTTCTCATACCATATGCAAAAATAAACTCAAAATGGAACAAAGACCTACATGTAAGACTGGAAAGTATAAAACTACTGGAAGAAAACATAGGCAGAACACTCTTTGACATAAATCATAGCAATATTTTTTTGAACCTGTCTCCTAAGGCAAAGGAAACAAAAGTAAAAATAAACAAATAGGACCTAATTAAACTGAAAAGCTTTTGCACAACAAAGGAATCCATTTGCAAAACAAAAACACAACCTACTGAATGGGTGAAAATATTTGCAAATGATGCAACCAACAAGGGGTTACTTAATATCCAAAATATATAAACACCTTATACAACTCAATACCAAAAAAAGAACCTGGTTAGAAAATGGGCAGAAGACCTGAACAGATATTTTTCCTAAGAAGACATGTAGATGGGCAACAGGGACATGAAAAGATGCTCAGCATTGCTAATGATCAGAGAAATGCCAATCAAAGCCACAGTGAGATATCACCTCACACTTGTCAGAACGCTGTCATCAAAAAGACCACAAATAACAAGTGTTGGTGAGGATGTGGAGGAAAGGGAATCATTATACACTGTTGGTGGGAATGTAAATTGGTGCAGCCACTGTGGAAAACAGTATGGACATTCCTCATAAAACTAAAAATGGGACTACCACATGATCTAGCAATTCCACTCTTGGGTATATATACAAAGACATAAAAATGCTTTAAGGTAGGCATTATTAACTCCCATGTAATACATGAAGAAACTGAGTCTTGGAGAGGTTAAGTCTCTCAGCTGGTAAATAGCTTAGCTGGAATTTGAACCAAACTTAACCTTGGCTTACTTTTTTTTTTTTTTTTTTTTTTTTTGTGGCACGCGGGCCTCTCACTGTTGTGGCCTCTTCCGTTGCAGAGCACAGGCTCCGGACGCGCAGGCTCAGCGGCCATGGCTCACGGGCCCAGCCGCTCCACGGCATGTGGGATCTTCCCAGACCAGGTCACGAACCTGTGTCCCCTGCATCGGCAGGCGGACTCTCAACCACTGCGCCACCAGGGAGGCCCAACCTTGGCTTACTTTTTTTAACTTACTTTTAACCACATTGCACTTCCTTCCTTCAAGTGAAAAATCTATGAGTTAATACTTTTCCCTGTAAATTTTTATTTGGCTATTTATAAATAATTTATGTATCTATGAAACTTTTTAATGACTTTGTGGGAAAATGTATAAGGAAGTTATAGGATTTTGAAATGTTTTGGAAGTATGAATGAGTTAAATTTATACTATTTCTGTCATGTGTATATGTATAAAATTACACAACTTCAGGGCTGTACAGGAACTTTTGGGACCAGTTATAGTGTTTGACCAACCTTATTTTATTTTACATGTGAGAAGACTGAGACCCAAAAGAGGTTAAGTGGTTGTCTGCAGCTTTGTATTTTCATTTCTCTGGTCTCTGCTACTAACTCCTTTGTGACATTAGGCAAATCCTTAAATGATCCTGGTCTCAGTTTCTTTGTGTGTAAAATAAGAGGTTTGGATGAACCCCCCCAAAAATCTTTCCGTTTTAAAAATCTGTGTTTTTGTCATTGTTTCACTTACCTTTTCAAGTATCCTTTGGGTGAAATTCTTTTATAAGGCGTTAATGAGGCAGGTAGTGGATTCAGGCGTAAAAGCATGGTACAGAGGTTCTGATTATAAGACATGGGAGTGAGAATCTGCTGGCTTTTTGGCTTTTAGATTTTCCTAATAATTGATTTCTTGTTTGGCTTCTTTAGGACATCATATCACTTATTGGCTCCCATAATCTAAACTTGTCTGTTTACCTCATATTTGTCTGTGTTTCCTCTTTAAGCAATATACTCAATTATTTTAATAAAGTGATACATGTTTACTGTAAAAAAAATCAGAAAGTACTCATGAGCACAGGGGTAGAAAATAAGTCATTCATAATCCCAGCATCCAAAGATAATGTTTAATAATTTGAGAGACATTTTTAAAAACAAAAACACAGCTGTGACATCATACAGCACCTCTTCTTATAAACTGCCCCCTCAGCCCCACCCTGGGCAATGTACTGTGGATACTTGCACTGTCTGACCTATTCTCATAGTTTAATTTGGAGAGAATCATGTTCTATGTTTATAACACAATTACAGCATTATACAAATGGTTTCTGTTTTTCCTGTGGTGATTTCTGTAAAGAGGATTTTTTTTTTAAAGGTTAGAGCTATAAATTTTAAATGTTCCTGAGCAGATCCAGCATTTGACTACTTGACCTATTCCTCAGAACAACAGCTTTTGTCATCACCCCCAGGTGGACTGCTGTTCTTGCGTCTCGGTCATCATGCCTTGCTCATATAAACCAAACAAAAGCGCCCCACGAGCAGCATGACTGGGCCACTCCCATAGCTTTTGCTCCAGCCTGAGGCACTCTTAAAACTGTGATCAGAACAGTTCTTCCTAATGCAAATTCTGTTTCTTAATAATCTATGTCTGTAGGGAAGTGTTCCACTGGATGGGTGTACCTGATTTTTAGAAAGAAGAAACAGAAAATGCTGTTGGCATGCAGTGCTTTACTAAAAGAGAAAAGTAACCATTGGCTAATTTCTTAACGTTTATAAGCCTCAGTATTCTGTCTGTAAATTGAGAATTATAATAGTATTGTCTGCCAAGGGTCACTTGAAGATTAAATGAGATAAGGCATTTGAAGTGCTTAAAACTGTGCCTGGCATCAGAATATGTATTCAGTAGTGTTCGTAAAAAAAATTTGTCTCATATTGATTTTAAATGAACTTTAATAACTTTATTCTTATGCAGAAGACTTAACCAATGGCTCATATGATGAAATCCTAAATGCTGAACAACTTCAGAAGCTCCTTTACCTGCTTGAGTCTACTGAGGATCCTGTCATTATCGAAAGAGCTTTGGTCACTCTGGGTAACAATGCAGCCTTTTCAGTCAACCAAGTGAGTACCCTAGTCTCTGCAAACACGTTCCTCCTATTCTCACACACCAGCACCAATTGTGACCCTGATAAGTTACTTAACCTCCCAGAGCCTCAGTTTTTTCATCTATATAGTATGGCTATGGATACCTACAGAATAACGTTTACTTCTGAAAAGCACAGCCTAATAGTAATACGAGTAGTAATAGGATTCTAGATCAAGATCCCTATGAAGTTGGTCACTGGCATTCCATTTGTAATAAATGTATCTAATCAACACTTAGCATTGCGTGGCCTTTTTAATTATTTAAAGTTCAGCAGTCCTGCAGTAGAGCAACAAAAGCATCTGACATTTAAGTACATGTTTTACATTGTACACAAGGCTTACGAGGATGGTTCTGATGCAGGTGCTCCCTAGACCACACGCTGACAACCACGGACCAATGTAAATGGCCTCTGCTTCCTCCCCCCACTACCCATGGAGAAAAGTAAAACAGTTTTTGTCATTATTTTCAGCTAATGCCCTTTCTTAACATTGTCATGCATGCACAGTTTTGAATTTATACTTCATTTTAGTCCGTATTTATCCATCATGTCAAGGTTTACTCTAAAGCTCTAGAGATTTATAGGGAGATACAAGGAATATTTGTCTGTTACTCACATTTCAGTTGTAAATGATAGAACCCAACTTAAATTATTTCAAACCAAAAAGGGAAAATATTGAGCTCAGTTAACTTGGACATCCAAGGGTATCATTGGTTTCAGGCACAAGTGTGAATATAGTTCAGGGTTACAGAAAAAATTACCAGACCTTCTCTTTCTCTGTCTTTTGGCTACTTACCCCTGCTTCTTTTTGTGTTTTGATCTCTGTCTCTCTGGCCACAAAGAGGTTTTCTTCACAGGGATGGAAAGAAAGCCACTGGCCTCTCAAGCCTTCATCATTGTAGCTTATGATCTAAAAGGTGGAGTTGCTCTGCTAGGATAAGTGCCAACCCTTTGGACTGATTGTTGGGCCAAAGCACCCTGGACCATGATTAGCAAGGCCTGGCTCACATGTGCATCCTGCAGCCAAAAACAAGAGGAATGGGTGTGAACACAATTGACCAGCAGTCCCACCAGGGACTATATAGGATAGAGGAGGTGTTGTGTCTGCCCCAATAGAAAGAGGGGTGCCAGGCAGACGGAAACAACAGATGGTGACTAGCTTATTAGCATGCCTGTATTGGGGTTATTTCCGATGCCATAGTTTTATATTCCTCTGAAACAAACTGTAGTCAGAGTGAGGGGGTCAGAAGCCACTGGTGAAAAAGTACTTCCTTCAGTAATGGGAGTTGGTGTCCCTTGTCATCAATTATAATGCCTTCATCTGCTTTAACAGTACAGTTTTTTTTGTTTTTTTTTAAAAGGGCTGTTTTCTAGTAACCACACATTCTTTGAAAGAACCTGGAATTGCAGAGGGAAGACTTCTTTATCTCTTTTTCTGATAGAATGGCATGTTTTGGCCTGACAGGAGTCATTTTCAGCTTATTTTTCTTGTGAGGAATGAAAGTTTATGTCTCTTTCAGCATTGGGACAAAGGCACATAGTATTTTAGTGTTGCAGTTGATTGTGAGAAACCTCCAGATTATTTTTCCTCTGAAAATTTGGGCACCATTTCCAAACTGTGTGGAACTTTAATACTTCAAGATGTTAATAAGTTTTCTTCCTCTCCCCCAACTGAAAAATGATCTTCTTTATGGATAAAGTTTATAGAAGTACTATATTCAATACTCCCCTCTCGGAGATTCCAATGCACACGAACATAGGATTGCATCAAAATAAAGAGACGTGTTTAGTCTTGTTATACCCAGAGTTTCTCAAAGTTACTTATCCATGAAAGCTCCCTTTTTTTTAATGGAGCATCTACTAAAATCTTGAGGGATTAGTGTTCCAAAGTATTCATTTTAGTAACACAATACTGTAGTGTTCTAAATCTTAATGCATTTCCAAATTGGCCTGTAATAGAGATATAACTTATTTCAGAGTAAAATAATTTTCTTTGTAAATTGCTTTGAGATCATTGTAGTAGCTCTTGTAGTAGATATAAATCTTCATTGTATATCTCCATGCTATAGTTTAAATATTACATATATTAATAATTTATTTTCAGTTGGTTTCTTTACCTATAAAATTATGGGTAGTAAACTTTTTTAAAAAATAGGAATTAGAGGTTGTATATGGGAACAGTATTTCCAAAGAGTCATTAGTTTTTATTTGTATTTGTAGATGCAAAGAATATAATGAAGGGGGGTGCATTTTGAAGTCATGGTCCTGTTTTTTCCCTCTTAGGTCACGATTCGTGAATTGGGTGGTATTCCAATCATTGGAAGCAAAATCAACAATCCCAACCAGAGTATTAAAGAGAAAGCTTTAAATGCACTGAATAACCTGAGTGTGAATGTTGAAAATCAAATAAAGATAAAGGTAAGTTATCTGAAATCACAAAAGGTAAGGATTTCTGTAAATGAAAGAGAAAAATAACAAAAAGGTAAGTAATGAAATTTTAGTAGGCCATACTTTATAACTTTATAGCCAAGAATTATTTTTATTTTTTCCAGCTTTATTGAGATATAATTGACATAAATATTGTATAAGTTTAAGGTATACAACATGATGATTTGATACACATATATATTGCAAAATGATGCCTGCTACTGTATAGCATTGGCAAACACCTCCATCACCTCATAATTACCTGTGCATGCATGTGTGTGTGTGGTGAGAACATCTGAGATCTACTCTGTTAGCAACGTGCAAGTATACAATATAGTATTGTTAACTATAGTCACCTTGCTGTACATTTGACTCCACAACTTATTCACCTGATAACTTTGTCTGCTTTGATCACATCTCCCCATTTCCTTCACCTGAACATTCTCCTCTCTGTTTCTGTGAGTTTGGCTTTTTCAGATCCCACATGTAAATAAGATCATTCATTGTGTGTCTTCTCTGTCAGACTTATTTCACTTAACATAATGCCCTCAAGGTCCATCCATTTTTCACAAATAGCAGGATTTCCTTCTTTTTTATAGTGAATAGTATTCCATTGTATATACACACCACATTTCCTTTATCCATTTGTCCATTGATTGACACTTAGGTTATTTCTATGTCTTGGCTATTGTGACTAACGCTGCAGTGAACATGGGGGTGCAGATGTCGCTTTGAGATAGTGATTTTGTTTTCTTTGGATATATACCCAGAAGTGGGATTACTGGATCATATGGTAGTTCTATTTTTAGTTTTTTGAAGAATATCCATACTGGTTTCCATAGTGGCTGCACCAACCACCAACAGTACACAAGGGTTCCTTTTTCTCCACATCCTTGCCAGCACTTGTTACTTCTTGTCTTTTTGATAACCACTCTACTAGGTGTGAGGTGATATCTCACGGTTTTGATTTGCATTTCCCTGGTGATTAGTGACGTTGAACATCTTTTCGTGAACGTATTGACCATTTGTATGTCTTTGGAAACATGTCTGTTCAGGCCCTCTGCTCATTTTTATGGAGACTAAGTCAGAGGAAGGAGGGACCTGAACGAGCCAATAAGAAGTGCAGTGGACTTCTGAATTGGGGGTTCAGTTTAATCCAAGTGTGGTAAAGGAACCAGGCCAAAGTCAGATAACATCAGCAGGAAGACACAATAAATGAGGAAATTATGTTAATTCAACATTTATTGAGCTCCTGCTCTGTGTTAACAGAGTTTAGAAATGAACGTGATTAGCTCTTGTTTTAAGAAAGCTAGAAGGAGGGATGAGGCAAGTCCACAGATAGTTGTAATTCAAGGCAGAACATGATGAAATACTTTAAGGAAAAATACAAGTAAAATATCGTAGAATACACAGAAAGGAGAGATTTCATTCAGAAGTTTCTGTAAAAGGTAGAGCCCAAGATGGCTCTTAAGACTGTCTAAGCTTTCTACGGGCAGAGTTGGGGAAGGAGGGAATCACAAGAGAAAGGAACAAGGTGAGGTGGGCACGGCTCCAGGAATAACTGAGCTGGCCCATTTGGTAATCTTGTTGCTAGAACTGAAATGGAGAAAAGATTCAGAGCTAACAAGGATGTAAATGCTCAGCACATTTTAGGAAATGCTTTGAAAGACATGAGCATCCTGTGAAAATACATGATTTATAATGATTCTAAGGAAATGCCATTTTTTTAAAGGATGGATGTATAATGAAATGGTGACCAAGGACAGCCATATTGACTTGTAAATATCATTTAGATCTTGAAACCAGATTAAAATTGTAATCTCTCTTTGCTTTACTGCCATTAGGTAACATGAATACTTTTGGATATTTTTAAAAGTTAATACTGGCTTATGGGACAGTTGGTAATTCCTTAGCATTTTATATAAGGGAATTTTTCTTACCAATTAGAATGTTTGGTGGAGTTCAGACTTAGGTGAATACCAATTATTTGTGAGACATAATTTTTCCAAGCTGGAGAGATCATGGCCAAACAGAAAATAGAGTTTCAGAAAAATTTCCATCACCCTGGGTTTAGTTTAGATCTGTCATGCGTGAAATAGGAGTACTACTGGCATTGCATTACTTTTTGCCAGTGGCGGTTTACAATATTATGAAGGAGTAGTTCATATACATATACCTCGGTAAATAAGAACCTTGGGCCAAATAGAGTTTGCCTCTGCTTAATTTTTTTTTAATTAATTTATTTATTTTTGGCTGTGTTGGGTCTTAGTTGCTGTGCGCAGGCTTTTCTCTAGTTGCTGTGAGCGGGGGCTACACTTTGTTGCAGTGCGCGGGCTTCTCATTGTTGAGGCTTCTCTTGTTGCGGAGCACGGGCTCTAGGTGCGCGGGCTTCAATAGTTGTGGCACGTGAGCTCAGTAGTTGTGGTGCGTGGGCTCTAGAGCGCAGGCTCAGTAGTTGTGGCGCACGGGCTTAGTTGCTCCGCGGCATGTGGGATCTTCCTGGACCAGGGCTTGAACCCGTGTCCCTTGCATTGGCAGGCAGATTCTTAACCACTGCGCCACCAGGGAAGCCTTCTGCTTACTTTTGAAGGAAAGAACTCTAAAGAAAAGTTCTATCTGACTTTGTGTCTCCCCCATTCTTTACTTCTAACATGATATAACCCCTAGATCCTACTGTTCAGGTACTTAACCATGGTACAAAATGGCCCTACAGGTCTTCTTCCTCATCCAAGTGTGCCCAGACACAGAAAGGCAGACTGGGTTGGGAGGCCCCCCACTGGTGTTGGGAGCATGGTCTCTGGGGTTGGACACTGCTCCACCAGCTCGTTACATTGGGCAGGGGGTCCAAGCTCCTGGAAGAGTTTAAAGTCCTTGTCAGTAAAATGGCCATAATAACACTGCCTCATTAGAGTTGTCTCAGGGCTGAAGTGAGGTATATCTGTAAAATGCTCCATGCCTCCCATTAACAAGGGCAGCTTAAAAAAAAAAAAAGTCACCCAAGTTTGAGGGCAGGATACAAATACCATCTTTCCTAAGGAGCAAGTCTCATCCTGAACAATCACCCTGTTCTGCTGTGCAGAAAAGTTACGGTTCAATAGCAAAATTTTGGCGATCCTAAGACGCTCACTTTTTCCCCGCCTTCAGGTGTACGTCAGTCAAGTCTGTGAGGATGTCTTCTCCGGCCCCCTGAACTCCGCTGTGCAGCTGGCCGGACTGAGGTTGTTAACAAACATGACAGTGACCAATGACCACCAGCACATGCTTAGCAGTTACATTACAGACCTGTTCCACTTGTTGCTCACGGGAAATGGAAGCACCAAGGTATGAAGGAAGTGGTTGATCATTACTTGCAGTACAAACAGCTGTTGCGTCCAGTTTATTAAGATTGGAATTCAGTTTACAGGTCACCCGTCTTAAGTTGATACTCCTCAAGAAAAAGTTCAAAGTTTACTAAAAACCCTTACATGGGCGCAAGAAAGTATATTATTTTTATACCCTAATATTGAATTTCAAAGTTAACTTGTGAAAATAATCTGTTGTTTCACTTATCAATAGATGGGTATTCATTTGGTTTTCTGAAAATCAGTTTACCTTTTACTGAAGTGAAATAGCTAGCTTACCCGCACCAGATACAGGACCATTGTGATTCAAAGAAGTCTTTGAGTGACAGTGCTGGGTAATTGAGTTTTTTGCTTACCTCAGGGTTAACAGAACTTTTTTTTTGATTCGACCATTGTGTGTTGTAAAATCTTTCTGAAACTTATACTTCTCAGTGCTCCACTTTGACCTGTTATGTATCAATAGATGTAGGAGGCAACAGAGTTGGAGCTGAATTAACTGGGACACCCTGTGAAAACTGCTTGAGTAAACCCCTCATATTGGTGTGCATTCGTATCAAGCACCACTTTTCAAGAAATACCATAAAAACAGAAGGTAGAGTAATCAAAGGCTCTAATTAGTTGAGTCAGTTGTTCATCAGTGTTTTACGTATTGGTCTGTGTTCTCTGGCACAGTTGAAAAAAATGCATGAGCATGTTAGAGGGACTAAATGTGAAGCCAAACTCCAGATAGTCAAGTTCACTGAAGTTACTTCTGAGGTTATCAAATTGTGATTACAGCAGAGCCTTACTATAGTCCTTTTAAAATTTGTTCTGAGATGTTTTTATATGGGCTTTCCACATTTCAGGTAGCCAGATTCACTTAGATCTGGTCCAAGATGTACCCGAAGGCATTCAAAATTAAATGTAATAATCGTATCAGCAATATTTTAGGAATAATGCTCCATCCATAGGCAATTTCCAAATGCACACACCTGTGAACACCCCTCTCTCCAGGGGAGCAAGGTAACTTCCAGCCCTTGACCCCATAGAAACTGCATTCTCTCTACCCCATGGCATTGGAGCTGTTGGAAACTCTTCTGTTTCTCTCTGCAGCTACTTTGCCCAAAACCTCAGAGGCACGTTGTGTTCAGAGCCAAGTACCTCTGGCCTTGGGGCTGTATATATCTGTCTCAGAGATGGTTTATATTTTATGACATTTTGAAAGTGACTCACACCACAATACTATGTTCATTTTTGGCTGGTTTTGTTTTTCCACTACATTGCCTAGCAGGTATATCTGGGATAGAAAATTTGCTTTTTTCGTCTGTCTGGGAGGCTAACCACCAGTTGTTTCTCCATTAAACAATGACTTTAGGGACTTCCCTGGCAGTCCAGTGGTTAAGACTTCGCCTTCCAATGCAGGGGGTGCGGGTTCAATCCCTGGTCAGGGCTGCTTGGCCAAAAATCCAAAACATAAAACAGAAGAAATATTGTAACAAATTCAATAAAGACTTAAAAAATGGTCCACCTCAAAAAAGTCTTTTAAAAAAAATGAGTTTAAAGTTGCAACTTGCAAATGAACTTTTGGATAATGATCCATTTGTAAGTGGAAAAATGTATCCATTTTAGATATTTTCTTAGTAAAAAACCACCAACATGAATTTTTTAAATCTTTATTTTTAATAAGTGATCTCACTCTACTATAATAACCTCTTGGGTTCAACACTGATTCATAACTAAATACGAATAGTAGAACGTGAATTTAAATAAACCTTGTGTTTGCTACATCTGCCATGAGAACAAAAGTAAGTAATGGCTTAAAAGAAATGTCCTAGAGCCACCACCAGATGGCATATGTGACACAAAAAGTTACGGTTCAGTAGGACAGACCGTGGTTTCAAAACAAAATCATATACGTTAACTGTTTAATCTGTAGTTGTACTCTAACTTTATATATATATTTTTTCACCTTTAACACACGAGACGTAAACCCAGGTCACGAGTCTAAAAGCGGGCGGCTGATTTCTATCTTTCTATCTTTATACTTTTTATTTTATATTGGAGTATTGTTGAGTTACAATGTTGTGTTAGTTTCAGGTGTACAGCAAAGTGATTCAGGTATACATATACATATTATTTTTCAAATTCTTTTCCCATTTAGATAAATACAAAATATTGAATAGAGTTACCCGAGCTATAGAGTAAGTCCTTCATGGTTATCTAGTTTAAATAGTGTTTATATGTTAAACCAAAACTCCTAATTTATCCCTCCCAACACTATTCCCCGGTGGTCACCCTAAGTTTGTTTTTGAAGACTGTCTGCTCCTGTTTTGTAAATTAGTTCATTTGTATCATTTTTTTTTTTTTAGATTCCACATACCAGCGATATCATATGATGTTTGTCTTTCTCTGTCTGATTGACTTAACTTAGTATGATCATATCCAGGTCCATTCACGTTGCTACAAATGGCATTATTTCATTTTTTTAAGGCTGAGTAATATTTCCTTATATATGTACCACATCTTCTTTATCCATCCACCTGTCGATGGACATTTTAGTTGCTTCCATGTCTGGGCTAGTGTAAGTAGCCCCGCCAAGGAAGGTTGGGGTGTATGTGTCTTTTTGAATTATGGTTTTCTCCGGATATACGCCTAGGAGTGGGATTGCCAGATCATATGGCAGCTGTTTTTGGTTTCTTAAGGAACCTCCCTACTCTTCTCCATAGTGGCAGTCACCAATTTACATTCCCACCGACAGTGTAGGACGGTTCCCTTTTCTCCATGCCCTCTCCAGTATTTATTGTTTGTAGACTTTTGGATGATGACCATTCTGACTGGTACCCCTTGATAACCCCTCGTGCTTTTTTTTTTTTCTATTGGAGTATAATTGCTTTACAATATTGTGTTAGTTTCTCCTGTACAGTGAAGTGAATCAGCTGTATGTATACCTATATCCCCTCCCTTTTGGTCCTCCCTCCCATCCGCCCATTCCACCCATCTAGGTCGTGTCAGAGCACCGAGGTTAACTTCCTGTTTTATAGCAGGTACCTGCTGGCTCTCTATTTCATGCGTGGTGGTATATGTCGGTACTGATCTCCCAATTCATCCCACCCTCCGCTTCCCCCACCCCGTGTCCACATGTTCTTTCTCTACGTCTGCATCTCTATTCCTGCCCTGCAAATACGTTAATGTGTACCATTTTCTATATTCTAAGTATATGCATTAATATATAGTGCCTGTTACCAATTTACATTCCCACTGATAGTGTAAGAGGGTTCCTTTTTCTCCATGTGCTCTCCAGTGTTTATTGTTTGTAGATTTAAAGATGATGGACATTCTGACTGATGGGACATGATGCCTCATTTTACTTTTTATTTGCATTTCTCTAGAAATAAGTGATGTTGAGCATCTTTTTTGTTCCTCTTGGCCACATGTATGTCTGCTTTGGAGAAATGTTTATTTAGGTCTTCTCATTGTTTGGGTTATTTTTTTATATTGAGCTTCATGAGCTCTTTGTATATTTTGGAAATTAACCCCTGTTGGTCACATCATTTGCAAGTATCTTCTCCCATCCTGTAGGTTGTCTCATCGTTCTTATGGTTTCTTTTGCTGTGCAGTACCCTCCTGCACTCTTTGAAATTTATCATGAACATGTATTAATTTTATTTAAAAGTTTTAAATGATCAAAACAGTAAAAGTAGGGAAAGTCATCTTTCTACTTAACAAATTAATATGTACAGTGTGATCAAAGGAATGTGTATTAGGATATGTATATGAGAAAATACCAAACTTAATATCATTTCTAGTCATGAAAATATGAATTTCCTTTTCCTTTTCTGTAAAAAACAATGTTCTATAGTAAACATATAATGCCTTTGTAATTCGAAAAAGGTTTATATAATAATATCCGGGTCTCTTCCAGGGAGTAATGGAGGGCACATTTGTCACTTTTTCCTGATTTCAGTCTGCTCTCCCTGCTCCTCACTTTCTGCAATTTCAAGTATCTTGTAGAAAGTATACTTTTACATGACTCGCATTTTTTTTTTGGCTGCGTTGGGTCTTCATTGCTGCGCGCGGACTTTCTCTAGTTGCGGCGAGCCGGGGTTACTCGTCGTTGCGGTGCATGGGCTTCTCATCACGGTGGCTTCTCTTGTTGCAGAGCGTGGGCTCTAGAGCGCAGGCTCAGTAGTTGCGGCGCACGGGCTTAATTGCTCCGCGGCATGTGGGATCTTCTCGGACCAGGGCTCGAACCCGTGTCCCCCACACTGGCAGCTGGATTCATTTTTTTTTGAATGTTTTCATTACTGACTTTTCAGTTATAAGTGATGAGTTCTGATATTTTGGCTAGTCAGCTATAACATTTGCTTATTTATGTCACTGCGTAAATGATTGTACAGTTTTTCACATAGAAACGATAAGCTCCAAGAATCATAGAAACCTAGTATAAAGCACCATATTGTTAGTCTTCATAACCAAACTATCCCCAAATTTTCATACTTGAAGTAGGAACCGGTTTGAGAGATTCGTTTTTTTGTTCTAAAGATATTTCACTCAACAGTAATCGTAATAAAGATTGATTATGTAACACATGTTAAACTTACTCTGTGTTAGGTATTTCTGTGCGCCAGGGGTGGGTAGCTAAGATGTTCATTATTTTCTTCCTGTCTCCCTATCAATCAGTATAATTGGAAAACTAAGGTTTTAAATAAGAGGAATTGAGAAAGCTTCGTGGAATGGAGAAAATTTGAGTCAGACGTTGAAGAATAGGCAGGACTTTAAAATGTGGACTTGGTTGGGGGACAGCATGCCAGGGAGAGAAAACCCACGCTTGCTAGTCTGAAATAAACCAATGTTCTTATTTCAGGTTCAAGTTTTAAAACTGCTTTTGAATTTGTCGGAAAATCCAGCCATGACAGATGGACTCCTTGGTGCCAAAGTAAGTTCAGTAGCTTACATATTTGTTTTGTCCATACAAATATATAGATTTGGACAGACAGATCTGGAAGGAAAGGACTTACCTCAAACATTAACAGGGATTATCTCTGAGGAGCAATATTAGAGGTGGGGTTTTTTTTTGGTTCTTTTTGCTGATATGAATTTCCTAAAATTTCTGTAATGAACGTATTTTACTTTTAAAAATCATTTTGAAAAGTTCTCCCTAGCAATAATTATATTTTTTCTGTCTCTGTCCAATTTGGGGTACTTATATATCATCACGTTTTATATTTGACCTGCTTATGTTCAGCGTATCTTAGTATCCACTGACACACTAGTATTTATGGAGGCCGCAGTATGTGCCTGATGCCAGGCTGAGTGCCAGGATACACCAGTGAGTACAGCATTACCTGGTGCTTGTCCTCGTGAGCTTACAGTCTAGGGAGAGGAGAGAAAAATATGTAAGAAAGGAGCAGTTAAAAGCTGTGGTATTTTGAAGGAAGCATAGGTTAGTGCTGTGGTAGAATGGACCTCAAGTCCTAGAAAAGGGACCCTGTCATATTCATCTGCTCAGCCCTATGCCCTGAACACTGTGTTTGGTGAATTAATGAGTTTCCATGATGACTGTATATGATGGATCTTAAAGAGGAAATGGGTGTTTTTCCAAATGACTACATTCTAGGATTCCAAGGAAATAGTATTTTTTAGCTAAAACACAAAACCTCTTTTTCCCATTAGTATATGACCTAGGAGTGCTTAAGATTTTACACATTTACGTTACGCAGTCTTAGGGATAGTTTTCTATGACAAGATTTTTTTTTTTTTTATGACAAGATTTTTTTAATGCATTTACTACAGCTTTAAAATGTGAACATACACATGGAAAATGTTTTCGTATATTTTTTAATCTTCATTGTTTCCTACTTCAGGTGGATTCATCATTCCTTTCCCTTTATGATGGCCATGTAGCAAAGGAGATTCTTCTTCGAGTTCTCACACTGTTTCAGAATATAACTACCTGCCTCGAAAAGGAAGGCCGTTTAGCTATTCAGCCAACTTTCACTGAAGGTTCACTATTTTACCTGTTATATGGAGAAGAATGTGCCCAGAAAATGAGAGCTTTAGTTTATCACCATGATGCAGATGTGAAGGAAAAGGTAACAATGATACCAAAATTCTAACTGGTTGGTCGTATTTTTCCAAAGAGTAATGCAGTCTAGAAATAATACACATAAACTTCTCATTTCTTACAAAGGGATTCTTTCAACTGCTTGAATTTAAACAAACAGTAAATATCACCTTCCATCATTAACACAGCTACAACTTGCCCTGGTCTTGGACCATTTTATTGATACCAAAATAAGAGCTTGTTCTGAAACCATTTGCTAAGCTACTTCAGTTATCCTCTACACGGAGTGACAGTGACCTTTTTATGTGTAAGCTACCCTTCCACTGTTGGCAGTGATTTGCAGTTATGCATCTGGGACAGCAGCAGTATGTTTCATAAGCGCCCTAGGAAGGACCCGAGATAGATCCCATACTCCCAAGGCCACCTGCCACTCTTTCAGGTCTGTTCTAGAATCTATTCTACTCTATGTAAACTCTTAGAAATGTTTCCTAGTACTCACCCACTCCCATTCAGTTTGATGTGTATAACATACTGGATCAATCAAAATCCATCCAAAGGCAAAGGCAATTGGTTAAATCAGTTATATAGTCTTTAAAGAGAATGAAGCAAGTCTGAATGTGCTGATGTGGAAAGACATCCATGAAATATGGTTGTTTTTCAAAATACATGTTGTAGAAAAATATGACCCCATTTGTGGTTTTTTTTTTAATCAAAAAATTTATGCTTATATATGGACAGAACACTTCTTTCATATATAGGCATTTTGGTATATATATCTAGAATGAAAGCCACACTCCTGAGAATAGGATTAGGGAGTGAGAAAATGACTTTTCTATGTACACCTTCTAGTGTTTGAATTTTTTACTCTGGGCATAAATTTCATAGTTTTTTTAAATAAAGAAGAAAAATGTCACAGGATTATTTTCTCCCCTTACTTTAAAGAAGTTTTATTCGTTAATTTTCACCCATATTTTACATGATTAAAATTACAAGATATGAAAACT